>NC_065537.1:39233183-39918183 GCF_932294415.1 Quercus robur | reverse complement strand
TCTGATACCAAATGATGTGAACCTCAATCAACATGCTTTGAGACCCAACAAATAATATTGGAATACTTGCCCAAGAAAGCTAAAATTCAAATTTTGATAGAAACCCTGACCCAACGTTTATAAATGAAATACGAACCAAAGGTATAAGTAACAGACCTCGACCTAATGATTATAACTGAATCACGAATTGAAGGTATAAAATTTGAACGCTACAAGGAAGAATCTCTAATAAGTTCACAGTTCTTGAAGAATCAAGAGAAGAAGCAAAACCTCACTTTTTTTTTTTTTTTTTTTGTTCAATACCCTCCATTACAAGGAGTGCATGCTATTTATAAGACATGATTGAAAATAGGAAAATAAAAAAAAAAATATACTAAATAATAGAAGCCTAAATTAGGGTTGATTTTGGGTTATATATATATTATTGGGTAGATATATTATTTTAATGTATTGTATAGAAAAATAAAAGTTGGGATGTTAAGTATGTTGTAAAATGATATGGTATAATTAATAAAGTAGTTTTTGAGATGGTAAAATGGAATTTTTTTAAAGAAACCGGATGCGAATGCTCTTACAAAGACAAGGGGTATAGATTTGATGGGTTGGGGTCCTTAAGTCATAACAAAGTGACCATTACTCTGAAGCAACTAGAATTCATTTTGTTATTCAGATTTTAAATTTTGGATCTAGTATTAAATATTAGGTTGAACTTAATCTTTAATTTGATAGACCTTTAAATTTTTTAAGAGATAATTACAACATACTGCTAAATCCGCAGCTCGAACCCTTTCCCTCTAGACCCCTATGTACTTTGTAGAGTATCTTAATAATAAAATATAATCCTTAGTTGGTAATTTGACAATTAAACCATATGTGCAAACGTATAAGATACTATCGTTGTTTTACAATTTTACGTCATCAAAGTATACTTGGATGAGCTTAATTTTATTGACGTAAAATGTTTAAGGATGGACTCCAAACTTTGAGGTTTAAGAAAATATTTTTAAATGATATTTTTAAATTTAAATATTAATTCAATAATATTAATTAAATTTTTTATATAAATTTTTTTTATTGAAATTTAAGATAAATTGCACTTTGTATAGGACAATTGCAATGTCCCTTTTTTGTTTAAAATGTAGCAAGGTTCCGTCTAATTTGTTCGTAATGAGCATTTTATCTCATCTGTATGTATTTTCCTTCAAATTAAAATAATCTTTTGTTTTCATATATATAAAAAATAAATAAAAAACTTTTATTTTGGGAAAAATGTGTTTAGACCCACACAATAATAACCTTAATGCTCTTAAATTAAAACCACAAACATGCCCAATATGAAAGATCAGTAAAGTTGTGCTATGCGTTTGTTATTAGGGGCATTAAGGTTATTAGTGTGTGGATCTGGACATATTTTGAAAAAAATAACAATTTACAACAATGTTTTCATAAATTTGACGTAAAAGTACAAATGGAAATGGGTAAAGTGCTAATTATAAAAAGATAAGGAGAGACATTGTTACGTTTTTAAAATCAAAGTGCTCATATTATATTTTCCTAAAATTTATTCTTCATGCATTTTGAGATGCAAAATCATTAATAAAATTTTTGTACTAAGATTTTGCTACGATCTTTTTTTTAATTGATAATATGGGTTATCCACACAATCTTTTTTTGACAATCAAGTTTAAGTTTCATTAATTTTAATTTTGAAAAAAAAATACTTTTTTTTTTTTGTAGGAGCAACTTTATTACATATTGTCAGTAAAAATTCTATACCAATGCATTTGGATATAAATTTAGTCATTTTATATAATAAAAAATTGTTATATTACATGTTTCAACGTCATTTTGTTTGTTTTCATTGTTATTTTTTTTTTAAATTTAATTATTTGCTAACTTCGTTTTATAAATTTCTTATTCATTTGTAAGATTTTCATCTAAATTTTTAATTATAATTTTTATCTTTCTAATTATAAACTTATCAAGATTTAAAATTCAATTAATCTCTCTCTCTCTCTCATCCAAATTGATATCTTTTAGTAGGCATTTGGAAAAAGAAATATTGATATCCAAATAAATATTTACATACAAAAGAAACACTATATATAATATAATAAGAATAACATATAATTTAAAGCTTAAAATAATACAAACTAATTTATGATTTCAAAAAATAAATACAAACTAATTTATCAAAATCATTGTAGCAACTTCACTAAACAATACTAGCATTATCAACGAGCTTTGTGATGAGTTTCTTTTTTTATTTTGGGTTCATTCAATGTCATAATTTTCCATTAAGATGATATAAATATGTAATAAAAGCGATTTATATATGAAAAGCCCATTTTTTTATGAAAGTTTTGAGGGTAGAACAATTAGAGAAAGAGAGACAAAAACAAAGAAAATGGAAAGATAAAGTAGTATAATGAAATTTATTATATATAAATAGTATGAGCGTACCTTCTTAATTGAGTGATTACCTCCTTTAAAGGCCATTTTCAGGCTCTCTCTCCTCTCTTTTAAATATGTCTTTATGCTTTCTCTAATGTAGTAATTGTTTGTTATTGAGATATTTGAAATTAGGGGGAACATGGGAATATATGTGCCATGGATTTATTTATTTATTTTTATTTCACAATTTGAAGAAAGAGAAAAGATGATAAGGATGGAGAGACATGTACAAGGAAATAATTGATTGTTATTAGGAGTATAAATTTAGTGGGAACGTGGGAGTAGATCTGTTCAAGAGAATAGAGAGAAAACACCAAAAAATTTCAGAATTTGAAGAAGAAAGAGAAAAGATGATAAGGATGGAGAGACATGTAGAAGGAAGTAACTGTTTGTTATTAAGAGTATAAATTTAGTGGGAATGTGAGAATAGATATGTTCAAGAGAAAAAAGGGAAACCACAAAAAAAAAAAAAAAATGTATGTAACTTCTTAACTACTTTTTTAAATTTATTTAAAATTTAGGAGTTTCGAAATTTGTATTTTACATGTCTAACCCTATTATTTAAATTTTCTAAACAAGTGAATTTGAGAGTACTTAAGACATACAAAAGTAGGAGTCCAAATAGGGGAAACCCCTTTAAATAGTAGTATAAATAATTACTAGTATTTAGTTGCTTTTTTATTTATTATAAAGTATTTAGTTGCTTATTTGCATAATGTTTATCAATAGACAATAGATGCAGTTTTTAGGTAACTCTTACATTAAATGTGTGACAAAACTAATGTTGATGCTAGCTAAGTTTTCTTAATGATATTGTTTTTTTCTTTTTTTTTTTCTTTTTTTTTTTTTTTAATATCTTATTTCTAAATAAGCTAAAAGTTAGATTATATGCCCAAAATAAAAGTTAGACAAAAAGGCAAAAATCTTTTGTTTTTAACTCTTCCCAAACAAGTCTCCACTTATCCAAGTAAATATAGATTTAAAAACATAACTTGATAAATAATATTAAGTAGGGTTTGGCTTACTTTCAGTACTTTTTTAACTGGAATCTCTTTTTATTTTAATGAGAAATTGCCACATCATCTACTAACTAAATAAAATGTGGAGATTAAAGTTCATTACCACTTACTATTGTGTATTTAAAATAAAAGGAGATCTCTAGTTAAAAAAGTATTGGGGATAGGTCAAACCTTATTAAGTATTAACTAAATCAAGATCAATTTTAGATACATAATAAAATATTATGACATAAGCATAGTGTGGGATACAAAAATTTAATAAGGTCATAATACCACGTGTCATACCCAAGGCCGAGGAGGCCAATACAGTTCTGAGGAGTCCATACACTTGGACGGTAAAGTTGGAGAGGCGAGCCATGGCCATGTTAATGGCATATTACTAGAGGGGGCCACATTGTAGAGGAAAAGCTTCAGGGAAAGGGTTAACCTTGACATGATTGGAGAGATGGTAACTGCCACCACATTTAATGCACCCTACACCTCACCAAACCTTTTGGCCGCATTTATGTGGAGAAGACCCCTGAACAGTGTTGTCTTAGTTGTCGCAACTCATAGAAGACTTAGGAGGGTGTTTGATGGGATAAGCACTCGAGTAGTGGCCTACATAATCAACAACTAAAGGGCCAGGATCAGCCAAAAGAGGCTATATAATGTGAGAGATCCTCCAAGGAGAAGGAGGAGGTTCATCTGAGAATCTGTAGAAAAAACATTGTAGCACAAAAAACTGAAATTGTAATCTAGTCTAAAAAGAATATATTCAAGAACTACTCTCCTCGGACTTTGCCAAGGAAGGATTTCTTTGTATAAAACCTGTTTTTCTTTGTTTTATTTCAATCTTTAATCCATTGTGGGCATTGTCCAACTCACTGAAACCTAGTTTTCAGCCCACTCTCTAAAAATTCTTTATATTGGGCTCTTTGGGCTTTAATCCTGTTACCTTGTGGGCTTAGGATCCAAAACCTACCCCTACAATTGGTGCCGTCTGTAGGAAATACTTGAGTTCTTTTATTGAGATCAAAGTTTAGCTATGGTGGGTTTAGGTCCCAACTGGGAAGAATCTGTTGGTTCCCAGTGCCAAGATCATTTCCTCAACCTTAAATGTAGGAGAGATCATGAAGTTAGTGTACATACTACTCAAACTAGCAAGAGCCAGTCTCGAAGTAGAAGTCACGTCTCTTATGAAGAGAATACTAGAAGCATGCAGTTGGAGATTGACCGTCTGCGGAGGAGGTTACACTACGAGCAACGAAGGAAGACTCCTTCAAGCTCTGACCCTTCTTCTGATGAGGATGGGGATGACAGCTATAGGCCTAGGATAAAAACTCCTCCCAGTGAGTCTTTTTCGTATGATGAGGATTGCCGTTATAAGTGTAGGAATAAGAGTCCATCTCACAAAGGTCTGGGCAGTGAAGTTATAAGCAGGGCTCTTAACCAGATCTCTAAATCTCCTTTTACTTGTAGGATTGAAGGTGGGAAGCTCCCTTAGTGGTTTACTTAACTAGCATTCACCATGTATAATGGCAGAACGGATCCTGTGGAACATGTTAGCCATTTCAATCAGAGAATGGCTATTTACTCAAAGAATGAGACTCTGATGTGCAAGGTGTTCCCATCCAGTTTAGGGTCTGTGGTGATGAGATGGTTTGATGGTCTGCAGGAAGGTTCTATTAACTCCTTTAAGGAGCTTACTAGAGCGTTTGAGGCTCGTTTTGTTACTTGCAGTAGAGTTCCTCGGCCCTTAGACTCCCTATTGTCTATGACTATTTAAGAAGGGGAAACCCTGAAAATGTATTCCGATAGGTAATGGGAAATGTTTAATGAGATAGATGGGAACTTTGATGATGTGGCTATAAGGACTTTCAAGGTCAGCCTACCTGCTAAGCATGATTTGAGAAAATCTTTAACAAGGAAGCCTGTTAGGAATGTACGTCAGCTCATGGACCGCATTGAAGAGTATAAACAGGTCAAAGAGGACCAACAATAAGGGAAAGGGAAAGTTGAGGTGTTCCCACAGGATAGAAGGGATTTTAGGTAGAATAGATACAACAGCCACTGGCCTTAGAGAGATTTTGCTGGGCAATCTGGATATACTGCTACTTAGGTGGTTAGCACTATGTTCCGACAGCCTGTACATCAAATCTTGGAAAAAAATTAAGAGTGAGTTGTACTTTAAATGACCAAACAAGATGGGAGACCCCACGAGGCGTAACCAAAACCTTCACTGCCAATACCACTAGGAGCGGGGGCACACTACAGAGGATTGCAGGACGTTGTGGAGTTATTTGGAGCAATTGGTTAAGAATGGGAAATTGAAGCAATTCCTGCATCAGCCCAACAGATAGGGTGGTTAGGTAGGGTCGGGAGCTTAGAGAGATGCTTCAATAAGACTACCTTTAGGTACAATTAGTGTCATTCTTGCCACTTCAGGAAGGACTGGTTCTTAGCCATCTAAGGTGATGTCTATAGCTCAACCGTCTACAGAGGACTCGCCCCCGGATTCGAGGAGGGTAGAGTGGTGGCTCGACCAGCTTTGAGCTTTTCCAAAAAGGATAAAGTTGGAATCTTGCAGCCACATAATAATGCCCTAGTAGTTACTCTCAGGATTAGAGGGTATGATGTGAAGAGGGTGTTGGTGGATTAGGGTAGCGGTGCAGAGATCATGTACCCAGACCTATTTAAGGGGTTGAAACTGAGGCCCGAGGACCTGGTCTGTTATGACTCCCTTCTAATAGGGTTTGATGGGAAGATTTTCTTTCTGAAGGGCTAAATCAAACTACCCGTTCAGGCAGGGTCAAAAGTCGTGGAAGTAAACTTCATCGTGGTAGATGCATACTCCCCCTATACTGCTATTGTGGCAAGACCTTGGCTTCATGCCATGGGGGCTGTGTCTTCCACCCTGCACTTAAAGGTGAAGTATCTATCAGGGGATTAGGTTGAGGAGTTGGTTGGAAGCTAGTTTATGGCTAGGCAGTGCTTGGTGGCTGCAATTAGACATTAGACTGGAGGTGAGTCCTCGGCTTCTGCTGAGCAGGGCTTATAGCAATCATGGGTGCCAACGCGGTCTACAGACGTGGTGGTAGAAGAGGCAAGGTGTTAGGAGTTAGAAAAATTTATTATTGGTGATAATGAGGGTAAGTTCTTCCAGGTTGGAGTTTAGTTGCCTCCTTAGGAGAATGAAGAGTTGATAGGGTTTCTTAGGAGAAACATTGATGTGTTTGCATGGAGTGCTTACGAGGCTCCTAGGGTTGACCCAAATTTTATTTTCCATCATCTAAACGTCAATCCCTCTATCATCCCCAAAAAGCAACCAGCTTGATGCTCATCTAAGGAACATTCTGATGTTGTCAAGGAGAAGGTGGTTAAGCTCAAACGGGCCAGCACCATAAAGGAAGTTTTTTTTACCCTGAGTGGTTAGCCAATATAGTGGTGGTGAGGAAGAAAAGTGGGAAGTGACGAGTATGTGTAGACTTCACAAATTTAAATAAAGCTTGCCTCAATGACCTCTTCCCTATGCCTTGAATAGATCAATTAATGGATGCAACTGTAGGCCATCCTCAGATGAGCTTCTTGGATGCTTTCCAAGGATATCAAGAGAAAACTACTTTCGTTATGCCTACTAGGAATTATCATTACAAAGTGATGCATTTTGGATTGAAGAATGCAGGGTCTACTTATTAGAGGATGATGACCAGGATGTTTGAACCTTAACTGGGCAAAAATATTGAGGTCTACATAGACGATATGGTGGTAAAGAGAAAAGTAGAGTCTGAGCATGTAAATGACCTTGGGAATATTTTTGAGATACTGAGGAAACACAAATTGCGCCTTAATGCTTCTAAGTGTTCTTTCGGCATTGACTCTGGCAAGTTTTTGGGTTATATGGTCACTCATCGCAGAATTGAGGTTGACCCTAATCAGATTATAGCAATTAACAACCTATAGCCTCCTCGGAATCCCAAAAAGGTCCAGAAGTTGACAGGGATGACTACTGCTTTGTATCGATTCATTTTGCGGTCAGCAGAAAGGTGTAGGCCCTTCTTCCAATTGTGGCATAAGTGGAAGGGGTTTGAGTGGACCAAAGATTGTGCCTTGGCCTTCCAATAGTTAAAGGAATATCTTTCTTGGCCACCCATTATGTCTAGGCTCGAGGAGGAGGAAGTTCTATTTACTTACATTGTTGTAGCGTCACATGCGGTGAGCTTGGTACTAGTACAGGTCGATGATGGTTTGTGCAGAGGCCAGTCTATTATGTGAGCAAATCATTGCATGAAGCAGATGTTCATTATCTACCATTGGAGAAAGCCATTTTGGTAGTGATGCATGCTACACGGAAGCTTCCTCATTACTTCTAAGCTCACACCGTTGTGGTTCTCACCTAGCTTCCTCTTCAATCACTACTTCGAAGAGCTGACTACACAGGGAGGATTGCAAAATAGGGAACAATCTTAGGAGCTTTTGATATCAAGTATATGCCTCGCAATTCCATTAAAGGCCAAGTCCTTACAGATTTAGTGGCCGAGTTTACTGAGTCTTCAATGGGGGAGGACAGGGAAAAGCAATGCATAGACGAAAAATCAATTGGCATGGTCTTCCCTACAAGGGACTTTATCTTGGAAGGTGTACGTTGATGGGGCAGTGAATCAAAGGGGATCTGGAGTGAGGCTAGTTGTGGTATCTCTTGAAGGGGTGATTATTGAGAAATTCTTAAGGTTAGGCTTCTCAGCCACGAACAATGAGGCCGAGTATGAGGCTTTGTTGGCAAGAATGGCTATGGTTCAGAAAATTTGAGGAAGAGAAGTGTAGTTATTCTTAGATTCTAGGTTGGTTGTAGGCTAGATTAAAGGAGAATTAGAGGCTAGGGATTCGAGAATGCAAGATTATTTAAATCAGGTTAAGCACCTACAATCAGGGTTTGGGTCTTTCACCTTACAACAAATCCCTAGAGGCAGAAGCACGCATGCAGACTCTCTTGCCATTCTTGCAACCTCCTCGGTGCAGAGCTTACCTTAGGTTATCCTGGTTGAGGATTTGTGTAGGCCCACTGAGATAGAGAGAGGGAAGGCTCAGATTCATCAAATTAAGGCAGGGCCTAGTTGGATGGATCATATTGTGCAGTTTCTTAAAGAGGACATCTTGCTCAAAGAGAAGGGGGAGGTTGATAAAGTGCAGAGAAAAGCTCCTCAATTTTGGTTGTCCGAAGATTAAAAGTTGTACAAGTGCTCTTTTCTGGGCCGTATTTGCTATGCATTCATCCTGAAGCAAGAACCACTCTTAGAAGAGCAACATGAAAGGATTTGCGAAAGTCATGCAGGAGGTAGATCATTGTCTCACAAGGCCCTCACTCAGGGATATTGGTGGCCAAATATGCAAAAGGGAGCATAAGAGTAGGTGAAGAAGTATGACTAACATCAGAGATTTGCTTCAAACATTCATCAGCTAGGGGGCGTCCTTAACCCTATGTCTAGTCCTTGGCTATTTGCTCAATGGGGCTTGGATATTGAAGGGCCTTTTCCTAATGCAGCAGGAAATAGGAGATAGCTTTTGGTCAGCACTGACTACTTCACCAAGTTGGTTGAAATGGAGCCACTAGCAAATATTAGGGACGTGGATGCTAGGAGGTTTGTGTGGAAGAATATTGTCACTCGATTTGAGATCCCTCATACCCTCAACTCAAACAATGAGCTTCAATTTGGTAGCAAAGCTTTCAGAAGGTACTGTTGTGATATGGGTATTAGAAATAGATACTCAACTCCGGCTTATCCATAAGGGAATGGACAGGCCAGGGCTATCAATAAAGTCATAGTGAATGGACTCAAGAAGAGGTTGGATGATGCCAAGGGTAAATGGGCGGAAGAGCTGTCACATGTTCTTTGGACATATCAGACTACTCCTCGTAGGTCCACAAGGGAAACCACCTTTTCAATGACTTATGGAGTCGAGGTTGTGATTCCTTTAGAGACTGGATTCCTAACGCTGGGGACAAGCTTATTCACTCCAGACAACAATGATAACTTACTAGAAAAGAGCCTGGATTTAACTGAGGAACGGAGAGAAAGTGTCATTGTTCAATCAACATATTATCAGCCATTGTTCAATCAGCATATTATCAGCAAAAACTCAAACAGGGGTATGACTCAAGCGCGAAGTCAAGACCGTTAGCCCCTAGGGACTTAGTATTAAGAAAGGTTGTGGGTTCTACAAAAAACCTAGTATAGGGAAAGTTAGGACCCAATTGGGAAGGGTCATACCGTATCACCTCGGTAGCTGGTATAGGTGCATACTTCCTAAAAGACCTGGAAAAAAATATTGTACCACGCCCCTGGAATGTAAATTACCTACAAAGGTATTATTATTAATGAAAGGCAATTCTGTCATGTTTTTGTTAAAGTTATGTGTCATGTTGGTCACTTATTTGAATATTAAATAGAACCTTAGTCATGCCTGGTTCCTCGGACCACATACCTTGGGTAAATTAATATTCTTGGTTACTTATTTGAATATTAAACAGAACCTTGGTTATGTTTGGTTCCTCGGATCACATACCTTGGGTAAATTAATGTTCTTGATTACTGGATTAAGTATTAAACAAAACCATGGCCATGCTTAGCCCTTTGGACCACAGGCCATGGGTAAATTAATATTTCTTGAGCAAATATCCATGTGTTAAATAGAGGCTCAGCTATACCTGGTCCCTCAGACCACATGCCTTGAGTAAAATAACACTTCGCAATTTCACCAGGGATGGGACCTCATCATATGCATCATCATGAGAAAATGAGGACTCATCCTGGGTTTTGGTTAAAGGATTTTGAAGGTACATTCATAAGGTACTCTTAAAATGAGAGACCTCAAACACCCCTTTTTTCTATTAAGTGTTTTTCTTGTCTCTGAGGACTTAGACATTCCTATTGATTATACAATTTTTAGTACCAACACATAGTTATTTTTCTCACTATTTACATGGGCTTAATTTATTTGAATTAACAACAATTCATTACTATTAGCTTTTGTTAAAGTATGGGTGTTCACCCTTAGAAGCATCATCAATTTAACCTTTTAGCAAAGGACAAAACAGTAACTATAGCTAATCAGAGATAAATATTGCAAGAAAAACAAAGGTTCAAAAAGTGAAAGTTAATGTCTTTTCATTGAACAAAAGAAAAGATACATCATAAATAATGGCAAACTGACACAACAAAAAAGAAGTACAAAAAAAAAAAAAAAAAAAAAAAAAAGAGAGAAAAATCCTAAGCTAAGCCTTGGCTGGTGGAGGGTCTTCTTTGCTGGCTAGTTGGGAGATAGGAGGATCAGCGGCCTTGCCTGAGCTGGCCTTCTTCTCTTGGGCCACGGCTTGAGGCTTGACCAGCTTAGACCCCTTTGTCTTGGGAGCAACTTCCTTGCCTTGGTTAACCTCTAGGCCCTTAGCCTCTGGCAGAGCTTTAACTTCCTTGCCCTTGGCCACTTCCACCCCCTAGCCTTGGTCACTAGCATTGCCAGACCCTTTGGAGGTCTCAAGAGGGGGAAGAAAGGCCTGGGTGCTTGGAAGCTGCTCAGGGGCAGTTATTGCAGGGGCCACATCTACTTCGAGGCCCAGAAGTGCTGCAGGAGCTTCTCGGAGGTCTGATGGGTAATAAATGTTTTTAGCCCTCCTCCACTCCGAGGCAACAGGAACTCCAGCTAGGTTCAGTGCCTTAGTCAACACCTTTTGGCAGTAGTCCCTACACACTTTAGCCAACTCTTCGGTTAGGCGAGCCTCAGTCTCTTGCACTTCAAGGTCATAGAACTTCTACTCCAAAGCGTCCGCAGTTGCCTTAATTGCTCGAGCAACTTCCTTGGCCTTCTCCAGCTCTGCCTTCAGATCCACGACCTCTTGTCTGGCCGTGGCCAGCTCTATCTCAGCATAGTGGAGCTTCTTACATTGCTCCTCAACTTGATCTTGAGTGTTCTTAAGGCCAACCTTGGCGCTCTTCCTCCCCCGCTCCTCAACAACCAACTTCATACCAAGCTCCTTATTCTTTTGCTCTGCTACGTCTAAAGCTTTGTTGGTCTTTGCGTGAAGATTGTCCACAAGCCTAGCCTCATTTTTGGCATCTTTCACCCACTCCTCAGCCATAAACACCTCTTGGATGGCCTACACAAAAACGATAAAGGAATGCTTTGTCAAATAAGAAAAGACAACCTAGCATGAAGTCATTAAGGTGCATCAAGAAACTTACCAAGGCTAAGTCTGTCTTCAGGGACAAGAAGAGATCCTGCTGCCTCACGTTCCTTAAAGCAACCATGTCCTTCAGCAGCAGGAGGGGCTGCTCCAAAGCGTTGGCAAGGTAGTGGGCGTTCCCTCTCTAGAACTCCCTGATGGTGGAGTTCCATGGTATGACTGCCCTGTCCAACTCTAGTTGAAGGTTGCACGTCGAATTCAAAGGGCACACCTCAGCCACGTGTCGATCCTCATTACTCTTGACCAAGGAAGCCCTCCTCTTTCCCTTGGCTGTCTTTGGGAGCTTTAGAGGAACCTCCTCATTGTAGTGGACCAACTCCCATTCCCCGACCACCTCAATGTCCTTTTTCCTCTTTTTCATATTGGCAGGCGCAAAGGGGTTAATTGAAGGAGGAGGAGCAGGAGAAAGTTGAGACCCCGAGGCATCTTTGGGCACCGACTCTTTGGCCCTGCCTACAAGGAGTTCACGGAGACCATTCTTCCTCTCCAACGACATTTCTTTTTCTTCTTCTTCCTCTGAGCCATTAGCTATACGAATAACGATGAATTTGGAAGTACAAATGCTTGAAGATCTGTCAAGCTCATCTTCCGAATTTGAGACCTGAATCATAGGCTCTCCCTACTCCTTTCTCCCTTCCTCGAGCTGAAATTGGTCTATCTCCACCTCGAGTGACAGGCGCGAGGAAGCTATCTCTTCTCTCGGAACTGCTTCTTCATGAGGAAAACGATGGGAGGGCAGCTCGACTTGCACAGTGCCTTTTTGGGCTAGGAATCTGGGAACTAAAACGTCAATCCAAGCTAATCAAGGATCACCCACTCTAATCGCGTTGCCCACGTCTTGAAACTTATCAGATAGGGTGCGAAGTCGAGGATAAGGTGGATAGCTCTCAGTTGTCTGTCCTCACTCACAAACATCTCGGATCTTAGCACCTTGTTAAGATTTGGAACGTTGACAAAGTTGAGATTGGGAGCCACGTATCTTTTATTTGCGGAAAACAGCTGAGAAGTAAAACCACAGTTAGAAAAACGAGTCATCAGTCAGAACCATAGTTAGAAAAATGAGTTATCAGTCAGAACAAAACAAAACACTAAAGGAATGAAGAAAGAAGCAAACTACAAAACTAATTCCCTTGTTAGAGGACCTAAACCTAGGGTACCTTACCTGGTGCTCCCTCCTGGGTTAGGCAGTGAAGATCGTCATGCCATTCACCCGAGACAATTAAAAAGTCATCTATCATGCCCTTGTTGGATTTAGGGAGACACGAGATGAGCTTGACGTTAGAAGACCTAAACTTAAGATAATAGGCAGAGTTTGCAAGCAGATGACACTCGTACATCCAGACAACATCGTGCCAGGTGAGGCCCAATCCCATTTTCTCGTTAAGAGCATCTACACTACCTAAGACTCTAAACAGGTTGGGCGCGCATTGGTGAGGGCAGATCCCATGGGCGATTAACTAGTCCCTGGTCACTTTACCCATGGGGAGCTTTATTCCCCCTTCTATGAAGGCAATCATGGGAATAACAACCTCCCCCTCCTTTCTGAGGGCATGCCACTCATCCTGAGGGCAATACCGCAAGGAGACACCTTAGGGAATGTGATATAGGGCCCTAAACCCCTCCATACTTGCGGAGGAATCTATTAAATAAGCAAACCTACCCATCTAAGTAGAGTAAGGAGAAAGGAAGGAAATTTTTGTGAAGAAAGAAACAGAAAACAGAAGGTCGAGGAGACTGGCCGAGGAGAAGAGAACTTAATAATAAAGGAACTTACAAAAATAATGGCAAGGGTCACTTCAAGAGCTTTTTGAAAGTTTGAAGATTTGGAAAGTGGGAGAAATGAATCCCTTAGGTGCCTTATATAGGAGGCGGAGTTAGGTGGGAGTTATCTCGCCCAAATTTCAAGGAAAAATACCAACCGTAGGATCTCCATCTCAACGTAGGACATGGGGGACAAGGCGCCGCATGGAGCATTTAATGAGATGTTACGGACTCTAAAGCGCTAAGAACGGTTATAGGGCATGCGAAGTGACGTTCTCATGTGGGAAAAACAAAGATGCATGTGGAGCCAATCACCCAAGATCAAAACCCCATTTTTCTCCTCGAATAAGAGGGAGAGAGGCTATTGTGGAATATTGAAATTTAATAAGGTAATAATGCACGTGTCAAACCCAAGGCCGAGAAGGCCAATACAGTTTTGAGGAGTCCATACGCTCGGATGGTAAAGCCAGAGAGGCGAACCATGGCCACGTTAATGGCACATTACCAGAGGGGGTTACACTGTAGAGGAAGAGCTTCAGGGAGGGGGTTAGCCCTGACGTGATTGGAGGGATGGTAGTTGCCACCAGATTTAATGCACCCCACCAAACCCCCTGGCCGCATTTGTGTGGAGAAGACCTTTGAACAGTGTTGTCTTGTTTGCTGCAACTCATAGAAGACTTAGGAGGGCATTTGATGGGACAAGCACTTGAGTAGTGACCTGCATAATAAAAAAATGGAGGGCCAAGATCAGCCAAAAGAAGATATATAATGTGAGAGATCCTCTAAGGAGACAGAGGAGGTTCATCTGAGAATCAGTAGAAAAAACACTATAGCACAAAGAATTGAAATTGTAATCTAGTCTAAGAAGAATATATTTAAGAACTACTCTCCTCGGACTTTGCCGAGGAAGGATTTCTTCACATAAAACCTATTTTTCTTTGTTTTATTTCAATCTTTAATCCATTGTGGGTGTTTTCCAACTCATTGAAACCTTGTTTTCAGGCCACTCTCTAAAAATTCTTTGTATTGGGCTCTTTGGGTTTTACTCCTGTTACCTTGTGGGCTTAGGATCCAAAACTTGCCCCTACACATAGGATAAAGATAAAATAAATTTTTAAAAAAGGAATTTTATTTGACTTTGGATAAGGTCATTGAGAGGGGAGGGGGGGGGGGGGGGGGTTAAAATTAGAAAGTGTGCATGGTGGGCTAATTTCGGCCAATCCTACTTTAAGCAATAAAAAACGTGGATTCAATCGGAAAATTCTTAGATATTTTCGAAGTACAATGAAATGATGCTCATTCCTTTCACATTTATAATGGACCACACCATGAATTTGAGAGAAGGGAATGTCATTCTCCTTGCTCTGGGAGTACCTAAAAATTACTCGAATCAATCATAGAGGTAGAGCTTTGTTGATTCTAAAAAAAAATTAAAAATAAAAATATCATAGAGCTTAATTTGTACTAGAAAATATTAAAAACTAGTCTCTAACCCGTGTGATGCACGGGAAAGCTGCTAAAAATAAGATCACAATTAGAATCATTTGCAAATTAGACTACAAAATAGGGTAAAAGAATCAATTGCATGTTACGAACTGTCCAGCTTTTTATTGTTATCAAAATCACTTTCATGTTTGAATTTGGTCTTAATGGATCAAGTGCAAATCCTTCATCTTGATATTCCAGTATCAGGATAGATGATATGTTTTTGATAGGTAAGAATTAAGATAAATAAAAATTACACATATCCACATAACTCCAAAAAATAAAAATAAATAATCATTTATTGAAGAACCTCAAAAATGTAAATTTTGCCAAACAAAACATCACATATAATGCATAAGCACATGTCTACGTAGCTTTTGAATCATCCAAGTGCAGCAACATTAGAAGCAACCTTTAGGCTTCTGCCCTTTTTCAAGTGGATCCTAAACAAAGTCCTTTTTTCCTTCTCAATTCTTTTCATCATTCTACAACATAAAAATCACAATTAACACGTCTACATCTCATAAAATCCATAAGCCTTTTTCCTTTTTTTTAGAAAAATTTTCCTTCACTCTCCTTAGTTTGACTACAAAAGTTAAAAATTATAATTTAAAACTAAAAAGTCAAAGTTTATTTCTTTATAGTGTTTCACATAGAGTAGATACAAAACCAAGCTTTTAATAAGAGTTCAAGTTAATTTCAAAACATAAACAGGTCGAGTTCAATATGATGAAGCAAGAACCTTTGAGAATGAAACTATACATACTTCAAATAATTGGAAACTTGTCAAAGCATAATCTTAGTCATAATTAGAAAGACTTTTATCATAAATGAACTCTAAAGTCTAAACTACCAAATAAATTGAGTGACATCATATTAGGCTGATAGACTATCATATGTTAATTTTGTTTTACTTAAAAAACATTCCATTGACAAACTGAAAGAACTCAAATAAAACTTTCATCAACAAATTCAGAACTATTGATTCAAAACCTAACGATAATCATTGATGTTGACTTCTAAAAGTTCTACAAAATGACAATGTTACAATAGCAAAAAAACAAACAATGTCACCAAGATACCTGAAAAAATGATATACAAAATGCTAAGCACACTACCAAAGTAATAAAATATAAAGGTAACAGTAATACCTTGCAAATAATCTGTTTGTTTCTTTAAAGCTCCTATAATTCTTGAATAGGAATGGATTTATAAAAAAAAAATTATATTACTCATTGAAATTTCTTAAAAAGACACAAATGGATTATCCACTATATAAAAAAATCATTAATGTGAGCATATATCATATACATTTAAAAAAAAAAAACTGAAAATCTTCAAGACAAATTAAGCTAGAGTCATATTTATTTCAATTTTTTTTGGGCCAGTGTTAGATTGCTAACCTTGCTATAAAAGATAGATGAAAAAAAAATTGAAGTCATATGGACTTACCCCTCCATGTGCAAGAGCAATGGCCGTGATAGTTGCAATTGACCACATATATGAGACAAATAACTTTTCATTAAGCAATACCCATCAAGGTTTGTAGCAAGAAAGAAGTACTCAACTTAGAGATAAATAGCAGTATAGAAACCCCACTCACTTTGCCTTGAAATAATATTTCATTAAGACCAAGCCATATGTAACTGATAGTAACACCAAAGGCCAGGTGAACATAAAATATACTAAACAAATGAGGGTTCCTTGTTCATGAAAATTGTTCCTTAAAGCTTCTAATTCAAACAAACATTTGGCACTAAAGAACAATACTTTTTACTAGCCAAATTACTTTTGACTACCTAATTAAAGTATGTGAATAAAATACACAAAAGAGAAAATAAATGAAACACGTTTATTTTGCTTTCTAATGACTTACAATCAGAAAATAAAATTGTTGGAAGCAAACCACACGTAAATAGGGAAAATATAAAGAACATAAGAAAAACTATACTTAACATAGAATTGCACATTTCCATCATAATGCAAATCACCTTAATGAATTGTTTATCAAATCCATTATTTCACTATGTTCAAAGTAAAGACATATATAGTCTCTAAAACATAAAATAGCTCAAATTGTGACAAATCCATTATTTTTTCTTTGTTTTTGTTTTTGTTTTTTTCTTTTTTGGTTCTAAATTGATGAATCAGAGAGAATATGGTATTATTTGAGTTCAATAGGTTCAATTATAGGCTTCTAAATATTTTCAAGTTATTTTGGATTTGAATTGTAACATGGAACCAATAAAGTAGGGAGTATTGGATTATGTAGTAGACTCTAGCTTCATTATTTTCCTCCAATTTTCATGATATTATGCAAATTCTAAAGTAATTTTAAGGTACAGGATTTAGAGAACTTTGCTTCATATTACATGAATGATATTATAGGTAGGTTATATGGAAATTTCAAAGTAAATTTAGCATTTGATGGATTAAACCTTCATTGAAACAAATCTGCTTGCAGTTAGTCTTAAATGAGAAATTTCAAGATGATATTTTTCTTCCTTATTTTTGGATTTTGGTAGCAAAATTTGACTTTATCTGGATTTTATTGGTTAATAAACATTCTTTCATTTAAAGAAGAGATTTAATATCAATTCATGTGTGTATGCATGTATTTTTCACAATACTATTCTACATACCCATAAAAATTAGATAAAGAAGTAATAAAAACAATGGTAAACTTGAGATGAAATAATAATTAAACTAAACATAAAACCAATCTTGATCATAACCCAGAAACTTAAATTAATTCCAAACACAAACAAATGACTCACAAAAACATCAAGGGCATGCCAAGGATGCTCGTTTAATAAAAGGACAGGAAATATCATTACTGTCCCAAAAGATGAGCATCAAGTATAGTATAAACCTTAACTTGCATTATTCATTCAAGCCATCACCTTTTTTTGGGTGCAAAACTCCTTACACAAAACACAACAAAGGGGGAAATAAAGAATTGCTAACTCTGACTTACTGCATCTTGCTCACTCAATTTAGCAACAGATTCTGGCATCATTCCTATAGCCAAAAGCTCAGCTGGAATTCACGGTTAAGTAAAACATCTAGTAACAGCCCAAATAAATCTTATCCATAAAACATAAAACTAAAATTGACCTTGGTATGTTATCAATCTAAAGAATCAAACCCATATAAGCCATTCAGACAATCAAATCCAACACAGTGGTTACTTTCATACTTTAAAAATAATCACTTTTCCACTATGTGACCTCTGAACTCACAAACTTGATGCAATTTTCAATCTACACATATAAAAATTCAATCTAAAATCCCAGATGGATTTTCTTGCAGCCAATAATTGAAATTGATAAAACCCACTATGAGCTCCAAACCTATCAATCTAAACTAATCATTCAAAAGAAACACTCCCAAACGAAACCCTAAATCATATTTAACAACAAAAAATGAAACCCTAAATCATATTTAACAACAAAAAACGAAGCCCTAAATTATAGAACAAAATAAAAAACTTATCAGTAATGTTTGCGGAGAGAATCTGGTCTGATGGTAAAGTCTCAAAATCAAAAACTTTTTGCCACTAAAGGAGTAGGAGGTTGGCGCCCGTGGACTATAGTTTAGGGGTTTGAGAATTGAGAGAGGCAGAGAGAATGGAAGAGGCAAAGAACCAAAAATGAAACCCTAAATCATATTTAACAGCCAAAATTATAGAACAAAATAAAAAACTTATAGGTAATGTTTGCGGAGAGAATCTGGTTTGATGGTAAAGTCTCAAGATCAAAAACTTTCAGCCACTAAAGGAGTGGGAGGCTGGCGCCCGTGGGCTAGGGTTTAGGGGTTTTAGAATTGAGAGAGGCAGAGAGAATTGAAGAGGCAAAGAGGAGAAGGTAGAGCATATATATCAGGTTTGGGTTTTAGAAAACCCCTTGCATTTATGTTTTTTTTTTTTTTGGGTTTATGTTTTTTTTTTTTTTTTAATATTGTGATAACGTGGAAAATTGTGGGAGTTTCAGAGGTTTTAATTATATATATATACTAGTATTATGCCCGTGCGATGCACGGTTTAATCAAGAGTCATTGTAAACTATTGAAAATAAAAAATAATGATTTTATATTAATTAAAATTAAATAGATAATAAAAATAAACTAATCTTTTACTCTATTTTTTTTTTTATAAATGAAGTAACCTTTAACATTTTTTTTTTTAGAATACTTTGTATTTTAATACACACACAAGAGGAGAGGGGAGAGGTGCATATCCAAATGAATGCATATTGTGTAAGATTAAGTTTTTATTAAAAAAATCATATATTAGTCCAAAATTAATTGAATGGAATATGGTAGATAACTATGCAACTAATAAAAAAGGAGATATTCTCAAAAAAGAAAAAAAGAAAAAAAAAAAAAAAAGGAGATGCTTGAAAAATATAAAAGAGAGTTTGCATAATTAAAACTCAATTGCATTTTTACATGAAAAACCTTGAATTCAATAATTAAAAAAAAATTAATTAAAGCATATTTAAGTGGCAACCTCAATGTAATAGTTAAGAAATGCAATCATAAATTTGTATGATCTCAAAAATATACTGAATATATATTTAACTAAATTTTTTTGTTTTATATTAAATTATATATGATATAAAAGTTGAGCAATCATAGCTCTTCCATGTGTCATACCTGTCAATAACATTTCTAGCTCCTTGATTGTCTGTGAAAGTGACGGTCTGTTCATCTAGTAGATGAAATGATAATTGTTCAACTGCTGGAGTTCGATAATGTATGTCAAATTGGTAAATTCTCCAACATGCTTCACACGTAGAAATATATCAACAATCTAAGTAACTCTTGATTTCATCAACATCAATGATTTATTTCTTTCCAGATATTTCATTTGTTGTTTCGTTTTCTTGTACCAACACTGTAGCTCTACTAGAGCCTTTGTTAATATACTTGATGAGATATTTTAATTGCTTTAGATTGATTGCACTACTTAGCATTTATATGAGCTTGATATTGTATCAATTAATTGATATTGTGAGGAACAACATAACTGTTGTCAAGCTTGACATCTTTTTGTATAAATCTTCCATCATCTCTTCTTCTATAAATTGGATATCCATTATCATCAATTGTCATCTCGTTGTAGTGAATGTGATGAATAGATCAGGATTACCTGCCCATCTACGTATCGCCATGGCATCTTGATAGTTTTGTATCATATATCTTGGTCCACCTGTAAAAGTTGCAGGGAGAACTATTCTTTTACCAAGTGATTTATGACTTGTGTCACCTCTAACAACAGCATCACGCACGTTCTTGTACAAATCTGTTCTTAATTGTGGCTGTTTTTTGCGTATAAGCCTAAGTCTTTCTTCTTCAATATCTGTATATGCATCAACTATGAATTGTTGGAAGAGTCGACCACCATAGAGAATTGTTTTGTCCAAATCCAAATCTTAAACGAATAGGAACAAAATCCAAATCTTGAAAAATCTGTCTCTTGCCATGCGAAAAACCTCTGTAAGCTTGTTGTGCTCATCAAACATTTTCCTTCGTCCTTCAATAATTCTTGGATCAATCTTCTCAAATTTTTTTACGCTTACTATATGATTTTTTTTTTTTTTTTTTGGTTTATAGAGATACACTTACTTTATGATAACAATTAATTGGAGATAAGAATGAATTATAAATTATAGGATTCTTTTCAAAAAAATTTACGCTTACTATATGATTTTCTTTTTTTTTAGAGATACACTTACTTTATGATAACAATAAATTAGAGATAAGAATGAATTAGAATCCTGATTAATCTAATATTCATTTGGTGAAATCACGTGGCATAACTACTGCGTCTAAATCCAACTTTTATTATATATAATACTAGTCGGAAACCCGTGCAACGCATGGGAACTTACCTATTTATAATAGACTAAAATAATTTTATAAAATTTTAAATTGATTATGAAACTATACTATTGCGTGAATTGCTCATATCTTTTTGAGTTACAATTTGATGAATAAGCCAAATTTAGATATTGAAAAAAAAATAACTAAAAAGTTCTGATGTTAAAACGTTCGAAAGGGGAAAAAAAAATCAGAAAATTTACTAACACTGCCTAGAAATTATTGAAACAAAACAAAATATATATGACTACCAAATAGAGAAATATAAGAGAAAGATAGGTTACCTTCAAGAGAATAATCCATAGTTATAACAGTTGAAATTTGCTAAACTGTTTCAAATATTGCAAAAAATTGAACCCAAAAATTTAGATGGTCAAACTTTCAAAAGACAATAAAATTAAAAATCAAAACATTTAGAACCTACAAATTATAAAAAAAAAAAAAAAAAAAGTCATTATTGCGAGACAATTTCAGTAAGGATGGAAAGCTTTTCTAAGTTTTTTTTTATCCAATTCTTCCTAATTGATGAAAAATTTGGTTCAAACATTGTCGAACACTTTGAAGGTGCAAATAATATAGGCTTCCAACATAATCTTTAATTAATAAACAAAGAAGCATGACACCATAAGAGAAAACATAAGATAACATATAGTGCATATACCCTACTCCACAGCTGTGAGAAAATATCCACACAAAAGGAATTGAAAACTTGTACATACGTCTCCATAAGGTAAAGCTTAAGGTTATAGAATCTAAAATAATATAGAATATAGCATCTTTGAACCACACAAAAAGTTAGCAAACTTACTACAATACTTGTCTATATATATATATTATATATTGTAAAGTACTACTCCATACAAAACAAAAGCAAAAAAAACTAATTCACAAAAAAGAGAAAAAGCAATAGCAAGCGTACCAAAGAAATTGAAGCTTAGGGTTTTCTCTCTTAGTGGAGACGGACAGAGGAGATTGCTTTAGGGTTTTCAAAGATTTTGTCTTATATATATATATATATATAAAAGAGACTCCTGTTAGGACTCTCTCACTATTTACTTTTAAAAATTAAAATTTTTTTAAATTAAAATGATGATGTGGAAAATTGTGAGAGTTTCAAAGGTTTCGGTTTTATATATATATATATATATATATAGATGATAAACGTGTACCTAAATGCCACCATGGTCATCATCATGTACCAGGCTTCCTCTCTCTATTTGGAAATCAAAACAAGAAAAAAAGAAAAAAGAATATACACTAATAATCCATTCATCCCTAAGCAAAAACTCCCATTATAAAGACAGTGCACGTACAACACCATTTATTGGAATCCAACCCTAATCTAATTGTGAGGGATTCCATTTAAGAGACTATCGAGTACCCTCAATTATCTCGATAGCTTCCCAATGCACAATACAAAACTACTTCTTTGCTCCTTACACCACAATTTCTGTGTCTCCCTCAACCAAAAAACTAGATTATATTTGACACAATAGGAGGGGGGAGGCTACTGGGACCTAATCCTTGTCTCCCTAACATTGGTTCCACCATCGTAATGCTATTAGAGATGCTATTGGAGTTTGGAGAAACAAAAAGAGGGATTGCTGAAATTTCTTAATCAATGCTTCTGGATCATTCTATCCCAATTTGATTTGTACCCCATTTCTTAATTTCCACAATGAGCCGGTTGTTATAGAAGCTAGTAGCAAACGCTATAACCCACATATATTGTCAGAAAAATGTTTATGAAATCTTTTCGTAAGATCACTATTTGTAAACTATCTTGTTTCTCGTAGGCAGAGCCCTGTTGCTTGTGTATTAAGAAATCCTTTCCAAGATTAATAATAGGGGTCAGTGGTATGGGGTTTCAAATTTCAACTAACTTTCAAAAATGAATTTGGCAATGTATGTTTCAAAATGATCAAAAAGCCACGCTTCCAACATTAGTGTCTACATCATGACCGGCAACATGCGCACATGTTTCCTCAATTTAATATAATATCTAATATGATATATAGTTACAAAAGTCTCTACTGATGCTCTGCTATTTGTCAAATTTGCAACACCTACTATTACTAGGACAAACTATGCCACATAATTAATTTGATAATTATTTAAAATACAAATAACATATAAAATTAGTATAAATAGAAAAATTGACTAAAATAGTCCAATTAAATGTATTTTTCATATAATAATTTTCACAAGGTAAATAAGAAGTATCAAATCCTAAGCAAACATAGATATTGAGTTTCTCAATTCCTGAAAGTATAAACTATGATTGCAAGTTACACATTATTTCTTACAACAAACACACACACACACACACACACACATATATATATATATATATATCATATATATTTTTATAACTTGACCAATCTATCAATCTTTATCCCAATATTCTAGCTCAAGCCCAATACAAATGATCCATACATCTATCCATAAATAAATTGCTAGAAATTGGATTGGATTTGATCCAACCCATAACCCATGGCCCATGGATTGTCCACATGGGTTATTAAATAAGTGAGTTTAAATTAAAACTAATTGATCTTGTTATGACTTGTCAAGATTATTAGTAGAGTAATTTATTTAGTGGTTGAGTATTTTTAGGGATCACTCATCTAATAGTGGGTGGATTTCTACTAGTATTTAAAATACTCTTATAACAGTCAAATAACTAATTATCTGAGAATACTGAGAACATACATACAGTTTTGTGAGTGCACTCTCAAATAAACTCTCTCTCTTTAGGGACACCATCTACAGTGCCCTAGAATTTGGAGCATGGAATATATAGGGAGACTCTAGTAGCCTTTCTAGTGACTTGAATGTGTTCCTAAAGGTGAAGAGATTGTGAGGGCAAGTTTGTAAAGCAAGCAAATAGCACAATCTTGCAAGTAGGTGATCCTTTCTCCAAAGGTATGTGCCCATAGGGCTCATCTAATTTATTCAACATTGGTATCAAAGTTGATTTTGCTTATTTTCACACTTGAATGATACCATGATCTCTGAAAAATTTTATATGCATGCTAAAATTAAAAAATTTTAAGTATTTTAAACTTTCAAATATGTATTTTTTTTAAGACATGTTATGGCATGTAGAGAGAGGAATAAAAAACTCTAATTTTTGGAAGTTCGTATGGAGTCTAAAAATTGCAAGCCAATTTTGACTAAAGAAAACTCATCTTTTGTCAAATTTTTTTAGGGATAATTACCCTTTACTTCCTTGAAGTTTGGGAAAATAACACCTTGCCCCAAACTTGAAGTGAAAAAACACCTCACCTCCCCCCCCCCCCCCCCCAAAACATCCAATTGACAACACTTTGTTAAATTAATATTAAAAATGTTGTGTACTAACCCTCTATTTGCATAAGTGCAGGCTTCCAAAATGATCTTATTTCATAATTAAAAAGAATTGTTTTAAAATTTTTAATTAAAGCCTATTTTAAAATATTTAGTGTGAATTTTTTCTTTTCTTTTTTCAATGGGCTATGGAGATATTTACCGTTGCAAGTTTAATTCTTTATTTATTTATTGGTTGTGTTCCCAAACTTTCTCCTTACATACATTGTAAATTATGTTTGTTTAGAAGACATCATAAATTATGTTAAAGACATGTTTTAAGTATAAATTATATATGTGAATGTAGTGGTGGAGCTAGAAAATTTTTTTAGGGTGCGCCAAGATAAATATATATTAAATTCAAAGAATAATACACACACACATACACACACATATGTGTGTGCGTGTGTGTGCGCGCGCGTGCGCATTTATACTTGATGTAAAATACTTTGTAAAATGTAAGAAAATAACATTTTTTTTTATTATAAAGAAAATAACATATGTTAAACCATGTTACAAACATATAACATTAATCAAGTTTAATGTACCAAATAATGTGTTAAATTAAATGAACCTATAATATGATAATAATTAAATAATTAAATAAAACCCAAAAATATAATGTATTACTAGAAAATAATAACCTATAACATGTTTTTTTTAAAAGACAATGCTAGTAACATTTTTTTTTCTCTCTTTTTAATTTCATTTATAAGTTTTCAAGATACATTTTATTTCTATAATCACAAGCATATCAAGCAAACACATTGATTTATGTATTTGTTGTTTTGTTAGGAATGAGATGTAAGAATGGTAGATAGAGTTCTTGGATACATTAAGCTCAATATATTACATCAATTCTGCACATCTAGCTTTGATTTCATCATTTCTTGAAATTTTGGGTATTCTGCTTTGCTCCTCAGTAAGAGATAACATAAGTAAAAAGTGGACAATTCAAGTTGGTAAAATAATTTATATAACATGATAGCTCATCATCCTAGTTGAGACCTAGGAATCATTATTTATGGGAAGGTTCTTAAATGGCATTGGCATTGGGGTAAAAACAAAATATCCCAAAACCTTAAAATGACAAAAGGAACCATGAAATCTCTAAAATAACCAAAATATACATAAATCTCTAAAATGACCAAAATACCCTTAAATACTTCAAAATGACCAAAAATACCCATAAAACCTCTAAAATGATTATAAAAAAAAAATACCCATGAAACCTCTAAAATGACCAAAATACCTTGAGTGTAATTTTTTCATTTTAGATATTTGGTCGTTTTAGAGGTTTTGGGGTATTTTGGTCGTTTTAGAGGTTTTGGGACATTTTGGACATTTTAGAGGTTTTAGGGGTATTTTGTCAATTTTAGATATTTTGAGTGTATTTTGGTTGTTTTTATGGGTTTCGAGGTATTTTTGGTCATATGGAGTGTATTTTAATTATAAGAAAAATTCAAAACACTTTAATTAAAAAAATTAAAAGCAATAAATTTTAATTATGAAATAAGATAATTTTGGAAACCTGCCCTTAAGCAAATGGTAGGTTAGTACACAACATTTTGAATATTAATTTAACAAAGTTTGATCAATTAGATGTCAGGGGGAAAATTGTTTTTTCCCATCAAGTTTTGGGTAGAGTGTCATTTCCACAAACTTTAAGTGTCACACCTTGATCTAGGATGGATCGACATGCTAATATCAAGTCTGATATTAATACGAACCAACTACAAAAAGTATAATTTAATTTAATTTAATTTCATTATTATTATTAATTTATGAATTTATTTATTTTTATAATCTTAGTCGAACTAATAGGTCAACAAATTATACTTCGCTGCTGTGTTGATTTCTGCTTGGAAATTTCTTAACATTATAAAACATACTCCTTATCAACTCAAAATATACAGATAAGCTTGTTTGCCTATAGGAAGTGATTATAATCAAAGCATCTTTAACTTGTTTATACAAAACCATAATATCATATGGATAAAATCATCCTAATATAGCGGAATACTATTTATACATATACATCACTTTTGCTATACACACACACACAAAATAGTAGGGAGACTATATAAAACTAGTTATATGTACAAAAATACTGCTTCTCCATGTTGAGGCTCTTAGGGTTGCACTAAAGAACTTCCTGCAAAACCAAGCAATCAATTTGCTTAGGTAAGGGAGGTATGACATGAAGATTTAATAGTATGCATGGATGTATGATAAACAAAATATTTCCATGTGGATATGACTTGCTTATAAATAGTTAATGCTAAAAGGATTTCATGAGCTTTTTGAATATATAAATATTATATTGATGAACATAGTATCTGATAAACTGCAAGGCACAATTTACTGCTTAAATCTGAACATATAGCATGATTCCATTATATATAAACATAACATGTTCCCTAATCTGTTCTGAAGAAAAACATACTCATTATGTTGCATAATATAGCAAAAGTATATGGAACATGTAACTGTACTTTATCTTTGAAATTTGGCTTCTCGTGACCTAATGGTTGCCACTCTTCAAAGATCCGAAGATCCTCTTGTGGCATTACTACTTACCAGTCTTTCGAGACCCTTTGATCCCCTCATGGCCTAGGTTACCATGTCTTTAGGGAATACAGCCCCTAGTGGCCTAAAATGTTGCCAGTCTTTAGGGAAAAGAACCCCTCGAGGCTTAAGGTTGCCAGTTTACAAGGACCACTATCCCCTCATGGCACTATGGTGTCAATCTTCAAGGCCATTGCACTCAAAACATTTTCTTTATTTTTAAAATAAATCATGCATTTATCTTTAAATCTCCCTCTTGCCTTACTAGGCTTAGAGTTCATAGCATATCCACAGCTAGTTTCTAAAAAACTGTCATAATTAAAATCTTGCTAAGTCTATTTCTGAGCATAATATTCTTTTGTAAAAGAGTATCAATTCTAATTTTAGTAAAAGCATTGATAAAACATACATACATATACTATACTGAAAACATGAACTATTGATTTTCATGGCATATCCCTTACCTCGATCAGCAGTTGTGTACCAAGAGTCTCAAGCAATGAATGGACCTTCCCTATGCTTTCCTGCTCCTAGAAATAAATAATAAGAGCTAATTAACACTTAACTTAAAAGTCTTAGCTTTTCATTTAACTCCGAGTTAACTAGCTGTTCTTAGCCCTTACTAAACCCCACACAATATGTTCCAAGCATCCCAAATGCATATAGAACATCCAAAGTGCAATACAATCAATTATACATCTACTTCCTAACAATTACATTTGCACATGACTATTAAGAAAACTAGAATTTTAAAACTTTACCCACTTAATTTAGAAACTTTAAACATACTCATATATTCACTTATGTATACAAAGCACATTGGCCACTTTCATGTTCAACATAGTAATTTAAACTATCGATTTCATATATCCTAAAGGAGAATTCCCTCAAATTAGAAGGTGAATACAAGTGAATTTGGTAACTAAGGGAATATAGCCATAATAGTTCCTATTCTCATGTACAAATGCAATATAAATTATTCATATGGACCAACTTCTTAAGGAACTAAGGTATATAGGAAGAAAGTACTAAATTTTGTTTCTTTCTTTTAGAGCCTACCAAAACTATTTGACATTCCTTAATATTCATATACCATGCTACAGCCTTATGTGCAATCCTAACATTATCAACTCAAGCAATATGTGCCATGCAATACCAAGGAAATAAACCAATCATTGTTATGATTAGTATGAAATCCACACAAGGTCCATCCTTACAAAGCAAATTAATCTTCGCACATATAACTTAAACAAAGCTCATCAACTCAACCCTAATTTAAAAAAAATACATAACTGAAAATCTATTGTGAACCCTAAGAATTTTAAGGTTGGAAGCAAATAATCCTACTATTTTCTTACCGAAACTTAAATTCTTGGAAGGGCTTGAGCTAAATCACCTTACCTTGAAGATTTTTTGGTGAGTAATCAAGGAAAATAGAGGAATTTCTCCTTTGATATTGCTGGAACCGAAGTCTGAGAGCTTGTGTTTCTAGTTCTTCCTTAATAGGAATGAGAGCAAAATGATGTGAAAATTTTGCTAGGAGATTAGTGGGGTGGGGTTAGGTGGTTATTAATGGCATTGCTATATGTCTCACATGCATGGCAAGCAAGGTAAGTGTCCTAACAAGATTGGTCCAAGTATTGGTCTTTGGGTTTTAGAGGATAACATGTGTCGAATTTCAATTGGTTGCATGTATAGGTCAAATTACCACTATATCCTCCTCTTGACTACCTATTTACAACCTTAACCATGTTATAATATATCAAGCATCACACCTAATTACTATATACCTATATTAATGTATTTTACTATGTTACCACATACATATAAATATATATAACATAGGTATTACATTATTGTAACTTATATACCATACCATTAATTAAGCATCTTGTCTTCTAACTTGACTTTTAAACTAACTTACTTAGGATTAAATAGTTACTAAGCATATATCACTCATGCTAAATTAATTTAATATCCTAATTGGTGCAGGACACCACATTAAGGAAGGGGAGTGCAATTACCCCAAGATTCAATGATGCATAATATAAACAAAAAACATAAACAATATTACGAACACAAACATAACAATAAACATAAAAATAAACATTTGAAATTCTAAAAGTATAAAGTGAAAGGGCAGACTATTCCAAGATAGAGAGATGGAGTCGTCACTTGGTTTTGTGTAAGTTGAGAACCATTTGACCATCATATGCAAAGGAACTAGTTTAAACTATGTCTGGAGTTATGGTATGTTCCCATGAAGGTGTTAGGTACCCAAGATTGTCTCGCCACATGGTTAACCTTTACCTGTATTGTTAGATTCTGTATTAGTAAATTCATTATTAAACCAACTACCATATTAACTAAAAAAATAAAATAAAAAGAGAGTAAGGAATGTGATCATCAATTACTTGAATGCTTGCTTGATACCATGTGATGTTACTACCTTGATATACTACCTGCCCTTAGATAAATGATTGAGAATGCCATGATAAATGAATGCTAGGCTTTTGGGATAATATGTCATGTTGTGTGTTTAGATGAATGTTTGTGTGTGTGTGTGTGAGAGAGAGAGAGAGAGAGAGAGAGAGGGAGTTTAAAATAACCTATTATAAGATCCTTTGATGGGATTAAGATTTGGAACACAATGAGAGGAGACCGACCTACGGGTTAGGTGGGGTTGGGTGCCTAATACCTTTCCATCCCTATACCTAAATTCTGGACACATGCTCTGTTAAATATCAGTCCTTCTACAATGGTGCTATATATATGGTTCCTAAACCTAATTTAGGTGGTGACTCCATTTTTACCCTCCACCTAGTCCATCCTAGGCTAAGGCGTACTTCCCATGAGGAATACACTCGTCGTAGGCACTTGTGCTGATATCATGGAAGCCTGAAGAAAGCACACAATACTCTCTTTGATGGAATAGAAACCAAACTAAAGTTCAAATTCATAAGAGGTTCCTTGAATCCACAAGATGATAGGGTTCTGGAATCCATAAGAGAAATAAATAGACAAAGTCTATATTTTTATTAATTTCAAAAAATGAATTACCTTTGGAGTCTACAATGTGTTTAAATAGTTGAAAAAAAAACCTAGGATGGCTAGAAAACCTAAGGCGGTTAGGAAACCCTAAGATGGCTACGAAAGCATATAAAATCCTAATTTGACTAAACAACATTAAAAATACATAAAACAAGGAAATAAATACGCTAAACCTAAAATAATAAAAATTATATAAAAATACCAAAAATAATAAATTATAATAATTAAATAGTAAATTGTGTCCCACATCAAACCCCTACACTTGAAACAAAATCGTCCTCGAGTTGATAGTCGAAATTTGAAATCTTCTACTGCAAATAAACAAATACTTTGAATGCTTTAATAACTTGATCTGATTTTGAAACTTGAATTGTTCATAAAGTGTAGAATAAAATCTCTTTTCATCTACCTTTAATTTATTTGCAACATCAATCAACAAAGGGTTGATAATAAAATTATAATTTTCTACTCCAAGAAAATCAACATATTGTATGGTCATCTTCAAAAAATCATCTGAAACCTGGGGATTGTGAGTTGTGGACTCGTCCTCATATTTGACCTCAATTGGATCTTTTGCAATATTCTCGATAATTACCTTATCTTGATTTCTGTCATTATCCACAATCAACTCAACCTTCTTTATTTATATCTCTTCATCAAATTTTTTGACAAGTGATATCTTCAAGCTTCAATTTAACAACTTGTTGCAATTCTTGATCTTTTTTAACCACTTCAAAATTTTCTTTAGAAACTGGCTGCTTCTTGTCAACTTTCAAACTCGTCTTTTCTTGATACATAGACTTCGCTATGATAAATTTGGTTTTGTGGTTGACCTTTCATGTTTTGGACATATTGCTTTTCATATGAATATATAAATTTATAATCAATACTTGTGTAATCTAGTATATCATAATAGTCATTAGGAAACCATAAATCAATTAATACCCTTTTCATTCTTTTCCAAGAGTCAATTAGATGCTTACCTCGATGCTTTCAGTCAATTTGAATGTCTTCCGACCATTCCTCTACTTCATTGTCCAATTTACTAGATTCAAGCTATACTTTTTTTTCATCACAAATTTTCCAAAAATTAAAATACTCTTCCAAATTAATAAAATCCATCAAAATGGATTTTTCTTGTAGTTAGTGTGTCTATGAATATATTGATCATTGTTGTTGTGAGATAATTTCCTAGCAATAAGAGTAACAATTCCTTGTAGGATTTCGCCCACAATTTGCTGTCTCTCTTCACGAAATTGGTGGAACTCAGCTTTAGTGTGAACTACGTCTTCAACTTTGCTGTTGTGGTTGTGGTGGTTACTGTCATATCAATTAACTATCAGATCAGGGTAAGTCAAGACTCACACTACGTCTTCAACTTTGCTGTTGTGGTTGTGGTGGTTACTGTCATATCAATTGAGGAGTTGGAATTTTGTCCCTTAAGCAAGTCACAAATTGCGTATAAGAAGTTTGCTCTTCTTTTGCCACATGTCCATATCCATGCAAATATCTTGCGGGAGCAAAGCTCTTCAATTAGCCACAATAACCGAGGAGTGCTTTACCCAATTATAATGTAATTCCAAAAATACGTGAAAATTAAAGTAGATTTAATATGGAATTAAGCCAACAAAAATATGAAAATAAAATCATTATTGAATCATATCATGTGATAATGAATTCAATTACAATATGGTTTCAGACTGATTTTTGGTCATTTTTAGGTTTCTAGACTATTTTGGTCAATTTTTAGGCTTCGGGGTTATTTTGGTCATTTTTTAGGTTTCGAGGTTATTTTTGTCATTTTTAAGGTTTTGGGGGTATTTTGGTCATTTTTTAGGTTTTGGGGTTATTTTGGTCATTTTTTAGGCTTTGGGGTTATTTTGGCTAATTTTTTAGGTTTTAGAGGAATTTTGGTAATTTTTAGGTTTCCGGGGTATTTTGGTAATTTTTTGGATTTCAGGGGTATTTTGGTAATTTTTAGGTTTCAGGGATATTTTGGTAATTTTTTGGGTTTCGAGGGTATTTTGGTAATTTTTGGGTTTCAGGGGATATTTTGGTCATTTTTTGGGGTTTCGGGGGGTATTTTGGTCATTTTTAGGTTTTGGGGGTATTTGGGTCATTTTTTTTGGGTTTCGAGGGTATTTTGGTCATTTTGTAGATTTTGGGGTTATTTTTGTAATTTATAGGTTTTGTGGGTATTTTGGCAATTTTTAGGATTTGGGGGATATTTTGGTCATTTTTTGGGTTTTGGGGGTATTTTGGTCATTTTGTAGGTTTTGGGGTTATTTTGGTAATTTTTAGGTTTTGAGAGTATTTTGGTCTTTTTTTAGGTTTAAGGGGGTATTTTGGTCTTTTTCTTTATAGGTTTTAGGGGTATTTTGGTCATTTTTAAGTTTAGGTGTTATTTTGGTCATTTTTTAAGTTGAAGGGGTATTTTGGTAATTTTAGTGGTTTTGGGGCATTTTAGAGTTGGGTGATTTGTAGAAATAATAGTTGGATCATAATTGGGTCGAATTGGATACACAATTAAAACTCAATAAACATTAATGTTAATTGGGTTTAATTGAGTTAATACCCATTTAACCTAATTAATAATTGAGTGGGTTTGGGTCTCATTTAAGTGGGCGGGTTTGGGTGGTCAAATAGGTTTAGATTGATTTTGCCACTCCTAGTTCCAGTTAATTCAATTGATAAAATTTCTTATACTTGAATAAAAAATCAGATAAAAAAAAAATGAAAATAATAGTGATACCGATAGTGATATTTGAAATTTGAATATTTCATAGCTAAAAATCCAAAGCCTAGTGCTACCTGTCGTCTTCGCAAACGGAAGAGGCTAGAGAAGTAGGCGACACGGAATGAGCACTGTTTGGGTCGGTGGCGGGTAATCAAAATTACTTTATCTCAACCAAAAGAAAAAAGAAAAAAGAAAGAAGAAAAAACAAATTGCAAGAAGAAGAAGAAATAATGGAGGATCTGTATGCCTTAGACTTCGATGGAGTTCTCTGCGATAGCTGCGGAGAGAGCTCTCTCTCTGCTGTCAAGGTCCAGAGCTCTCTCTCTCTCATAAATTCTTTGTTTATTTTCTGAGAAATCAGATAATTTTGACCATGTACTTTTTTTTAGTTACTTATGTTTTTTTTTTTTTTTTTTGAATGCTTGTAGGCTGCTAGAGTTAGATGGCCTGCTTTATTTGACGGCGTGGATTCAACCACGGAGGATTGGATTGTTGATCAAATGTATAAAGTGAGTGAGCTCCTTTGCTTTTATTGTTTTTTTTTTGTACTTTTAATTTATATCCATGCATTATTTAGCTGGAAAAATAAAAATAAAAGAAACTTTAAATTATCTAATTCTACTAGAATTTGAGTTTTTATTTATTTATTTATTTTTATTATTTTTTTAAGTGGGTGTTTCGGTTTTAAAGAATAAATAAAGTTAATTCTTTGATTCCACAATTGGGTCAGTCCCAAACTTATGAACTGCTTCAATTGAAACTCTTCTTTGTCTTTTTAGTTTTATTCATTTATGTTATTTTGGACAGTAACAAAGTAGTTAAAAAAAAAAAAATCAAGAAAATCATTGATAAAACTTTGTATTTCACCCAGGTAATTAGCTTTGATGTCTGGCAATCATTTTCTTACTTTAAACAAAGATTTCTATCTCTATCCTCTTTGTTCAGTGATTGCCAAATTGATTTCCTGAACAATTCCTAGGTGAGACCCAGAGTTTAATCAATGGTTTTCTGTTTTTCTCTGCTACACTATCACTTTGAATAAAGAAAATGAATACTTCCTCACACATGTTTTGACAGTTAACTATGTGTTGTGGAAGTTTTTATCATCAATTTTAAGAAGCTTTTTATCAGTGCTTCACATCATGGTCTTGTATATAAGTGCTCAATTGGCATACTTTGAAGAATAGGACATACTCATCAATTTGTGTTTGTAATTATGGAAACTTCTTTAATAACAAGAGGCTAGTACTATTAATTTTTATTTTTTATTTTTTGAAATGGAAAAGATGAAAAATCCAATAATTGTGATGTCCAAATTGAGTCATGTCTTATACCATGGCAGGTGCGACCTGTAGTGGAAACTGGATATGAAAACCTCTTACTTGTGAGGTTATTATTGGAGATGAGAATACCTTCCATCCAGAAGTCCACGGTGAGTATATATCCACTCAATTCTGACATGAATTATTCATTGCATATGGAAACTCATGTTATCATTTCCGATTTATTATTGATTACATTAGCGCCAGTCTGCAAATATCTTAGACTGGGTATGATGATCATGCTTCTATCTGCTAGGTTGCAGAGGGACTCACAGTTGAGGGTATATTGGAGAACTGGTCAAAGTTAAAACCTGTTATTATGGAAGAATGGGCTGAGAATAGAGATGATCTAGTAGATCTTTTCGGAAAGGTCAGGGATGAATGGATGGAGAAGGACTTGGCAACTTGGGTTAGTGCAAATAGGTAAGAGATGCGATCAATCATGTAACACATGATGCACAAAAAGTAAAGCAATAGAGATATGGTACCTTTTATATGATATTAAGTAAACATAAATTCAATTTATAGCGCCGCCCCCCCCCCCCCCCCCCCCCCCCCGCCCCAATTTTTTTGAAGACTTTATAGGAGCTGTTTAAACTTTTTGAAAAAAGTTGTGGAGATATTGTACAAGGAGGCAATTCTTTTTAGAAATGAGGCATACTGACTATACTTGAATATACGCATCTGTTGGATCATAGGCATTTTTTGACAGAGCTTTCCAAGTTTGTGTTTTGAACCATTTTGGCTTTTATGCTAGTGGTGTTGGCATGCTTTATGAGGTTATTGGAAGTTGCATTCAGGGGATAATCTACAACTTTAGCAATGTCTTTTAAAGAAATGAAGCATACTGATTATGGTTGGAAATGTATGCAAGTTGGATAATTGGCATCTCTTCTATGAGTTTATTGAGATAAGTTTTCCTTTTTGTAGTTTATTTATTTTATTTTTAATAATGCAGAAAATGAATACTAATGAAATATCATTATATGCATGCAAGTTTATGCTGGCTTTTGTTATATCAAATTAGATCATTTCATGTAACTATGTTTGGCTACTAGTATATGATAGTGATGCCAAGTGCAGTTAAGTGTGTTGGGGGTGTGAGTAGTACTAGGATGGGTGACCTACTGGGAAGTCCTCATGTCGCACCCCTTTCTTTCTTTCTTCATTCTGCAGCTAAGGGGAAGATTTTTACATTGGATAATTTGAAAAGGAGGAATATTTGTGTTGTGAGGAATCTGTGAATCACATTTCACCTATGCGACTAGCTTATGTTCTTTTGTATTATGCTTGTTTGGTGTTTCTTGGGTGATGCCAAAACTAGTGGGGGAGTTGCTGGAATGTTGGAAAGGGTTTCAGGTGTCGTTGAGCTGTGGTTATATGGGGGGCTATCCCACTATGTCTCATGTGGACTGTTTGGAGAGAGCAAAATCATCGCATTTTTCAGGGTTAGGAACATTCCATTCTGGACATGAAACGATTTTTCTTGCAATCTTTGTATGATTGGATGTTCATGATGAGTGGTCTTTCCTTTTCCTTGTTGGTTGAATTTTTGGATTTGTGCTTGTTTTGCTGATTTTACTAGACTGTCGTAATATACTTCCTGTGTACTCAGAGGCTAGCATGTAAAACTGTTTCTGTTTTAGTAAATTTCATCCTTACATAGAAGTGAAGCCATGACAAGCTGAGCCTAGCATACGCTTGCTAAATTTTAGAAAGTGGATTAGAACTGTAAAGCCTAATGGAGTTCTAGTAGTCTGCACCAAATTTTCATATTATAAACCATGTCACATAAATATTTACTACTCTTGGCAAAAGAGATCCCCAAAATTGATCTTTTGATGCGTTTCTCCAGATTATATCCAGGTGTTCCTGATGCATTGAAATTTGCAAGCTCAAGGTTGTATATAGTGACCACAAAACAGGTATGGTATATTTCTTTTTCTTCCTTTCTTTATTTATTTTTTGATAAGGGAGACACTACTTTTGGCATTAGAGCCATTCCAATGCCTCATATTTCTGTTTGGATTGACCTTCCTATTTGTCAAGACATAAACTTGCAAGTTTCATTCTTAGAAAATGCAAAAATTTTTTTCATGTGTCATCTACCACTCTCTCTTTCCTATTTCAGAGCCGATTTGCAGATGCTTTACTGCAAGAGCTTGCAGGAGTGACAATACCGCCTGAAAGAATATATGGCCTTGGAACTGGGTTAGTAAGAGTTTTCTTTCTATGGCTTAGGAAATTGTTTGTATTTCTTTGACGCTTGGACAGGTTTTTATGTCCTTTTTTGATTTCATCTTTTTCCCTTCCCTGGTATACTAAATACTCTTTCCAGTCCCAAGGTAGAAGTGCTGAAGCAGCTTCAAAAGAAACCAGAGCACCAAGGACTGAGACTGCAGTAAGATATTTTGCTGCTTAAATGGTCTGTTAAATAAAACACATGAAATGCAGTTTTCGATTGTAATAATTATATTGCTTATATACTTGAGCACCTCATTGCTATTTGTCTGCAAATGTTCAACTGATCTGAAATCAATCCCACTCTATTTTAACCAGCTTTGTGGAAGATCGACTTGCAACCTTAAAGAATGTCATTAAGGAGCCTGAACTAGATGGGTGGAATTTATATCTAGGTACTCTCTCTCTCCTGTGATCAGTATCCCATGAATGGTTTCTATATTGTGAATTATTTTGGTAAAATTGTTGGGGGGGTTAAAATGCTAAGCTGGATTACCTGGAGCAGGGGATTGGGGGTACAACACTCAGAAAGAGAGAGAGGAAGCGGCTACCATTCCAAGGATTCATCTTCTTGAGCTCTCTGACTTCAGCAAGAAGCTGAAATAGCTGTCTCTCACTATATTGTGTCCTATTGAATTATTGATTATCAATTTCACATAGATGAATGAAAATCTTACTGTATCACTCAAGGTATGCAACAAATAAATTCAGAAATTCTCTCCTTTCTATCTTGAGGAACTGTTGGTTAGAGCTATTTGAATCCACAATAAAGGAACTTTGATTAGAGAGGTTAGCAGGATTTATGTACTAAAGGTTAGTGGATTTTATTCAGCCAAAAAAAGGGGGGCGGGGGGGTGGGGGAATGTTAGTGGATTTTGGTTCTGGTCATTCAACTGATTCATGGTCCTATGAGGGAATTGTAATATGAAGTCACCAATGTCATGTAGCATGCATGCCATGTAATAAGCTAATATATATATATATATATATATATATATAGGTATAGGCAAAGTTGAGAGAAAATCCAATTATGTTCTAAATTGGATTCCAATTGTTGTCTAATTTTGTGCCATGTATCCTATGTAAGTTTTTAAAATTTTTGTTCTAGAAGAGTTAATGAGGTGCAAAAGACGAAGATTCTAATATAAATAAATCATAAAAAGCCCAATAAAAAAAAAAAATTTGAAAGAGTAAACTCGTGTACATATACAAAAGAAATTAAAAAATAAAAAATAAAAGAGAGTATAATTTGGATCCATATATATGTATAATTGTACCGTGCATATGTACGGGTTATTTTCTTTTATTTTATTTTTTTGGTGTAGGCAAGTTTCAAATCCAAAAATTTTATTTGATGATAAAAAACTTTACTGGTTAAACTAAATTTAATTTACCCAATACCACATAATTCATATACGCATTTAGTTATTTAGTAAAAAAAGAAAAGAAAATATACCCATTTTGTTTTTATCACACGAAGCGTTTGGACATTCTTTTTTTTTTTTTTTGATAAATAATGTAAGAGTATTATTAATAATAAAAAATTGCCAAACCGAGTATATTGGGGATGTACCATGGGGGCACAAATCAAGAAACAAAAGAACAACGGTCAAGAAAAATAGAAAAGGAAGAACAAAAAAAATGAGGAAAAATCACACTCCATTCAAAGAGAGTACGTAAGAAAAAGGATTTAATCTCCAGCAAAGAGCGTTTACAACCCTCAAAGCTTCTAGCATTCCTTTCACGCCAAATGCACCAAATCAAGCAGTGAGGCACTAATTTCCAAACATCAATGTGACTATGTCGTGCAAACTTTCCTTGCTAAGCCTTAAACAACTCAAGAACAGTATGAGGCATAACCCATTGAATACCAAACAAGCAGAAAACCAAAGACCACAACTCCCAAGCTATGGAACAATGAAGTAGAAGATGATCCACCGACTCCCCACACCTCGTACACATATAGCACCAGTCAAGCACTATCACTTGCCTTTTACGAAAGTTATCTGTTGTTAAGATCTTACCTAAGGAAGCAGACCAAGAAAAGAAAGCTACCCTTGGTGGAACCTTCGATTGCCATATCATTTTCCATGGAAAGGAAACAAGATTAGGAGGATAGAAGGAACTATAATAACTTCTAACCTCAAAACCTCTATTCCTTGTAGGCTTCCAACAAACTTTATCTAGGCCAAACCCCCGCACTGACGAAGAATATACGAACTCCATAAACCGATCAAAGGCTTCTTCTTCCCAATCTTGTGGTGGACGACGAAATTGCACATTCCAGTGAAATCTCCCAGCTGACCAACCCATAACTTCAGCCACTGAGGAATCCTCTGACCTACTAAGAAAGTAAAGCTCCAGAAAGGCCTCTTGGAGGGTACAATCCCCACACCACACATGCTTCCAAAATTTCACTCTAGTACCGTCCCCTACATCATAAACAAGAAGTTTAAAGAAGTTCAACCAGCCACTTCTAATGTATCTCCACAAGTTGATCCCATAAGGACTTGTCACTTGCTTCGTACACCAACCACCCCAAATGTTCCCATATTTAGCCTCTATAACCCTCCTCCATAAAGCATTAGTCTCCGAGCCATACCTCCACAACCATTTACCTAGTAAAGCAGAATTAAAGGTACCCAACTGTCTAATACCCAACCCCCCAACCTGCAAAGGCCTACAAACCTTGGCCCAATTAAGTAAATGAATTTTAGGTTCACCTCCAATCCCATTCCACAAAAAATATCTCTGTAATTTCTCCATACGTTTAGCCACCTTACTTGGTAAAGGAAGAAGGGAAAAAAAGTATGTAGGTAAAGAAGATAGTGAGTTTTTAATGAGTGTCACCTTACCCCCTTTAGATAAATACATTCTCTTCCAACCTGCTAATTTCCTCTCCATTCTCTCTAGGATAGGATTCCAAACAGATAAGTCCTTAAATTTTGCACCTAATGGAAGGCCCAAATATTTCAAGGGTAGAGAAGATTGCCCACACCCCAACAGACCCACCAAAAAGTACCAACTTGGATTTCCCCAAATTAATATGAAGCCTTGACACCTCCTCCAATCTAGCAAGAATCACCCTCAAATTAGCAATCTGAGAAGGTTTAGCATCACAAAAAATCAGAGTGTCATCTGCAAATAAAAGGTGAGACACCATCACTGATTGACCAGCCGTACTACCCATAGAAAAGCCTGAGAATTCCCTAGCGGAGGCAGCCATATCCAACATACGACTTAATGCCTCCATCACAATATCAAACAACAATGGAGATAAAGGATCCCCTTGCCGAAGCCCCCTAGAACTTTCAAAGAAATCAGTTGGGCTACCGTTGATCAGGATGGAAAACTTTATAGTTGAAATGCAATACCTTATCCATTTTCTCCATTTCTCTGAGAAACCACAGCACTACAACATATACATCAAAAAATCCCAACTCACATGATCATACGCCTTCTCCACATCCAATTTACATAGCACACTCGGAACTCCTGACTTCAATCTACTATCAATACATTCAGAAGCAATCAAGATGGAATCCAAAATCTGTCTACCCTTCACAAAAGCATTTTGTAAATCCGAAATAAGCACATGGGCCACCCTACGAAGCCGATTAGCCAACACCTTAGAAATAATCTTATAAATCCCACCAACTAAGCTGATAGGCTGAAAATCCTTGACCTCCATAGCATCCACTTTCTTAAGAATAAGGGCAAGGAACGAAGCATTAAGACTTTTCTCCAACACCGCCTGAGTATGGAAATTGTGGAATACAACCATCATTTCAGATTTCAAAACACCCCAACAAGATTGGAAAAATGCCATGGAAAAGCCATTCGGACCAGGTGCCTTATCACCATTACACTCATGGATCACCTCAAACACCTCTTCTTCCTCAAAAGGCCTATCTAGCCAACTTGCATCTTCCACCGAGATGCTAGAAAAATCCACATCATCTAAGACAAGTTTGTGAGCCACCTCCTCAAAGTAAAGTTGCCTATAAAACTGAGAGATACAGTCTGCTATAGCAGCTGGGTCCGAAGACAGCACCCACCCACCATAAGCCTATCAATAGAATTAACCCTCTTGTGAGAGTTAGCTATATGGTGGAAAAATTTAGTATTCCAGTCTCCTTCCCTAACACAAAGAACTCTAGATTTCTGCCTCCAACATATTTCTTCCAACAAAGTTTCTTTTCCTAACTCATCATGAATTCTTCCCATTTCCCCCCTTTCCTCTGCTGATAATCCCCGACTCTTCTCCATGTTCTCTAGAACACTAAGATCCTTCCACAATTTTTTAATCCGAGCTTCAACATGACCAAACACCTCCACATTTCATTTTTTCAAATCATTTTTAAGGAGCTTTAATTTATTGGCCAGAATAAAACTCGGTGCACCATGAACCTGGTAGGAATCCTACCAAGACCGAACCCTATCCACAAAACCTTCATCCTTAAGCCACATATTCTCAAATCTAAATGGCATACACCCTCTCTGAGAAGAGCCACCCTCAAGGACAATTGGGAAATGATCTGAGCACAACCTAGACATCCGTCTTTGTGAAACTATTGGAAACTTATCCTCCCAATCTGCAGAGAACAAAAACCTATCCAGCCTAGTCTTTGAGGCAACTTCTCTATCATTTGACCAAGTAAAAGTACCCCCTTGCAATGGCAAATCAATTAGACCCTGCTTCGAAATAAAATTGGAAAACTCCCGCATAGCAGTAGTGAAAGAATTAGACCCCAATCGTTTGGAAGGGAACCAAACCACGTTAAAGTCACCACCCACATGGAACGCTCCACCATCTATTCAAGCCACAAAGTTCTTCCCATAAAAACCTCCTGTCTCGGAGTAGATTAGGACCATAAACACCAGTAAACGCCCAAACAAACTGATCTGACACACTTGTAAACTTACAAGAAACCGAAAATCTCCCTACTGCTTCCTCCATTTTATTCACTACCCGAGTATCCCACATCACTAACACCCCACCAGAAGCTCCACAACTACCTAAATAAGACCAATCAACATGTTGGCCACCCCACAAACTACGAATCACCGCTCTATTAATTAGCCCCATTTTGGTTTCTTGAAGACAATTCACATCTGGCCCTCATTTCCTAATCAGATTTCTCACCCTGTGCCTGTTATCCTGCTCATTCAACCCCCTAACATTGCAAGAAATAATCTTCACATTCATTGATAAGGCACAACAGCCCACTCAGAACTTGCACTCCTTGCTTTATTTGGATTATACTCAACATTCAAAGAAGACAACAAATTTTTCAACTCCCACTGACCTTTCTGACTTGACTTGACCAACTTCGTCTGTTCACCCACCACAAGTTTCTGTTTATCTTTCTTTCTAGCCTTTATGGCTAATAACAATCCCGTAATCTGCTCCTCAAAACCTTCCAACGAAGTGCCCACAGATTTCTTAAAAGCCTTTATCCTATTAGTTACCCATTGTGATAGTTGACAATTATCCACACTGTCCTTACACCCAATCTCCTTCACTTGACTGGACACCAACTCCAACGGACCTTCAGTGACCAAAGGTACCACAACTAATAGCTCATCACCTCTCTCACAACACCTCAACCTTTCATCAAATTCCCACATCTCATTCTCTGTCCCGGGAACCACAGACAAAGACTCTACGAGCCCAACATCCTCATCTGTCCAACTAAACCTCTGCCCTGCATTAGTAATAGACACATTACTTGGTACACACTCACCTCCAAACTAGAGCAGACTGACATACAATCTGGAGATCAATACAAAGACAATGGGATCACTAATTGCCTACCATCACGCAATTGTAGCATCCATTCTTTGGAATTTCCCCAAGACTTATCCAAGTCTCCAACCAACTCCCTAATAGTTGGGCTCGGTAGATTAACTCCCTCAAACTCAAAATCATCCCTAATAGCATCCATTTCAAATTGTTGTTTTACTATGCTGATTAACATGTCTTGTGTGATATGAAGCCAATCTTGAGTAAATTACCATCGATTTTTGTCATCAAATATATTTAATTCATAATTCTATTTCATAACATTGGATCAAATAAAAATAATTATCTTCAAACGGAAACTGAGTATGAAATTATAATCTTTAAAATTATTTTAAAATCTCTTCGGCCTTTAAAGCTTCAAAAATTCAGACAAGAAAGTCCAAATCTGCAATGACACTTGTATTTGGATTATGAAAACACTTTTTTGATATCTTTACCGTCTAAAAAGCTCCATATTTTTCCCCTACACAATCTACTATTGTATATAACAGTAAGATATCAATTTCAATAGCCGAGGATTCTGGCCTTTTGCCCCTTTTGGGCAAAATATTTGGCATTATGCCCCTGTTTCGAAACTATATAGGGGCTTGCCCCTGTTTCGATACTCGATTACCGTATAATCGAGTTACTTAAATAACTCACCTATTATGAAGCCGAATTCTGGGCAGGTTCCTGCCACACTGGTAGTCTAGCCTAGCTTTTGAGCAATAAAATATTTCCACATTACTGTTTGTAACTCAGCAATGGGGAAACCGAGTTACAGTGAACCCGATCAATTGAAAATCGAGTTATTAATGTTACTATGCTCTGGTATAATCGAGTTATTCTGCTATTCTGACGCCATTTCACATTAGTTATTTGCACTTGAAGTTGAACCCGAAGAGTGGGAAATCGAGTTATTAATGCTATATCTGCTTCTCATGCAATTCTCCTCATCATTTTCAAATATTCTCCTCATTTTAAGAATTTTCTGTCAGAAGTTGGTGTTATCTCTCTATCATCTCAGGTGAGAAACTTATTTTCTTCTTTGAAATACATAGAGAATTTTATTGTGTAGGTAAACGTAGTTGTAGATATTATAAAAGTTTATCAACCATAATGTATGTTTTTGTTAGAGAAAAATTTTCATTTAATAGGTTCTATTACTTGTGCTTTGGTATTTTCTTGAATGAGTGTTATGTGAGTAGATTAGGGTTATATTAGTTGTTTGGTGTTGTTTGATGTTACAAAAAATGTACAATAAGCTATAGAAACGGTGATGAGTGTTATGTGTGTACATTGGGTTATATTAGGTCTTTGCTGGTGTAAATTTCATTGACAAAAAATGAAAATCTTTAGATTTGCTAAAACTAATAAATAGTTAATCTTTAGATTTGCAAAAGTTGAATGTACATACTCATCATTGGTCAGACATTAAGAACAACATTTTGTATTGCACACAACGTGTAGACATTAACAATAACGTCTAATGTTTATGTTCAAATTTGAGTGTTAGTATTTCATTTTTAGCATGTAATAGTACACAAATTTATGAATGTCTTTGTCGTGTACCATCTTATGCAGCATTACATTATTTACCAACAGTTGATGCACACTGTTAACTTGATTATTTGATGTTATTGTATTCAGTGTCAATGTCTGGTTCTGACAACCCACAACTCTATAGGCCTCACGATGTGTTCATTGCTATGGGTTGTTGCTGGGTATTGGAAGATGAGTTTAGCTATCCAATTAATCCAAATCTGTGAAATAGTGCTTACGTTCACAATGCCATGAGACAAGAGTGGGCTTGGTTATTTCGTGAACAGCAAATGTTTTATGATGAGTTGGTTGGTTTTAAGTTACCAGTGCCTCGGCAACTCGCATCGCAGATGCCCAGAGACACGATCGACGAACTTCGTAAAGTATTGAACCACATAAGAGAAGAAAATAATCGAATAAGATACGTCTTAATCGATATCGGACCCAAGTCGAGATTCGAGAGTCAGTGGAGGGAGGGTGGTACGAGCATGCACAATTCATGCAATCAGTTCTTGTTGATCCTATTTATCAGTCAGACGTGGAGATGTCAGATGAAGAGTAATCGTATCGTGGTGTAATTAGACTTTGTTGTTTAACTATTTTGCTTAACTATGTTTTAAATGTATGTGTGTCACTGTTGTTGCATTTGTACTATGTAAATCTTATTATTGATTGTGAGGAGCATGCACGTTATTCGTAATCTAGTTTATTCCCACAGAAAGCATAAAAGTTAAATATTCCCACACATGATGTTTTTCAATAAGCATCTACAACATAACACAGAAAACTTAAAATAACTTACATGATGTCACCAATATGCATGCATTGCATATTGAACACTAACGCTACTAACATTATTAACTTAACCCTAGACATAACACACATACCATATAGGCATTCACTCTGACAGGTAGTCCTTGTAGTTGAGGACATTGTTACGTTCCATCGGAGTGAGTTGCCTGTTCATTGCGGTGGCCAACTCTTTTGCTAGCTGTAGCATGTGATACCTAGACCTACAGAGTATCATCAGATTATTCTCTTTTATTTTTCATTTTTTATTTTTATTTTTGTCACTGCACGCTCATATTGGTGCATGTTTTGCTGTGACAGTGTGAGCGAGACACGGTCGACAAGAGGCGCTCCGAGTTGCACGAGATCATCGTGCAGAGCGTTGGACTCGTTCACGCGAAAGTCCCACTCCCGCCATTGTCCAGCATAGTATTCCCTCTTGTCGGAATCTCTCTCCCTCCTATAGTTATCTGGAAAACAAGGTAGCATCCAATTGCGCATTGACATTGGAAAATGTGACTTCTAATCGGTATGTGTAGATGTTTTGCAAGGGTAGATGTATATGAGACTTCGGTATGTGTAGATGTTTTGCAAGGGTAGATGTAAATGGGACTGAGACATTATATAGGAGTTTTGCAAGGGCAAGTATTCACGTGGATGTGACTATATGTAAGGGTAAGTATTCATGTGAATAAAGATGATATGACTCGACATTGTATTGTTCAGTGAGGTGTTGAGGAGCACAAGCAAAACTACGAACATGACTTGGCTATACAGTGACACCTGTTGGTGCATGTGGTTCGCTGAGGCAACTATTTGATATTGCTATAGCTTGTGCTACAGTAGAAGGCTGGTGATGTGTACTGCAAAGGAGGTTGTGTGTTTATTCACGTGTAGAGTATTCAACATTCCTATGCTTCATCTGACATGACTTGACGAGACAGTGCTGAGCTGTGTTAAATGTTTCATAAACTTTTCAGGGATGCTCTACATCTTTGAAAACGGTGCATTGCAAAAGGATGCATATTTGTGTATTGATGTGCGTGTAGGTGATATGACTGGATAGGGTTCACGTGAATATTATTCAGCATTCTTGTGCCTCATCTGACATGACTTGACGAGACAGTGCCGAGCTATGTTAAATGTATCATAAACTTTTCAGGAATGCTCTGCATCCTTGAAAATGGTGCATTGCAAAAAGGATGCATATATGTGTATTGATGTGTGTGTAGGTGATATGACTGGATAGGGTCCACATGAAGACTATTTAGCATTCCTATGCTTCATCTGACATGACTTAACGAGATAGTGCCGAGCTGTGTTAAATGTATTATAAACTTTTTAGGGATGCTTTGCATCCTTGAAAATGGTGCATTGCAAAAGGATACATATCTGTGTATTGACGTGCGTGTAGGTGATATGACTGGACAGGGTTCGACAGTGCGAAGCACTATTGAGCAGCACATGCAGCATTGCAAAGTGTATAAGTAGAAATGGTGGACAGCTCACCCCCAAAATTAATGCATAAACTTTGAAGGGATGCTCTATATTTTCACGTGAGTGTGGATGGGTAGTTGTGGTCAGGGTTCAACAGTACTGAGCTATTCATCATAGCTACACTCACTACTCCCTATGGTGGTATTTGGCAAGTGGGATTGAAGAAAGCTGATAATAACATTTGGTTTTGTAATGGTTGGTAGGATTTCGTTGAATACCATTCTATCTGTTATGGTTATTTTTTAGTCTTCAGATATGAAGGAAATTCAAGCTTCCATGTTCTTATATTTGATAAGACTACCACTAAGATTCAATATCCACCCAACAAGAACTGTAAATTGGAAGATCATCAGATAGAAATAATAGACTTAGATGAAGATGATACAAACATATCCCTTAGCTGATTTGCCTACAAAACATGAAGTCAGACAAAAGTTTGTTACGAAAAAACTTTCTTGTACATATAGAGGAAGAGCGAATGAGTGGTTAGCCTAGTTTGGATGAGTCTGTATGTAATGTATCTATATAAAGTAGTACACTAGCAAAACTAAGATACACGGATACGGGTATATGATACAACGACTCATGGTGTCATATATATGAATTATTCGTATTATTGAATCATATGTGTGGTTGGTATGTGTGGTTTGGATGAGTTTGTATGTATTGAATCTATTAAATTTTCCTACAAGTAATGTGCAATAAATCTAAGTTGGGTGATGAGTGTTATGTGGGTAACATTTCAAATTACACAGAGAGAATATTGAAAACATCAACATATCTAAGCAGAGGACATTGTCCAACCAAGCACAAGAATCATATGTAGCAACAAAAAACAACAGGGAAAGAATGAGCAAGTGATTCATATACACTTAGCCAATCCATTGACAACATTGCAACATACTGATATAGCAATGTAATACATTACTAGTTTCATGTCACGCATGGTGGAAGGGAGTATTATCTTAAACAAATGTGAGTGTTTACACCTCGACGGTGATGGTCCCAGTTGGGCCCCACTCTACTCCGGCAAGTCCTTGCTTTAGGAGCCATATGGTTTTTCTGTGAAAGAGTGGTTGGTGTGTGGGGTTTGGATGAGTCTGTATTTTCAGAATGTATGAAATTTTCAGTTTAAATTTTCATATGTAGTAACAAAGAACAGCAGGTAAAAAATGAGAAACTGATTTCATTTAAATTTAGCCAAAACTAATGAACAGTTAATCTTTAGATTTGCAAAAGTTGAACGTACATAATCATCATTTGTTAGACATTAAGAACAACATTTTGTATTGCATAGAATGTGTAGTCATTAACAACAACGTCTAATGTTCGTAGGTAGAAATTTCTGGAAGTCATCATTGCTTGAATTTGAGAAGTCTGAAATATCTCTTTCATCATCTAACGCAGTAATTTCATTAATAGACTTCATGGCTCACTCTTGCGCCTTCCCCTTTAGATGCTTCCTAGCTTTTTGGATTGCGTGAAAATGGTCTAGTCGCCTTTGCATTTGATTGTTCTCTTGTTCAAGAAGAGCAAGTATGTTGGCAAGTTCATCTCTAGGTAACTTGACTGAGCGTGCCTTAGGAACTCGTAACCTGTGCCATCGACAATACACCTCCAACTCACATCTCTTCTCATATAGGGTTGACCATGGTGGTTTTGCTACGGTGAACTCTATTGCGGTGGCATCTATACTTAGTTTTGTGGGTTTGCCGACCATGATGTGCTCGACGCTTCCAAGACTCTCGTACGTGTATATTGGCATATTAACGAAATCTCTCTTCTTTTCGACCCATTTCCCTCCATAGTGGTCTGTGTATGTCTGTAGTTGTTGATTTGCTGGAACTTCTTATGATCCACATGTTGAAGTAGATCCAAACTTGTTTCGCATTTTACGATTTGACATTGAGTCGTTGCGACTCATAGCTTACTCAATCTATGAAGTTAGTGGGGGTAGAAAGAAGATCATTATTGTGGTGCATTTATAACCTCATTTCATGGTCCAAGCATTACAATAGAAACTTATTAGGGCTTGTCATGTCAATGCTGGCTAGAAAAACACTATATGAACAGGGTCATAAATGTTACCAATGTCATGTGTCTAGATTCATGTGGGGACCACACCAATTTAAATATGAAATTAGTGTCTAATTTTCTCCATCTGTCTAAATTTAACTGGGATCAGTTGTAATTACGATCACTTTCATATAGAAGTTAGGTGAAAGTTAGCTGTGCTCCTTTTTATTTTTATTTTTTTCCCCACACCCGCGTATTTTCAGGTTCACCTCCCCTTCTACAATAATCAAAACCCAAGATCATTCCTCTCCTACTCAGCTAACGGTGCATGGTCCCAGTTACCACACCAATTCAGCCACCTTAACATGCAGCTCCCCTCTTCTTCAATGAATGCTATTTATCTATCTTATATAGGAAGAGGTTCTCCATCTATTCTGATTTTACTTTTCTTTACAAGTTTAATGGTCCTGGTTTATGCTCTGCAAAACAAATTCCAACCATTCCTAAGGTTTGATTACTCCTTTCTTTCATCTGCCTATACTTTCTTTCCTTTTTGTCAAAAAAATTTTATTGTCTAATTATATAATTTTATTGTTTTCCTATGATTGATGTTGCATGTTTATTTTCCGTTTCATAACAAGTTGCAAGGAAACTGACAATTTTAATGGTCATGGTTTATGCTTCCTAAGGTTTAATTACTTCTTTCTTTCATCTGCCTATACTTTTGTTCATTTTTGTGAAAAAATTATATTGTTCAATTGTATAATTTTTTTTGTTTTCCTATCACTGACGTTGCATGTTTATTTTCTGTTTCATAGGAAGTTGCAAGGAAACTCCGAATTTTACTGCTCCTGGTTTATGCTATGCAAAACGAATTCCAACCATTCCTAAGGTTTGATTACTCATTTCTTTCATCTGCCTATGCTTTCCTTCCTTTTGGTGAAGAATGTTTATTCTTTAATTATATGATTTTTTTCTTTCCTATGACTTATGTTGTATGTTTATTTTCTGTTTCAGAACAAGTTGTGAGGAAACTAGGGAATTGTTTGAATTGAAATTGAGAGTTCTGATAATGCATTAATATTTCCATGATATATTTCAAAAAACTTGTTTATATTGCACACACAGGGCTGTCTCCCCATGCTTTAGAAATTGAATTTTGAAACAGATTTGGTTCTACTTCTTCTTCTTCCCTTGATTGCGTAATAGTATATTCTGTTTTATGTGTGTACATTTTTGGTAACTTATATGATAAAGGGTCTTTAAACAGCTTATTGTCTTAACAAAGGTCATCATCTATGTTTTTACAGTTTATGTCCTTATTTGATGTGCTTTTTTCCCCCACAGGAGATTGTCATAAAATTGGAAAACTCTGTTGCCAATGAACTAGGCTTTTTAACTACTTATTTCCTTACCAAAGGTCAATTATTTTTTATTGTTTATGTTGTTATTATTATTGGTCAATTATTCCTATGCCTCATCTGACAAGTAGTTAGCTGTGATTTTCCATAGTACCTGCTTATTTTGTTAACAAATGTCAATTTTTTCCCCTGTTTATATTGTGATTGCAGTATGGTTAGTATTTAACCCTGATAATGTATAAATAATTGCTTATTTTCTTGGAAAAGGTTAGCTACTTTTTTACTGATAGTATTGTTATTATTACTGGTAAATTATATGACTTCTTGTTAATATGCTTTTCGTTAGAGCTTTTAACATTTTTGTTTTTTATGGTATTCACAAACTACCAGAACTTTGTATTTTCCCAGCTAATAAATTTTCAAGTAATTAACAAATATGGTGAGTGGTTAGCGGTAATGTTGTGTTAGTGGTTCGATAATTATGGAACAAGTATATTATTTGAGATAGTTATGGATGAAGCACGAGCTAGAAGGTCAAAAAGGCGTTTGATTTAAAAAAAAAAAAAAAAGAGGCATCCAAACTCAAGTAGAGATGTGTTGTAGAAGTGAAGTGGATCCTGGCAATCTATTTGATGTTTGTATTTCGTATGGTCCTGGTACCTTTGCCCTTCAATGTAAAACCATCAATGGAAATCTATTTGAGGTACCTAGAGAAGTATGGTTTTGGTATTTATACCTTTGAATGTCATGATAAAAATGGTGCTACTAAGAGATTGAAGTCGGGAAAAACTGTGGGAATTATCAACAAACAATTAGTGAAGGCTCCTATTATTATTTTGGTAATGTGGAAAATACGCTGGTGCTGTCTCAATTGAATGATGAAATCCTCCAAAGATGTGACAAAGAAGTTATAGTTGACAGCTTATTAGATGTTCCTGTGGATGTGATGGTAGAAGAGGTGACAACTTATTTTATTCCAAATAGTGTGAATACTATCTTTGGGAGCACTTCACATGAATCCAATACTATATCAGGTTAGCCTTTTGTTATACTAATAATGTGCAATGGCAGTTTGGAATCTATCTTTGCACTACTAATCATGGTAAATTCTGCAGATGATCTTCGCAATGAGCACTTAATCCATGTGATAAACCCTATCGAAGTTGTTGGTGATCTTCGCAATGAGCACTTTATCTATTTAATTGTAGAGCTAAACAAGTTGGTTCCAATAGCTACCAATTATATATTTGACATTCTAACTAAAACATGATTTTGTTCTAGATTCTTTACATTTAAATAAAGCTTGCTAAAGAAGTTATTTATGCTCTTTTTCAAAATTACTTCCTCTCATTAGTTGGTAATTAGTTTAGTTGTGCTCACTGTTGGTTCTGTACCCTTTTCTTTTAACTGGCCTCCTTCTTATGCCACATCTCTTGATTGATAGATTTATTGATAGATTTAGTTGTGCTCACTGTTTTCTGAATTACTGTTTTCTCGAGTATCTCATATAGGTTTTCAATGCATGATGTGTAAATCATTGTAGGCAAATATTTCAGGTTGCAACTGTTGTTGGGGGAAATATCACCTCACAAGTAAGACCAAAAAACCCTTTCAAAGTGACACAATTTAGAAAACTGCTCGTGGGGAAACTTCTTTCTATTTTGTTATTCTCCAATTATTTGCAAAAACAATTATCTGTCCCGTAAAAGAAAAAGATTTTGATTTTCATATTTCCATGGACCAAAACTTTTTCAGTTTAACTCCATCTATTTTAATATCAAATTGCTCAAGAAGAGTTAATATTAGTATATATTCTAAAATGTTCACCATAAAAGAGTTTCTAGAAAATTTTTCATTATAGATAATTTATTTGAAAATTGATTTCATTTAAACAAAAAAAAAAAAAAAAAAAAGAAAAAAAGAAAAAAGAAAAAAGAAAAAAGAAGAAGAAAAAAAAAACACTCTATGACCGGATCTAAAGGAATTTACGGAGGCATTGTAGGCTGAAGCGAATGTGTGCATCATTGGCCAATTTGGTGTTGGATTTTAAGGGAATTAGGCTGCTTGAAGTGGTAATTTATGCTACTTTTTTCCTAATGTAATTTACACTACTCTTATTTAGAGGGTATTATGTAAACAAGTTTTTACATGTAATTTACAGTATTTTTTTTAAATGTAATTTATGCCACTTTATTTTAGAGGGTATTATTATATTATATATTTGAGCTATTGGATAATGTTACCCAATTTAACCCTCACATGAAGTGGTTGTTATCTAAGAAATTGTTGTAAACATATTTCTTTTGTAACATAAATTATATTTATCATTTGTATAATTCTATGTGACATTTCCTCTTTTATCGACTATTACTTTACTGATCCATAAACAATGTTACGTACATTTTCTCAGTTTTAAGGGTAATTGATATCTTTGAAATTTAATTTCTTTTTAACTTTTGTTATCGGTGTGTAGTAAGTGGCTAAACATTATTGATTCCTTCACCGTGAAATAAGTATATTTGAAATTTCAACTCTTTTTCACTTTTGTTATGGATGTGTAATAAGTGGGATTTTTTTAAACGTGTAGTTTTTCTTATTTTGATAAATTTTTAAATGAGGATAGGGTCACACGAATTCCCCACCTTAATCTTTTAAATTTCCCTAAATATAAGGATATGGATGGAGAAGTGGAAACACAAAACAAATCAGTGACAGGAAACAGGAAACATAGGTATTAATTATTAAAATAAATCTATATAATGTTCATCCAAAAGTATAAATGTGTATGAGTACGGCAAATTTAATCTAATTTTAACCATAAACTAGTCTTTGAGCACGCGCGTGCTCAGAGTCTCTTCAATTTTTTGGGCAAGGGTTAATTTAGAGCATTTATTGTAATTTGGGATTACTACATTTTCCAATAAAAAAAAAAAAAAAAAAAAAAAAAACCTAGGGGTGTGATGAGTATTATGTGCGGTGAAAAAATTTTCCATGACAATGCCGTACTTTTTTTTTGGGAAAATATAGTAATCCCAAATAATAATCAATGCTTTAAATTAATCCTTACCCACAAAAATAGAACAGTCTCTGTGCACGCGCGTGCTCAGAAGCTAGTATCTGTTTAATCTACTTTTATGATCTCTTTTTATTTTTTTGGTATAGCCATTGCATAACTAATTGATAATGCATCTGATGAGGTAGGTTCCTTTCTGTTATCATTTCAATGATTGTAGTTTTTCTTCAAATATGCATATGTTATCAATGAGGTTACTTTATCCACATTCCAGTTGAAGGAAAAAAAGAAAGAAAAGGATCATTCAATATAAAAGTCATCACACATTAAGAGCATTGGATACATCATTCTTAGTTATGACAAAACTTTGACCTCGAATCCAAGTACCCAATTTATCATCAGAACGAATATGGAGATTGGAATAGAACTCTCTAATCAGGGCAACTGGAGGGGGTTGTAAATCTTTACATAGAGACAACTAGTTCCTACATTGTAGATTCCTATGGACAGCAAGAGGTAATTCTTCTAGATTGATTTGTCGTTCCAACCAAATATTCCTATACTGAATTACGTTTTCAAACCTTTGCTCGTTTGTAATTGTTTGACACGTTATTTAATTAAACACAATTGCAGGCTTAGATGAGGAGGCAGACACTCTTTTGTCTTTGGTTTTAATGGTTTTAGACTTCTTAGGAGCCATAACTAGGATCTATAGGTGGGAATGAAAGCACAATAGAAAACCAATATTTAGAACTGCGTTAGAGACACATAAACACAATGTACATATGCATGACAAAAAGACTATATGAGAGTGACGCACAATTGGGGCATGAATAAATGCATTGAAATGATCAATTTTTTGTATGTACATGAAAATTGACCCATACAGTCAAGTTATTTGAAAAACTTGCGAACCCACAGTGTACATTGTGCAGTGGGTGTAAAACCAGTCACTACCATCCATCAAACTTACCACGGTGGTCAATTTTAGGCAATTATACCAAATTCAACAAAACCCCAAATTCCACAAAGAACAAGATTGGCGAATGAACCAACATGCATACCCAGATGTGAAAATTTTGAATATAAACAATAGAGAACATGTTGCCAACATGCATACATAACAACCTATGAACCAGTTTAGATCAAATGAAGCAATTAATCAAAATCCCCAAATTCCCAATATGAAGACATGAACCCTAATTTCTCATTTTTCACAAATCATGCATTCTTCGCAATTAAAGGGTAGAAAACATGTGTACAACATCCATACAAAAAAACCCATTACATATTTCACGTTAAAACACCCACACCCATGAAAATCCCCAAATTCCATATTAACATGAACCCTAAATTGAATGGGCCTGTACAAATCAGCTATGTTTATGTAATTAAAGGCTACAAATCATATGAACAACATGCATATGTAAAAACCCATGAGCCATTTCAGACCATAACACCCAAAATCATGAAAATCCGCACACTTGCATAGTTCGAAATTTCAGCTTTTACAGGGAGATTAATGCAGGATTTTCAATTAATTTGAATAGGAAGCAAGGGTAAAAGAGTCTTACTACAATTGAGGATCGATGTTTGGAACCTGGGAAGTCGCTTTCGAGCTTGAGGAATCGAGAGCAATCAACTGCTGCTTTCATGGGGAGTCCAGTGCAGCAATCCAACAACAGCTATGTTAACTCTGACCTATCCAAATAAGGAGAATCCACATAACTCGATCTTCCCATTATCGAGTATCATAATACTCGCAAAATATAAAGTCGAGTTTTATAAATGTGACCGATCCAACACCAATCGAATAACAATCGCTTTATACAGACAAGTTTGGCTGGACTTATGCATTTTCGATGGGTCGCACCCCAGTTTCGACTTATCAAAAATTCTTCAGAAATACTTGACTTTACTAACGTCAAGTTATTCTTTAAAACTCGCTTTCTCGGAGACCGAGTACTATCTGGTTGTGGTGATTTAATCCCGACATATTACTCGATATCTACAGTATCGAGTTACTTAATAAAACTCACTAACTCTAAAGCCAAGTTCTATACATGTGACCGATCCAATACCAATCGATAATAATCGGTTTTTACAGACAATCATGGCTGGACTCATGAATTTTTTCGATGGGTCACATATCAATCGAATAACAATCGCTTTATACAGACAAGTTTGGCTGGACTTATGCATTTTCGATGGGTCGCACCCCAGTTTCGACTGATCAAAAATTCTTCAGAAATACTTGACTTTACTGACATCGAGTTATTCTTCAAATCTCGCTTTCTTGGAGACCGAGTACTGTCTGGTTGTGGTGATTTAGAAATGACTACATATTACTTGACATTGATAGTATCGAGTTATTAATATTACTCGTTTCTGCTGTCAGCTACAGCTCAGTTTTAGCTATGTTATGTTTATTACAATGTTCATGAAGCAACAAGTGCATTGCATGCAACACACTTGTTGCTTTTGAGATTGCCCCTCCTATAAATATGAATGCAACCAAGTTGTAGAAGTTGGAAATCATACTAAACAGCTTAGTGAAACCCCATCTAGTGAAACCCCACTACTTGCAATAACGGAAATTTACATGTAACTGAATTGTTCGCTTGACTGGCTTAGTGAAACCCCATCTAGTACATAACATTAATGCCACTAACAAAGTGCATGACCACATAAGTATAGAACTTAGTATCAACTTCTAAGAAAAAAATGACCAATCTAACATCGTCTTCTTGTCATGTGCCTGTTCAACTGGTGTCGTTCGGGTGCTTCCAATTAAAGAGGTAGGGATCATCTTGGCTGCGCTATGTATGTCCGTTATCACCCATCCACCTTGGCTGCTGTACCTACGATAAACAGTTTAAATATGTTATGTACACTGGACCTATATAAGTTATTAACATGCAACATAGCCACAACAATGCGAAGATTCATGACTTACGACGAATAGTGTGACAAAACAATTGAACAACCTCATTTGCCTATCCATGCATGAACACCAATGTTTGTTTCATGGCTAGTCCAAATACTTACTATGGTAATAGAGAACAAAGAAACTACTACTAAGTTGTTAACAGTCATGTAACGATTTATATGACAAAAGTTGTAGGAGATATACGACCTTTACCTATGATGCAGCTCCACCGCTTGTTGACTTCGCATTTCGAGTAGGACATCTTCTACGGTTGTGCCCCTCTTGGCGACACAACCCACATCTTGACTTGGGTCCATTCTCGATCCATAGGGAGGTCAGCAACTCCCTATCATTCTCGTCCATCTCATTGCGGATTCTTGTGGACTTTGGCCAACCTTTGTTCCGGATCAGTTGCAGATTGGGCATCACTACTCTAGTTTCTTCCGGATCTGGCCATGCTAATCTGTCTTTCAACGGTTGGAATACCAGTTCGTAGCTATGTTACCTATGAGTCATGCTATAGCAAGGATCAATAAACTGCTGCGCATCGTTCTTAAACTTAGCATAAATTGCTGTTACGTGTGAACACGGGATCTTGTACGCTTCCCATTTCCCACATATGCATGTCATACCCTGAAGATCAACCTTGTGCGTGTGTTGTCCGCCCCCATTACTTAGAGGATTACCCGGTGTGTCAACTTGATATAACCGCGCTTGTGTGCACATCCGTGTCACCATATGGTCCTTTGCCTTCGCTTGATTTTTTTTGAACTTGTCCATGGCATACTTGCACCATTCTTGACCCACTTCCAACTGATCTAGAGTGAGATTACAACGAGCGACAAAGTACGAGTTCACTTTGAGAAAGGTGAACCTCACCATTGCCGTTATTGGCAAGCTGCGTGCACCTTTCATTACTCCATTAAAGCACTCTGATAGGTTGGTTGTCATTGCTCCATATCGACGCCCTCCGTCATGTGCAAGTGTCCACTTTTCTTTGTTTTCAGCTTCGAGGTACCTGTGTGTAGCCGGTTTGACATTTCGAATTAATTCTAGTGTGGCTTCAAACTTTCTAACTTGATTCGCACTTGCTGCCTTCCATACCAAGTTCTTTAAGTCCGGAGTTTTCCATTTTGTGTTAACATTGATAGCTACATGGCGGAGGCAGTACCGGTGATAGGCCTGGGGAGGCTGCAACCAAGTCATCCTTGTGTCATCAAAGTAGGTTTTTATCCCCGAATGTTGGTCAGAGATGATGCAAAGATTGGTCTGGTTCGTAACAAATCGTTTCAGGCAAGCCAAGATCCATCCCCATGTCTCCTTGCTCTCACTTTCAAAAATGGCAAACGCGAGTGGATAAACCTCGTTGTTAGCATCCGTTGCCATTGCTATCAATAACTTCCCCTTGTGCTTGCCATAGGGGTGCGTTGCATCGAGGCTTATCACCAGCCTGTAATACTTGAACCCTTTAATACATGGACCAAAAGCCCAAAAGGCACAGTTAAATGTGCAAGTTCCTGGCACACCATGGTGGTCGCACTTCAACTGTGTCATTATGGTTGGATCTGCATCTTTTAACGCCTTCAGGAATCGAGGCAATTCTGCGTATGACTCATCGAAATCCCCGTAGATGGCTGCAATTGCCTTCTATTTTGCATCCCAAACCTTATAGTGAGACGCCTAATGGCTGTGCTTCGCATGCAGAAGACTACGCAGGGTTGCTTTTGTTCTTGAAATGTCTTCTCATACGTATGACTCAAGTGTGAGGGCAATGAACTTTGAATCCATCATCCTTCCATCATGATCCACCTAGAGTGACGAGTAAGTGTGGGGACCCTTCCATGTTGTGATCATCCACAGCTTGTGCCTTTTGCTGTAGATAGCTCGAACTGACCACAGACATGCATCGTGTACACACATTACAACCAGTCTCTCGAGGTCTGACTTCATGTACTTAAATTTCTTATTGAGCCCAACAGAGAACATGGTTAGCGTGTGCTGAACCGCAACTTTATTCTTGAATAGCATCCCCTTGCTCAGTTTGTCCCTTGGTCGCCAACTCATCAGACCTGTTTCTAGGGAAGGTGATGGCCCATGAATGTCATCCCATGTGTTTGACGTGAACCATTCGAGGTTAGGGTTCAGATTGGGGCAAGCATCCACATTGTTTTCTGGTTGTAGTTCATCTAAAAATTCTGGATTATCTACCGGTCCATCATTATCAATGAACTCCTAATACACATCTCGAGTGTCATCCATTTCGATTGCCTCGTCCAAGTAGGCTTGGATATCTTCATTTCTGTGAGTATACCCTTGACCCTCACGGGTATGGATAGGCCCTAACACTTCGGCGTCTTCAATATTGTCCATAGCAACCGCATTCCATGGTTGAGAGTTGTAGGGCAAAGACGTCCCGGCTGTAATTGAAGGATACACAATGGTTATAGGAACTGATTCTTGCTCTCCAACTCTACTGGCATACTGCGAACCCTCGTCGACATTAAACCCAATAGTGTGGACAGTTACATACAAGTCAGAACCTATGAATTGCCTTGCCTGCTTTACCACTCCCCACATTATGTTTGCATCATCGTCGCATTGTAACGGAATTGAATTGTAGAAAAGTTGGGTACCTACTAGTTGCTGCGGAGCCTGAAATACAATGGAGATGTCGTGGGTATCCTTGTCTAACCCCAGAGTTGACATTATCTTCCGTTTAAGTTTTCTCATGTGTATCCCACGTTTCACTTTAATAAGAGTTTGCTTTTGGTTCGGACCTCAGTATGATAGACCGTGCAAATCATTAATATATGCCTCCCCGTCGTAGTAAATGTAGAAGTAATGTGGACTCATAATGGACCTGAACCACAAATAGTAATAATTGTATCATGTTGCGTAATATTGTGAAACCATAGGCTAACTATACATGCCCTATGTTTGGGTGTTCATGTAGCTAAACAAACCTAAGCAAATTGTGCTAAAGATGCTAAAAAATACTATTGAATAATTGTATCATCTAGTCCATCAGACTTCATTTCAAAAACAAAAATGTTCGCACAATGTGGTCGGGTTTCATGTCGGATATTGTTCAACAAATGAGAACTCAAAAGCATTGCAAATAAGGGAGACAATTCCTAGCATGCAACATGTACCACATTATTATGTTCAGATACCCCCCATTGAAGACCCACAACATTCAAATAATTTGTGTTCTCATAAATTGTACTACATTATTATGTTTAGATACCCCCCATTAAAGACCCACAACATTCAAAAAATTTGTGTTCTCAAAAATTGTACCACATTATTATGTTCAGATACCCCCATTGAAGACCCACAACATTGAAAAAAATTGTGTTGCTCTAAATTGTTATCAAGTATTATTTACCTATCAGGTGAGATGTTGACAGAATGGAGAAGAAAAATGTTCGCACAATGTTGTGGGGTTTCATGTAGGATATTGTTCAACAAATGAGAATTTAAAAGCAGTGCAAATAAGGGAGATAATTCCTAGCATGCAACATGTACCACATTATTATGTTTAGATACCCCCCATTGAAGACCCACAACATTCAAATAATTTGTGTTCTCATAAATTGTACCACATTATTATGTTCAGATACCCCCCATTGAAGACCCACAACATTCAAATAATTTGTGTTCTTGTAAATTGTACCATATTATTATGCTCAGATACCCCCATTGAAGACCCAGAACATTGAAAAAATTCGTGTTGCTCTAAATTGTTATCAAGTATTATTTACCTATCAGGTGAGATGTTGATAGAACAAAGAAGACATGAACTTGAGACAATTAGTGCACTTGGTGAAGCTGGTTAATTCAACTTGAAACTGGTAGTAGTTGTGACACAACAATAGAACTCTCAGACCGGTCCACGTTTAGAATTCAGAATGACAGTGTTATTGGAAAATGGTCAGTGGTCCCAGAAAGTTGGGGGGGGGGGGTGCGGGGGGTATGTCATACTTGCACAGTACTCGGCCCTGAAGAGATTGAGTTCTATATAACTCGATTCTACAGACACCGAGTACCATTAAAACCTCGTACAATTGTCAGTAGAACGCACAGTGATACCGAAATAGAGTTTAATATAACTCGGCCCTGAGGAAATCGAGTACTATTTACTTCACCTAACTAGTTGGGTAGGATAGTTATTCATACTCATCATTGTGACAGGCGAGTTGTATTGTGTTACTCGATTTGTTGATAATCGAGTACTGTACATTTTACACTTTATATTAAATGACAGCTTCCTTTCTTTCTGGTTAGGGGTATTGGTAGAAGAAAACATTTAGACATGGAGAAGAGAAGCCTCCTTTGCTTCTAGAGGTAACATGCCCACTTGTTTTATAGTTGTCATTAAAGAATTTACTACTGTATAGTAATATAGATTATGCAACTATTTGTCAAATCTTGGAACAAGCAACGTCAACGTTGTTGCAGTCCACTAGCACTTGTTGGTAAAGCAACATGGTACATGTTTATCTAATACCTTAGATTTGAAACTTGGTAAGTTCTAACCCCAGCACAACTCATGCGGTTTTAACATACAATGTTGTTGTACGTTCCTCTTTTAGAGTGGCAAATACTATGTTGTTTTCAATGGTCGTGCTCCAGGCATATACGACAATTGGGCAGAAGCAAGTAGACAAGTTCATAAATTCGCGAACGTCGAACACAGGTCATACAAAGATCGACGGGAAGCAGAATCTGCATACATAGAATTCATGCAACATAATGGTAGGAATGTGCGGTATGGTGCTTCCTCATCGTGGACATCTCCTACCATGTCGACATCAAGCCTGGGGGGGCATCTCAAAGTGAAGGAACCAGCTATTGTGATGGAGACGTTAGGAACGGATTGTTGAGATATCAGTTAAATGTTGCCTTTGAGGAGCGTGACCACGCAAGGAGGATTACAACCTTGAGTACTAACATGCTCAATGAAGTGGTAGCCCATGTTATGGGGGATGATGAAGTTCATGATTTGACACGACAAGGAAGCGCAAAATGAAGGCGAAACTATGGCTCTTGCTTGTGGCATTTATGAATCTAGTAATACTAATGACATGTGTTTTTATGCCCCCTGTGCCTCAAGTTTGCACTACAGATGGGCTAAAATGTTGTTGAATAGCTTTTTCGTTTCCCTTTTGAACTTTAATTTGGAATCTGTCTTGGCCTGTTGGCCTGTAATTGCTTGTATTGTTGTTAAGATTGGCTAGGTTGTTTTGGTAATTGTACTTGGCTTTGGATAGCCAATAAGTACTTTCTTTATATCTTTTTTGCGTAGGTCAAAAATACACTTGTTATGAAGAAGTTGCAAATATAATGGGCAATAGGTTGGTTGTCATAATGCTAATGTAATATACCCCCTGTTTGTTATGATTTTGTAGCATGACATGGAGCCATCTTGGAACATAAAATCTAGAAATGCACACCACCTAGCAATGAAACATTTATGGGCATTTGCCAAACTGTTTCATTACGTAATATGCAGTTATACGACCTTAACATATAGAAATGTACATTTTCAAATAAATTTAAAGATATTTGTCCTTTTACATATATCATTTTACATATAGAAATCTATATTTCCATTGCATTTAAAGACTAATATAATTTATAATTTAGATAGCACACTTTGAATATGTCTAGGCCCATATATTGAGCAATTTGTAGACTTAAAAAGACTATTGAGAATGAACTGTTTGAATCAAGTCTAAAAAAATATGAACTACTATATATCATTTAGATGAAAACTTTTATCATAGATTCATTAATGTTTTTTTGCCACAAGTATAAATCATGCAAACTTAATAATTTTATAGTATATGCTAGCATCGTCTTTGCTAATCTGTCTTCTGGAGACGCCCAAAAATGTTATGTATCATCTTTAAAGGATACCAACAATATTGATATTATGGGAAAAGTTACATAAAATATTGATGAAAAAATGTTTTATATTACAATCTAATTGACAAGGTTTTTTAAATGTTTAAATCTTTCTATTTTTCATATCACTGACATGTTTTACAATTACCACACTTGTTCACTTAAGTCTTAATATTCTTAAGTTGTATTGGAAAAAAAAAAGTGCTTAAAAAAAGGGTTGTCACAAAAGAGGAGTTCATGTAAAGTTTTGGTTGCCAAATGAAATATCTGTTTTCCATGGCAGTCGCACAAAACTTGATAATTTGCAAATGATGGAACCACTTGCAACAATATTTGCATAGTTCTATAGTTCCAGCTAAAGCAATTGTGTAGTTTTAACTTTTCATATACTTTTCATTTTAAATATAAACTACTATTTTAATTTTGATTTTTTTTCAAATTAAAAAACAAAAAGAACTTTATATATGGACATTTATAAGTAAACAATGAAATTATGATTCATGAATAAAAACAAAAATAAAAAAAAGGGTTATCTACGCATATCTATACTATTATTGATTTGTTGTTCCCCTATTTGGATTCCTTAATTTTGATGCCCAAAATATCCTCAAATTTACCAATTTGTAAAGCTTAAATAGTAGGGTTAGACATGTAAAATCATCAAATTCAAAAGTCCTAAATTTTAGATAAATTTGAAAAAACATTACCTACAAAATAGGAACACTCATACTAACCCACTTATTCTAACACACGTTTCTAATATTACTAGCCTTTGAGCACGCGCGTGAGCGCGTGCTCAAAGGCTCTTCTATTTTTTGGGTAAGAGTTAATTTAGGACATTTATTATAATTTGGGATTATTACATTTTTCAATCACAAAAAAAAAAAAAAAACCTAGGGGTGTGATGAAAAATTATTTCATCACACATAATACTCATCACACCCCTAGGTTTTTATTTATTTTTTATTTATTTTTTTTTTATTTATTGGAAAATGTAATAATCCCAAATTCTAATAAATGTTCTAAATTAACCCTTACCCAAAAAATAGAAGAGCCTCTGAGCACGCGCTCATGCGCGTGCTTAGAGGCTAGTCTATATTACTAATAACGTGATTCCTTATTTTGGTTCCATCATTTTGCGTAAAAAAATACCCTCAAATTCATATGTTTAAAAAGATTAAATAATAAGGTTAGATATGTAAAAGTACTAATTTAAACACTCCTAAATTTTAGATACTTATCCATATCCCTTAAAATTAGGCACTTCCATCTCTCCTTATTCCTTTTTACTTAAGATTTGACAGAATAAGTATTTCATTTTGCAATGACATATTTTCAAGTTTGACAAAATAGGTATCATAAGAGTTTCTCATGCTATTAATGTAGCAACATAGTCATTTATATCACCTAAATATGCAATTTGTAATTCTCCAAAAAAAAAAAAAAAAAAAAAAAAATTCAATCTGTAAAAATGCAGCTTTATTCAGGATAAATAGGTGAGAATTATCACCTAAAGCTGTAGAATTATATTAAGGACAAAAAAAGAAAAAATTACATAATTATTTGCGGATACATAATCTATATCACCTAAAGCTCCAAAATTATCACCACCAAATGTACAAAGATTACATAAAACAGATTATTGTTAATGCCTAGTTATATGTTCTCAAATCGTCCAAGGTTAGTTCTTTTTCTTGGCCTGGCAGGCCTGCATACTTTGAACTTGAATCTCCAGCACTTGTAGTAGCAACCCTTGCTTCTCCAGCCCTTGTAGTAGTTTTAGTTACAAAAACAGCACTTGTAGTAGCAGTAATCCTCCTCCAACACTTCTTGTACTTGTTGTAGCCTTGCAGGTGTCTTATGACCATTGGTAGATAATGTATCCTACGTTATAACACACAAAACAATATATACATAAGCATCAAAATATTAATCCCCCCTAAAAAATAAAAATAACTTAAAGCACATAGCTAACCTTGCCTCATTAAGTTTCCTGAACATGAATTAACCCATTAAGATTCTTGAACCTTCCCCCATGATGAATCTCAAATTTTAAATCATCTTCCTCCCTATTGTTGTTGTCTTTGTTCTGCACTAAATATTAGCTTTAGTAGAAAAAAAAAAAAAAGTAGAGGCTTTCTCATAGGCTTTAGATAGTGGTTTCAAATTTGGGAAGAAATAGACCATTTCATTCCTTGGACAGAATTGATCATTTGACTCAGCGTCTACTCCAAGTATGTTGTATTTAGTAGCTTTAATCCCTCTTTAAGGGCCTAATCAAGGAACTCAATTAAGTTTCTTTCTTGTTGAAAATAGTATAACAAAGTAACGAAAAAGGAATGTACTATTTGCTAATTTGCTAATTAAATTATATAAGAAATTCTAAAATCTAAAAGGAAAAGGAAAAAGGGGCAAAAAAAAAAAAAAAAAAAAACTCAAAAAATAAGGTATATATTAGCCATGAATATCAATCCACTTGAATTGTGATTCTCACTTATTTGAATGCAAAAACATTGTTCCAATATCAGAAGACCTTATCTGTGCAAATCTTCTACAAAATACACAAAACCAATAGACAAAATCAACATGCCACAATTTGCTGATAGAATTATATAAGAAATTGTAAAATCTAAAAAAAAAAAGAAGGAAGTAAACCAAAAAACTAAAAATTTAAAAAGAACATGAGAGGGAGAGAGGGATGCGTAGCATATAAATGGGATAGACCAACAATTGTATGAAATCCTTGCCAATAAATTTCCACCTACACACCACCAAATTGAAACAAATAAATAAATCACAACCTATGAAAACCACAACACATAAAACTAAAATCTCAATAACAGAATACATAAGGACAGATTAGAGTACCCACCTTTTATTTTTTATTTTGAGAGATGGCCTTCTTTGCAGGTTTCTCTGCCAATTTTTTTTTGGTTTGATACCAGACCTCTCAGGTCTTAACGTAGCGAAGATTTATTTATTTATTTTTTAATTTGAATTTGCAGATGGGACGTGAGGATAAGGATAGATAGAGTCAAATAATATTGTAATTGCTAGACTCTAACTGTTTGATGATAATGGGGAGTTAAATTTTCTTTTTTCTATTTTATATGAGGAGAGTTTAAACTTGTACGTTGGTAAAAGAGCGGATGAATTTTTAAAAGTTTTTTTTTTTAATTATTCAAAAGATAATTGTTGTGATAATTGGATTGAGATAAGAATTGTGGTAACATTTACTCTTTTTTTTTTTTTTTTAATAAAGGTAATTGATTTTATTATTATTATTATTATTATTATTTTTGCAATAACGGTAGATGTGTGTGTGTGTGTGTTTTTTTAATCAATTATCATGGCAGATGTATTCACAAACAAACGTGTTAGTTTTAATTTAATTTAATTTTTTATAAATAAATAAAGTAATTTGAAAACCATTAGGAAAGTAGTCCTATTTTGTAGGCAATGTTTTAGTGCAAGTTAGACATGTATTTTTACCTAACTATCCTTTACTTTTGTCTCTACTTAAATATAGAGGTGTAAGGACATTTTTGAACTAAAAAATGAGGAATCCAAATAGGGGAAACCCCTTAAATAATAGTGTAGATAATCTTAAAAACCTCACGTTGAGTAAAAAAAAAGAAAAAAACACAACTAAATAGTAAATTTTATAATATTTTATTTTTTTAGATTGCCCCTGACGTTCAGGAAAAGAGCTAAACAACTAATGAAATACCCTTAATTTAATAAACTTATCTTTATCTCTAATTCATAGGAAATGGTTTAAAATCTTAAATTGATAAAAATTGAATACGAAAAACCTAATGAAAAAAGTCACATTGTATCAAAAAAATTATCTACCACGTTTCTATTTTGAAAAAAAAAAAAAAAAAAAAAAAAAAAAAAAAAAGAAAACTACCCCAGCCGTTTCTCTATTTTTTCAAATTCAAAACATAATAATAAAAAAAAAACCCTTAAGATGTTTGAATTCCACTCCCACATTGTCATATATTATTCTTTTATTTTTTTTATTATTATTTTTTTGTCATTTGATAGTGCAATATAGATAAAAATAACCTATTAACAACCTATTTGATTATGATCTGAACAACCTGTTTAATTAATTCCAGTGTACTTAACTCGAATAACCTGTTATCAACTCCCATATATCTAAATTCATAATTCAACCATAAATCAAGTAAAAAAAATTAAAAAATTAACTTCTAAGCAAATAATTCAGCAATTCCTCCAAAACAAAACTACTAGTCCAAAAGGTTCCACACTCCATACTATCAAATTCAATAATATTTCAAAGTTCCATAATAAATAACCAAGATTATTACATGCCATCCAAGTTCCATATCAAAAACTAAAAGACATAACAGATTAAGATAATAAAAAACCAAAATGATTACATGGCATATCAAAATATCCTTCATGGCAAAATCCAAGTCCAACCATCCAAGTGCCATATCAAAAAGTAAAAGACATCACTGATTCAGAGATTGAATTAGAAGAGGGTTCCATTGAAGAGGTGTCTTCCTTGTGCTCATCATTATACAAGGTGAAATGTGAGCCTAAGGTGTGGCTGCTAGTTTACCCACCATAGAATGTGAGCCTAGGGCGAGGCGCAGGACGCAGCCGCTATAAAACCCCGAGATGGAATGTGAGCTTAGGGTGCAGCTGCCAGTTTGCCCACTGTAGATCAGGAACTTGAACTTTTAGGAGACTTGGTTGCAGTATGATGGCAAGGCGTATGACGCGACCACTATTTAACGTCAAGATGGAATGTGAGCCTTTGGTGCGGTCGCTAGTTTACCCATTGTAGATCAGGAACTTGTACATTTATGTGACTTGGTAGCAGTGTGATGGCAAGGCATATGGCGCGACTGCTATTTAACCTCAAGATGGAATGTGAGCCTAGCGCGCGGCCGCCAATTTACCCATTTTAGTTTTGGAACTTGAACTTTTGAATGACTTAGTTGTTGTGTGACGGTGAGGAGTACGGCCCTGCCGCAATTTAACCCCGAAATAGAATATGAGGTTAAGGCATGGCCGCTAGTTTACCCACTATAGATTAGGAAATTGAACTTTTGAGTGACTTGGTTGTTGTGTGACAGCGAGACGTATGATGTAGGCCCTATTTAACCACAAGGTGAAATGTAAGCCTAAGGTGTGGCTGCTAGTTTACCCACCATAGAATGTGAGCCTAGGGCGAGGCGCAGGACACGACCGCTATAAAACCCCGAGATGGAATGTGAGCTTAGGGTGCAGCTGCCAATTTGCCCACTGTAGATCAGGAACTTGAACTTTTGGGAGACTTGGTTGCAGTGTGATGGCAAGGCATATGACACGACCATTATTTAACATCAAGATGGAATGTGAGCCTTTGGCGCGGCTACTAGTTTACCCACTGTAGATCAGAAACTTGTACATTTATGCGACTTGGTAGCAGTGTGATGTCAAGGCATATGACGCGACTGGTATTTAACCTCAAGATGGAATGTGAGCCTAAGGCGCGGCCGCTAGTTTACCTGTTGTAGATCAAGAGCTTGAAATTTGAGTAATTCAGTAGTTGTGTGATGGCGAGGCGTACGGCGCAACTGCTATTTAATCTCAAGATGGATTATGAGTCTAGGGGACGGCCGCTAGTTTACCCACTGTAGATTAGGAACTTGAACTTTTGAGCGACTTGGTAGCTGTGTGACAGAGAGGCGTACAACGCGGTTGCTTTTTAACCCCAAGATGGAATATGGGCTTAAGGAGCGTTAGCTAGTTTACCACCTATATATCAGGATCTTGAACATTTGAGTGACTTGGTAGCATTGTGATAGTGAGGACTACATCGTGGCCATTATTTAACCTTAAGATGGAAGATTAGCCTAGGGCACAACTGCTAGTTAAGCCACTGTAGATCAAGAATTTCAACATTTGAGTGACTTGGTAGCTGTGTGATGGTGAGGCGTACGACACGACCGCTATTTAAAGTCAAGATGAAATGTGAGCCTAGGGCGCAACCACTAGTTTACCCACAGTTGATCAGGAAATTGAACTTTTGACTGACTTGGTAGCGGTGTGTTGGCGAGGCGTAGGACGCGGCCACTATTTAACCTCAAGATGCTATTTGAGCTAAGGGGGCAGCCGCAAGTTTACCTACTATAGAATAGGAGCTTGAACTTTGAGTGATTTGGTAGCTACGTGATGGTGAGGGCAATGGCGCGACTGCTATTTCACCTCAAGATGGAATGTGAGCCTAGGGCATTGCAGCTAGTTTACGCACAGTAGATCAGGAACTTGAACTTTTGAGCTACTTCGTAGCCATTTGCTAGTGAGGCATACGGCACTTTAACTACTTAACCTTGAGATGAAAAGTGAGCCTAGGGCGCGATCGCTTGTTTACCCATTGTAGATTAGGAACTCGAAATTTTGAGTGACATGGTAGTTGTGTGATGGCGAGGCGTATGGCGCGGCTGCTAGTTTAACCATTATAGATCAGGAACTTGAACTTTTGAGTGGCTTGGTAGGTGTGTGATGGCGAGGCGTATGGCGCGGCCGCTATTCAAACTCAAGTTGAAATGTGAGCCTAGGATGCAGTCGGTTATTTACCCACTGTAGATCAAGAACTAGAACTTTTTGGTGAATTGGTAGCTATGTGATTGCGAGTCATACGGCGTGGTCACTATTTGACCTTAAGATGGAATTTGAGCCAAGGGCGCGGACACTAGTTTACCTACTATAGAATAGGAGCTTGAACTTTGAGTGACATGGTAGCCGTGTGATGGCGAGGTCTACTAGGGTGTGTCCGCTAGTTTACCCATAGTAGATCAGGAACTTGGACTTTGAGCTACTTCGTAGTTGTGTGCTAGGGAGGCGTATGGTGCGACAGCTACATAACCTTGAGATGGAAAGTGAGGCTAGGGCACGGCCGCTAGTTTACCCACTTCAGATTAGGAACTTGAACATTTGAGTGACTTGTTAGTTGTGTGATGGCGAGGCATATGGCGCGTCCACTAGTTTAACCACTATAGATCAGGAACTTGAACTTTTGAGTGGCTTGGTAGCTGTGTGCTGGCGTGGGATATGGCGTGGCCGCTATTTAAACTCAAGATGAAATGTAAGCCAAGGACGCAGTCGGTAGTTTACCCACTGTAGATCAGGAACTTGAACTTTTTGGTGACTTGGTAGCTGTGTGATCGAAAGTCGTACGTCGCGGCCGCTATTTAAACACAAGATGGAATGTGAGCCTAGGGTGCGGCCGCTAGTTTACCCACTGTAGATCAGGAACTTGAAGTTTTAGGTAACTTGGCAACTATGTGATGGCAAGGCATATGGTGTGGCCGCTATTTAACTTCAAGATGGAATGTGAGCATAAGGTGTGACCACTAGTTTACCCACTGCAGATCAGGAACTTGAACATTTGAGTGACTTGGTAGCTATGTGATAGCGAGGAGTACAATGTGGTTGTTATTTAGCCTCGAGATGGAAGATGAGCCAATGGCACGGTTGCTAGATTAGCCATTGTATATCAAGAATTTCAACATTTGAGTGACTTGGTAGCTATTTAATGGCGAGGAGTATAGCGTGACCGCTATTTAAAGTCAAGAAGGAATGTGAGCCTATGGTGCAGACACTAGTTTACCCACTATAGATCAGGAACGTGAACATTTAGGTAGATTGGTAGCGGTGTGATGGCGAGGCACACGGCGTGGCCACTATTTAACTTTAAGCTGGAAAGGGAGCCTAGGGCACAGCTGCTAGTTTACCAACTGTAGATTAGGAACTTGAACTTTTAGGTGACTTGGTAGCTGTGTGATTGCGAGTCGAACGACGCGGCCGCTATTTAACGTCAAGATGCTATTTGAGCTGAGAGGGCGGCCGCTAGTTTACCTATTATAGAATAGGAGCTTGAACTTTGAGTGACTTGGTGGCTGTGTGATGGCGAGGCATATGGCGTGACCGCTATTTAACCTCAAGATGGAATGTGAACCTAGGTCGTGGTAGCTAGTTTACCCATAGTAGATCAGGAACTAGAACTTTTGACCTACTTGGTAGCTGTGTGCTAGTGAGGCGTATGACACGACAACTACTTAACCTCGAGATGGAAAGTGAGCCTAGAGCGCGGCCGCTTTTTTACCCACTATAGGTTAGGAACTTGAACTTTTTATTTACTTGGTAGTTGTGTGACGATGAGGCATATGGTACGGCCGCTAGTTTAACCGCTATAGATCAGGAACTTAAACTTTTGGGAGGATTGGTAGCTGTGAGATGGCGAGGTGTATGGTGCGGCCGTTATATAAACTTAAGATGAAATGTGAGCCTAGGACGCAGTCGGTAGTTTACCCACTGTAGATCAGGAACTTCAACTTTTTGGTGACTTGGTAGCTGTGGGATGGTGAGTCATACGACGCGGTCACTATTTAACCTTAATACGGAAATCGAGCCGAGGGCGCGTTTACCTAGTATAGAATAGGATCTTGAACTTTGACTGATTTGGTAGCTGTGTGATGGCTAGGCGTACGGGGCGACCACTATTTAACGTAGAGATGGAATGTGATCCTAGAGTGTGGCCGCTAGTTTACCATAGTAGATCAGGAACTTGAACTTTTAAGCTACTAGGTAGCTGTGTGCTAGTGAGGCGTACTATGCGGCAGCTATTTAACCTTGAGATGGAAAGTGACCCTAGGGTGTGGCCGCTAGTTTACCTACTTTAGATTAGGAACTTATACATTTGATTGACTTGGAAGCTGTGTGATGGCGAGGCATACGGTGCGACCGCTATTTAAAGTCAAGATGGAAGGTGAGTCTAGGGTGCGGCCACTAGTTTCCCCACTGTGGATCAGGAACTTGGACATTTAGGTAACTTGATAGCTGTGTGATGGCGAGGCATATGACATGGCCGCTATTTAACTTCAAGCTGGAAAGTGAGCCTAGGGCGCAACTGCTAGTTTACCAACTGTAGATTAGGAACTTGAACTTTTAGGTGACTTGGTAGCCTAGTGGCCGCGCTATAGGCTCACATTCCAACTTGAGGTTAAATAGTGATTGCGTCGTACGCATCGCCATCACACAGCAACCAATTCACTCAAAACTTCAAGTTCGTGATCTATTGTTGGTAAACTCTCGACCACGCCCTAGGCTCACATTCCATCTTTAGGTTAAATAGCGGCTGCGTCCTATGCCTCGCCAACACACTGCTACCAAGTCAGTCAAAAGTTCAATTTCCTGATCAACTGTGGGTAAACTAGTGGTTGTGCCCTAGGCTCTCATTTCATCTCTGGATTAAATAGTGGCCGCGTCGTACGCGTCGCCAACACACCGCAACCAAGTCAGTCAAAAGTTCAAGTTCCTGATCTACAATGGGTAAACTAGTGGCCGCACCCTATGCCCACATTCCATCTTGAGGTTAAATAGCAGCCGTGTTGTACGCCTCGCCATCACACAGCTACCAAGTCACTTAAAAGTTCAAGTTCCTAATGTACCGTGGGTAAACTAGCAGTCGTGCCCTAGGATCACATTCCATCTTTAAGTTAAAAAGCGGCTGCGTCGTATGCATCGCCAACACGCTGCTACCAAGTCACTCAAAAGTTTAAGTTCCTGATCTACAGTCTGTAAACTAGCGGCTACGCCCAAGGCTCACATTCCATTTTGAGGTTAACTAGTAGCCGTGCCGTATGCCTTGCCATCACACAGCTACCAGGTAACCTAAAAGTTCTAGTTCAAATCTACCATGGGTAAACTAGTGGTCACACAGTATGCCCACATTCCATTTTGAGGTTAAATAGCAGTCGCGCCATACGCCTCGCCATCACATAGTGACCAAGTCACTTAAAAGTTCAAGTTCCTGATGTACCGTGGGTAAACCAGCGGCCGCACCCTAGGATCACATTCCGTCTTTAAGTTAAAAAGCGGTCGTGCCGTACGCATCGCCAACACGCTGCTACCAAGTCACTTAAAAGTTTAAGTTCCTGAATTACACTTAGTAAACTAGAGGTTGTGCCCAAAGCTTACATTCCATCTTGAGGTTATAAAGCGGTCGTGTTGTACGCCTCGCCATCACACAACTACCAAGTAACCTAAAAGTCCCAATTCCTAATCTATCATGGGTAAACTAGCGGCCGCACACTAGGCTCACATTCCATCTTTAGGTTAAATAGACGCCTCGCCATACGCCTCGCCATCACACATCTCTCAAGGCACTAAAATTTCAAGCTTCTATTCTACAGTGGCTAAACTCTCGGCCATGCCCTAGACTCACATTCCATCTTTAGGTTAAATAGTGGTCGTGTCTTACGCCTCGCCAACACTCCGTTACCAAGTCAGTCAAAAGTTCAACTTCCTGATCAACTGTGCGTAAACTAGAGGTTGCGCCTGAGGCTCACATTCCATCTTTGGATTAAATAGTGGCCATGTCGTACACGTTGCCAACACACCGCTACCAAGTCAGTCAAAAGTTCAAGTTCCTGATCTACAGTGGGTAAGCTAACGGCCGCACCCTATGCCCACATTCCATCTTAAGGTTAAATAGCAGTCGCGCCGTATGACTCGCCATCATACGGCTACAAAGTCACTCAAAAGTTCAAGTTCGTAATGTATCGTGGGTAAACCTGCGGCTGCGCCCTTGGATCACATTCCATCTTTAAGTTAAAAAGCGGTCGCGCCGTACTTATCACTAACATGCTGCTACCAAGTCACTCAAAAGTTTAAGTTCCTAATCTACAATCAATAAACTAGAGGCCGCGCCCAAGGCTAACATTCCATCTTGAGGTTATATAGCGGCCGCGCTGTACACCTCGCCATCACACAGCTACCAAGTAACCTAAAAGTCCCAATTCCTAATTTACCGTGGGTAAAGTAGAGGCCGCACACTAGGCTCACATTTGATCTTTAGGTTAAATAGTGGCTCCGCCATATGCCTCACTATCACACAACTACCGAGGCGCTCAAAGTTCAAGCACCTAATCTACTGCATGGCCGCGCTGTACGCCTATCCATCACACTGCTACCAAGTCACCTAAAAGTTCAAATTCCTGATCTATAATGGGCAAACTTGCAGCTGCGCCCTAGGCTCACATCCCATCTTGAGGTTAAATAGCGGTTGCGCCGTACTCCTCGCCATCACACAGCTCTCAAAGCACTAAAATTTCAAGCTCCTATTCTACAGTGGCTAAACTAGCGGCCGCGCCTTAGGCTCATATTCTACAGGGGGTAAACTAGTAGCCACACCTTAGCCTCACCATTACATAGCTACCATGTCTCTTAAAAGTTCAAGTTCATTATCTACAGTGGGTAAACTAGCTGCTGTGCCTAAAGCTCACATTCCATCTCAAGGTTTTATAGTGGCCGCGCCCTGCGCCTCGCCATCACACTGCTTCCAAGTCACTCAAAATTTCAAGTTCTTGATCTACGTTGGGTAAAGTAGCGGCTGCGCCCAAAGCCCACATTCCATCTCTAGGTTTTATAGCGGCCATGCCCTGCACCTCACTATCACACAGCTAACAAGGAACTACAATTTCAAGCCCCTAATCTATAGTGGGTAAACTAGCAGTCGCGCCCTAGGCTCACATTCCATCTTGAGGTTAAATAGCGGCCGCACCGTATGCCTAGCCATCACACAGCAACCAATTCAATCATAACTTCAAGTTCCTAATCTATAGCGGGTAAACTCGCGGCCACGCCTTAAGCTCATATTCCATCTCGGGGTTAAATAGGGCCTTGCCATACACCTCACCGTCACATAGCTTCCCAATCACTCAAAACTTTAAGTTCCTGATCTATAGTGGGTAAACTGGCGGCTACGCCCTAGGCTCACATTCCATATTGAAGTTTAATAGCAGTCGCATCGTACGCATCGCCATCATACAGCTACCAAGTCACTCAAAAGTTCAAGTTCCTAATGTACCATGGGTAAACTAGCGGCTGCCCTAGGTTCACATTCTGTCTTTAGGTTAAATAGCGGCTGTGTCTTATGCCTCGCCAACACACCGCTACCAAGTCAGTCAAAAGTTTAAGTTCCTAATCTATAGTGGGTAAACTAGCGACTGTGCCTAAGGCTTACATTCCATCTTGCGGTTAAATAACAACTGCGCCATACACCTCGCCATCAGATAGCAACCAAGTCACTCATAACTTTAAGTTCCTGATCTACAGTGGGTAAACTTGCGGTAGTGCCTTAAGCTCATATTCCATCTCGGGGTTAAATAACGGCCGCGTCATATGCCTAGCCTTGACACAGCTACCAAGTCACTCAAAAGTTAAAGTTCCTGATCTACTGTGGGTAAAATGGCGGCCGCGCCCTAGGCTCGCATTCCATCTTATGGTTAATAGCGGTCGTGCCGTATGCCTCGCCATCACAAAGCAACCTAGTCATTCAAAAGTTCTAGTTCCTGATCAATAGTGGATAAACTAGTGGACCTGCCTTAAGCTCATATTCCATTTGTGGTAAAATAGTGGCTGTGCCGTACGCCTCGCCATCACACAACTACCAAGTCACTCAAAAGATCAAGCTCCTGATCTACAGTGGGTAAACTTGCGACCGCACCCTAGGCTCACGTATCATCTTGAGCTCAAATAGCGGTCACGCTGTACGCCTCACCATCACACAGCAACCAAGTCACTCAAAAGTTTAAGTGCCTGATGTGCCCTAGGAAAATTAGCGGTCGTGCCCTACGCTCACATTCCATCTAAAGGTTAAATAGCGGCTGCGTAAAAGGCCTCGCCATCACAAAGCTACCGAGGCAATCAAAGTTCAAGCTCTTGATCTATAGTGGGTAAGCTAGCGGCCGCGCCATTGGCTCACATTCCATCTTGAGGTTAAATAGTGGCCGTGCCATACACCTCACCATCACATAGCTACCAATTCACTCAAAAGTAAAAGTTCCTGACCTACAATGGGTAAACTAGCAGCCGTGCCCTAGGCTCACATTCCATCTTGAGGTTAAATAGCAGTCGCACCGTACGCCTCACCATCACACAGCAACCATGTCACTCAAAAGTTCAAGTTCCAAATGTGACGTGGGAAAACTAGCGGTCATGTCCTAGGGTCACATCCCATCTTAAGGTTAAATAGCGGCCGTGCCGTACGCCTTGCCATCACACAACAACCAAGTCACCAAAAAGTTCAAGTTCCTGAAGTATAGTGGGTGAACTAGCTGACGTGCCTTAAGCTCATATTCAATCTTGAGGTTAAATAGCGGCCACGCCATACGCCTCGCCATCATATAGTTACTGAATTACTCAAAGATCAAGCTCCTGATCTACAACGGGTAAACTAGCGACTGCGCCTTAGGCTCACATTCCACCTTGAGGTTAAATAGCCGCCGTGCCATACGCCTTGCAATCACACTGCCACGAAGTTGCTCAAAAGTTCAAGTTCCTAATCTATAGTGGGTAAACTAGCGGCCGTGCCTTTTGCTCACATTCCATCTTGACATTAAATAGTGGTCGCATCATACGCCACACCATCCCATAGCTACCAAGTCTCTCAAAAGTTCAAGTTCATGATTTGCAGTGGGTAAACTAGCGGCTGCGCCCAAAGCTCACATTCCATCTTAGGGTTTTATAACGGCCGCGCCCTGCACCTCGCCATCGCGTAGCTACCAAGGAACAAAAATTTCAAGCTCCTAATCTACAGTGGGTAAACTAGCGGCCGTGCACTAGGCTCACATTATATAGTGGATAAACTTGCAGCCACACCTTAAGCTCACATTCCATCTCGAGGTTAAATAGCTGCCGCGCTGTACGCCTCGTCGTCACACAGCAACCAAGTCACCTAATAGTTCAAGTTCCTGATGTATAGTGGGTAAACTAGCTGACGCGCCTTAAGCTCATATTCCATCTTGGGGTTAAATAACGGTTGCGCCATACGCCTCTCTATCACACAGCTACCAAGTCACTCAAAAGTTCAAATTCCTGATCTATAGTGGGTAAACTAGCAGCCATCCCCTAGGCTCACATTCCTTCTTGAGGTTAAATAGCAGTCGCGCTGTACGCGTTGCCATCACAGAGCAACAAGGTCACTTAAAAGTTCAGCTTCCTGATGTGTCTTGGCTAAACTAATGGCCGTGCCCTTGGCTTACATTCCATCTTGAGGTTAAATTGCGGCTGTGTCGTATGCCTCACCATCACACAGCTACTGAGGCACTCAAAGTTCAAGCTCTAGATAAACAGCAGGTAAACCAGTGGCAGAGCCTTTGGCTCACATTCCATTCTGATGTTAAATAGCAGCCACGCCATACACCTCACCATCACATAGCTACCAAGTCACTCAAAAGTTCAAGTTCCTGATCTATGGTTGGTAAACTGGTGGCCGCGCCCAAGGCTTACATTCCATCTTAAGTTTCAATAGTGGTCGCACCACATGCCTCACCATCATACAGCTACCAAGTCACTCAACAGTTTGAGTTCCTGATCCATATTGGGTAAACTAGCAGCTATGCCATTGGCTCACATTCCATCTCGACGTTAAATAGTGGTCACGTCGTACTCCTCACCATCACATAGCTACCAAGTCTCTCAAAAGTTCAAGTTCATGATCTACAGTGGGTAAACTAGTAGCTGCGCCCAAAGCTCACATTCCTTCTCAGGGTTTTATAGTGGCTGCGTCCAAAGCTCACATGTTATACAATTTGAAATTGAAGACCTTTTTGATACCATTTGATGGAAAAATGAATGTACAGCGGAAAATTAACGGATCTACTTCATTCGAAATTGATAACATGCACTATATAAATTTCAAAATACAAGAACAAGAGAGTGTACCTTGGTGTGGTGAATTTCAAAACAAAGATTGTAAACTCTTGGGAATACTTTTAATCTTCACTCGAATTCCACTAACGCCCAAGATGTGTGGTCTCTCAATCAGTTATATTAAATGTTCAAGGGAGAATTAGAGAGTGTCCAACACTTACATACACCATTTCATGTAAGTTGTTCATACTAAAATTCTGTATGTTTCTCTCCTTATAACTAATTATCTAATTGGGCTAGCCTTTTGGGCTTTTCTAATTCGGCTCTAGTATGTGGCTTGGAGTGGGACCAAAAAGGGACCAATAAGACACTAGCTCCAATGGGCCTTGGGCTTTTCTGTCAACTCTTGACAAGTCTAAAGTTACCATTAACTATATTTAATACCACTATTTACCCACTGTAGATCAGGAATTTGAACATTGAGGTGACTTGGTAGCTATGTGATTGTGAGGCGTACGACACGACCACTATTTAACCTCAAGTTGGAATGTTGCCTAAGGTATGGCTGCTAATTTACAGGAAGTAGATCAGGAGCTTGAACTTTGAGTGCCTCGGTCGCTGTGTGATGATGAGGTGTATGGCGCGACCGTTATTTAACCTAAAGATGGAATGTGAGCCTATGGCGCGGCTGCTAGTTTATCCACGATACATTAGGAACTTGAACTTTTGAGTGACTTGGTAGCTGTGTGATGGCGAGGCGTACGACGCGGATGCTATTTAACCTTAAGAAGGAATGTGGGCTTATGGCGCGGCTGCTAGTTTACCCACTGTAGTTCAGGAATTTGAACTTTGAGGTGACTTGGTAGCTATGTGATGGCGAGGCATACGGCACGACCATTATTTAACATCAAGTTGGAACGTCAAGTTGGAATGTTGCGTAGGGTGCGGCCGCTAGTTTACAGGCTGTAGATTAGGAGCTTGAACTTTGAGCACCTTGGTAGCTGTGTGATGACGACGCGTATGGCGTGACCACTATTTAACCTAAAGATGGAATGTGAGCCTATGGCGCGGCCGCTAGTTTAGCCACGGTACATCAGGAACTTGAAGTTTTGAGTGACTTGGTCGCTGTGTTATGGCGAGGCATATGGCGCTGCTATTTAACCTCAAGATGGAATTTGGGTCTAGGGCGCGGTCGCTAGTTTACCCACTGTAAATTAGGAACTGGAACTTTTAGGTAAATTGGTAGCAGTGTGATGGGGAGGCGTACGATGCGTTCGCTATTTAACCTTAAGATGGAATGTGACCCTAGGGCATCGCCGCCAATTTACCCACTGTAGTTCAGGAACTTAAACTTTTGAGTGACATGTAGCTATATGATGGCAAGGTGTACGACACAGCCGCTTTTTAACCCTAAGGTGGAATATGAGCTTCAGGCACGACCGTTAGTTTACTCTCTGTAGATCAGGAACTTGAGCTTTTAGAGTGACATGGTTGCTATTCGACGACGAGACGTGCGGCCCAGACACTATTTAACCACAAGATGAAATGTGTGCCTAATGTGCAGATGTTAGTTTACCCACTGTAGAATATGACCCAAGGCCGCAGCCGCTAGAGTACCCACTATAGATTAGGAGCTTGAAATTTTTGTTCAGGGTAGCTGTGTGATGGAGAGACGTACGACGTGGCTACTATTTAACCCCAAGATGGAATATGAGTTTCGAGCGTGGCCGCTAGATTACCCATTGTAGATCAGGAACTTGAACTTTTTAGTAACTTGGAAGATGTGTGATGGCAAGGCATACGACGCGGCCGCTATTTAACCTTAAGATAGAAAGTGAGCTTAGGGTGCGGCCTTTATTTTACCCATTGTAGATCAGGAACTTGAACTTATGACTGACTTTGTAGCAGTGTGTTGGTGAGGCATACGGCGTGACCGCTATTTAACCTAAAGATGGAATGTGAGCCGAGGGTGCGGCCGTTAGTTTACCCACGGTAAATCATGAACTTGAACTTTTGAGTGACTTGGTTGCAATGTGATGGAAAGGCGTACTGCGCGGCCGCTATTTAACCTAAAGATGGAATGTGAACCTAGGGCGCGACCGCTAGTTTACTGACGGTACATCAGGAACTTGAACTTTTGAGTGACTTGGTCACTGTGTGATGGCGAGGCGTACGGTGCGGCGGCTATTTAACCTCACAATGGAATTTCAGCCTAAGGCGCGGTCACTAGATTACCCACTGTAAATTAGGAACCAGAACTTTTAGGTGACTTGGTAGCTGTGTGATGGCGAGGTGTACGGCGCGTTCGCTATTTAACCTTAAGATGGAATGTGACCCTAGGGCGTAGCCACTAGTTTACCCACTATAGTTCAGGAACTTAAACTTTTGAGTGACATGTAGCTGTGTGAGGGCGAGGTGTACGACGCGGCCGCTTTTTAACTCAAAGTTGGAATATGAGCTTTGGGCGCAACCACTAGTTTACCCTTTGTAGATCAGGAACTTGAACTTTTAAGTGACATGGTTGCTGTGTGATGGCGAGGAGTACGGCGTAGACACTATTTAACCGCAAGATGAAATGTGAGCCTAAGGTGCAGATTCTAGTTTAGCCACTGTAGAATATGAGAAAGGGGCGCGGCCGCTAGTGTACCCCCTATAGATTAGGAGCTTGAAATTTTAGTTCCGTGGTAGCTGTGTGATGGCTAGGCGCAAGGCACGGCTACTATGAAACCTCTTGATGGAATGTGAGCTTAGGGCGCAGTCGCTAGTTTACCCACTGTAAGTCAGGTTCTTGAACTTTTGAGTGATTTGGTGGCTGTGTGAAGGCGAGGCGTACGGTGCAGCCATTATTTAATGTCAAGATGGAATGTAAGCCTATGGCGTGACTGTTAGATTACCCACTATAGATCAAAAACTTGAACTTTTTAGTAACTTGGTAGCTATGTGATGGTGAGGCATACAACACGGCAACTATTTAAACTCGAGATAAAATGTGAGCTTCAGGCGTGGCCTCCATTTTACCCATTATAGATCAGGAACTTGAACTTTTGACTGACTTGGTAGCTGTGTGTTGGTGAGGAGTACAGTGTGCCCGTTATTTAATTAAAGATGGAATGTGAGCCTAGGGCGCGGCGGCTAGTTTACCCATGGTACATAAGGAACTTGAACTTTTAAGTGACTTGGTAGCTATTTGATGGTGAGGCACACGATGTGGCTGGTAGTTTACAGGCTGTAGATCAGGAGTTTAAGCTATGATAGCGAGGCATCTGGTGCGGCCACTATTTAACCTAAAGATGGAATGTGAGCCTACGGCGTGGCCGCTAGTTCACCCGCGGTACATCAGTAACTTGAACTTTTGAATGACTTGGTAGTTGTGTGATGGCGAGGCGTATGACATGGCCGCTATTTAACCTCAAGATAGAATGTGAGCCTAGGGTGCGGTCGTTAGTTTACCCACTGTAGATTAGGAATTGGGACTTTTAGGTGACTTGGTAACTGTGTGATGGCGAGGCATACAACGCGGCCACTATTGAACCTTGAGATGGAATATGAGCTTCAGGCGTGGCTGCTAGTTTACCCTCTGTAGATTAGGAACTTGAACTTTTGAGTGACTGGGTTATTGTGCGATGGCAAGGCGTATGACGCTAGTACTATTTAACCGCAAGATGAAATGTGAGCCTAAGGTGTGGTTGCTAGTGTACCCATTGTAGACTATGAGCTAAGGGTGTGACCGCTAGTTTACCCACTGTATATTAGGAGCTTGAAATTTTAGTTTCGTGGTAGCTGTGTGATGGCGAGGCGTAGGGCGCGGCCGCTATGAAACCTCGTGATGGAATGTGAGCTTAGGGCGTAACCGCTAGTTTACCCATTGTAGATCAGGAACTTGAACTTTTGGGTGACTTGGTGGTTGTGTGGTGGCGAGGCTTACGGTGCGGCCACTATTTAACGACAAGATGGAATATGAGCCAATGGCATGGCCGCTAGATTACCCACTGTAGATCAGGAACTCGAACTTTTTAGTAACTTGGTAGCTGTGTGATGGCGAGGCATACGATGCGGCCGCTATTTCACCTCAAGATAGAATGTGAGCTTAGGGCACGACCTACATTTTGATAGGCCAAAAAGTATTGACCCCTTGTGATAAATTAATTGATTAATTGGCCAAGTATATTAATTAATCATGTTAACATGCAAGATGCATGGTAGCACAAACAAATAACCAACTAAGTTAAATGTAGCTGAAAATAAATTGGACACGAGTGATTTGTTTTCGAATGGGGAAAATCACCGAGGCAAAACCCCACCAGGTGAATTTAAGGTCACCACTTCTGAGAATCCATTATTATCAAAACAAGCAGTTACAAGTAAAGGAATCCCAGTACCTTATACCAACCTACAATTGAACCTTTACCCCAATACCCAATTGGACTTGTTCTATAGTAACAATCTCTCCTAGTAATGCACGGCTCCCAGTACATGATTAACCAATCTGATGCGCGAATCCCAGTATGCGGCTTACTCCATTGCATGAATCCAAGTACGTGACTAACTCCACAGCAACCCTTTGATTGTTGTAGTTGATTTGTAGTAGCTTCACATAGAAACACCAATAAGATCTTCAATGTTGGTGCAAAAGACTTTGCTTGGTTACAGAACCCAAAGGCGTAAAAGAAACGCAGCAAGAATTCTTTCTTCTATAGAAGGAGGCTAGGGTTTCAAAAAGAAAATCTTATGAAGCTCTCTAGGGTTAGGTTTTTCTTTTTCCACCTCCTTTAAATAGGTGCTTAATGGCCTGCCTATTCCAAATAGGTTTACACAAACCTTGGGCTTTCCTAGTCCAATAAGGATTATACAAACCTACAAACCTTGGGTTTTCCTAGTCCTATAAGGATGATATAAACCCATAAACAAATAGCCTTTTTAGAATAAAAACGTTGCTCGCTATTGACTAAATCCCGTAAGCTCGATAGATCGAGACATCTGTCGAGCTTTAATGAATCTGGACAGATCGAGCTTCTGTTGAGGAGGTATCAAGACCTGCAGATTGCACTTTTCTTGAGTAATCTTCATGTCTTCAATTTAATCACTTGTAATGATCATCTTGAACCTACTTAGATTTATCCAAATATAAGTAAAGTGCGTTTTGTCAAAGGATATGCCAATTACATAAAAATGTGTCCTTAACAATCTCCCCCTTTGGCAATCCGTGACAAAACCACAAGAGTACATTGAATGTCCTAGAATACATTCTTCTCAAGATTACAGAATAAATAAGCCTAGTCTAAAAGATCTGAACCTTGGAAGTTGCTGCAAGAAGAAGGTTTGGAATCTTGACTTGGCTTTAACTTGTCTTTCCTGAAAGGCACTAAACAAAACACATCAAGATACCATGTGGAAAATAATGACAAGTTAAATAAACAAGAAACATGTGTATAAAGAGAGAAAAGAAACAACACATGTGAGATAAAGAGTGAAACACATACATCATCACCAAATATAGAAACAACACATGATATATGTAAATGGTTACAAAACCAAAAGATACACAACACAAAAAATATATCAATATCAAAGTGTAAATGGAAACAGCACATGATGTATGTAAATGGTTACAAAAGCAAAAGATACACAACACAAAAAATATATCAATATCAAAGTGTATCAAACTAACTCTCCCTCTAAGTTAGTTACAACAAAAACATTCTTCCCTTTAACATGACGTTCTCCCCCTAAATCTATTACTCCCCTTGAGGAAAGACATTCAATTCTCAAATTTCTCCCCCTTTTTGACACAATTGTCAAAGGGCATAAGAAGCCAAAAGACATGACAGGAGACAGATTGAAAACTAACATAGAGGGAACGAGGAGAACAAGGAACCATAGACCTACAAGAAAAGAAAAACAAGATGCTATGGACACAAAGATAAGAGACATGCAATCCATGTGGAAAACAATGCATGCAAGAGGATCTGAATGGATCAAGAGGTGTCGAGCAGCTATCGAACAGACCTTGATGGATCGAACAGCTATCGAGAAACTATCGAGGAGATAGAAACTTTCTCGATTGATCCACCTAGCTATTGAGATATGTCGAGATTGCGATAAGAAAAAGCTTGGAAGCTCGACAGATAGCCAGGTGTCGAGGAGGTGTCGAGCTAGCTTTCAAAAACAGTTTTTCGAGAAGAGAAAAACACAGACATGAATACAATCAAGCATGCAACTCAACCAATGATCCAAACAACATTTTAACCTCTCAAAAACATCTCTCAACAAAAAATTGTTAAGCACATAGATCATAAAAATCACACACACACACACTAAACAAGTCTAACCAATTTTAAATTTCAAAAACAAGTTAAAACAGTTTAGTGAGCATACATTAACACATGTAAACCTTTTGATGGCCAAATCATATTGTACCTGCACATGTATCAAGAGTAGCAAAGAATATTGCATGTTGTATGTGAAAAATATCGCAAGATTGTATAAGTGTATACATGTTATGACAATTTGAGATATGAGAAAATCACTTTAACTTACACACAATCATAACTATTTGATGGGGACTATCTCCTTCGAGGTACATCCTATAACTCCCACATCTCCTAGAATACATGCTTGCAATCATATTTAAAAGCATTTTGATCTTTTTGCTTTTTATTTTTCTTTGCATATTTTTCTTTTTAAGCAAATCATGCATGGGCATATAAGAGATAGAAAAGAAATACCCACTTATGTTAATTTATTGACATTCCAATTTTGCTATGCCGAAGCACACAAATGTCATTCATGATTGGCGGGTAACAGTGGTGAGATGGTTATTTATGCCTTTTTCTTAGGATTTCCTAGTCCTTCTCGTCAAAAAGAGTGATACGAGTATTAAGTACAAGAGATTACTTAATCTTACTCATCACAAACACGAGCCACAAAGCTCACTTGCTTAGTTGTGCATGGAGATGCTCATCTAAGCTACAAAAGATACAAAGTTTAGAAAACTTTGTTTCAATGGCCATCCAAAGTACACAAGTACCAATGTTGTTTTTGTATTTTTCTGATTTTTCAATTTTTTTTAATTTTATATGAAAAACAAAATAAAGCAAAACTGAAATGTAAACAAACAAAAACATGTTCAACAAATAAAAAGAAAGCATAAAACAAGATGCATATGCATGGAAGCATGATTCCAAAAAGAAATAAGAAATCAAGAAAGAAAGTCAAACTTTAGATAGAAAGAATTAAAGCAAAGGACAAACAAAAAGACAATTAAGTCTTAGGATCCTTTATCACCCATACAGTACGAGTCCTTGGCCTTGAAGATGAAAAGGCACGTGTCCTATTATGACTACTAAAGGACATAGAGGAATTAGAATTCCCCTAAAATTGAGTCAAAAAGCTCAAAGCTTTTAATAACTCACCAAGAATAGGTACAGAGCCTTTAGACAAAGGATGAGACCTATTTGACACTCGCTTATAAGGAAACGACTTGAAACAATTAGGACGAGTGTGACCTGAAGCACCATAATGGTGACAAATATGAGTAGTTTTAGAACTACTCGGTTTCCTAGAAGGAGGTCTAACCTTAGAGGTTGGCAAAGACCTTAATTTAGGACAATTTGGCCTAATATGACCAACAATATGACAACGATGACAAGTGGGGACAAATTCAGAATTTTTATTCTTCCTAGGAGGAGTTTTAGACATTGGTTTAAAAATTTCAGCGTTAACTTCAGAATTTTTACCTTTGTCTATCCTAGCAATATTAGCCTTCAACTCTTCATTATTCCTTTTATATGGAGGAATATAAAAATCTTTTTCTTTTGAGTTAGGCTCAATAGCAAGTTTGGCACTAGTTAATTTTTCAACTTCAGATTTAGATTCAACTAGTTTCTCTTCCAAACTCTTATTTTTGTCCACCTGAGATGAAATTTGATTTTTAAATTTCTCATTCAAATTATTGGCTTCATCCGATTTTGCAATCAAATCATTTTTTTCAAGCTTGACCTTTTTTAAATTAGCTTTTAATTTTGTAGAACTTTTAACAGATCTTATACAAAAATTATAAATCTTACAATAGGCATCTTGAATATCATCATCATCATTCAACACAAGATCATGCAAATCAAAACAATCAAGAGTTTCCATGACAACAGGGGTCAATGGATTACATAGCAAAGATTATAACCTAATCAGAGTGTGCCTACTTTGATACCACTTGATAGGACAAAAACGTATTGACTCCTTGTGATAAATTAATTGATTAATTAGCCAAGTTTATTAATTAATCAAATTAACATGCAAGAGGCATGGTAGCACAAGCAAATCACCAACTAAGTTAAATGTAGCGGAAAATAAATTTGACATGGGTGATTTATTTATGAATGGGGAAAACCACCGAGACAAAACCCCACCGGATGAATTTAAGGTCACCACTCTTGAGAATCCACTATTATCAAAACAGGAGATTACAAGTAAAGGAATCCTAATACCTTATACCAACCTACAATTGAACCTCTACCCCAATACCCAATTGGACTTGTTCGGTAGTGACAATCTCTCCTTGTAATGCACGGCTCCCAATACGTGACTAACCAATTTGATGCGCGGATCCCAGTACATGGCTTACTCCTTTGCATGAATCCAAGTATGTGACTAACTCCACAGCAACCCTTTGATTGTTGTAGTTGATTTGCAGCAGCTTCACATAGAAACACCAATAAGATCTTCAATGTTGGTGCAAGAGACTTTGCTTGGTTATAGAACCCAAAGGCGTACAAGAAATGAAGCAAGAACTCTTTCTTCTATAGGAGGAGGCTAGGGTTTCGAAAAGAAAACCTTATGAAGCTCTCTAGGGTTAGGTTTTTCTTTTTCCACCTCCTTTAAATAGGTGCTTAATGGGCTTTCCTATTCCAAATAGGTTTACACAAACCATGGGCATTCCTAGTCCAATAAGGATTATACAAACCTATAAACCTTGGGTTTTCCTAGTCTTATAAGGATTATACAAACCCATAAACAAATAGCCTTTTTAGAATAAAAATGTTGCTGGCTGTGGACTGAATCCCGTAAGCTTGATAGATTGAGATATCTATCGAGCTTTAATAAATCTTGATAGATCGAGCTTCTGTTGAGGAGATATCAAGACCTGTAGATTGCACTTTTCTTGAGCAACTTGAGTAATCTTCATGTATTCAATTTAACCACTTGTAATGATCATCTTGAACCTGCTTAGATTTACCCAAATACAAGTAAAGTGCGTTTTGTCAAAGGATATGCCAATTACATAAAAATATGTCCTTAACACATTTTACCCACTGTAGATCAGGAACTTGAACTTTTGACTGACATGGTAGCGGTGTGTTGGTGAGGTGTATGGCGCGGCTGCTATTTAACCTAAAGATGGAATGTGAGACTAGGGCACGACCGCTAGTTTACCCATAGTACATTAGGAACTTAAACTTTTGAGTGACTTGGTAGCTATGTGATGGCGAGGCATATGATGTGGCTGCTATTTAACTTCAAGATGGAATGTGAGCTCAGGGCACAGTCTCTAGATTACCGATTGTAGATTAGGAAATGGAACTTTTAGGTGACTTGGTAACTGTGTGATTGCGAGGAGTATGGCACGGCTGCTATTTAGACTATATGATAATGTTCGAATATTCATGTTACCATTATTTTAGATAATAATAAAACAAATTTATTAATCATAATATTAAGTCATACATAATGTCATACTTAATATCATACATAGTATCATACAATAGGATTTAAGGGCACTAATCCTAACAACCTCCCACTTGCCCTAAAGACTATTGTGCACTAATCTAACTTCCATTCCCTCCAAATATGACTCGAAAGTCCTTTGAGGCAAGGCTTTAGTAAATGGCTCTGCTAGATTATTTGCACTTTCAATCTTTACTACCACCACATCTCCATGAGCAATAATATCTCGAATGATATGGTACTTTCTCTCAATGTGCTTTCCTTTCTTGTGATTCCTTGGATCTTTAGATTGTGCAACTGCTCCACTATTGTCACAAAACAATGTGATTGGAACTTGCTCCATTCTCATTATACCAAGGTCAGAAAGGAATTTCTTGAGCCAGACAGCTTCTTTTGCTACTTCACAAGCAGCAACATATTCTGCCTCCATGGTGGAGTCTACAATACAAGATTGCTTAATACTTCACCAACTTATGGCTCCACCTCCCAAGGTGAAAACACATCATGAAGTGGATTTTCTGAAATCTAGATCCGATTGAAAATATGAATTTGTATAGCCAATGGGAATCAAATCCTCACTTCGGTAAACAAGCATATAATCTTTCGTTCTCCGTAGATACTTGAGAATATGCTTTATAGCTTGCTAATGTTTTGGTCCTGGATTTGATTGATATTGGCTAACCATGCCAACTGAATAGCAGATATCTGGTCTAGTACAAAGCATGGCATACATGAGACTTCCTACTGCAGAAGCATAAGGAACTTGTCTCATCATATCTTCTTCCTCTTGAGTCTTAGGCCGTTGGTCATTAGACTGAGGAACTCCACGTCTGAAAGGAAGTAATCCTTTTTTGGAGTTTTGCATAATAAACCGTTCTAGAACCTTATCTATATATCTAGCTTGTGATAAGCCTAACATCTTATTCTTGCGATCTCGCCAAAGCTTGATCCCTAGAATAAAGTTAGCCTCACCCAAGTCGTTCATATCAAATTGGCTTGACAACCAAACCTTTACTAATGACATTACCCCTACATCATTGCCAATGAGTAGAATATCATCAACATAATGCACTAGGAACATTACTACTTTATCTTGATGTCTTTTGTACACACATGGTTCATCAAGATTTTGTTCAAAACCAAATGACTTGATTGCTTGACCAAATCTGATGTTCCATGACCTAGATGCTTGCTTAAGTCCATAAATGGACCTTTTCAACTTGCATACCATATGCTCTTGGTTCTTTGCTATGAAATCTTCCAGTTGCATCATATAGATTTCCTCTTCAAGATTGCCATTAAGAAATGCAGTCTTGACATCCATTTGCCAAATCTCATAATCAAAATGAGCAGCAATGGATAAGAGAATTCTGATAGATTTAAGCATTGCTACTAGAGAAAAGGTTTCATCATAATCAATACCTTCTTTTTGTGTATACCCTTTCGCCACTAGCCTTGCTTTAAAGGTTTCAACCTTTCCATCTATCCCTCTCTTCCTCTTGTAAACCCATTTGCAACCAACAGGTTTAACGTCGTTAGGCGCCTTTACAAGATCCCAAACTTGATTGGAGAAATGGAATCTAATTCAAATTTCATAGCTTGGACCCAATGATGTACATCTATATCATTCATTGCCTCTTCATAAGTGTATGGATCTGATTCAGCCTTTTCTGAGATAGCTTCATAAGTTTCTCCCAAACCTATGAATCTTATAGGAGGCCAAACAATTCTCCCACTACGACAAGGCACTTGTGTACTATACACCTCATGAGTAGTATCTTGTGGTGTATGTAATACAACCACATCATCCCTAGTTTCATCCATTGGTTGTTCATTTATAGGTTCATTCATTTCAACCAAAACAACTTTATTTCTAGGATTAAAATTATTCACATAATCATCTTCCAAAAATTTGGCATGTGTGCTAACAAACACTTTGTTATCTTTATGATTATAGAATAAATAACCCTTTGTTTCTTTTGAATACCATAAAAACATGCATACTTCAGTTTTAGCTTCCAATTTATCAGACTTCCTTTTCAACACATGTGCTGGACATCCCTAAATGTGGAGATATTTCATACTAGGCTTACGCCCACTCCACAATTCCTTAGATGTGTTGGGGATAGATTTTGATGGAACTAAATTCAAAATATACATTGCAGTTTTTAGTGCATATCCCCGAAAGGAAACAGGTAAAGTTGAATAACTCATCATGGACCTAACCATTTCCAAAAGAGTCCTATTCCTTCTTTCTGCTACACCATTCTGTTGGGGAGTTCCAGGTGCAGCCAATTGGGATACAATCCCATTTTGAGTTAAGTAATTCTTGAAATCTCTAAAAAGGTATTCACCATGACAATCAGATCAAATGGCCTTTATGCGTTTACCCAATTGATTCTCAACTTCAGCCCTAAATTCTTTGAATTTTTCAAAGGCTTCAAACTTTCATCTCATTAAGGACACATAACCATATTTTGAGTAATCATTGGTAAAAGTGATGAAATAATCATAACCTCCTTTTGCTTGGGTTGACATAGGACCACATACATTAGAATGCACTAGTTCTAGCAAATCTTGGGCTCTTCTACCTTTTTCATGAAAAGGTCGTTTGGTCATTTTGCCTTCCAAACAAGATTCAAAAACTGGAAATTCATCAAAGTCCATGGGCTCTAAGAGTCCATCTTTGATCAGTCTTTGAATCCTATTTGAATTAATATGACCCAAATGCAAGTGCCAAAGATATACATCACTAGTAGAAGGAAACTTTCTCTTTAATGATTTCATATGAGAATTATTATCTAATTCAAAATTATATAATTCATGCTTATCAGGAGTTAAAATATAAAGACCATCCATAATATTGCCAGAACAAATAAACACTTTATATTTCTTTATTACAACATTGTCTTTTAGGATAACATAATATCCATGTTCACCTAAGTAAGTAGCAGAAATTAAATTCCTATGAACATTAGGTACATACAAACAGTCTTCCAATATTAGAACTCTAGATTCAAAACATAAATTATAAACACCAACAACTACAACTGGAATCTTGCTCCCATCAGCCAAAGTAAGAAACAACTCCCCTTCTTTAAGCTTTCTGGTCTCCTGGAACCCCTACAAGGAATTGCAGATATGATTAGTACAACCTGAATCCACACACCAGGAATCCGTGGGATTCTGTACCAAACATATTTCAAGAAGGAATGTATTATTCATACCCTTATTCTTGGCAACCTTAAATATTGGACAATTCCTCTTCTAATGTCCTTTCTCACCACAATGGAAACATTTTCTTTTGAGCTTCTTTCCTTTGTCAGCAACCCCTAAGGAAATTTGCTTACCCTCTTGCTTGGTGAATTCCTTCTTCTTCTTCTTCTTCTTCTTCTTTTTACCCTTGCCTTTCGACTTAGGTTGAGAAGTAGAAGCTTCACCAAAATTGGCTTCAACATTGGAAGTACCAAGAATGCCTTCTGCCGCTACCAATTCATTCATTATTTCAGACAATGTATAAATCTTTTTGTTCATATTATAGTTAAGTTTGAATTCCTTGAATGATTCTGGTAGTGACTAGAGTATCATATCCACTTGGGATTCTCCTTCAATATCGGCACCTAAAACTTCCAATGTATTCAAATTAGAGATCATTGTAAGACAATGCTCTCTCACTGAACTACCTTCAACCATTTTGGTATTATAAATTTGCCTTATGGTTTCTTGCCTTGCAGAACGGCCTTGCTCACCAAACATCTCTTTCAGACTTAGCATGATGTCTGAAGCTAGTTCTACATCCTGCATTTGATGCTGTAGAACATTTGAAATAGATGCTAGGATGTAGCACTTGGCCATTTCATTAGATTTCTACCAATGATCATATCATTGTTTTTCCTCAAGAAGAGCATCTAATGAAGGAAAGCCAGGACATGGTTTAGTAAGCACATATTTGTGCTCTTCAGCAGTAAGAACAATGTCAAAATTTCTTTTCCAGTCAACATAGTTGGATCCAGTCAGTTTGTTTTGATTAAGAATAGTTACAAGTGGGCTAAATGATGCCATGTTCAAATCTGAAAACAATAAACATGAATATAATAAGTAAACTGGACATTATCAATTTAGCATATAAACATATAGTATAGAACCTTAATAAAACCATAATATAATATATGCAACGACAACCCAATCCATCTCTATAATTCCTTGGTCGTAAGTTTATTATAAACACATTAATTGATTGAGAACTATTCTCATTATTAGTGCTATCATGATAACTCTTATCATACACTAATAATATGCCGTTATACCTTCATCCTCTAAGTAAAAATGACATAGCTCCTTTGGGAGGTTAACATTACACTTAGTCTAGTGTATACCATTATCTAGAATCATGTGTAGCCACATTTCATCTCCCTTATAATGTTTAAACTTGTAGTACCATGGAACAAAACACCTTTCTTTGGGATCGCGAGGCATATACGTCGAGACAAGGTGCTTGTCCACACTACTTTAAACAGGTTAGTTCAATCTTGTAGTACTATGAAGCAAACACCCTCCTTTGGGATCGTGAGGCATATACGCCAAGACAAGGTGTTTACCCACATTACTATGAATTGATAATGGAGGCCATGAGATCCAACCCTTGTATCTCTCTCCCACTAGATGTTTTAAAGGAAAGGTTTTTAATTATAAAACATGCATAATCTATTTACACATAGCCTTGCTCTTTAAATATGTGAAAACACTTAGAAAAATTTCTGATTTTCCTTCTTTCAATCGATCGAATGTACTGCTCAATCGATCGAAAACTTAAAAAATTCGAACTTGACCACCAAACTTGTTCGATCGATACTTAATTGCCTCTCGATCGATCGAAAAACAAATTTGATCGATCGACTAGCAATCAAAAATCAATCTATTTAAAAAGTCTAATCACTGTTTCACTCGATCGATTGAAAGTGATTTTCGATCGATCGAAACTCGTGAAACTTGAATTTCCAGAAATTTTCTAAGGCAGTTTTCTAAGATTTTTCTTGAACAAACACCTAACATACGAACGTGATAGTCAGAGAATGATATCAAAACTGAATTTCATTGATGCTATAGCCCTAAAGATCAATTTAACATACTTAAATTCAAATTTAAACAACATCATAACACCAATATCAGTTTTTATCAAATCATAGTTTCAACAACCATGTAGAAAATTAAATGTGTAATCTTCTAACAACATGAAACTATAATTTCTAATTCCAAAATTCACAAAACATGTTATACAATTCGAAATTGAAGACCGCTCTGATACCATTTGATGGAAAAATGCATGTGCGCAGCGGAAAATTAATAGATCTACTTCATTTGAAATTGATAACATGCACTATGTAAATTTCATAATACAAGAACAAAAGAGTGTACCTTGGTGTGGTGAATTTCAAAACAAAGATTGTAAACTCTTGGGAATACTTTTAATCTTCACTCCAATTCCACTAATGCCCAAGATGTGTGGTCTTTCAATCAGTTATATGAAATGTTCAAGGGAGAATTAGAGAGTGTCCAACACTCACATACACCATTTCATGTAAGTTGTTCATACCAAAATTCTGTATGTTTCTCTCCTTATAACTGATTATCTAATTGGGCTAGCCTTTTGGGCCTTTCCAATTGGGCTTTAGTATGTGTCTTGGAGTGGGACCAATAACACACTAGCTCCAATGGGCCCTGGGTTTTTATGTCAACTCTTGACAAGTCCAAAGTTACCATTAACTATATTTAATACCACTATATAAATATAGTTGCACTCTAGGTCTTATCTATAAATTATATCCCAAGACTTTATTGTACATGCAACCCCTTCATAAAATATTCGTAGTAATACAAAGTCATAAATGTAGACTGCCACTTTGTAGATTACTACATCTTAATCCTTAAGTACCCGATTTAATCCTTTTAAGTTATTTATCATATATTTATGAAATCCAATTTCATAAATATATACTTTAGTAATTTCTTACCAAAGTGGTTAGGCCTAACTCTCTGAATAACAAACCCATCAAACTTATCTCAATGGAATATTTTGTATCTCCATTAAGAGACTATCAATTTCATCTTGAGAATACATGTTCCATCAACACTAAATGTGGTTGCCCAACACACTGAGGTTTTGACTGTTACTTTATTTCTCACTCCTGATATATCAAAACAACCTACACTTTATGATCAGGTCCATTATTCTCTCAGGATTAAGAGTTCATGTAAATATAAGTAGTGAGATTTATTATTCATTTGACAGTCGTTAGGAGAATAATAAATCTCACAGCAGTCCAGTTCAATATGTCTTAACTCTTAAAACATATCAACATATCAACTAGAAGTCTCAACGTCCATGATCAAGACAAATCATCATAGTTGATATGTTATAATCTTCGCAGATGAAATGCCTGATTTCATCACTGACTACGAACATAAAATTCAGAGTTTACAAAGAACTTGTGACTTATATCTTCTGTGACTAAATCACTTAAATCACATACTATGCATCTCATAGACTATATGATAATGTCCGAATATTCATGTTAACATTATTTTAGATAATAATAAAACAAATTTATTAATCATAATATTATGTCATACATAATGTCATACTTAATATCATACATAGCATCATATAATAGGATTTAAGGGTACTAATCCTAACAATAAGGCACGACCACTACTTAACCTAAAGTTGGAATGTGAGCCTAGGGCGCAGCCGCTAGTTTACCCACTGTAGATTAGGAGTTTGAAATTGTAGTTCCTTGGTAGCTGTATGATGCTGAGGTGCATAGCGCGGCCGCTATAAAACCACAAGATGGAATGTGAGCTTAGGGCGCAGCCGCTAGTTTACCGACTGTAGATCAGGAACTTGAACTTTTAAATGACCTGGTAGCTGTGTGTTGGCGATGCGTACGGTGCGGCCATAATTTAACCTAAAGATGGAATGTGAGCCTAGGGTGCGGCCACCAGTTTACCCTTTGTAGATCAGGAACTTTAACTTTTGACTGACTGGGTAGCACTGTGTTGGCGAGGCATACGATGCGGCTACTATTTAACCTCAAGATAGATTGTGAACTTATGGCACGACCACCAGTTTACCCATTGTAGATCAGGATCTTGAACTTTTGAGTGACATGATAGTTGTGTGATGGCGAGAAGTATGGCGTAGCCGCTAGTTTACCCACTTTAGATTTGGAACTAGAACTTTTAGGTGAATTAGCAGTTGTGTTATGGCGAGGCATACGGTGTAGGCACTATTTAACTGTAAGATGGAATGTGAGCCTAGGGAATGGCTGCTAGTTTACCCACTATGGAATATGAGCCTAGGGTAGGACCACTAGTTTACCTACTGTAGACTAGAAGCTTGAAATTTTAGTTCCTTGGTAGCTGTATGATGGCGAGGCGCATAGCGTAGTCGCTATAAAACCTCAAGATGGAATGTGAGCTAAGGGTGCAGCTGCTAGTTTCCCCACTGTAGATCAAGAACTTGAACTTTTGAGTGACTCGGTAGTTGTGTGATGGCAAGGTGTATGGCGCGGCCACTACTTAACATAAAGATGGAATTTGAGCCTATGACACGGTTGCGAATATACCCACAGTAGATTAGGAATTGGAACTTTTAGATGACTTGGTAGTTGTGCGATGGCGAGGCATACGACTTAGGCACTACATAACCACAGGATGGAATGTGAGCCTAGGGTGTGTCTGCTAGTTTAGCCACTGTAGAATATGAGCTTAAGGCGTGGCTGCTAGTTTACCAACTGTAGATTAAGAGCTTGAAATTGTAGTTCCTTGGTAGATGTATGATGGCAAGGTGCATAGCACGGCCACTATAAAACCACGAGATGGAATGTGATCAGGAAATTGAACTTTTGAGTGACTCGGTAGCTCTGTGTTGGCGAGGCATATGGTGCGGCCACAATTTTACCAAAAGATGAAATGTGAGCCTAGGGCACAATTGCCAGTTTACCCTTTGTAGATCAGGAACTTTAACTTTTGAGTGACTGGGTAGTAGTGTGTTGGCAAGGCATACGACGAGGCATACGATGCCGCTGCTACTTAACCTTGAGATAAATTGTGAGCTTATGGCCTGGCCACCAGTTCACCCATTGTAGAATAGGATCTCGAACTTTTATGTGACACGGTGGCTATGAGATGGTGAGAAGTATGGCACGGCCGCTAGTTTACCCACGTTAGATTTGGAATTGGAACTTTTAGGTGACTTGGCACCTATGTTATGGCGAGGAGTACGACGTAGGCACTATTTAACTGCAAGATGGAATGTGGGCCAAGGGAGCAGCTACTAGTTTACCCACTGTGGAATATAAGCCTAGGGCAAGGCCGCTAGGTTACCCACTATAGATTAGGAGCTAGAAATTTTAGTTCCTTGGTAGCTATATGGTGGCGAGACGCACAGTGTGGCCACTATAAAACCTCGAGATGGAATGTGAGCTTAGGGTGCAGCCGCTAGTTTCCCCACTATAGATCAAGAACTTGAACTTTTGAGTGACTGGTAGCTCTGTGATGGTGAGGCGTACAACATGACCACTATTTAACCTAAATATGGAAAGTGAGCCTAGGGCGCAGCTGCTAGTTTACCTACTATAGATTAGGAATGGGAACTTTTAGAAGACTTGGTAGTTATGCGATGGCGAGGCGTACGACGCAGGCATTACTTAACTGTAGGATGGAATGTAAGCCTAGGGTGCATCTGCTAGTTTAGCCTCTGTAGAATATGAGCCTACGGCGTGGCCACTAGTTTACCCATTGCAGACTAGGAGCTTGAAATTGTAGTTCCTTGGTAGCTGTATGATGGCGAGGTGCACAACGCGGCCGCTATAAAAGGACGAGATGGAATGTGAGCTTAGGACGCAGCCGCTAGTTTACCAACTATAGATCAGGAACTTGAACTTTTGAGTGACTTGGTAGCTGTGTGATGGGGAGGAGTACGGTGCAGCCACTATTTATCATAAAGATGGAATGCGAGCCTAGGGCGTGGCCTCCAGTTTACTCAATATAGATCAGGAACTTGAACTTGAACTTTAAAGTGACTAGGTTGTAGTGTGATGGCAAGGCATACAATGCGGCTAGTATTTAACCTCGAGATAGATTGTGAGCTTAGGGCATGACTGCCAGTTTACCAACTGTAGATCAGGAATTTGAACTTTTGAGTGACACGGTAGTTGTGTTATGGCGAGGCATACGGTGTGGCTGCTAGTTTACCCACTGTAGACTCGGAGCTTGAAATTTCATTTCCTAGGTAGCTGTAAGATGGCGACGCGTACAGCATGGTCGCTATAAAACCTTGAGATGGATTGTGAGCTTAGGGTGAAGCTGGTAGTTTACCCACTATAGATCAAGAACTTGAACTTTTGAGTGACTCAATAGCTGTGTGATGGTGAGGCATACAACGCAGCCACTATTTAACCTAAAGATGGAATGTGAACCTAGGGCATGGCTGCGAGTTTACCCATCGTAGATTTGGAAATGGAACTTTTAGGTGACTTGGTAGTTGTGTGATGGTGAGACGTACGGCGCAGGCACTATTTTATCGCAGGATGGAATGTGAGCCTAGAATGCAGCAGCTAGTTTACCCACTATAAAATATGAGACTAGGGCATGGCCGCTAGTTTACCCACTATAGATTAGGAGCTTGAAATTGTAGTTCCTTGGTAGCTGTATGATGGCGAGGCACATAGCGTGGCCGTTATAAAACCACGAGACGGAATGTGAGCTTATGGCGTAGCCACTAGTTTACTGAATGTAGATCAGGAACTTGAACTTTAGAGTCACTCAATAGCTGTGTGATGGCGAGGCGTATAGAGCGGCCACTATTAAACCTAAAGATGGAATGCGAGCCTAAGGCGTGGCCACTAGTTTACCCACTATAGATCAGGAACTTGAACTTTTGAGTGACTGGGTTATAATGTGATGGCAAGGCATACGGTGTGGCTGCTATTTAGCCTCAAGATAGATTGTGAGCTTAGGTTGTAACTGCCGGTTTACCCAATATAGATAAGGAATTTGAACGTTTGAGTGACACGGTAGCTGTGTGATGGTGAGGCATATGGCGCGGCCGCTAGTTTACCCACTGTAGATTAGGTGCTTGAAATTTTAGTTCCTTTGTAGCTGTTTGATGGTGAGGTGCATAGCGTGGCCGTTATAAAACCTTGAGATTGAATGTGAGCTTAGGGAGTAGCCGCTAGTTTACTCATTGTAGATCAAGAACTTGAATTTTTAAGTGACACAAAAGCTATGTGATGGTGAGGGGTACGGCACAGCCTCTACAAACCCTCGAGATGGAATGTGAGATTAGGGCGAAACCGCCTGTTTACCCACTGTAGATCCGGAACATGAACTTTTTGTGACTTGGTAGCTGTGTGACGGTGAGGCGTGTGGCACGGCCACTAGTTTACTCCCTGTAGATTAGGAACTGGAACTTTTACGTGAATTGGCAGCTGTGTTATGGCAAGGCATATGGCGTGCCAGCTATATAACCTGAAGATGGAATGTGAGCCTAGGGTTTGGCCGTTGGTTTACCCATTGTAGATCAGTAGCTTGAACTTTGAGTGCCTTGTTATCTATGTGATGGCGAGGCGTTTGGCGCAGCCACTATATAACCTCAAGTCGGAATGTGAGCTTATGGCGCAGCCTCTAGTTTGTCCACAGTAGATAAAGAACTTGAACTTTTGTGTAACTTGGTGGCTGTGTGATGGTGAGGCGTACGGCGCGGCCACTACAAACCCTCGAGATGGAATGTGAGCTTAGGGCGCAACTGCTTGTTTACCCTCTGTAGATCAGGAACATGAACTTTTTGTGACTTGGTAGCTGTGTGATGATGAGGAGTACTGCGCGGCCACTAGTTTACTCCCTGTAGATTAGGAACTTGAACTTTTAGGTGACTTGGCAGTTCTGTTATGGTGAGGCGTTTGGTGCTACCGCTATTTAACCTCAAGATGTAATGTGAACCTAGTGTGCGGCTGTAAGTTTACCCACTATAGATCAAGAGCTTGAACTTTGAGTGCCTTGGTATTTTTGAGATGGAAAGGCGTACGGCGTGACCGCTGTTTAACCGAAAAGATGGAATGTGAGCCTACGGCACGGCCGTTAGTTTACCTACTGTAGATTAGGAACTTGAACTTTTCATTGACTTGGTAGACGTGTGATGGTGAGGTGTACGGCGCGGCCGAAAATTAACCTCGAGATGGAATGTGAGCCTAGGGCACGGCCGCTTGTTTACCTAATGTGGATTAGGAACTGGAACTTTTAGGTGACGTGGCAGTTGTGTTATAGCGAGGCGTATGGCGCAGCTGCTATTTAACCTCAAGATGGAATGTGAGCCTAGGGTGCAGCCGTTAGTTTACCCATCATAGATCAGGAGCTTGTACTTTGAGTGCCTTTGTAGTTGTGTGGTTGCAAGGCGTACGGCGCGGTAACTATTTAACCTCAAGACGGAATGTGAGCTTAGGGCGCAATCGCTAGTTTACCCACTGTAGATCAGGAACTTGAACTTTTGTGTGACTTGGTGACTGTGTGATGGTGAGGTGTACGGCACGGCTACTACAAACCCTCGAGATGGGAATGTGAGCATAGGGCGCAACCGCTTATTTACACATTGTAAATCAGGAACATGAACTTTTTGTGACTTGGTAGCTATGTGATGGCGAGGCATATGGTGCTGCCACTATTTAACCTAAAGGTGGAATGTGATCCTAGGGCGCGGCCGCTAGTTTAACAATTGTAGATCAGGAACTTGAACTTTTAGGTGACTCGGTAGCTGTGTTATGGCAAGGCGTATGGCGCGGCCACTATTTAACCTCATGATGCAAAGTGAACCTAGGTTGCGGCTGTAAATTTACCCACTATAGATAAGGAGCTTTAACTTTGAGTGCCTTGGTAGTTGTGTGATGGCGAGGCGTACGGTGCGGCCGGTATTTAACCAGAAAGATGGAATGTGAGCCTATGGCGCGGCCGCTAGTTTACCAACTGTAGATTAGGAACTTGAACTTTTCATTGACTTGGTAGCCATGTGATGGTGAGGCGTACGGTGCTGCCGAAAATTAACCCTGAGATGGAATGTTAGCCTAGAGCACGACCACTTGTTTACCCACTATTGATTAGGGACTTGAACTTTTAGGTGACTTGCCAGCTGTGTTATAGTGAGGCGTTTGGCGCGGCTGCTATTTAAGCTCAAGATGGAATGTGAGCCTAGGGAGTAACCGTTAGTTTACCCACTGTAGATGACGAGCTTAAACTTTAAGTGCCTTGGTAATTGTGTGGTGACGAGGCATACGGTGCGAACGCTATTTAACCTCAAGATGGAATTTATGCTTATGTGGCAACTGCAAGTTTACCCACTATAGGTTCGGAACATGAACTTTTGTGTGACTTGGTGGCTGTGTGATGGTGAGGTGTACGGCTTGGCCACTACAAACCCTCGAGATGGAATGTGAGCTTAGGGCCGAACTGCTTGTTTCCACTGTAGATCAAGAACATGAACTTTTTGTGACTTGGTAGCTGTGTGATGGCGAGGCGTACGACATTGCCACTATTTAACCCAAAGATGGAATGCAATCCTTGGGCTCGGCCGCCAATTTACCAATTGTAGATTAGGAACTTGAAATTTTGAGTGACACGGTAGCTGTGCGATGGCTAGGCGTACGACGTGGCCGTTAGTTTACCCGCTATAGCTTCGGAACTGGAACTTTTAGGTTACTTGGCAGCTGTGTTATGGTGAGGCATTTGGTGTGGCCGCTATTTAACCTCAAGTTGCAATGTGAACCTAGTGTGCGGCCGTAAGTTTACCCACTATAGATTAGGAGTTTGAACTTTGAGTGCATTCATAGTTGTGTTATGGCGAGGTGTATGGCGCGGCCGCTATGTAACTGAACAGATGGAATGCAATCCTTTGCCTCGGCCGCCAATTTACCAATTGTAGATTAGGAACTTGAACTTTTGAGTGACACGATAGCTGGGTGATGGCAAGGCGTATGGCGCGGCTGCTATTTTACCCACTGTGCTTAGGAGGCAGCTGCAAGTTTACCCACTATAGATCCAGAACTTGAACTTTTGTGTGACTTGGTGGTTGTGTGATGGTGAGGTGTACGGCGCAGCCCCAACAAACCCTCGAGATGGAATGTGAGCTTAGGGTGCAACCGCTTGTTTACCCACTGTAGATCAGGAACATGAACTTTTTGTGACTTGGTAGCTGTGTGATGGTGAGGCGTATGGCACTGCCACTATTTAACCTAAAGATGGAATGCGAGCCTAGGGTACAGTCGCCTGTTTACCCACTGTTATTCAGGAACTTGAACTTTTCATTGACCTGGATGCTATGTGATGGTGAGGAACTTGAGCCCAGAGCACAGTCGACCGTTTACCAACTATTTATTAGCCATTAGTTTACCCACTGTAGATCAGGATCTTGAACTTTGAGTGCCTTGGTAGCTGTGTGGTGGCGAGGTGTATGGCACGGCCGCAATTTAACCTCAAAAAGGAATGTGTGCTTAGGACGCAGTTGTAAGTTTACCCATTGTAGATCAAAACTTGAATATTTGAGTGACTTGGTGGCTATGTGATGGTGAGAAGTATGGTGTGGTCACTATAAAACCTCGAGATTGAATGTGAGCATAGGGCACAACTGCAAGTTTACCCACTGTCGATCTGGAACATGAACTTTTTGTGACTAGGAAGCTGTGTGATGGCAAGGAGTATGACACTGCCACTATTTAACCAAAAGATGGAATGTTAGCCATTGACGCGACCGCCAATTTACCCATTGTGGATTAGGAAGTTGAACTTTTCTTTGACTAGGTAGTCGTGTGATGGTGAGGAACTTGAACCCAGTGCACGGCCGACCGTTTACCCACTATTTATTAGGCACTGGAACTTTTAGGTGATTTGGCAGCTATGTTATAGTGAGGCATTTGGCGCGGCCGCTATTTAACCTCAAGATAGAATGTGTGCCTAGGGTGCAGCCTTAGTTTACCCACTGTAGATCAAAAGCTTGATTTTTGAGTGCCTTGGTAGTTGTGTCATGGCAAGGCGTACTGCATGGCCGCTATTTAAACACAAGATGGAATGTGTACTTAGGACGCAGCTGTAAGTTTACCCTTTCCTGATCAGGAACTTGAAATTTTGAGTGACTTGGAGGCTGTGTGATGGTGAGGCATAGGGCGCGGCCACTATAAAACCTCGAGATGGAATGCGAGCTTGGGGAGTGGCTGCATGTTTACCCACTGTCGATCCGGATCATGAAATTTTTATGACTCGGTAACTGTGTGATGGAGAGGAGTACGACACTACCATATTTAACCAAAAGGTGGAATGCGAGCCTAGGGCACGGCCGCCTATTTACCCACTGTAGTTCAGGAACTTGAACTTTTCATTGACTTGGAAGCCGTGTGATGGTGAGGCGCATTACGTTGCTGCAAATTAACCCCGAGATGAAATGCGAGCCTAGAGCCTGGTCGCTCGTTTACCCACTATTGATTAGGAACTGGAACTTTTTGGTGACTTGGCCGCTGTGTTTTAGTGAGGTATTTGGCGCGGCCTCTATTTAAACTCAAGATTGAATGTGTGCCTAGGGTGCAGCTGTTAGTTTGCCCATTGTCGATCAGGAGCTTGAACTTTGAGTGCCTTGGTAGCTGTGTGGTGGCAAGGCATACTGCGTGGCCGCTATTTAACATTAAGATGGAATGTGTGCTTAGGAAGCGGCAGCAAATTTACCCACTGTTGATCAGGATCATGAAATTTTGAGTGACTTGGTCGCTGTGTGATGGTGAGATGTACGGCACGGCCATTATAAAACCCCACGATAGATTGCGAGCTTAAGGTGCAGTCGCTAGTTTACCCACTATCGATCTGGAATATGAACTTGTTGTGGCTCGCTAGTTATGTGATGGCGAGGAGTAAGGCTCTACCACTATTTAAGCAAAAAATGGAATGCGAGCCTAGGGCGTAGCCGCCTTTTTACCCACTGTAGTTCAGGAACTTGAACTTTTCATTGACTTGGATGCCGTGTGATGGTGAGGCGTATTGCGCTGCCACAAATTAACCCCGAGATGTAATGCGAGCGCAGAGCCTGGTCGCTCATTTACCACTGCTAATTAGGAACTAGAATTTTTGGGTGACTTGGTAGCTGTATTATTGCTAGGCATTTGGCGCGGCCTCTATTTAACCTTTAGAGGAATGTGTATCTATGGTGCAATCGTTAGTTTATCCACTGTAGATCAGGAGCTTGAACATTGAATGCCTTGGTAGCTGTGTGATGGCATGGTGTATGGCGTGGCCGCTATTTAACTTCAAGATCGAATGTGTGCTTGGGATGCAACAGAAAGTTTACCAACTGTTGATCAGAAACTTGAAATTTTGAGTGACTTGGTGGTTGTGTGATGGAGAGGCATATGGCGCGACCATTATAAAATCTCAAGATGGAATGTGAGCCACTAGTTTACCCACTGTCAATCAGGAACGTGCAATTTTTTTGACTCGGTTACTATGTGATGGCGAGGAGTACGGCGCTGCCACTATTTAAAAAAAAGGTGGAATTCGAGCCTAGGGCACGGCTGCCTGTTTACCCCCTGTAGTTCAGAAAAATGAACTTTTGATTGACATGGAAGCCAAGTGATGGCGAGGCGTATTATGCTACTGCAAAGTAACCCCTAGATGGAATGTGAGCCCAGAGTACCGCCGATCGTTTACCCATTATTGATTAGGCACTACAACTTTTAGGTGTCTTGGGAGCTGTGTTATAGTGAGGCGTTTGGCACGGCTGCTATTTAACCTCAAGACAGAATGTGTGCCGAGGGTGCAGCCGTTAGTTTACCCACTGTAGATCAAAAGGTTGAAATTTTAGTGCCTTGGTACCTGTGTCGTGGTAAGGCGTACGGCACTGACGCTATTTAACCTCAAGATGGAATGTGTGCTTAGGACGTAGCTGCAACGACGTAGCTGCAACTTTACCCACTGTAGATCAGGAACTTGAAATATTCAGTCACTTGGTGGCTGTGTGATGGTGAGGTGTACGGCACGGCCACTATAGAACCTCGAGATGGAATGTGAGCTTAGGGAGCAGCCGCAAGTTTACCCACTGTCGATTCAGAACATGAACTTTTTATGACTCGGAAACAGTGTGATGGTGAGGAGTACGGCGCTGCCACTATTTATCGAAAAGATGGAATGCGAGCCTAGGGCACGACCGCCTCTTTACCAACAGTAGATCAGGAACTTGAACTTTTCATTGACTTGGAAGCTGTGTGATGGGGACGAGTATGGCACTGTTGCAAATTAACCCCGAGATGGAATATGAGCCTAGAGCCTGGCCGCTCGTTTACCCGCTGTTGATTAGGAATTGGAACTTTTAGGTGACTTGGCCGCTGTGTCATAGCGAGGTTTTTGGCGCGGACTTTATTTAACCTTATTATGGAATGTGTGCCTAGGGTGCAGCTGTTAGTTTTCCAACTGTTGATTAGGAGCTTGAACTTTGAGTGCCTTGGTAGCTGTGTGGTGGCAAGGCATACCGCGCGGCCACTATTTAACCTTAAGATGGAATGTGTGTATAGGAAGCAGCTACAAGTTTACTCATTGTTGATCAGGAACTTGAAATTTTAAGTGACTTGGTGGCTGTGTGATGGTGAGGCGTACGACGAGGCCATTATAAAACCCCGAGATGGAATGTGAGCTTAGGGCGCAGCCGCTAGTTTACCCACTGTCAATTTGGAACATGAACATTTTGTGACTCGGCAGCTATGTGATGGCAAAGAGTATGGCGTTGCCACTATTTAACCTAAAGATGGAATGCGAGCCTAGGGCATAGCCGCCTGTTTACCCACTGTTATTCAGGAACTTGAACTTTTCATTGACTTGGATGCTATGTGATGGTGAGGAACTTGAGCCCAGAGCACGGTCGATCGTTTACCGACTATTTATTAGGCACTGGAACTTTTAGGTGATTTGGCAGCTGCATTATAGTGAGGCGTTTGGTGCGGCTGCTATTTAACCTCAAGATAGAATGTGTGCCTAGGGTGCAGCCTTAGTTTACCCACTGTAGATCAAAAGCTTGAACTTTGAGTGCCTTGGTAGCAATGTCGTGGCAAGGCGTACTGCATGGCAGCTATTTAAACACAAGATGGAATGTGTGCTTAGGACGCAGCTGCAAGTTTACCCTTTCTAGATCAGGAACTTGAAATTTTGAGTGACTTGGAGGATGTGTGATGGTGAGGCATAGGGCGCGGCCACTATAAAACCTCGAGATGGAATGTGAGCTTGGGGAGCAGCTACATGTTTACCCATTGTCGATCCGGATCATGAACTTTTTGTGACTCGGTAAGTGTGTGATGGCGAGGAGTACGGCGCTGCCATATTTAACCAAAAGGTGGAATGCGAGCCTAGGGCGAGGCCGCCTGTTTACCCACTGTAGTTCCGGAACTTGAACTTTTTATTGACTTGGGAGCCGTGTGATGGTAAGGCGCATTACACTACCGCAAATTAACCCCGAGATGAAATGCGAGCCCAGAGCCTGGCCGCTCGTTTACCCACTGTTGATTAGGAATTGGAACTTTTTGGTGACTTGGCCGCTGTGTTATAGTGAGGCATTTGGCGCGGCCTCTATTTAAACTCAGGATGGAATGTGTGCCTGGGGTGCAGTCGTTAGTTTGCCCACTACAGATCAGGAGCTTGAACTTTGAGTGCCTTGGTAGCTGTGTGGTGGCAAGGCGTACCGTGTGGCCACTATTTAACACTAAGATGGAATGTGTGCTTAGGAAGCGGCAGTAAGTTTACCCACTATTGATTAGGATCATGAAATTTTGAGTGACTTGGCAGCTGTGTAATGGTGAGGTGTACGGCGCGGCCACTATAAAACCTCGAGATGGAATGTGAGCTTAGGGAGCAGCCGCAAGTTTACCCACTGTCGATTCAGAACATGACCTTTTTGTGACTCGGAAACTGTGTGATGGTGAGGAGTACGACGCTGCCACTATTTATCCAAAAGATGGAATGCGAGCCTAGGGTAGGGCTGCCTCTTTACCCACTGTAGTTCAGAAAAATGAACTTTTGATTGACATGGAAGCCAAGTGATGGTGATGCGTATTGTGCTGCTGCAAATTAACACCTAGATGGAATGTGAGCCCAGAGCACCGCCGATCGTTTACCCACTATTGATTAGGCACTGGAACTTTTAGGTGACTCGGCAGCTGTGTTATAGTGAGGCGTTTGGCACGGCTGTTATTTAACCTCAAGACAGAATGTGTGCCGAGGGTGCAGCCGTTAGTTCACCCACTGTAGATCAAAAGCTTGAACTTTTAGTGACTTGGTAGCTGTGTTGTGGCAAGGCGTACGGCGCGGCTGCTATTTAACCTCAAGATGGAATGTGTGCTTAGGACGCAGCTGCAACTTTACCCACTGTAGATCAGGAATTTGAAATTTTTAGTCACTTGGTGGCTGTCTGATGGTGAGGTGTACGGCGCAGCCACTATAAAATCTTGAGATGGAATGTGAGCTTAGGGAGCAGTCGCAAGTTTACCCACTGTCGATTCAGAACATGAATTTTTTTGTGACTCGAAAACTGTGTGATGGTAAGGAGTACGGCGCTGCCACTATTTATCCAAAAGATGGAATGCGAGCCTAGGGCACGGCCGCCTCTTTACCAAATGTAGATTAGGAACTTGAACTTTTCATTGATTTGGAAGTCGTGTGATGGGGACGAGTATGACGCTGTTGCAAATTAGCCCTGAGATGGGATATGAGCCTAGAGCCTGGCCGCTCATTTACCCGCTATTGATTTGGAATTGGCACTTTTAGGTTACTTGGCCGCTGTGTCCTAGCGAGGTGTTTGGCGCGGCCTTTATTTAACCTTATGATGGAATATGTACCTAGGGTGCAACTGTTAGTTTTTCGACTGTAGATCAGGAGCTTGAACTTTGAGTGCCTTGGTTGCTGTGTGGTGGCAAGGCATACCGCGCGGCCGCTATTTAACCTCAAGATGGATTGTGTGCATGGGAAGCAGCTACAAGTTTACCCGCTGTTGATCAGGAACTTGAAATTTTGAGTGATTTGGTGGCTGTGTGATGGTGAGGCGTACGGCGCGGCCATTATAAAACCCCGAGATGGAATGTGAGCTTAGGGCGTAGCCACTAGTTTACCCATTGTCGATCTGGAACATGAACTTTTTGTGACTCAGTTGCTGTGCGATGGCGAGGAGTATGGCACTGCCACTATTTAACCTAAAGATGGAATGCGAGCCTAGGGCGCAGCCGCCTGTTTACCCACTATTGTTCAGGAACTTGAACTTTTCATTGACTTGGATGCTGTGTGATGGTGAGGAACTTGAGCCTAGAGCACGGCCGACCGTTTACCCACTATTTATTAGGCATTGGAACTTTTAGGTGACTTGGCAGCTGCGTTATAGTGAGGCGTTTGGGGCGGCCGCTATTTAACCTCAAGATAGAATTTATTCCTAGGGAGCAGCCTTAGTTTACCCAATGTAGATCAAAAGCTTGAACTTTGAGTGCCTTGGTAGCTGTGTCATGGCAAGGCGTACTGCACGGCCGCTATTTAAACTTAAGATGGAATGTGTGCTTAGGACGCAGCTGCAAGTTTACCCTTTGTAGATCAAGAACTTGAAATTTTGAGTGACTTGGAGGCTGTGTGATGGTGAGGCATAGGGCGCGGCCACTATAATACCTCGAGATGGAATGTGAGCTTAGGGAGCGGCTGCATGTTTACCCATTGTCGATCTGGATCATGAACACTCTGTGACTCAGTAACTATGTGATGGCAAGGAGTACAACGTTGCCATATTTAACCAAAAGGTGGAATGCGAGCCTAGGGCACGGCCACCTGTTTACCCACTGTAGTTTAGGAACTTGAACTTTTCATTGACTTGGAAGCTGTGTGTTGGTAAGGCGCATTATCCACTGTTGAATAGGAACTAGAACTTTTTGTTGACTTGGCCGCTTTGTTATTGCGAGGCGTTTGGCGCGGCCTTTATTTAAACTCAAGATGGAATGTGTGCCTGGTGTGCAGCCGTTAGTTTGCCCACTGTAGATCAGGAGCTTGAACTTTGACTGTTTTGGTAGGTTTATGGTGGCAAGGCATACCACGTGGCCGCTATTTAACATTAAGATGGAGCGTGTGCTTAGGAAGCGGCAGCAAGTTTACCCACTGTTGATCAGGATCATGAAATTTTAAGTGACTTCGTGGCTGAATGATGGTGAGGCGTACGACGCGGCTATTATAAAACCCCATGAGGGAATGAGAGCTTATGGTGCAGCCGCTAGTTTACCCACTGTCAATCTGGAATATGAACTTTTTGTGACTCAGTAGCTATGTGATGGCGAGGAATACGACACTACCACTATTTAACCACAATATGGAATGTGAGCCCAGGGCGTGGCCGCCTATTTACCCACTGTAGTTCAGGAACTTGAACTTTTCATTGACATGGATGCCGTGTGATGGTGAGCCGTACTGTGCTACCGTAAATTAACCCCGAGATGGAATGCGAGCCTAGAGCTTGGTCGCTCGTTTACCCACTGTTGATTAGTAACTGGAATTTTTAGTTGACCTGGCAGCTGTGTTATAGCGAGGCATTTGGCGCAGCCTCTATTTAACCTTTAGATGGAATGTGTACCTATGGTGCAATAGTTAGTTTATCCACTGTAGATCAGGAGCTTGAACATTGAATGCCTTGGTAGCTGTGTGATGGCATGGTGTACGGCGTGGCCGCTATTTAACTTCAAGATCTAATGTGTGCTTGGGACACAGCAGAAAGTTTACCCACTGTAGATCAGAAACATGAAATTTTGAGTCACTTGGTGGCTGTGTGATGGTTAGGCATACGGCGCGGCCATTATAAAACCTTGAGATGGAACGTGAGCTTAGGGCGCAGCCGTTAGTTTACCCATTGTCAATCAGGAACATGCAATTTTTGTGAATCGGTTACTATGTGATGGCGAGGAGTACGGCGCTGCCACTATTTAACAAAAAGGTCGAATTCGATCCTAAGGCGCGGTCGCCTGTTTGCCCTCTATAGTTTAGAAAATTTAACTTTTGATTGACATGGAAGTCGTGTGATGGTGAAGCGTATTGTGCTGCCGCAAATTAACCCCAAGATGGAATGTGGGCCTAGAGCACCGCCGATCATTTACCTATTATTCATTAGGCACTGAAACTTTTAGGTGACTTGGCAGCTGTGTTATAGTGAGGTGTTTGGTGCGGCTGCTATTTAACCTCAAGATAGAATGTGTGCCTAGGGTGCAGCCGTTAGTTTACCCACTGTAGATCAAAAGCTTGAACTTTTGGTGCCTTGGTAGCTGTGTCGTGGCAAGGTATACGGCGCGGCCACTATTTAACCTCAAGATGGAATGTGTGCTTAGGACGCAGCTGCAACTTTACCCACTGTAGATCAAGAACTTGAAATTTTGAGTGACTTGGTAGCTGTGTGATGGTGAGGCATAAGGTGTGGCCACTATAAAACCTTGAGATGGAAAGTGAGCTTAGGGAGCAGCTGCAAGTTTACCCATTGTCAATCCAAAACATTAACTTTTTATGACTCAGTAACTGTGTGAGGGGGAGGAGTACGACGCTTCCACTATTTAACCAAAAGATGGAATGCGAGCCTAGGGCACAGCTGCCAATTTACCCACTGTAGATCTTGAACTTGAACTTTTCAATGACTTGGTAGCCGTGTGATGGTGAGGCGTCTGGCAATGCCGCAAATTAACCCTGGGATGGAATGTGAGCCTAGAGCACGACCGATTGTTTACCCAATATTGATTTGGAGCTGGAACTTTTAGGTGACTTGGTAGTTGTGTTATAGAAAGGCGTTTGGCGTAGCCACTATTTAACCTCAAGATGGAATGTGTGTCTAGGGTGCAGCCATTAGTTTACCCGCTATAGATCAGGAGCTTGAACTTTGAGTGCCTTGGTAGCTCTGTGGTGGCAAGGCGTACGGCGCGGCCGCTATTTAACCTTGAGATTGAATGTGTGCTTCGGACGCAGCTGCAAGTTTACCCACTGTTGATCAAGAAATTGAAATTTTGAATGACTTGGTGGCTGTGTGCTGGTGAGGCGTACGGCGCGGCCATTATAAAACCTCAAGATGGTATATGAGCTTAAGGCGTAGCTGCTAGTTTACCCACTGTCGATCAAGAACATGAACTTTTTGTGACTTGGTAACTGTGTGATGGCGGGGAGTATGGCGCTTCCACTATTTAACCAAATGATTGAATGTGAGCCTGGGGCGTGGCCGCCAATTTTCCCGCCGTAGATCATGAACTTGGACTATTCATTGACTTAGAAGCCGTGTATTGGTGAGGCGTATGGCGCTGCTGTAAATTAACCCTAAGATGGAATGTAAGCCTAGAGCATGGCCGCTCGTTTACCCACTGTTGATTAGGAACAAGAACTTTTAGATGACTTGGCAGCTGTGTTATAGCGAGGCGTTTGGCACGGCCTTTATTTTACCTTATGATGGAATGTGAGCCTAATGTGCAGCCATTAGTTTACCCACTAGAGATCAGGAGCTTGAACTTTGATTGCCTTGGTAGCTACGTGGTGGCGAGGCATACGACACGACCACTATTTAACCTCAAGATGGAATGTGTGCTTAGGACGCAGCTGCATGTTTACCCACTGTAGATCAGGAACTTGAAATTTTGAATTACTTGGTGGCTATGTAATGGTGAGGTGTAGGGTGTGGCCATTTTAAAACCTCGAAATGGAATGTGAGCTTAGGGCGCAACCGCTAGTTTACCCACTGTCGATCAGGACCATGAACTTTTTCTGACTCGGTTACTATGTGATGACGAGGAGTACGGGGCTGCCACTATTTAACAAAAAGGTCGAATTCGATCCTAGGGTGCAGCCGCCTGTTTACCCTCTGTAGTTTAGAAAAATGAACTTTTCATTGACATGGAAGTCGTGTGATGGTGAGGCGTATTGTGCTGCCACAAATTAACCCCGAGATGGAATGTAAGCCTAGAGCACGGCCGCTTGTTTACCCACTGTTGATTAGGAATAGGAACTTTTAGGTGACTTGGCAGCTGTGTTATAGCGAGGCGTTTGGCACAGCCTTTATTTTACCTCATGATGGAATGTGAGCCTAATGTGCAGCCATTAGTTTACCCACTAGAGATTAGGAGCTTGAACTTTGATTGCCTTGGTAGCTACATGGTGGCGAGGCATATGGCACGACCACTATTTAACCTCAAGATGGAATGTGTGCTTAGGACGCAGCTGCATGTTTACCCACTGTAGATCAGGAACTTAAAATTTTGAATTACTTGGTGGCTATGTAATGGTGAGGTGTAGGGTGTGGCCATTCTAAAACCTCGAAATGGAATGTGAGCTTAGGGCACAGCCGCTAATTTACCCATTGTCGATCAGGAACATGAACTTTTTGTGACTTGGTAACTGTGTGATGGCGGGGAGTATGGCACTTCCATTATTTAGCCAAATGATTGAATGTGAGCCTGGGGCGTGGCCACCAGTTTTCCCACCGTAGATCATGAACTTGGACTATTCATTGACTTAGAAGCCGTGTATTGGTGAGGCGTATGGCGCTGCTGTAAATTAACCCTAAGATGGAATGTAAGCCTAGAGCACGGCCGCTCTTTTACCCACTATTGATTAGGAACAAGAACTTTTAGGTGACTTGGCAGCTGTGTTATAGCGAGGCGTTTGGCACGGCCTTTATTTTACCTCATGATGGAATGTGAGCCTAATGTGCAGCCATTAGTTTACCCACTAGAGATCAGGAGCTTAAACTTTGATTGCCATGGTAGCTACGTGGTGGCAAGGCATACGGCACGACCACTATTTAACCTCAAGATGGAATGTGTGCTTAGGACGTAGCTGCATGTTTACCCACTGTAGATCAGGAACTTGAAATTTTGAATTACTTGGTGGCTATGTAATGGTAAGGTATAGGGTGTGGCCATTCTAAAACCTAGAAATGGAATGTGAGCTTAGGGCGCAGCCGCTAGTTTACCCATTGTCGGTCAGGAACATGAACTTTTTGTGACTCGGTAGCTGTGTGATGGCAAGGAGTACTTCGCTGCCACTATTTAACCAAAAGATGGAATGCGAGCCTAAGGCATGGTTGCAAGTTTACCCGTGGTAGATCAAAAGCTTGAACACTAAGTTCCTCGGTAGCTACGTGATGGCGAGGTGTACGGCTTGGCCGCTATTTAACCTCAGGATGGAATGCGAGCCTAGGGCATGGCCATTAATTTCCCTTGGCACATCAGGAACTTGAACTTTTTTAGAGACTTTGTAGCTATGTGGTGGTGAGGTAATTTAACCTTAAGTTGGAATGTAAGCCTTGGACACGGTCGCTAGTTTACCAACTGTAGATTAGGAACTAGAACTTTTTGGTGACTTGGTAGCTGTGTGATGGCGAGATGTATGGCGCGGCCACTATTTAACCTCAAGATGGAATGTGAGTCTAGGGCACGGCCGCCATTTTACCCACTATAGATCAGGAACTTGAACTTTTGAGTGACTTGGTAGCTGTGTGATGATGAGGTGTACGTCGATGCGTATGGTGCGACCGCTATTTATCCTTAATGTGGAATGTTTGCGTAAGGTGCAGCCGCTAGGTTACCCACTGTAGATTATGAACTGGACCATTTGGGTGACTTGGTAGCTATGTGATGCAGAGGTGTACGACATGTCTTTTATTTAACCTTAGGATGGAATGTGAGCTTAAGGCGCGTCCGCTAGCTTAAATACTATAGATCAGGAACTGGAACTTTTAGGTGACTTGGCAGCTGTGTTATGGCAAGGCGTATGATGTGGCTGCTATTTAACCTCAAAAGTCAATGTGAACCTCGGTTGCGGCCGTAAGTTTACCCACTATAGATCAGAAGCTTGAACTTTGAGTGCCTTGGTAGTTCTTTGATGGAAAGCCGTACGGCAAAGCCACTTTTAATCAAAAAGATGGAATGTGAGCGTAGGGCGCTACCACTAGTTTACCCACTATAGATCAGGAACTTGAAATTTTCATTGACTTGGTAGCCGTGTGATGGTGTGGCATACGGTGCAGCCACAAATTAACCCCGAGATGGAATGTGAGCCTAAGGCACGACTGCTAGTTTACCCACTATTGTTTAGGAGCTGGAACTTCTAGGTTACTTGGCAACTGTGTTATCTCAAGGCGTATGGCGTAGCCGCTATTTAATCTCAAGATGCAATGTGAACCTAGTGTGCGGCTGTTACTTTACCCACTATAGATCAGAAGCTTGAGCATAGAGTGCCTTGGTTGCTGTGTTATGGCGAGCTGTACGGCGCTGCCGCTATTTAACCAAAAAGATGGAATGTGAGCCTAGGGCACAACCGCCTGTTTACCCACTGTAGATCAGGAACTTGAACTTTTCATTGACATGGTTACCGTATGATGGTGAGGCATACAGTGCGGCCACAAATTAACCCCGAGGTGGAATGTGAGCCTAGGGTACGGCCGCTCGTTTACCCATTGTAGATTAGGAACAGGAACTTCCAGGAGGCTTGGGAGCTGTGTTATAGCGAGGCGTATGGCGTGGCCACTATTTAACCGAAAAGATAGAATGTGAGCCTAGGGCACAACCCCCAGTTTACCCACTGTAGATCAGGAACATGAACTTTTAAGTGACTATGTGGCTGTGTGATGGTGAGGCATACGGCTCGGTTGCTATTTAACCTAGAGATGGAATGTATGCTTAGGATGCAGCCATAAGTTTACCCACTGTAGATCAGGAATTGGAACTTTTAAGTGAATTGGTGGCGGTGTGATGGTGAGGCGTACGGTGCGGCCACTATAAAACCTCGGGATGGAATGTGAGCTTAGGGCGCAATCGCTGGTTTACCCACTCTAGATTAGGAACAAGAACTTCTTGTGACTCGGTAGTTGTGTGATGGCTAGGAGAACGGTGTTGCCATTATTTAACCTAAAGTTGGAATGCAAGCCTAGGGCACGGCTGCTAGTTTACCCATTGTAGATCGGGAACATGAACATTTGAGTGACACGGTACCTGTGTGATGGTGAGGCGTTTGGCACGGCCGCTAGTTTACCCATTATAGGTTATGAACTTGAACTTTTAGGAGACTTGGCTGTTGTATAATGGCAAGGCGTATGGCGCGGCCGCTATTTAACCTCAAGATGCAATGTGAACTAAGGGTGTGGGCGTTAGTTTACCCACTGTAGATCAGGAGCTTGAACTTTTGAGTGACACGGTTGCTGTGAGCCTAGGGTATGGCTGCTCGTTTTCCCATTGTAGATTAGGAACTAGAACTTCCAGGAGACTTGGTAGCTGTGTTATAGCGAGGTGTATGGTGCGGCCGCTATTTAACCTTAAGATGGAATGTGAGCCTAGGGTGCGGCTGTTAGTTTAGCCACTGTAGATCAGGAGCTTAAAATTTAAGTGCCTTGTTATCTGTGTGATGGCGAGGTGTTCAGCATGCCCACTATAAATCCTCAAGACGGAGTGTGAGCTTAAGGCGCAGCCGATAGTTTACTCACTGTAGATCAGGAACTTGAACTTTTGTGTGACTCGGTAGCTTTATGATGGGGAGGTGTACGGTGCTGCCACTATTTATCCTAAAGTTGTATTGTGATCCTAGGGCGTGGCTGCCAGTTTACTCGTTGTAGATTAGGAACTTCGACTTTTGAGTGACACGGTTGCTGAGTAACGGTGAGGTGTACTGCGCTGCCACTCCAAAAGATGGAATACGAGCATAAGGCGTGGCCGCCAATTTACATATTGTAGATCAAGAACTTGAACTTTTGAGTGACAGGGTAGCTGTGACGACGAGGTGTACGACGTAGCCGCTAGTTTGGACACGATAAATCAGGAACTGGTACTTTTAGTTAACTTGCCAGTTGTGTTATGGCGAGGTGTATGGTGCGGCTGCTATTTAACCACAAGATGCAATGTGAACATAGGTTGTGGCCATAACTTTACCCACTGTAGATCAAGAGCTTGAACTTTGAGGACTTTGGTAGTTGTGTGATGGTGAGGAGTACGGCACGGCTGCTATTTAACTGAAAAGATGGAATGTGAGCATAGGGCGCGGCCGCTGGCTTACCCACTGTAGATTAGGAACTTGAAATTTTCATTGACTTGGTAGCCGTGTGATGGTGAGGCGTATGGCACTGCCCCAAATTAACCTCAAGATGGAATGTGAGCTTAGAGCATGACCGATCGTTTACCCACTGACCACTGTTGATTAGGAACTGGAACTTTTAGCTGACTTGGCAGCTGTGTTATAGTGAGGCGTTTGGCGTGGGCGCTATTTAACCTCAAGATGGAACATGTGCCTAGGACACAGATGCAAGTTTACCCACTATAGATGAGGAACTTGAAATTTTGAGTGACATGGTGGATGTGTGATGGTGAGTCGTACGGCGCGGCCACTATAAAACCTCGACATGGAATGTGAGCATAGGGCGCAGCCGCTAGTTTACCCATTGTCGAACGGGAACATGAACATTTTATTACTCGGTAACTCTGTGATGGCGAGGAGTACGACGCTGCCACTATTAAATCAAAAGATGGAATGCGAGCCTAGGGTTCGGCCCCCTGTTTACCCATTGTAGTTCACGAACTTGAACTTTTCATTGACTCGGAAGCCGTGTGATGGAGAGGCGTATTGCACAGCCGCAAATTAACCCCAAGATGGAATGTGAGCCTAGGGCCTGGCCGCTCGTTCACCCACTGTTGATTAGGAACTGGAACTATTAGGTGACTTGGAAGCTGTGTTATAGCGTGGCGTTTAGCGTGGCCGCTATTTAACCTCAAGAAGGAATGCATGCCGAGGATGCAACCGTTAATTTACCCACTGTAGATCAGGAACTTGAAATTTGAGTGCCTTGGTAGCTGTGGGTGACGAGGCGTACTGTGCGGCCGCTATTTAACCTCAAGATGGAATGTGTACTTAGGACGCAGCTGCAAGTTTACCCATTGTAGATTAGGAACTTGAAATGTTGAGTGACTTGGTGGCTATGTGATGGTGAGGCGTATGGCGTGGCTACTATAAAACCTCGAGATGAAATGTGAGCCTAGGATGCAGCCTTTAGTTTACCCACTATCGATCAGGAACATGAACTTTTTGTGACTCGGTAACTGTGTGACGACGAGGAGTATGGCGCTGCCACTATTTAACCAAAAGATGGAATGCAAGCCTAAGGCATGACCACCTGTTTACCCACTGTAGTTCAGGAACTTGAACTTTTCATTGACTCAGCAACCGTGTGCTGGTGAGGCATATTACGCTGTCACAAATTAATCCCGAGATGGAAGGTGAGCCTAGACCCTAGCCGTTCGTTTACCTCCTGTTGATTAGGAATTGGAACTTTTCGATGACTTGCCAGCTATGTTATAGCGAGGAGTTTGGCGCGGCCTCTATTTAACCTCAAGATGGAACGTTTGCCTAGGGTGCAGTTGCTAGTTTACCCACTTTCAATTAGGAACATGAAATTTTTGTGACTCGGTAACTATGTGATGGCGAGAAGTACGATGCTACAACTATTTAACCAAAAGACGGATTGCGAGCCTAGGGTGTGGCCGCCTGTTTACCCACTGTAGTTTAAGAACTTGAACTTTTATTTGACTTGGAAGCCATGTGATGGTGAGGCATATTGCGTTGCCGCAAATTAACCTCAAGATGGATTGCGTGCTTAGGATACAGTTGCAAGTTTACCCACAGTAGATGAGAAACTTGAAATTTTGAGTGATTTGGTGGCTGTTTGATGGTGAAGCGTACGGTGCGGCCATTATAAAACCTCGAGATGGAATGTGAGCTTAGGGTGCAACCACTAGTTTACCCACTGTCGATCAAGAACAAAAACTTTTTGTGACTCGGTAGCTGTGTGATGGGGAGGAGTACGATGCTCCCACTATTTAACCAAAAGATGGAATGCGAGCCTAGGGCGTGGCCGCCAATTTATCCACTGTAGATCAGGAACTTGAACTTTTCATTGACATGGAAGTCGTGTGATGGTGAGGCATACGACGTTGCCAAAAATTAACCCCGAGTTGGAATGTGAGCCTAGGGTACGACCGCTCGTTTATCGACTGTAGATTTTGGAATTGGAACTTCCAGTAGACTTAGCAACTGTGTTATTGCGAGGTGCTTGGTGTGGCCGCTATTTAACCGAAAAGATGGAATGTGAGCCTAGGGCATAGCTGCCAGTTTACCCACTATAGATCAGGAACATGAACTTTTAAGTAACTTGGTGGCTGTGTGGTGTTGACGCGTACGGCACGGCCACTATTTAACCTCAAGATGGGATGTCTCCTTAGGATGCAGCAGCAAGTTTACCCACTATAGATCAAGAACTAGATGTTTTAAGTGATTTGAGGCAGTGTGACAGTAAGGCATACGGTACGGCCATTATAAAACCTCAAGATGGAATGTGAGCTTAGGGCGCAGCTGCTATTTTACCCACTGTCGATCAGGAACATTAACTTTAAATGACTCGGTAGCTGTGTGATGGCGAGGTGTACAGCACTACCACTATTTAACCAAAAGATGGAATGCGAGCCTAGAGCGTGGCTGCCCATTTACGCACGGTAGATCAGGAACTTGATCTTTTCATTGACTTGGTAGCCGTGTGATGGTGAGGAGTATGGCACTGTCGTAAATTAACCCCGAGATTGAATGTGAGACTAGAGCATGGCCGATCGTTTACCCACTATTGATTAGGAACTGAAACTTTTAGCTGACTTGGTAGCTGTGTTATAACGCAGCGTTTGGGGCGGTCGCTAATTAACCTCAAGATTGAATGTGTGCCTACGGTGCAGCTTTTAGTTTACCCACTGTAGATCAGAAGCTTGAACTTTGAGTGTCTTGGTAGCTGTGTCGTGGCAAGGCGTATGGCGCAGCCACTATTTAACCTCAAGAAGGAATGTCTGCTTAGGACACAGTAGCAAGTTTACTCACTGTAGATCAGGAACTGGAATTTTTGAGCGACTTAGTGGCTGTGTCATGGTTAGGCGTACAGTGCGGCCACTATAAAACCATGAGATGGAATGTGAGCTTAGGGATCAGCCGCAAGTTTACCCATTGTCGATCTGGAACATGAACTTATCGTGACTCGGTAACTGTGTGATGGCGAGGAGTATGGTGCTGCCACTATTTAACCAAAAGACGGAATGTGAGCCTTGGGAGCCGCTGCCAATTTACCCACTGTAGATCAGGAACTTGAACTTTTCATTGACATTGTAGCTGTGTGATGGTTAGGTGTATGGCGTTGCCGCAAATCAACCTCGAGTAGGAATGTGAGCCTAGAGCACGGCCGATCGTTCATCCACTATTGATTAGGAACTGGAACATTTAGGTGACTTGGCAGCTGTGTTATAGCAAGGCATTTGGCGCGGCCACTATTTAACCTCTAGATGGAATGTGTGCCTAGGGTGCAGCCGTTAGTTTACCCACTGTAGACCAGAAGCTTGAACTTCGAGTGCCTTGGTAGCTGTGTGGTGGCAAGGCACACGGAGCGACCGTAATTTAACTTCAAAGCGGAATGTATGCTTTAGACGCAGCTGCAATTTTACCCACAGTAGATCTGGAACTTGAAATTTTGAGTGACTTGGTGGCTGTGTAATGGTGAGGCGTACGACGTGGCCACTATAAAACCTCGAGATGGAATGTGAGCTTAGGGAGCAGCCACAAGTTTACCCACTATAGATCTGGAACATGAACATTTTGTAACTCGGTAACTGTTTGATGACGAGGAGTACGACGCTTCCAATATTTAACGAAAAGATGGAATGCGAGCCTAGGGCACGGCCGCCAGTTTACCCACCGTAGATTAGGAACTTGAACTTTTCATTGACTTGGAAGTCGTGTGATGGTGAGGTGTATTGCGTTGCCGCAAATTAACCCCAATAAGGAATGTGAGCCTAGGGCCTGGCCGCTCATTTGACCACTGTTGATTAGGAACTGGAAGTGTTAGGTGACTTGGCAGCTGTGTTATAGCGAGGTGTTTGGTGTGGCCTCTATTTAACCTCAAGATGGAATGTGTGCCTAGTGTGCAACCGCTAGTTTACCCACTGTCGATCAGGAACATGAACTTTTTGTGACTCGGTAGCTGTGTGATGCCGAGGAGTACGACGCTGCCACTATTTAATCAAAAGACGGAATGTGAGCCTAGGGCGCAGCCTCCAATTTACCCACTATAGATTAGGAACTTGAAATTTTCATTGACTTCGTAGATGTGTGATGGTGAGGTGTACGGTGCTACCGCAATTTAACCTCGAGATGGAATGTGAGCCTAGAGCAGGGCCGATCGTTTACACACTATTGATTAGGAACTGGAGCTTTTAGGTGACTTTGCAGCTGTGTTATGGTGAGACTTTTGGCACGGCCGCTATTTACCTTAAGATGGAATGTGTGCCTACGGTGCAGCCGTTAGTTAACCCACTGTAGATCTAAAGCTTGAACTTTGAGTGCCTTGGTAGCTGTGTGGTGGCAAGGCATACGGCGCGGCCACTATTTAACCTCAAGATGGAATGTATGCTTAGGCCCTAGCTGTAAGTTTACCCACTGTAGATCAGTAACTAGAAATTTTAAGTGACTTGGTGGCTGTGTGATGGTGAGGCGTATGGCGCGGCCACTATAAAACCTCGAGATGGAATGTGAGCTTAGGGAGCAGCCACAAGTTTACCCACTATAGATCTGGAACATGAACATTTTGTGACTCGGTAACTGTTTGATGACGAGGAGTACGACGCTTCCAATATTTAACGAAAAGATGGAATGCGAGCCTAGGGTACGGCCGCCAGTTTACCCACCGTAGATTAGGAACTTGAACTTTTCATTGACTTGGAAGTCGTGTGATGGTGAGGTGTATTGCGTTGCCGCAAATTAACCCCAATAAGGAATGTGAGCCTAGGGCCTGGCCGCTCATTTGACCACTGTTGATTAGGAACTGGAAGTGTTAGGTGACTTGGCAGCTGTGTTATAGCGAGGTGTTTGGTGTGGCCTCTATTTAACCTCAAGATGGAATGTGTGCCTAGTGCGCAACCGCTAGTTTACCCACTGTCGATCAGGAACATGAACTTTTTGTGACTCGGTAGCTGTGTGATGGCGAGGAGTACGACGCTGCCACTATTTAATCAAAAGATGGAATATGAGCCTAGGGCGCAGCCTCCAATTTACCCACTATAAATTAGGAACTTGAAATTTTCATTGACTTCGTAGATGTGTGATGGTGAGGTGTACGGTGCTACCGCAATTTAACCTCGAGATGGAATGTGAGCCTAGAGCAGGGCCAATCGTTTACACACTATTGATTAGGAACTGGAGCTTTTAGGTGACTTTGCAGCTGTGTTACGGTGAGACTTCTGGCACGGCCGCTATTTACCTTAAGATGGAATGTGTGCCTACGGTGCAGCCGTTAGTTAACCCACTGTAGATCTAAAGCTTGAACTTTGAGTGCCTTGGTAGCTGTGTGGTGGCAAGGCATACGGCGCGGCCACTATTTAACCTCAAGATGGAATGTATGCTTAGGCCCTAGCTGTAAGTTACCCACTGTAGATCAGTAACTAGAAATTTTAAGTGACTCGGTGGCTGTGTGATGGTGAGGCGTATGGCGCGGCCACTATAAAACCTCGAGATGGAATGTGAGCTTAGGGAGCAGCCACAAGTTTACCCACTATAGATCTGGAACATGAACATTTTGTGACTCGGTAACTGTTTGATGACGAGGAGTACGACGCTTCCAATATTTAACGAAAAGATGGAATGCGAGCCTAGGGTACGGCCGCCAGTTTACCCACCGTAGATTAGGAACTTGAACTTTTCATTGACTTGGAAGTCGTGTGATGGTGATGTGTATTGCGTTGCCGCAAATTAACCCCAATAAGGAATGTGAGCCTAGGGCCTGGCCGCTCATTTGACCACTGTTGATTAGGAACTGGAAGTGTTAGGTGACTTGGCAGCTGTGTTATGGCGAGGTGTTTGGTGTGGCCTCTATTTAACCTCAAGATAGAATGTGTGCCTAGTGCGCAACCGCTAGTTTACCCACTGTCGATCAGGAACATGAACTTTTTGTGACTCGGTAGCTGTGTGATGGCGAGGAGTACGACGCTGCCACTATTTAATCAAAAGATGGAATGTGAGCCTAGGGCGCAGCCTCCAATTTACCCACTATAGATTAGGAACTTGCAATTTTCATTGACTTCGTAGATGTGTGATGGTGAGGTGTACGGTGATACCGCAATTTAACCTCGAGATGGAATGTGAGCCTAGAGCAGGGCCGATCGTTTACACACTATTGATTAGGAACTGGAGCTTTTAGGTGACTTTGCAGCTGTGTTATGGTGAGACTTCTGGCACGGCTGCTATTTACCTTAAGATGGAATGTGTGCCTACGGTGCAGCCGTTAGTTAACCCACTGTAGATCTAAAGCTTGAACTTTGAGTGCCTTGGTAGCTGTGTGGTGGCAAGGCATACGGCGCGGCCACTATTTAACCTCAAGATGGAATGTATGCTTAGGCCCTAGCTGTAAGTTTACCCACTGTAGATCAGTAACTAAAAATTTTAAGTGACTTGGTGGCTGTGTGATGGTGAGGCGTATGGCGCGGCCACTATAAAACCTCGAGATGGAATGTGAGCTTAGGGAGCAACCGTAAGTTTACCCACTGTCAATCCGGAATATGAACCTTTTGTCTCTCAGTAACTGTTTAATGACGAGAAGGACGATACTTCCAATATCTAATGAAAAGATGGAATGCGAGCCTAGGGCGTGGCCGCTAGTTTACCCACTGTAGATTAGGAACTTGAACTTTTCATTGACTTGGAAGCCGTGTGATGGTGAGGCGTACGGCGCTGCCGCAAATTAACCCCGAGATGGAATGTAAGCCTATAGCATGGCCGCTCGTTTACCCACAGTTGATTTGGAACTGGAAATTATAGGTGATTTGGCAACTGTGTTATAGCGAGGCGTTTGGTGTGTCCCCTATTTAAAATCAAGATGTAATGTGAGCCTAAGGTGCAGCCATTAGTTTACCAACTGTAGATCTGAAGCTTGAACTTTGAGTACGTTGGTAGTTGTGTGGTGGCAAGGCATACGGCGTCGCCGCTATTTAACCTTAATATGGAACGTATGCTTAGGACGCAGCTGTAAGTTTACCCACTGTGGATCAGTAACTTGAAATTTTGAGTGACTTGGTGACTGTGTGATGGTGAGGTGTACGGCGCGGCCATTATAAAGCCTCAAGATGGAATGTGAGCCTAGGGATCAGCCGCAAGTTTACCCATTGTCGATCTGGAACATGAACTTTTCGTGACTCGGTAACTGTGTGATGGCGAGGAGTATGGTGCTGCCACTATTTAACCAAAAGACGGAATGCGAGCCTTGGGAGCGGCTGCCAATTTACCCACTGTAGATCAGGAACTTGAAATTTTCATTGACTTTGTAGCTGTGTGATGGTTAGGTGTATGGCGTTGCCGCAAATCAACCTCGAGTAGGAATGTGAGCCTAGAGCACGGCCGATCGTTCATCCACTATTGGTTAGGAACTGGAACTTTTAGGTGACTTGGCTGCTGTGTTATAGCAAGGCATTTGGCGTGGCCACTATTTAACCTCTAGATGGAATGTGTGCCTAGGGTGCAGCCGTTAGTTTACCCACTGTAGACCAAAAGCTTGAACTTCGAGTGCCTTGGTAGCTGTGTGGTGGCAAGGCACACGGAGTGACCGCTATTTAACTTTAAAGAGGAATGTATGCTTTAGACGCAGCTGCAATTTTACCCACAGTAGACCTGGAACTTGAAATTTTGAGTGACTTGGTGGCTGTGTAGTGGTGAGGCGTATGGCGCGGCCATTATAAAACCTCGAGATGGAATGTGAGCTTAGGGAGCAACCACAAGTTTACCCACTGTAGATCTGGAACATGAACTTTTTGTGACTCGGTAATTATTTGATGATGAGGAGTACGACGCTTCCAATATTTAATGAAATGATGGAATGCGAGCTTAGGGCGCGGCCGCCAGTTTACCCACTGTAGATTAGGAACTTGAACTTTTCATTAACTTGGAAGTCGTGTGATGGTGAGGCGTATTGCGTTGCCGCAAATTAACCCCAATAAGGAATGTGAGCCTAGGGCCTGGCCGCTCATTTGACCACTGTTGATTAGGAACTGGAACTGTTAGGTGACTTGGTAGCTGTGTGATGGCGAGGAGTACGACGCTGCCACTATTTAATCAAAAGATGGAATGTGAGCCTAGGGCGCAGCCTCCAATTTACCCACTATAGATCAGGAACTTGAAATTTTCATTGACTTCGTAGACGTGTGATGGTGAGGTGTACGGTGCTACCGCAATTTAACCTTGTGATGGAATGTGAGCCTAGAGCAGGGCCGATCGTTTACACACTATTGATTAGGAACTGGAACTTTTAGGTGACTTTGCAGCTGTGTTATGGTGAGGCTTCTGGCACGGCCGCTATTTACCTTAAGATGGAATGTGTGCCTAGGGTGCAGCTGTTAGTTAACCCACTGTAGATCTAAAGCTTGAACTTTGAGTGCCTTGGTAGCTGTGTGGTGGCAAGGCATACGGCGCGGCCGCTATTTAACCTCAAGATGGAATCTATGCTTAGGCCCTAGCTATAAGTTTACCCACTGTAGATGAGTAACTAGAAATTTTAAGTGACTTGGTGGCTGTGTGATGGTGAGGTGTATGGTGCGGCCACTATAAAACCTCGAGATGGAATGTGAGCTTAGGGAGCAGCCGTAAGTTTACCCACTGTCGATCTAGAATATGAACCTTTTGTCACTTAGTAACTATTTAATGACGAGAAGGACGATGCTTCCAATATTTAATGAAAAGATGGAATGCGAGCCTAGGGCGTGGCCGCTAGTTTACCCACTGTAGATTAGGAACTTGAACTTTTCATTGACTTGGAAGCCATGTGATGGTGAGGCGTACGGCGCTGCCACAAATTAACCCCGAGATGGAATGTAAGCCTATAGCATGGCCGCTCGTTTATTCACTGTTGATTTGGAACTGGAAATTATAGGTGATTTGGCGGCTGTGTTATAGCGAGGCGTTTGGTGTGTCCCCTATTTAAAATCAAGATGGTATGTGAGCCTAGGGTGCAGCCATTAGTTTACTAACTGTAGATCTGAAGCTTGAACTTTGAGTACCTTGGTAGTTGTGTGGTGGCAAGGCGTACGGCGCAGCCGCTATTTAACCTCAATATGGAATGTATGCTTAGGACGCATCTGTAAGTTTACCCACTATGGATTAGTAACTTGAAATTTTGAGTGACTTGGTGGCTGTGTGATGGTGAGGCGTACGGCGCGGCCACTATAAAGCCTCAAGATGGAATGTGAGCTTAGGGCGTAACCGCTAGTTTACCCACTGTTGATCATGAACATGAAGTTTTTATGACTCAGTAGTTATGTGATGGCGAGGAGTACGACACTGCCATTGTTTAACCAAAATATAGAATGCGAACCTAGGGCACGACTGCTAATTTACCCACTATAGATCAGGAACGTGAACTTTTCATTGACTTGGTAGCTGTGTCATGGTGAGGCATACGACATGGCCATAAATTAACCTCGGGATGGAATGTGAGCCAAGGTCACGACTGCTCGTTTACCCACTATTGATTAGGAACTGGAACTTTTAGGTGACTTGGCAACTGTGTTATAGCGAGGCGTTTGGCGCGGCCACTATTTAACCTCAAGATGGAATGTGAGCCTAGGGTGCTGCCATTAGTTTACCCACTATAGATCAGGAGCTTGAACTTTGAGTGCCTTGGTTGCTGTGTGATGGCGAGGCGTATGTCGTGGCCACTATTTAACGTCAAGATGGAATGTGAGCCTATGGCGCGACCGCTAGTTTACCCACTACAGATCAGGAACATGAACTTTTTAGTAACTTGGTATCTGTGTGATGGCGGGGCATACAATGCAGCCACTATTTAACCTTGAGATAGAATGTGAGCTTAGGGTGCGACCTCCATTTTACCAACTTTAGATCAAGAACTTGAACTTTTGAGTGACTTGGTAGCGGTGTGATGGCGAGCCGTATGGCATGGCTGCTATTTGACCTCAAGATGGATTATTAGCCAAGGGTGCGGCTGCTAGTTTACCCATTGTGGATTAGGAATTTGAACTTTTAGGTGACTTGGTAGCTGTGTGATGGCAAGGCATACGGCGAGGCGTAAATGGTGGCCGATGTTTCTCCTCAAGATGGAATGTGAGCCTAAGGCGTGGTCGCTAGTTTACCCGCTGTAGATTAGGAGCTTGAACATTAAGTGCCTTGGTAGCTACGTGATGGTGAGGGGTATGGCTCGGCCACTATTTAACCTCAAGATGGAATGTGAGCCTTGGGCACGGCCACTAATTTACCCAGGGCACATCAGGAACTTGAACTTTTTAGAGACTTTGTAGCTGTGTGGTGGTATGGCGCGACCGCAATTTAACCTTAAGTTGGAATGTAAGCTTAGGGCGCATCCGCTAGTTTACCAACTATAGATTAGGAGCTAGAACTTTTTGGTGACTTGGTAGCTGTGTGATGGTGAGGTGTATGGCGCGGCAACTATTTAACCTTAAGATGGAATGTGAGTCTAGGGCACGGCCACTAGTTTACCCACTGTAGATCAGGAACTTGAACTTTTGAGTGATTTGGTAGCTGTGTGATGACAAGGTGTACGTCGATGCATACGGCGCAACTGCTATTTATCCTCAAGGTGGAATGTTTGCCTAGGGTGCGGCCACTAGTTTACCCACTATAGATGATGAACTGGAACATTTAGGTGACTTGGTAGCTGTGTGATGGTGAGGCGTACCGTGCAGATTTTATTTAACCTCAAGATGGAATGTGAGCTTAAGGCATGTCCGCTAGTTTAAACACTATAGATCAGGAACTTGAACTTTTGAGTGACTTGGTTGTGATGTGATGGCGAGGCATACATCATGGGCTCTATTTAGCCCCGAGATGGAATATGAGCTTAGGGTGTGACCGTAAGTTTACCCACTCTAGATCAAGAACTTGAACTTTGGAGTGACTTGGTTGTTGTGTGATGGCGAGGTGTACTACGTGGTCAAAATACATGGGGGTTTGTGCCTAGGGGGTTGAAAAGCCCTGGCACATGTCCTTGAAAGGCCACTACCTCGGTTTTTGTGCATAAAAGGTTGGGTTTAGCCCAGCCCTAGCTCATTTTGGTCTATGATTTTCTGGAGTCTTCTCCTACCCTTTTGTTCACCCAAAATGTGTAGAAAACACTATTTTGGTGCTCACTCATGGATGCTTTTGGTCCTCACTCCTACGGCACTTTGGTCGAGCTTGAGACGGAGTTTTACTATGAGAAGAAGCTTAGGAGGTGGTGGAGCTCCTTTTCTTGTGATAATTGAGCATCCATCCGATGACTTTTTGGAGATGCTACTGCTCTTCTTCACTCTTCGTTGGATTGGCACTTGTTGGAGGTTATTACCTCTTGTAGGGACCCCATCTCGAGATTTGTCACCATTGGAGATGTTGATCTAGTGCCCACCTTAGAGGATTATGATCATTTTCTTTCTCTTTCTACCCCTCTGAGTGCTATTTTTGTTCCATCGGTGTGGCCATGCTACCGCAAGAGACTCACTAATCTGTTGGGCTTCAAAAGGCCCGTTGTGGAGGCACAGACTTGGTATGGCAGCGGGATAGGAGGGAGCATGTCCTTTGATTTCTTGTATGATTGGTTCCACTCATTGGAGTACCCTGTTGGCTACCAAGATGACTTTGTGGACTTAGAGGAGCGGTGGACATCCTACCAGCATCAAACCTTCTTGATGGCCTTCTCTGGTACGATGCTATTTCCTTCATCGTCTGGAGCTGTCAGCTTTACCGTTCTCCCTTTGGTGAGTGCCTTACCTCATGGTACCTCTTTCATTCTTGCTCTACTTTCTAAGACCATTAGGTCTTTGTCTTTGTGTCGGGAGACCAGTAGGGGTAGGCTAGGTTGCTGTGTTCATATGTTACAGTTGTGGTTCTGTAGCCACTTGAGTGTTTTTGCTAGGGATCAACCTATAGGCTTTGTGAGTAGGAATAGAGTTCGGGCTACTGTAGTTCTTGATCTTCCCATTTCTCGGCATACCGAGGGTTAGCTGAGGTGCTTGTGTAGCTTGAGTCTCGCTAACTGGACCTAGAGAGTCAAGTGGGGTATCACTAGATGGCAAGGGCAAACCCATTGCGTCAGTTTACTTGGCATTCCCCTGGTGGGTATCTGGGGGTGCACAGGGTACTTTCTGGACATGGCCATGTGGCAGTTCAGGGGTATCCAACATATCCCTTGACTTAGTGATCTCTCCATTGTCACTTATGAGTGACAAGGTGTGCTTCTAATTTCTTGGAGGCGTGCGAGTCAAGCATTGACTTCCCCCTTTGTTCTAGTGATGACCAAGAGTGGCTTTTTGTTGAGTTTAGAGTGTGGCGAGACACTAGAGATCCCAGCTTTGTGTTTGACTTATCATCACCAGTCTCAGCCGAGTTGCCACTTCATGTTGATATTTTGAGAGACTATACTCTAGAGTTTGAGATCAGGGTTGAGAGGGCCCTTATGAATCTGAGGGAGGCCGTCAGGGGTAGAAATTGCTACAGGGAGCTAGTTGATACCCTTATGGAGGATATTGAGGAGATGAGCAGTGCACATGAGAGCGAGCTTGCTACTTTTAAGGCAGAGCTTAATCGAAGGGGGCCAGCCCTTCTAGGCACAGATGCGGAGTATGTTCAGCTAAGATCCCAAGTTGCAGGTTTGGAGGATGAGCTTGCGGATCTTACTCAGAGATTTTCCGCTTTGGATCACACTTGGGATATGGAAAGGGCCGCCCTAAAGACCGGCAGGGCCGAGGCTAGTAATAGGGTCGATGGCTTAGCATTGGAGCTAGTACAAGCGAGGGTCGTGTCTTTATAATAGGCTAGTAACAGGGTCGTGTCTCTATAAAAAGAGATTATGGATTCCATCTTGGAATATGTGCTCCCTCAACAGTACATGTGGTTACTCAACATACTGATGTTTTTACCGTTAAACTAAATCTCACTCCTGATATATCAAAGTAACCTATATTTCATGATTGGGTTTACTATCCTCTTAGGATTGAAAGTTTATGAAATTAGAAGTTGTGAGATTAATTATTCAGGTGACAGTTGTTAAATGAATAATTAATCTCACAGTGTTCTAGTTCAATATGTCTTACACACTTAAGACATATCAACACATCAACTAGAAGTCTCCACTTCCATGATCAAGGCAAACCATTTTAGTTGATGTGTTATAGTCTTTGCAGATGAAACGCCAAATTTCATCACCGACTACAAACTATATTTTGAGTTTACAAGGAACTTGTGATTTATATCTTCTATAACTAAATTACATAAATCACATACAATGCATCTCAAGGACTATGATAATGTCCCATTAGTTCATTTATAAATTGTCTCATATAATTAAATAATTTAATTATTTATAACATGCCAATGAATTGGATTTTAGGGTAGAAACCTCAACACACATGTCTCTTTTGAGACTTTTAAGAGAACCTCACGATGGACATCAGAGGATAGCAATAGCGCCAAGATGGAAATCTATGCTAATGACTTGTTTAGCTGCTAAATCACACTGTACTCTGAGGTTCTGATAATTTTCAAGAATTCCTCGGCTTCTTCAATTGTGACCCTATTCCTGATAGTTTCCGCTGTATTCTTGCCAATCTCTTTCCTTCTCTTTTCTAGCTCCTTGATGGTATAGCAGCAGCCACTTCTAGTAAGCCCAGATAGACCTGAAGAGATATTGGAGCAAACCTCCTCCTTTTTGGTTCGAGTGGAGATCAAGGACACATCGTATTTTCAAGGGACACGATGGTTGTCCTTATAAGAGAAAATCTTTAGCATGCGAATGATAACACCCTCTTGAGTTTACAAATTTGGCGTTATGGAAAACGTTTTCGAATTAATGACCACAGACTTGGCAGAATGGCTTCAAGGGCTTTTGAGCCAAATACCCCATAGATTCTTAAGGCAGGCTTCGGCAGAATAAGAGGATCGAAACCTCGGATGGAGGGGACAATGGCGATTCCCTCCTGAACTGATGATGAAGCTAGCCTTGCGACTGTTGGCAATGCAAGAACTAGAGGAGTGAATCCCTTGATGGTGGGTGGGGCTTGCCCTTTTCCAAATCTGATGACCTTGAATCCGCAGGTGATTCTAAGATCTCCTCAATGACTACTGAAGTAACCTTACCAAGGCATTTTAGTAAATATTTGTCCCAATCTTTCCTTAATCCAACAGATACAACATTGTAGCTGGTTCCTGACTAGGTAGCTGGAGGACATAGGCTAGCTGCCATGCAATCATCTCTTCGCATAATTTCTCTTTCAATTTAGATAATACCACAATTGGCTAGACTCTAAACCTGTGCTTGGAGCACTATACAATCAAACATGGCATGCTTGTCTCCACTGTCACAAAATGAGCAGATTCCCCAATCAAATCCAAGGGTTCCTATACCCTTAAGATCAAGGTGGCTTTCTTGGACCAAGGCTTAAAGCATGGCCTTCCATGGGAATGATGGTGAGGAGAAATCTGGAACCCTTTCATCCACTATAATGATGGCATTCACATTATTGGGGAGGCAAAAGGATAGTGATGATATTTGGAGCAACGGCATTATCGAACTGTATAAACTTGTTATCTATGAGATCCTAGACATGGTCCCTCAAATGGTAACATTCTTCCAGAGTATGCCCCTTAGCCCCATAATGGTGTTCACACTTCTTGGACGGATCAAAACCAGGTGATGGAAGGCCTTCTCTGGGCCTGGAATACATCAGGGTGACTAACTTCCTTTCCAGTAGGTAAGCATAAAGATTTTCCATGGGCATGGGTAACGAACTGTACTTCCAGTTTTCCATCCTTAGGGGACGAGGTGGGTTTGGCCTCCCTCTTTGATTAAAGGCTTGGTTAGGTGCTTAAGTGGAATGAACCTATTGCTAATAAGGTTTAGCAATTGGGGTTGCATAAGCAGAAGTAATACCCCTAGGCCTTTCTGATGCATTGTCAACCATATGGACATCGGCTTCCTCAGTCTTGCGGCCAATCATTTTCTTAACCTGTTATTCTACCGTGGAACTCAAAGACTCGGGATCCATGATCCTCTTGCTTCAAATACCCTCGTCAATACGTTCTCCAATTGGGATGAGGCTAGCAAAATGAGTGACTTGGGTGATGATCATCTTCTCATAGTAAAGAGGTTTAAGGTTGTCAATCAACCATTTGATCATCTCATTTTCCATCATGGGGGGTTGCAATTGGGCGGCTAGCTCTTGCCACCTTTGGGCATATTCTCGGAAAGATTCCCCACTCTTCTTCTCCGTTCTCATAAGGACCGTGCGGTCGGGAGCTATCTTGGTGTTGAACCTGTAGTATTCCTGAAACGTGTTGGCCATTTCCCCCCAGCTAGAGGTCTTTTCTAATCTCGCATACTATGTGGTTGTGGGGCTAGTCAAACTATCAGGGAAAATATAGCAAAGCAAAGGGTGATTATCCCCATAGGGAGACAGGGTCTCCCATACCATCATACTTGACGAACTTTGGTGCTTCAAACTTGGGAGGCATAACGACTTAAGGGAAGTTGGTCAGACTGTCTAGATCAACACTTCCATGGACGCTGGAGCCTCCATGATATGAAGCTTCTCAACTAGAGTTTCCACTTGGCTCTTGACTTGGCTGATCCCAGATTCGGGGTTTTTGTTCTTAGAAGGATCTATTTCTTGGTCATTGCCCTAAAGCGATATATTGTGGCCCTGATCTTGTTCTGGTGGGGGCTGATTTTCGTTCTCGATTTGGGGACCTCCTTGACTATGATCGGAAGAGTTTTGTCCTCCTCCTACAACTAGCTATTGCACCATGCGCATCAATTCTGACATTTGCTCTTTCATCTGAGCAAATTCGATAGGACTCACTTTGGGAGTCAAGGCCCACTAGTAGACATCTCTCTTGCATAGGACCTGGTGATGATGGGATCATAACATGGTGGTAGCTTGGACTATTTCTTTTTAGCAATCTTTTGACCCTAAGAAAGAATAGGAGGTAAAAGAAACGGGGTGCATTTGACAATAACACCAAAATCAAGTTAGTTTATGTCCTTGTTATTTAACATGCACCTATCATTTTCAGAAAAATTTTGCTTTGCACCCTTGGTCGGGTATTTATCATGGTGAGTTTCTACTAAGATACAAGATTAATGCACAAGATTGGCAAGCAACTGAAAATTTCATGATATGCTTGGTAATGCGAGACGAACCCTTCTTTAGATTACATGCTTGTACAAGATTTGATTTTACAACGTTGGGTTCATCGGCTCCAATAGTGGACCTTTTACAATACAGGTAAATACGATTCTAAGGAAAAACTTGGCTCATGAACTCATGATATCTTGGGATTCTTGGCAGTTTTTCGGTAGCATCTCATCCTAGGGAGTTTTGGTTACTTACCACAGATTTTATCTTTGCACAATTAGATGACAGGACCATTTTGTGTATGCATGAATGCCCTTGTAAGGTTGTAGACCCTTAGGGATGGTGTATGATCTGGCATGTATAAGTAACGGGGTTGCTTTCCCTAGGGGTTTAATCATGGACGTTGTGCAAGCAAGATAGAAAGAACCTGGAGTAGAGCACAATTTCTTTAGCGCAAGCAAAAAGGGTGCACCCATTACAAAACACTTTCCCTTAACCTCTTTGTTGGAAAAACACATGGAATAACAGATTTGTATCTCATACAAATGCACGATGTGGAATATGAATGGATCTACTTCATTCATGATTGATAACATGCACTATGTAAATTTTAGAATTTAAGAATAAGATAGCGTACCTTGGTGTGGTGAAATTCAAAAAAAAATATTAGAGGTACTTGGGAACACTTTTAATCTTCACTCCAATTCTACTTTACGCCCAAGAAGTGTGGTCTCTCAATCAGTTTCCAAGGGAGAATAATCGAGTGGCTTTTGCTCACACATACACCATTTCACAATGATGTATCATATTGAAATTCTGTATGTTTCTCCCTTTGTATCTAACTGATTATCTAATTGGGCTGGCCTTTTGGGACTTTCAAATTAGGCTTTAGTGTGTGGCTTGGAGTGGAAAGACTCTAGCTCCAATGGGCCTTGGGCTTTTCTGTCAACTCTTGACAAGTCCAAAATTACCATTAATTACATTTAATACTACTATATAAATATAATTATACTCTAGGCCTTATTAATAAATTATATCCCAAGACTTTATTATGCATGCAACCCCTTCACAAAATATTCATAGTAATACAAAGTCATGAATGTAGACTGCCACTTTGAAGATTACTACATCTTAATCCTTGTGTACCCGGTCTAATCCTTTAAGTTATTCATCTTATATATATGAAATCCAATTTCATAAATATATATGCTTTAGTAACTCCTTACTATTTGGTTAGACCTAACATTCTGAATAACCAAACCCATTAAACTTATCTCAATGGAATATTTTATATCTCCGTTAAGAGATTATGAATTCCATCTTGAGAATATATGTTTCATCAACATTAAATGTGGCTGGCCAACATACTGAGGTTTTGATTATGATTTTAGATCACACTCTTGATATATCAAAGCAACCTACATCTCATGACCAGGTCCATTATTCTCTCAGGATTAAGAGTTCATGCAAATAGAAGTCATGAGATTTATTATTAGTTTGACAATCGTTAGGAGAATAATAAATCTCACAACAGTCCAGATCAATGTCTTAACTCTTAAAACATATCAACTAGAAGTCTCTACTTTCATGATCAAGACAAATCATCTTAATTGATATGTTATAGTATTCACCGATGAAATGCCCAATTTCATCACCGACTACGAACCAAAATTTTGAGTTTACAAAGAACTTGTGATCTATATCTTCTATGACTAAATCACATAAATCACATACTATACATCTCATGGACTATATGATAATGTCCAAATATTCATGTTACCATTATTTTAGATAATAATAAAAACAGCTTTATTAATCATAACATTAAATCATACATAATATCATACATAGCATCATACAATAGGATTTAAGGGCACTAATCCTAACACTCTAGCCCTATAAGGGTATCCTTTCCCAGGCTTGGGTGTTCACTCTTTGGGCTTCACCTAGTCCTCATGGGCTCTGGGCTTAATCTAGTCCTCACAAGCTTGACATAACTAGGCCAACTGTATGCAAATGCTAAACTGGTAGGTTGTTCCTATCCTAAAGGGACTCAATCACCATACCCCTCCCTTCATGGAAGTTGTGGGGCAAGAAGGATTTAGGGGGCCTTTTCAGCTACTTCTGTCCACACATGGACCCAAAAGTCCTACAAAGTCTGCCTTGGATCTAACAATGGGTAGCTCTGCCGATGTTTGTGTTTGGGCATCTACAGATAGGGTGATGAAATCCCCAAAGAGATGTGACTATGCCAGCAGTGCGAAGCCCGGGTTTGGCTCAAAAAGGGTGTATATGATATGCAATCCTTAATGAAGGGGAAAGATTTTTCAAAGCATAGCAGAGATATATATGAAAGTAGATAAAGGTGCAGCCGAAATTAAATTTTGCTACCCTATGTCTGCACATGGAGGAAAGCTATAAAGCATATGAAGAAAGCGGTAAAGCATGTGAGGAAAGTGATAAAGCCCCATATGAAAATACCTCAAAGCCTCCCTTTCAGAAAAGAAGTTTTTGGAAAATGATTTCTTTGCACTTTTGAAAATAGTTTACTAGGATATAGTAAAAGCCTTTTCCAAAAGAAAATCCCCGAAGGCCAACACCAATTTTCATGTTTTTGAAAGCTAATGTCCAAAGATTATGGTTTTATCAAAAGCTCTAAAAGCTAAACTCTCATATATCCCTAGTGGAGTCGCCAGTCTGTCGACGCCCAGCCTTAATCATAGCAGAAAACTACAGTCATGGGCCTTCGTTCGACCACCCGCTGTGGCAACGCTCCCCTATGCACGGGGCCTGTTGGAGGCCCCCCTTCTTGATTGATTGTGTGCATGTTGTTCGAGTAGAGTTTTGGGTGCTCTCTCTCTTGGTGGAGGAATGTAGGTCTACCTTTGGAGATGTGGCATGAATCTTGGCCAAATTTTAAGGGAGTTACCAAAGGTAAGTAAAGTCGCCACCAATCATTGGGTTTATCTAAGGTGTGATTGGTCACTTATTTCTAGTTTATTTTATTACCGATCCTAGGCTAAGAAAAAGGGCATTTTTGCTAATCTAATGTGGATGGTAAAAAATCTTGATTCTTGAGTCCAGAAGTTTGGTTACATGTGGAGAAGGTGTTAGGCACCCCACAACACCTGTCCAAGGATAATCCTTTATTTTGATAAAACCTTAATTTTTGGAGATTAGCAGTAAAACATAATTTTGGCATTGGCTTTCAGGGCTTTGCATGCATGGGGGCTTTGAAGTTTGGCTTTTGAATGGGTGTGGTCCCAATTTATGCTTTCCTAAGGCATTCAGGCAAAGTACCAGATTTCCACGGCAAAAATTTGGCGACACATCACCTTACTTTCACGATGGAAACTAGGCATTGCTTTGCCTTAGGTGACATGGACTGTAACAATCACACCAGAAGGGGAGAGCAGGTATATATATACATACGTCATGCACAATGCTATCACACAGACCAGGAAAGTAAATGCCTACATCCCTAGAGCATGGCCCAAAATATTGGTGCAAGAAAGTAAACAGAGGTTGTCATACTCTAGAGATGAAGGCGAATGGTACATGACATGATATACCTAATACAACCCATCTAAGAGAGAAAAGAGGGAGGAATAAGGGGGATCTAAAAGAGTACATAACTGATAGGTCAAAAACGAATTCATCGCTTGTAATAAATTAACCAATTAATTTAGCCAAGTGAATTAATTAAGTTAATTAATCATGCAAATGCATGGTAGCACAAACAAATCACCAAGAAACTAATTATGCAGCCGAAAATAAATAACACGATGATTTGTTTACGAATGGGGAAAACCTAACGGCAAAAACCCCACCGGGTGATTTTCAGGTCACCACTCCCGAAACTCCACTATTATCACAACAAGCAGTTACAAGTAAAGGAATCTCAATACCTTATACCAAACTACAGTTGAACACTTACCCTAATACCCAATTAGACTTGTTCTGTAGTGACAATTTCCCTTTTCGATGCACGGCTCCCAAGTACGTGACTAACCAATGTGCGGATCCCAGTACGCGACTTTAATCACCAACTAGAGAAGGTTGTTAGCTGCAAAGTTCTTCAGTTCATCCCAACGATGAAGATTAAGAAGATGCTTGGTCACAAAACCCTACGGTGCACGTACACAGCAACTTCTTCACAAGAATGATGAACTAGGGCAAAACTTTGTCTCCGGTTACAAATTGTTTGAATAAACTTTGCTCAACACTTGTGCAACTTATGTACACTTTGACGACCCTTAAAATAATCCTTTGATATGTCTAGGGTTAGAAGAAAAGAAGGCCCAAACACATAATCACGGATTAGAGTCAAAACAGAACTGGAATTCTATTTTTTGTAAAACTCGACAGATAGCTGTCTGTCGAGGTATTGTCGAGCAGCTGTCGAGCCACGAGGCTAGAATAGCTTCTTAAGCTCGATGGATAGGTAGCTGTCAAGCTTTAATGCACAACACTTCTTCAGCTTGAATCTTGGATAGACTTGCATGTCTTCAACACTTGATCTTGAAACACAGTTTCTTGAAGTATTAAAAACATCCTAGATCTACCCAAATACAAGTAAAGTGCATTTTGTCAAAGGATAAGCCAAATACATAAAATAGTGACATATGTTCCAAACAAGTGAATCACATATGTCCTAACAATCTCCCCTTTTGGCAATCCGTGACAAAACCACAACAAACAAATGATCATATGAAAGAAGTCATAAATCACTCAACTCATATTCACTTGTTGAATACAATAAAATCTATCCTAACACAAACTCTTGAAAATTTTTGCAAGAAAAGAGTTTATGGCAAGTAGACTTTGACAACTTGTATTTCTGAAACACTTTAAACAAAACTCATCAAGGCATCTTTGTGTGAAATAGAAATAACAAATTGTATACACGTAATAAGAAGCATGTGCATAAAGAGAGAAAAGAAACATACATCAACATATATAAAGAAGATAAGTACAATGTATGTCAAAAGTGGTCACAAGACCCATGTACAAGAACAAATATATCTAAATATAGAGAAAAGAAAAAGATACATGTAATCTTCACTACATCCCTCAGATATCAACACTCCCCCTAACAAAATGCCCTACACTAACTCTTCCCTTAAGAATGACTACTCTCATATCCAAAACTACTCCCCCTTTTTGTCACGAGTGACAAAGGATAAGAGTTTCAAGTAGACATCTCATCGGTGGAGCTAGCATCTCCATTATCATCATCTGAAGCATCATTGTCATCACCATCATCATCATCATCATCCTCAGATTCAGAAGCCATTGGAGGAGGTTGTGGAGGAGAAGTCTCAGGAGCATAACCACCCTTAGTCGCCTATCGCCGTGTAATACGATCAACACGAACGTTCACCTGATACAACTCCATAGAGAGTGTATCAAGGCAAGCATCCATGCGCTATAGCTGTGCCATGATGCCTTCTAGAGTTACATCGCCTGAAGAAGAAGAGGGAGTGGATGTGGATGGAACAGAACGAGGCGGTGCAGAATGAGAGGGAGCAGAACAAGACAGAGTAGAGTGGGAGGGAGGAGTTGCTGAATCCGACTACCGAGACTGAAATTGCACCTCGCTACGTTTAACGGTAGCGTAGTCTATGGCACACATGACAGGAAAATGGTCGGAAGAGGGAAAAAGGACAGAAAAATGGCATAGAATCAGCGTGATAGCCAAAGGGAAAATGAGCTTATCACGGGTAGCCGTATCCCTATACACATCTAAGATAGAAATAATGAAATGTGAAGGAAAATCTATAGTAAGGTGCTCTAATAAAGAAAGCAAAAATTGAGCACGAGTCTCTGTGATAGAGTTATAGTAAGAGAGTGGGTGCAAAACAAAAGTCATCACCATGTTCATGAATCTAGGACCTTTAGCAAAAGGCCGACATGGTGTAAATTGATGATCACTCCAATCTGTGGGAAGCTTACAGAAAGCGGAAATCATCTCGTCTTTGGACACAATCTGCAGACACTCATAATCGGGGTAGTTAGGATACTCTACCCTCGGAACATGAAGCACATCCGTAACAAGCTACGGTGTGACTACAATGCATATACCTCGAACGTGAGTAGAAAAAAGAGGTACTGAAAAATCGAAACCATGCATGTTGGATTAAAACTCCTGGATCAGCACAGTCGGACAAGTGACCGGGATGTCATATAGTGACTCCTATCCCCAACTATGAATGACAATGGGAGGTCAATGTCAACGAAGTCTGCTAAAATGACTTGGCGTTCCGAATGAACACCTCGTCGAGAAACGTTCTTCGAGAAGTCCTTTCAGGCATCCTCATCACGGAACTGAATATGAGAAGGAGTAGGATCAGAAGAAAATGATGTCCTAGAAAGCAAAGGGTTCTGGGACGAAGCTGACTTACGCTTAGGTTTCATAGACACGACTAATGTAAACAGAAGGAGAAGGAAAGAAAGAAAGATAATCAGAAAAGCTCCAAAGCAGTTCAAATATAACAAGTATATAGAAAAGAAAGTACGTATGCATGGGGAATGTATGAACATCTGATATGCAAAAGAAATTGCATCATGGTCTCAGCCCAATCTAATCCTACCAGCACACAATCAATTTGCACACATCTAAATGCATGATAATACTGTTATTATGCTAATGCGATGCAATTGCATGAGATTTGAAACTCATTTAAGTAAAAACCCACCCCAAAATTTCAACAATAACTCATCAATTTTGAAAAACCCCAAATTAAAAAAACCCCAAAACCTAGGTTTCAAAACATGAATGCATGTAAATGAAGGAGATTAGAAGCTTACCAAGTGAAGGAAAACTTGAAAAAGCTTGAAAAATCACTTGGGAAGAAGTTTGGAGTGAGAGAGATGGTGTTTGGGAGAGGAACAGGTGCAGATAGGTCGAGAGAGATCGAAGAAGTGAGAACTAGATCGCGAAGAGAGAATATATAGCTCCTCAGTAATTTTCGACAGATAGAGGTGTCAATAAGGTGTCAAGGAACAAAGCAAAGACACAAGAAAACAAACTCGATCGATCCACCAGCTATCAAGAAGCTATCAAGAATCCAGGAGCTTTCTCGTTCGATCCACCAGCTATCGAGGATCTGTCGAGATTGCAATAAGAAAAGACCTTAAGAGCTCGACAAATAGCCAGGTGTCGAGGAGGTATCTAGGAGGTGTCGAGATTGCCTAAAAAATCATTTTTCAAGAGGGGCAAAACACAGATATGAATGCAATCAAGCATGCAACTCAACCAATCCAATCAACAGTTTAAGCTCTTAAAATCATCTCTCAACAAAAATTTTAAGCACAATGATCCCAAAAAAACACACACACACACTAAACAAGTCTAACCAATTTTATATTACAAAAACAAGTCAAAACAGTTTAGTGAGCATACATTAACACATGTAAAACCTTGTGATGGTCAAATCACATTGTACTTACACATGTATCAAAAGTAGCAAAGAATGTTGCGTGTTATGTGTGAAAAAAATCGCAAGATTGCATAAGTGTATACAAGTTATGATGATTTGAGATATGAGAAAATCACTCTGACTCACACACAATCATAATTGTTTGATGGGGACTATCACCTTCAAGGTACATCCTATAACTCCTACATCTCCTAGAATACACGCTTGCAATCATATTTAAAGCATTTTGATCTTTTAGCTTTTTATTTTCTTTGCATATTTTATTTAAGCAAATCATTCATGGGCATATAAGAGAGAGAAAAGAAATAGCCAATGATGGTAAGCATTTGACATTCCAATTTTGCTATGCCGAAGCACACAAATGTTATTGACACTGCACTTTTGCTATGCCGAAGCATACAGGTGTTATATTATGATTGGTGGGCAACAGTGGTGAGATGGTTATTTATTCCTTTCTCTTAGGATTTTCTAGTCCTTCCCATCAAAAAGAGTGATACGAGTGTTAAGTACAAGAGATTACTTAATCTTACTCATCACAAACACGAGCCATAAAGCTCACTTGCTTAGTTGTGCATAGAAATGCTCATCTAAGTTACAAGAGATACAAACTATAGAAAACTTTGTTTCAATTGCCATCCAAGGTACACAAGTATCAATGTACACATAACACACACTGTTTTTGTATTTTTCTGATTTTTTTTTAGTTTTTTTAATTTTTATATTAAAAACAAAATAATCAAAACTGAAAATAAACAAAAACATGTTAAACAATGCAAAGTATAAAAACTAGACTGATTCAAATCTTGAAAGCAAAACTCACAAGTAATGCACACACAAAAACATGAAGAGAGAGAGAGTGAGAAAAGTGATAGAATCACTTGGAGCCCTTTTCTTTCCACACCCTGGAAGAACCTTTCCTTTGATTAAACCCTTGAACCAGCGAAGAGGGGGAAGAATTAAAACCGTTCAAGTTTGAAAGGAACATGAGGGCTTTAAGAAGATCTTCAAAGGGAGCAAGAGAGGATTGAAGCTGATTCTGGCTTCCAGATGCTATCATGCCCTTGCTCTATTGAGTGGCAAGCCACTTATAGCAATTTGGTTGAGTATGACCGGTAACTCCACAATGATGACAGAGATGCTGCTTCTTTTGTTTAGGCTTTTGAGAGTTAGCCTTCTTAGCCCTAGGGTTCTTAGCTTCCTTTTTATCTTGCTTAGGGGATGCTCCTAAGATAGATTTTCCTTTGTCTAAGTTCTCACTAGCTAAATCAATTTTAACATCATTGTTCTCAATTTCAACATTATTACTAGGAAGAACAAAAACAGTAGTACTAGTGAAAGCAGTATTAGAGGAAGAGAAACCATACCCTAAACCTGTTTGATCAGAAGCAGATTTCTGAAGACTGAGCATCTCATCAAGCTTTGCACTTGAAGCCCTCTCCAATTGAGCTCTAACTTGAAACAACTCCGGTTCAAGCTTCTTGGTCTTCTCAGCTAAGAAATTGTTCTTGTACCTCAGTGCTCTAATAGTCTGGTTAGCCTCATCAAACTTTGTGGAAAGCTCTTCACGATCAAGTTCCACATCATTGAGCTTCTTAGTGGTCAGCCTGTAAAGTTTCTCATGTTTCTTAGAAAGTTGTATAATTTCTCATAGGCTGTATGGATATCATCTTGATCATCCATCTTCTCAAACTTGGATTCCACCAATTCCTCTTCTTCAACCATATCTTTAACAATCCCATCAGTAGGATTGACAGTGGTAGTGAAGGCATTCAAGATTCCGTCATCCTCATTGTCGGAACCATCCTCAGGCTCGGTGTCACTTAAGGTAGCAGTAAGTGCCTTGATTTTCCCAATACTCTTGAGATATGTAGGACACTCTTGTTTCATGTGACCGAAGACTTGACACCCAAAGCACTTAGGTCCTGCAGGAATAGTGTACTGACCGCCATCCCTTGCATCCTTCTTCCCTTTGTCTTGGATCTTAAACTGAGAAGAACTGGATTACCTACAGTCCTTGTCAAAGCCCTTTCCATTGTCATTCTTCATAAACTTCTTGAATTGCCTGGTGATGTAGGATTTCATCTTAGAATCTTCATCATCTGAAGACTCATCTGTCTCACTGCTCTTGGCCTTTAGTGCCATGCTCTTGCCTTTACCTGTCTTGCCAATCCTAGTCAACCTTAGCTCGTAGGTCTGCAAATTTCCAACCAACTTTGTTAAAGGAATCTTATCAATGTCCTTTGATTCCTCGATTGTTGTAATCTTGGCATGGAATCTCTCAGGTAAATATCTGAGCACCTTTCTCACAATCTTGGGTTCAGGAATGGTTTCCCCAAGATTGAAAGCTGAGTTCACTATGTCCTTAAGCTTGTCATAGAACTCATCGAATGACTCATCCTCCTCCACATTAATCTCTTCAAAGCTTGTAGTTAGCCTCTAAAGCTTTGAATCCTTAACAGTCTTTGTTCCCTCATAGGTTGTCTGGAAGATGGTCTATGCTTCCTTAGCAGCTTCTGTGGAGGATATCTTCTTGAACTCCTCATTGGTGACCGCATTGAATAAGGCATTCAAAGCTTTGCTGTTGAAGTTTGCTGCCTTGTTCTTGATCTTGGCATCATCCCAGTCTGCCAGCGCTTCCTTCGGCTTGGTCCAGCCTATCTCAACAGCTTGCCACACTTTCTCATCTAAAGATTGTAAGAAAGCTCTCATGTGTACTTTCTAGTATGCATAGTTAGTGCCATCAAATAAAGGAGGTATGATTAACGACTGTTCTCTATTCATGACAAACAGGGGTCAATGGATCAACACATCAAAGATTAAACCCTAATCAGAGTGTGCCTACTCTGATACCATTTGATAGGCCAAAAGCGAATTGACCCCTTGTGATAAATTAACCAATTAATTTAGCCAAGTGAATTAATTAAGTTAATTAATCATGCAAACATGTGGTAGCACAAACAAATCACCAATAAACTAATTATGCAACCGAAAATAAATAACACGATAATTTGTTTATGAATGGGGAAAACCTAACTGCAAAAACCCCACCGGGTGATTTTCAGGTCGCACTCGCGAAATTCCACTATTATTACAATAAGCAATTACAAGTAAAGGAATCCTAGTACCTTATACCAACCTACAGTTGAACTCTTACCCCAATACCCAATTGAACTTGTTCTGTAGTGACAATTTGCCTTTTCAATGCATAGCTCCCAAGTACGTGTCTAACCAATACGCGGATCCCAGTACGCGACTTCAATCACCAACTAGAGAAGGTTGTTGGCTACAAAGTTCTTCAATTTATCCCAACAATGAAGATCAAGAAGATGCTTAGTCACAAAACCCTACACTGTACATACACAGTAACTTCTTCACAAGAATAATGAACTAGGGCAAAACTTTGTTTTCGGTTACAAATTGTTTGAACAAACTTTGCTCAACACTTGTACAACTTGTGTACACTTTGACGTCTCTTAAAATAATCATTTTATATGTCTAGGGTTAGAAGAAAAAAAGGCCCAAACATATAATCACAGATTAGAGTAAATAAAAAACTGGAATTCTGTTATTCAAAAAGCTTGATAGATAGCTGTCTGTCGAGGTGCTGTCGAGCAACTATCGAGCCACGAGGCTAGAACAGCTTAAACTCGATGGATAGCTAGCTGTCGAGCTTTAATGAATAGCACTTCTTCAGCTTGAATCTTGGACAGACTTGCATTTCTTCAACACTTGATCTTGAAACACAATTTCTTAAAACACATCCTAGATCTACCCAAATACAAGTAAAGTGTGTTTTGTCAAAGTATAAGCAAATTACATAAAATAGTGACATATGTTCCTAACAAGTGAATCACATATGTCCTAACAATAACTAAATGGGAGAAGCTAGACCCCTAAAACTACTAAACATTGCCACTTGGTTTATATCGACATGCTTTTGTCCACGACATTTTTGCTTATGCTTGGGAGACCATGCCCTAGCTCCATGTGTCCTCGCTCCATGTGTGTACATGCAAAGGCACCTAAAACTTCCAGTGTATTCAAATTAGAGATCATCTTAAGGCGTGCCATCAGTCATTTTTGTATTATAAATTTACCTCATAGTTTCTTGCCTTGCAGAACGACCTTGCTCACCAAACATCTCCTTCAGATTTAGCATAATGTCTAAAGCTAGTTCAACATCCTACATTTGATGCTGTAGAACATTTGAGATAGATGTTAGGATATAGCAGTTGGCCATCTCATTAGATTTTTGCCAACAATCATATCGCTCTTTTTCCTCAAGAGGAGCATCTAATGATGGAAAGCTAGGACATGGTTTAGTAAGCACGTATTTGAGCTCTTCAACAGTAAGAAAAATGTCCAAATTTCTTTTCCAATCAACATAATTGGATCCAGTTAGTTTGTTTTGATTAAGAATAGCAACAAGTGGGCCAAATGATGCCATGATTAAATCTAAAAACAATAAACATGAATATAATAAATAAACTGGACATTATCAATTTAGCATATAAACATATAATATGGAACCTTAATAAAACCATAATATAATATATTTGCAACAACAACTCAATCTATGTCTATAATTCCTTGGTAGCAAGTATATTATAAATATCATAATTGATTGAGAATTATTCTCATTATTAGTGCTATTATGATAACTCTTATCTAACACTAATAATATGTCGTTTTACCTTTAGCCTCTAAGTAATAATGACATAGCTCATTTGGGAGGTTACAATTACACTTAGTCCAGTGTACACCATTATCTAGAATCATGTGTAGCCACATTTCATCTCCCTTATAGTGTTTAAAACTTGTAGTACCATGGAACAAAACACCCTCCTTTGGGATCACGAGGCATATACGCTAAGACGAGGTGCTTGTCCATACTACTTTAAACGGGTAAGCTCAATCTTGTAGTACTATGAAGTAAACACCCTCCTTTGGGATCAAGAGTCATATACGCCAAGACGAGGTGCTTAGCCACACTACTATGAATTGATAATGGAGTCTGTGAGATCCAACCCATGTATCTCTCTCCCACTAGATGTTTTAAATTAAAGGTTTTTAATTAGTAAACATGTGTAATCTCATCACACATAGCCTTGCTCTTTATCCATGTGAAAACACTTAGAAAAAATTCGGAATTCACAGTTTTCGATCGATCGAATGTGAATCTCGATCAATCAAAAAAATTAAAAAATTCATACTTGATAATTTGCCTGGCTCGATTGGTACTCAATTATTGTTCGATCGATCAAAAAAGAAAATTTGATCAATCGACTAGCAATCGAATCAAATAGATTGATCACTGTTTCGCTCAATCGATCGAAGGTAATTTTCGATCGATCAAATCTTGTGAAACTTGAATTTTCCAAAAAATTTCTAAGGCAGTTTTCAACGGTTTTTAAGGAACAAACAAGCATCATATGAACATAATAGACAGAGATTGATATCAAAATTGAATTTCATTGATGCTATAGCCTTAAAGTTCAATTTAACATATTTAATATCAAACTTAAACAACATTATAATATCAATATCAGTTTTTATCAAACAATAATTTCAACAACCAAGCAGAAAATTAATTGTATAATCTTCTAACAACATGAAATTTCTATCTCTAATTCCAAAACTCATAAAACATGTTATACAGATTGGAAATTGAAAACCGCTCTGATACCATGTGTAGGATAAATACATGTTTGTATCACATACAAAACATACGCAGCGGAAAATTAACGGATCTACTTCATTCGCAATTGATAACATGTACTATGTAAATTTTAGAATATAAGAACAAGAGTGTGTACCTTGGTGCAGTGAAATTCAAAACCAAAGATTAGAAGTACTTAGGAACACTTTAAATCTTCACTTCAATTCCACTTATGCCCAAGAAGTGTGGTCTCTCAATCAATTTATATGAATGTGTTCAAGGGAGAATAAGAGAGTGTCCAACACTCACATACAAACCATTTCATTCTCTTACAAAATTCTATATGTTTCTCTCCTTGTAACTGATTATCTAATTGGGCTAGCCTTTGAGCCTTTTCAATTGGGTTTTAGTATGTGGCTTGGAGTGGGACTAAAAGGGAACAAATAAGACACTAGTTCCAATGGGCCTTGAGCTTTTTTGTCAACTCTTGACAATTCCAAAGTTACCATTAATTATATTTAATACCACTATATAAATATAATTGCACTTTAGGCCTTATTAATAAATTATATCCCAAGACTTTATTGTACATGCAACCTCTTCATAAAATATTCGTAGTAATACAAAGTCATGAAAGTAGACTACCACTTTAAAGATTACTACATCTTAATCCTTGAGTACCCAATTTAATCCTTTAAGTTATTCATCATATATTTATGAAATCCAATTTCATTAATATATACTTAAGTAACTCTTTACTAAAGTGGTTAGGCCTAACACTCTAAATAACCGAATAAACTAAACTTATCTCAAGGGAATATTTTATATCTTTGTTAAGAGATTATGAATTTCATCTTGAGAATTTTTGTTCCATCAACACTAAATGTGGCTGCCTAGCATACTGAGGTTTTGATCGTGACTTTAAATCTCAATCCTAATATATCAAAACAACCTACACTTTATGATCAGGTCCATTATTCTCTCAGGAATAAGAGTTCATGTAAATAGAAGTCGTGAGATTTGTTATTCATTTGACAGTCGTTAGGAGAATAATAAATCTTACAACAGCCTAGTTCAATATGTCTTAACTCTTAAAACATATCAATATTTCAACTAGAAGTCTCCACTTCCATGATTAAGACAAATCATCTTAGTTAATATGTTATAGTCATCGCAGATGAAACGCCCAATTTCATCACCGACTATGAACTGAAATTCAAAGTTTACAAAGAACTTATGACTTATATCTTCTGTGACTAAATCACATACTATGCATCTCATGGACTAAATGATATTGTTCAAATATTCATATTACCATTATTTTAGATAACAATAAAATAACTTTATTAATCACAACATTAAGTCATACATAATGTCATACATAGCATCATACAATAGGATTTAAGGGTACTAATCCTAAAACAAGGCTCGATGGTCCAATGGTCTACTGTCATGCCTAGCACACAAGGCCTGATAGTAGAAGTTAAATCATCCTTGGGGGATATGATGGCATTCATTGTGAATTCTTTAGAATATAAGGAGATGAGACAAGCTAGATCCAATTCCCCCTCGCATGATTCCTATGCCATTTTTGATCTGATGACCTTAGCCAGAGCCGGAACACTAACCCTGATGTGGGGAATGGACATCCCTTGGCCAGTGCACTTCCTTTTCGGAGGGGTCGTAGCCTAGAATGAATTCTCCTTTGTTGTCTAGGAGTTCAATCAGAGAAGCATTCCCATGTCCTATAGCACTGAGGCCTTGGCCTAACTGATAGACAAATTTGAGCATCTTCTTGGCAGCAATTAAAGTAGTGAAGGGCCATGCTGACTCAAGTTTTGAAGTTCTAGAAATCATGGAGACTAGCTCGAAACTGTGGAAAGTTGCCTCCGAAAAGGCATTAGCACCAATGTAGGGGATAGAAGTCTCCTTGAAGATGGTTAGGGTTCTTTAGCCATAATAGTGATCAACTGATCCTCAGAGGGAACTTGAGCCTCCAGTGAAGGGTAGAAGCAACTGCACCTGTGGCATGTAGCCAAGGCCTCCCTAGGAGCATATTATATAGGGAATCCACCTTGATGACTTGGAAGTTGACCATGAAAGACCTGGGGCCAATTCCAATTGCTAATTCAATCCCACCTTGCACTTCTCGAAAAGTGCCATCAAAGGCTCTGATGATCGTGGTGGTAGGACGAATAAGAGAAGTATCCACATTCAAGAGCTCTATTGTAGACATTAGGAACATATTCAAGGCTAATCCATTGTCAATTAATACTCTGGAGACGATCATGTCTTCACACTTCACCATACTATGCATGGGCAAAGTATGCTTTCTACTCTCTGGTGGTAGTTCATCATCTATAAAGGAAATCTGGTTGGTGGCCAGCACCATTGAGACCATACCCTCAAAGGAAGATTTTGTGACACTTGTAGAAACACATGCTTCCTTCAAGACTTTCAAGAGAGCCTCACAATGGACATCAAAGGATAGCAACGGTGCTAAGATAGATATCTGAGCTGGCGGCCTATTTTACTGCTGAATCACACTGTATTTTGAGTTTCTGATAATTTTCAAGAATTCCTCGGCTTCTTCGGTTGTAACCCTATTCCTGACGGACTCGACTGTACTCTTGTCAATCTCTTTCCTTCTCTTTTCTAGCTCCTCGAGAGTATAGCAGCGGCCACTCCTACTAAGCCCAGATAGACCTGAAGAGATATTGGAGCAAACCTCATCTTTTCTGGTTTGAGTGGAGATCAAGGACACATCATATTTCCATGGGACACAGTGGCTATCTTCATAAGGGAACAGCTTCGGCATGCAAATGATAACGCCCTCCTGAGTTTGTAAATTGGGCGCTATGGAGAACATTTTTAGATTAATGACCACCGAACTTGGTAGAATGGCTTCGAGGGGCTTTGAACTAGATACCTTAGAGATTCCGGAGGTAGGCCTCAGCAGAATAAGAGAATTGAAACCTCGGATAGCGGGAACAATAGCGGTTCCCTCCTAAACTGATGATGAAGCTGGCCCTGCAATCATAGGCAATGCAAGAACCAGAGGAGTGAATCCCTCGATGGTTAATGGGTTTTGCCATTTTCCTGAATTTGATGACTCTAGATCCATAGGTGATTCTAAGATCTCCTCAATGACTACTGAAGAAGAAGGTACTAAAGTAACCTTATTGAGGCGTTTCTGTAGATATTCATCCCAATCTTTCCTTGATCCAACAGATACAACATTGCTGCTAGTTCCTAATTGGTTAGCTAGAGGACATAGGCTGGCTACCATGCAACCATCTCTTCACACAATTTCCCTTTCAATCCTAATAATACCATGAACGGCTAGACTTTGAACCTATGCTCAGAGCACTCTACAATCAAACAAGGCATGCTTGTCTCCATTGTTGCAAAATTAGTAGATTCCCTAATCAAATCCTAGGGTTCCCATACCCTTAAAATCAAGGTGGCTCTCTTGGACCAAGGCTCGAAGCATGGCCTTCCATGGGAATGATGGTGAGGAGAAATCTGGGACCTTTTCTTTCATTGTGATGATGGCGTTTGCATTCCCTTCCTGATGGGGAGGCAAAGGGTTAATGATGATGTTCAAAGTGGCTGCATTATCGAATTGTATCAACTTGTTGTCGATGAGATCCTAGACACGATCTCTCAATTGGTAGCATTCTTCTAGAGTATGCCCCTCAGCCCTAAAATGGTGTTCACACTTCTTGGACGAATCAAAGACAGGTGATGGAGGGGGCCTTCTCTGGGCCTTGAAAACATCGAGGTCACTAGCTTCCTTTCCAGCAGGTAAGCATAGAGATCTGCCATGGGCATAGGTAACGAAATGTACTTCCAGTTTTCCCTCATGGGGGGACGAGGTGGGTCTGGCCTTCCTCTTTGATTAAAGGCTTGGTTAGGTGCTTAAGTAGACTGAGCCTATTGCTGATAAGGTCTAGCAGCTGGGGTTGCATAAACAGCAGCAACACCCTTAGGCCTTTTTGATGCATTGTCGACCATGTGCACATCGACTTCCTTCTTCTTATGGCTAGTCATTTTCTTGACTTGTTTTTCAACCATGGAACTCAAGGATTCGGGATCCACGATCTTCTTGCTCCTAATACCCTCGTCAATATGTTCCCCAATAGGGATGAGTCTCGCGAAATGAGTGACTTGGGTGCTGATCATCTTCTCATAGTAAGGAGGCTTGACGTTGTCAGTGAATCATTTGATCATCTCATTTTCCATTATGGGGGGTTGCACTTGTGTGGCTAGCTCTCGCCACCTTTGGGCATATTCTTAGAAAGATTCTCCACTCTTCTTCTCTGTTCTTGTAAGGACCATGTGGTTGGGAGCTATCTCAGAGTTGAACCGATTGTATTCTAGGAAAGAGTTGGCCATTTCTCCCCAGCTAAAGCTCTTTTCCAATCTCACATACCATGTGGCCATAGGGCCGGTCAAACTATCAGGGAAAATTTGGAAAAGTAGAGGGTGATTATCCCCATAGGGAGCCATCTTTTTACAAAACATGTGCAAGTGTGCGCAAAGGTCTCCCTTACCATCATACTTGAGGAACTCTGGTGGCTTAAACTTGGGAGGCATAACGACCTGAAGGAAGTTGGTCAAACTTTCTAGATCAACACTTCCATGGACACTGGTGCCCTCCATGATACGAAGCTTCTTAACTAGAGTTTCCACTTGGCTCTTGACTTAAACGATCCCAAATTTGGGGTTTTTGTTCTTAGAGGGATCTGTTTCTTGGTCATTGCCTTGAGGCGGTATATTGTGGCCTTGATCTTGTTCTGGTGGGTGCTGATTTTCATTCTCTGTCTAGGGACCTCCTTGACTATGACCGGAAGAGTTTTGTCCTCCTCCTACAACTAGACATTGACCATGCGCATCAATTCTGACATTTGCTCTTTCATTTGAGCGAACTCGGCAGTACTCACTTTGGGACTCGAATGCCCACTGGTAGACATCTCTCTTGCACGAGACCTAGTGATGATGGGATCATGAGGTGGTGGTAGCTTAGACTGTTTCCTTTTAGCAATTTTTAGCAATCATTTGATCATGAGAATGAATGGGACGTGATAGAAACAAGGTGCATTTGACAATGTGGAAACACAACACCAAAATCAAGTTAGTTTATGTCCTTGTTATTTAACATGCACCTATCATTTTTAGAAAAATTTGGCGTTGCACCCTTGATTGGGTATTTATCATGGTGAGTTTCTACTATGGTGCAAGATTAATGCACAAGATTAGCAAGTAACCAAAACTTTCATGATATGCTTGGTAATGTGGGACGGACCATTCTTTAGATTACATGCTTGTACAAGATTTGCTTTTACAGCACTAGGTTCATCGACTCCAACAGTAGGCCCTTTACAATACAGGTAAATGCAATTCTGAGGAAAAACTTGGCTCTTGACGATGTGGACTTCTCAGGGAAGCTCTTGGCAACTTGAACCTCCTGGCAATTTGAACAGCATGGATCTCTTGGACCTTTGGATCTCTTGAGGGAGATTTTGGACTCCTGACATTTAGGACCTTTTGGCAACTTACACCTCTTGGCAATTTGGACAGCATGGATCTCTTGGACCTTTGGATCTTCCTTGGGAGAATTCTTGAACTCATGATATCTTAGGATTCTTAACAGTTTTTCAGCAGCATCTCCTCTTGGGGAGTTTTGGTTACTTGTCATAAATTTTATCTTTGCACAATTAGGCGATAGGACCATTTAGTGTATGCATGAATGCCCTAGTAGGGTTGTAAACCGTTAGGGATAGGGTATGATCTAGCATGTATAAGTAACGGGGTTACTTTTCCTAGGGATTTAATCATGGATGCTGTGCAAGTAGGATAGAAAGAACCTAGCCTGTTACAAGTAAAAAAAGGCGCACTTGTTACAAGATACTTTCCCTTGACCTCTATCCCTATAAGGGTATCCTTTCCTAGGCTTGAATGTTCACTCTTTGGGCATTACCTAGTCCTCATGGGCTTTGGGCTTGATCTAGTCCTCACGGGTTTGACATAACTAGGCCAATTGTATGCAAAGGCTTAACTAGTAGGTTGTTCCTATCCTAGGGGGACTCAATCGCCATACCCATCCCTTCATAGAAGTTGTAGGGTAGGAAGGATCGAAGGGGCCTTTTCAGCTACTCCTATCCACCCATGGACGCAAAAGTGCCTACAAAGTCAGCCCCAGATCTAACTATGGGTAACACTTCTGATGTTTTATATCTAGGCATCTGCAAATGGGGTGATGAAATCCCCAAAGAGATGTGACTATGCCAGTAGTGCGGAGCCCGGGTTCAGCTCAAAAAGGGTGTTAATGTGATGCAATCCTTAATGAAGGGGAAAGACTTTTTCAAAGCACAGCAGATATACATATGAAAGCAAATAAAGGTGTAGCAGAAATTAAATCTTGCTACCCGCTATTTGCATGTGAAGGAAAGCAATAAAGCATGTGAGGAAAGCTGTAAAGCCCCATGAAAATACCTCACACCCCTTTTTGGAATATGTTTTTGCTCTTTTGAAAATAGTCTACTAGGATATAGTAGAAGCCTTTTTCAAAAAGGAAAGCCCAAGAGGCTAATGCCAATTTTCGTTTTTTGAAAGCCAATGTCCAAAGATTATGGTTTTATCAAAAGCTCTAAAGGCTAAACTCTCATCGATCCCCAGTAAAGTCGCTAGTCTGTCGACGCCCGGGCCTTGAATGGTTAGAAAACCATTAGGCCTTCGTTTGACCACCTACCATGGCAATGCTCTCGTGTGTATGGGGCCTGTTAGAGGCCCCTCTTGATAATTGTGTGGTTCACGTGGAGATTTGGGTGCTCTCTTTCTCTGGAGAGGAAGGTAGGTCTACCTTTGGAGGTGTGGCAGGAATCTTGGCCAAATTTTAGGTGATTACCAAAGGTAAGTGAAGTTGCCACCAATCATTGGGTTTTTCTAAGGTGTGATTGATTACTTGTTTTTAGTTGATTATATTACCAATCCTAGGCTAAAAAAAATGGCATTTTTCCTAATCTAATGTGGATTAAAAAAAATCTTGATTCTTGAGTTTGGAAGTTTAGTTACTTGTGGGGAAGGTATTAGGAACCCCACAATGCCTATCCAAGGACAGTCCTTTGTTTTAATAAAACCTTAATTTTCGAAGATTGGCAATAAAAAACATGATTTTGGCATTAGCTTTTGAGGCTTTGCATGCATAGGGGGCTTCGGTTTTGGAATGGGTGTGGTCCCAATCTATGCTGTCCCAAGGCATTCGAGCAACGTACTAGATTTCCACGATGAAACTCCGGTGACATGTCACCTTACTTTCACGGCAGAAATTAGGCATCGCTTTGTCTTAGGTGACATGCAATGTGACAATCACACCGGAAGGGGCGAGCAGGTATATATATACATACATCATGCGCAATGCAAGCACACAAATCAGGAAAGTAAATGCCTACATCCCTAAAGCATGGCCCAAAATATAGGTGCAGGAAAGTAAACAGGGGTCGCCATACTCTAGAGATGAGAGTAAATGGTACATGGCATGATATACCTAATACAACCCATCTAAGAGAGAAAGGAGGGAGGAAGGAAGGGGGTTTAAAAGAGTACATAACCAAATGGGAAAGGCTAGACCCCTAAATCTACTGAACATAGCCCTTGACTTATATCCACATGCTTGCATCCTCACCTTTTTTGCTTGCGCCTGGGAGACCGTGCCCTAGCTTCATACGTCCTCGCTCCATGTGTGTACATGCAAAGGCAAAGAAAAGAAACCAACAGACAAGCAATGGAAGGAAAAGTTGCAAAGAGCATATGAAAGTGGCATAAAGCAGATAAACATGATAGATATGGCAAGCAAAGAAACAAGAAAGCAAGCAAACAAGTGAGAAGGCAAACAAGCAAGAAATAAAACAAAAGGAGGTGTTCGCGAGGGACAAATGTAGGTTTGGATCGAATGTCCATAACTTCATTGTGTTGAAGCGTGGACGACACACTAGCAAGCAAGACTCATGCAAGGACATGTGAGCAAGCGTGTAAAGACGCATAGAAAGCTAACGGGAGGCACGAACAAACATGGTAAGCATAGCATCACACGAAGCGGAAAGGGAAGGGCATGTATGAAGAAACCCGGCATCTTTTCCTTCCATTGCTTGTCTACTGGTTTCTTGTCTTTGCCTTTGCATGTACACATATGGAGCGAGGACGCATGGAGCTAGGGCACAATCTCCTAGGCACAAGCAAAAGGGGCGAGGATGCGAGCATGTGGATATAAGCCAAGCGGCTATGTTCAGTAGATTTAGGGGTCTATCCTCTCCCATTTGGTTATGTACTCTTTTAAACCCCCTTCCTTCCTCCCTCATTTCTATCTTAGATGGGTTGTATTAGGTATATCATGTCATGTACCATTCGTCCTCATCTCTAGAGTATGGCGACTCCTGTTTACTTTCCTGCACCTATATTTTGGGCCATGCTCTAGGGATGTAGGCATTTACTTTCCTACTCTGTGTGCTTGCATCGTGCATGATGTATGTATATATATACCTGCTCACTCCTTCCGATGTGATTGTCACAGTCCATATCACCTTAGGCAAAGTGATGCCTAATTTCTGCTGCGAAAGTAAGGTGACATGTCGTCGGATTTTCGCTGTGGAAATCTAGTACTTTTCCCGAATGTCTTGGGAAAGCATGGATTGGGACCACACCCATTCAAAAGCCAAACCTCAAAGCTCTCTATGCATGCAAAGCCCTAAAAACCAATGCTAAAATCATGTCTTTTATTACCAATCTCTGAAAATTAAGATTATATCAAAGCAAAGGACTGTCATTGGACAGGCATTATGGGGTGCCTAACACCTTCCCCACACGTAACCAAACTTCCAGACTCAAGAATCAAGATTTTTTTCCATCCACATTAGATTAGGAAAAATGCCATTTTTCTTAGCCTAGGATTGGTAATAAAATCAACTAGAAACAGGTGACCAATCACACCTTTGAAAAATCCAATGATTGGTGACGACTTCACTTACCTTTGGTAATCACCTAAAATTTGGCCAAGATTCCTGCCACACCTCTAAAGGTAGACCTACCTTCCTCCCCCGAGAGAGAGTGCACCTAAAGCTCCACACAATCCACACAATTATCGAGAGAGGCCTCCAACGGGCCCCACGCACGCGGGAGTGTTGCTATGGCGGGTGGTCAAATGAAGGCCCGGTAGTTTTCTAATCATTCAAGGCCTAAGCGTCAACAATCGTAACAATTACGATCATTTTGATAAAACAAAATTAAGGATCTAATGACCACAATTAGGATGTCTATTTCCAATGTGAAATTACTCTTTTACCCTCCATGTGAGGTTAAATGTAGATTGCAAAATGATGTGCCACAATATATATATATATATATATATATATATATATATTACTTAAAAAATCTGACATTATAGGGAGCCACTTTTTTTTTTTTTTTAATTAATGGGAAATACTAAATATATGTATCTAGATCTACGAAGTTACCACAATCAAGATAATTTTAAAAATAGATAAATCTAGGTACATTAAAGAAAAAACAAAAATTGTATTGTAATGTAAATGTAAAAGTTTACACATAAATTACTAGTCATAGTCATTTTAATGTTGCCATAAGTGAAGAAATAATTTGCACATTCAATTAAGAACACCAAATCAAAAAATAATATCAATAATTAAAATGATTTACATTATCTAAAATGTTAAAAAAATGATAGAATTTATACAATAATTGAACAATGCTAATAGAATAATAGAAATGCAATAAATATTATAAGTATTTAGACCTACAACAATCAAGATAATTTCAAAAATAATTAAATAAAGGTAAATAAAGAAAAAGCAAAAAATTTTATTGCAATATAAATGTAAAAGTTTACATATTAATTACCTAGCATAGCCATTTTAATGTTGCCATAAATGAAGAAATAATCTGCACAATCAATTATGAATACATCAATAAATAATATCAACAATCAAGATGAAATTCATTATCTATAATATATATATATATATATATATATATATATATATTTTAAATAATCATAGAGTTTAAGTAATAACTGAGCCATGTTAATAGAAAAATAGAAACACAATTAAGAAAAGAAATAAAAAATCTACTTCTTCTCACATAAAGGTAATTCTTCTCATAGAAAAAGCAAAATTCTTCCTTATATTAGTTCTTCACTTAATAGTAGAGTAGAATAAAGTTGTAGTTGAGTTTTAGTTTAACTCAATTTCTATTAGATTCAAACTTACATGCTTATCTAATAAAAGTTTTCTTATGTGGATTATCAAAACAACAAAAGAGATGTTTTTGTTTGTGATATTAAAGTTATTCGTGTAATTCTGAATTGATATATACTCTTTTCTTTTTTCTTTTCTTTTTTCATTTTTTTTCATTTGTACGTTGTTATCAAATTTTTTTTTTTTAAATCAATCTTATTTGATTTGCACTCCAAAAAAGTTGATAAGAATAAAAATAGTGGTGTTATTTAAAATTAATTTGTACAACTAATAATAGGATTCCATGTTTGGGTTTTATCATTTTATATACCAAAATAGCCTCAAATTTTAGATACTTATCCATATCCCTTAAAATTAGGCATTGTCATCTCTCTTTATTCCTTTTGACCGGTGAGTCAGTTACTAAAATCAAACATAGATAAATACCTCTTAGGAGTAGTCCTTCCTACAAGGTAGTTCTATTAGTGCTTTTTTTTTTTAATCATTTTATTGCTCATATGATTTTGATTGTTCTATATGATTTTTAGTTCCTTCTTTCTCTTTTATTTTTTTTTTTTTTGAAAATTTTGACACTAGAAATAAAAAAGCTTCCTCACACATGTGAAGTGCGTGTGGTGAGGCTAGTAATAAAATGATTATATGAAGTATTTAAATAGTAATCTAATTAAGATTTTTATTTACTTAAAAATTATTGGAGAAGAAGATAAGAACAAAAAAATAATATCCATTTTAAAAATAAATTAAAAAAATCTGCTTTGTACATTGATATCAATTTTTTTTTTTTTAATTCTATCTTATCTGATTTGCACTCTTAAAAAGTTGATAAGAATAAAAAGAGTGTTGTTATCTAAAAATTAATAATAAAAAGATTAGATAAAGAATTCGAATAGTAATCAAATTGAGACTTTTATTAATTAACTTAGAAATTGTAGGAGAAGAAGTCAAGAACCAAAAAAAAAAAAAAAAAAAAAAATTCTATTTTTTTAAAAAATCTCTCTCTCTCTCTCTCTCTCTCTCTCTCTCTCTCTCTATATATATATATATATATATATATATATATATTCCCAACAAAAATTGTATATTTAACTGTGATTTAGACTCTCAATTTATAAACTTTGGGGTCAAAGAATTTGACAACCCCGGCCCACCTCATACTAGGCCCAAAGCCCACACCGAGGAGGAAGGAATGGCCGGGGACGAATAAAGAAAGCCCAAAGTGGTCCAGAAACATCGCCGAGGACAATTCTGTCCTCGACCAACCCTGATCCTAGAAGGGAAAAGCGGCCCGCCATCAACGGCAGCCTCCCAGAGCATCCCAAGAAAAAGGACAAGTACTGTAGGACAGCCACGAGAGCATGGTGTAGGAACAGCTCAAGGAGAAACTGTCACCTCCGCATTAAATGCCCATAACTAACGTTCTGGCATCATTAATGAGGAAATGACCCCTGAACAGTGCGGTCTTGGTTGCTGCAACTCACTGAAGGTTTTGGAAGGTGACTGATGGGACAGACACTTAAGTAGTGACCTGCATGATCAACAGATGGAGGACCAAAATCGACTGGAGGGGGATATATAATCTGAGAAATCCTCTAGGAAAGGGGGTAGAGAAAAAAAGGGAATACGGTAGCAGTTTGCATGATCTTAAAAATCTTTGTAACCTAGCACTGAAGAAAGAATAAGAACACTAAGTTCCTCGGACAAAATGCCCAAGGATAGAATTTCATACTTTAGTCCATATCCTTGTTATTCAATCCATTCATAACCATGCCTAGTTGTTGTAATCCTCACTAAGACCTAGTTCTTAAACCTACTCTTTATAAATTTGTTGTATTGGGCTAGTTGGGTTTGAGTCCCATCATCTAGTAGCAGAAGTGCTAAATCCCAGTCCTTACAATTGGTGCCATTTGTGGGGAGAACTCGTGTGTTAGTAAGGGCAACAATCAAGCATGGTAGGATCAGGCCCTCATCAAGCAGGCTCCCATCAGCCTGAACTGGCTAGATCCCAACAACAACTTTCCTAACCCTGAGTGTGATCGAAATGAAGAGAATGGAAGGTTTTGAGAGGGAAGTGTGCACACCACTCAAACCAGCAAAAGCTATTCTCGTGTGGGCAATCACGTGCTCCAAAGACAAAATAACAACTGAGTCATGCAACCAGAAGAAGATAGGAGTTATGTATCCTAAAGACAAAATGATAAGCAGGCCATGCAGCAAGAGATAGATGATTTGAAGAGAAAGCTACGCCATGCACAACGAAGGCTATCTCATTCTAGGCCTAACATACCCTTCGATGATGAAAGTGACAATGACTATAGGCAAAGATCGAGAACTTCCCCAAGTGAGACCTTTTCTTACGAAGAAGAGCACTACCGGAGGCATAAGCGTAAAAGCCCATCTCCTAGGGGCTTGGGAAACGATGCCATGAGCAGGGTACTGGATCAACTCTCCAAGTCACCTTTCACGCACCACATAGAAAGGGCTACACTTCCTCGACAATTCTAGCAGCCTACCTTCGCCATTTACAACGGCAAAATAGACCCCGTGGAGCATGTGAGCCAATTCAACTAGAGGATGGCTGTCCATTCTAAAAACAAAGCGCTGATGTGCAAGGTTTTCCCATCTAGCTTGGGGCCAATGGCGATGAGGTGGTTCAATGACTTAAAGATGAATTCCATAGATTCTTATAGGCAGTTAACCCAAGCTTTTGGCTCCCGTTTCGTCACAAACAGCAGAGCTCCTCGGCCCTTGAGCGCTTTATTGTCATTATCCACGCATGATGGAGAAACTCTAAAGGCCTACTCAAACAGATATTGGGAGATGTATAATGAAATGGACGACAATTTTGATGATGTTGCCATTAGCACCTTCAAAAATAGTCTCCCAGCCGAGCACGGCTTGAGGAAGTCTCTGACTAGCAAGCCTGCCGCCAGTGTGTGCCAACTGATGGATCAAATCGATAAGTATAAATGAGTAGAGGAAGACCAGTTGCAAGGTAAGGGAAAAGAGAAGGTTATCCCTCAGGAGAGGAGGGATTTCAGGTCGGACTGAGATAACAACAACCTCCCGAGTAACCAACACACAGACTATCAATATCGTATTCTGAGAACCAGTACATCGGGTGTTGGAGAAAATCAAGAACGAGCCATACTTTAAGTAGCCGAATAAAATGGCTGGAGAGTCCATGAGGCGCAATCAGAACTTTTATTGCCAATACCACCAAAACCACGGACACACCACGAAGAACTGCAGGAACCTCTGGAACTATCTGGACCAGCTAGTCCGAAAAGGAAAGCTGAAGCACCTTCTACATCATTCCAGGGGTCATCAAGGCCAGACCCACCAGGAACCCTAGAGAGATACTACCCTAAGGCCACCCGTGGGGATGATCAATGTAATCCTAGCCACGCCAGGAAGAACAGGCACGCACCCTTCAGGAGTGTTGTCCATGACTCAGCTACCTACCGAGGAGTCCCAGCCAGGGCCGAAGAGGGCCAGAATGAATTTTCACCCAATCTTGAGTTTTTCAGAAGAAGGCAAGATCGGAACCACCCAGCCCCATGACGATGCACTGTTGATCACTCTCAGAATTGGGGACTACGATGTGAAAAGAGTGATGGTGGATGGCGGCAGTGCGGCCAAGGTTATGTACCCCGACCTCTACAAGGGGCTGAAGTTAAAACCGAAAGATTTGATACCCTATAGCTCTCCTTTGATGAGCTTCGATAGGAAACTTGTTATTCCAAAAAGCATGATTAGGCTACCCATCCGGACCAGCCTAGAGATAGTGGAGGTGAACTTTATAGTGGTGGACACCTACTCCCCCTATACAACCATCATCGGTAGACCCTGGCTCCATACCTTAGGGGCTGTCGCTTCCTCGTTGCATCAGAAGGTGAAATTCCCATCAGGGGACCAGGTTCTCGAAATCCGTGGTTGCCAATCCACGGCAAGCCAGTGTGTGGTGGCTGCCATCTCACATTGGCTCAATGTGGAGCCCTCAGCCTTCGTTGAAAAGAATTTATGGGGAAACTAGCTACTTCAAGAAAAATCTAAGTACTAGAGAGAACCAAGGTCTTGCATGGTCCTCGGACTCAAACCTATGGGGAAACTAGCTGCTTCAAGAAAAATCTAAGTACTAGACAGAACCAAGGTCTTGCATGGTTCTCGGACTCAAACTTATGGGGAAACTAACTACTTCAAGAAAAATCTAAGTACTAGACAGAACTAAGGTCTTGCATGGTCCTCAAAGGCAAATCTATAGGGAAACTAGCTATTTCGAGATTCATAAAAGTTGCAAATATGGCCTAAGTACATGCCCGGTACCTCAGATCATATACTGGCCCCCACCCCCTAAAAATATGGGCAGACACAAACTAAGCGTCCCCTTAATGCCGTTGAGTTAGAATTTAAAGGTCTAATTTCAAATATGATATGTATATAGCCATTTTCACCCATTAGGATAACCAACTCATGAGACACGAGGTTCACAGTAATAACAATAACAATAATAACAATAAACACATAATGTAAAAAAAAAAAAAAAAAAAGTTCACCGGGACGACCTATTTCTTCAACTTTATCTTAACCCCTTCCTTGGGGAGCTGAGCAGAAACGACCTCAGGACCCTTGGAGCCCTCGCTTGGGGGAACGGTCTGAAGGGGCTGAACTGAGAGAGCTGGCTCCTCGACATGAGGGGCCCGAGCATCAGCTGTAGACTCTAAGGTCTTCTGGGGCGCTTTAGGGTTCAGGTTTCTATGTGTTTTTGTCGCCCCAGGAAGCTCACCCTCCTCGGCTGGCTCATTATGAGCGGCTATGGCCAAAGCAGCTTCAAGCCGAGCAGCCTCAGCCTCCTCAGGAGCAACCTCAGCCTCGGAGTTGGCAGGGGCAGTTTCACAGATGGTTGGAGGGTAGTATACATTCTCTACCTTCCACAGATTGGATGAAGCCACAACCCCGGCTTGTTTAAGGGCTTCATTCCAAACCTGGGAACAGTAGAACCTGCATACTCCAGGTACTTAAGCCTTGAGAGTGGCCTGGGTCTCAGCCATTCCCAAGTCATAAGCCTCCTCCTCGGCTTTCTCCTTGGAGCTCTTAGCCTCTGTCCTGGCGAATTCCGCCTCTGCCTTAGCCCTCAAGGCCTCATCCTTGGCCCACTCAGCAACGTTCTTGGCCCCCTCTGCCTCAGCCAGTTTCTTTTTCAAATCAGTGATTTGCTCCTTGGCAATCTTCAACTGATCCTCGGCATTGAGTAGGCGCTTCATTTGGTCCTCGGCCTATTTTTGAACGCCCGCTAGGCCTACTTTAGCGCTATCTCGGGCCCTCGTCATCTCCTTCAGCTCCTCCCTCGCTTTCAAGAGATCGACCTTGGAGCTTTTAAGGGTCTGTGTAGCATCCAAGCACTTGTCACGCTCGAGCTCCAGGGAACTACTCTACTCCTTAGTATCCTCTTCTAGCCTATAAGTGGCCTGGACAGTCTGCCAATTGAAACGAGCATACAGTAAGTTGGAAACCAAGGAACAAAAACCAATGGAGTCACAAGTGTTGGAAATCTTACCATGCCCAAGTATCTCTTGATGCTGAGAAAGACCTCCTGCCTCCTCAAATTCCCCAGCTCGGCCATATTGGCGAGAAGTAGCAGGGTCCTCTGCAGCGCATCAGCCACGTAGGTGCATTCTCCCCCTCGGAAGTCCCTAAGGGAGGCATTGTCCATCAATGGCTCCCTGTGGAGCATTAGGGCAGGAAGCCAGGCCTGGGGCTCGGAATGGGGGGCAACCTCTTTCTCTTGGCATTGGTGCCCGATTTTCAATTGTTTTGAAGATCACTAGGCTTCATCTTCCTCCCAAGAAAAGCAAGATTTCCCCCCATCCATGGGCTCTTTGCCTTTAGAAGCCCTTTTCCTTTTCGAATCGGCGGGCTCGAGCCGAAGAGGCAGAGTCGACTGAGAAGGAGGAGGAAGTCTGGACCGTGGAGATGGTGGCTGTAATTGGGTGGAAGACGACCTGGTCTAGGCAGGCTGAGGCTGGGGTGGAGGAGGAGGAAGCTTGGATTGTGAATTCAACGACGCGTCCTTCCCCGGTTGTCCCTCAATTAGGTCGAACAGGCTGGTTGGAGGTTTTCTCTTAAAACCCATTTCAGCCTAAGAAGAGGTCCCTACTGATAGGAGATCCACTTCAGTCAAATCGAGGTCGCCCAAGTCACCAGAGGGATCCTTGGATTGATTAACTTGGTCGAATGCACCAAATTCGCCCTCGGACAGACCCAAATCGCCCTCGGCCTCCACTGCTTGGTGGGATGAAGAAGGGCCTGTCAACGGGATGCCTTCTGGGACAGGAGATCCTTCTGGAAGCAAAAACCCATGTTCTACTATGGTGGTTTTGTGAAGCCGAGGATCGTTAGCTCTGATCACATGCTTTGGAGCAAGGAATGATTTCTAGATGGGAAAGTATCCTAGGATTTTGTGAGCGGCCCTGACTTGGTTGTTAGCTTTGTTTACAAAGACCTCCGCCTTGAGAATAGTTTCTAAATCTTCCCGATTGATCAGGTGAAAGTGTCGTTCAAAGGCGTGTGGATCTACAAAAAGAAAACATATTCATATTGTAACCGAACAATGCAAATTATAATGGCACAAAAGATTAGCCCTCTCCTACTCTCGATACCCCACCTGGTTCCCCCTCCTCTGTTAGGCAATGAAGGCTGTCGTGCCACTCCCCAGACACAATGAGAAAGTCCTTATTTAACCCTTTGCTGGTCTCAGGGAGGCACTGAATGAGCCGAACCTTATTGTCCCTTGTCTTTATATTGTAGGATTTACCCTTTAGGTGTTGGAGGTTATAGCACCAGTTTACATCGTGATGGGTTAACCTCAACCCCATTTTCTCGTTTAAAATGTCCACACAACCCAGGATCCTAAACACGTTGGCAGCGCACTGGGTGGGAGCTAATCGGAAATGCCTAAGGTAATCCCTCATAACTGGCCCCATAGGGATTCTCACGCCACCTTCTATCAAGGCGATTAGGGGAATTACTAACTCACCCTTTTGCCTCCTAAAATGCCACTCTCCTTCCTCACAGTGCCTCAAACCTACATTAGGGGGTATCCTATAATCGGCGATGAATTTTTCCATCGCCTCTTCGGACTCAACCAACTTTTTTAATTTACCCATCCCTAGAAACGGCTAAAAAGACTCAGGGAAGGACGAAAGAAGGAGAGGAGTAAAAGGAAAAGAAACTTAGAAGAGAGAAAACGCGAGTTAGAGAGAGAAGAAAACTTACAGAAATGAGGAAAAGCTCCTCGGACAGGCTTTTTATGCTGAAAAGAGACGTGAGTTTGGCTGGAGATTTGACTGAACTTAGGATATGTGCGCAAGAACTCTTGAGTACAAAAGTAAAGAGACAAATCGATTCAAATGGGTATTTATACCTCTAATTAAAAATAACCATGCGGGTTTTCCTGCCCTTCAAGTTAAGAAAATCCCCACCGCTAGATTACGATCACACCGTTGAACGTGGGGAGCACAGAGCCACCAGAACTTAATGAGGGCACGCTCTGTATACCGAAGCACCAGGAACAAGCCTTGGACAAATGAAGAGGCTCTGGCATTGACAGAGGACAAGACTTGACAAGCCATGATAAAGGCTCGAGGACACCAAAATCCCCCTCTCCGTCCGAGGAGCCGGACAGCAGGATTTTGAGGGGCTATTGTGGGGTCAAAGAATTTGACAACCCCGGCCCACCTCATACTTGGCCCAAAGCCAACGCCGAGGAGGAAGGAATGGCTGAGGACGAATAAAGAAAGCCCAAAGTGCCCCAGAAACATTGCCGAGGACAATTCTGTCTTCGACCAACCCAAATCCTAGAAGGGAAGAACGACCCGCCATCAACAGCAGACTCCCACAGCATCCCAAGAAAAAGGACAAGTACTGTAGGACAACCACGGGAGCATGGTGTAGGAACAGTTCAAGGAGAAACTGTCACCTCCACATTAAATGCCCACAACTAACGTTCTGGCCACATTAATGAGGAAATGACCCCTGAACAGTGTGCTCTTGGTTGCTGCAACTCACTAAAGGTTTGAGAAGGTGGTTGATGGGACAGGCACTCGAGTAGTGACCTGCTTGATCAACAGATGGAGGACCAAAATCGAATGGAGGGGGATATATAATATGAGAAATCCTCCAAGAAAGGGGGTGGAGAAAAAAAGGGAATACGGTAGTAGTTTGCATGATCTTAAAAACCTTTGTAACCTAGCACTGAAGAAAGAATAAGAACACTAAGTTCCTCAGAAGAAATGCCCAAGGAAAGAATTTCATACTTTAGTCCATATCCTTGTTATTCAATCCATTCATAACCGTGTCTAGTTGTTGTAATCCTTACTAAGACCTAGTTCTTAAACCTATTCTCTATAAATTTATTGTATTGGGCTAGTTGGGTTTGAGTCCCCTCATCTAGTAGCAGAAGTGCTCAATCCCAGTCCTTACATAAACAGTGAAATATTTATGATTTTTAATTAAATTGACACCTTTTCTAAACTTATATGAATTTTTAAAATAATAGATAACCTTTCAAAAAAATTTATTTTATACAATTAGTTATTTTCATATCAGAAAATAACTTCCATAATCTTATTAAACTGAAAGGTAACCACCATATATTTGATCATTTTTTTTATTTTTTTTGGGGATACATCATGAGTTGAGAGTGTGAGAATTTAGACTCTTCATGACTTTGTTAGAAATATTAAAAAGTACCAATTGAGCTAATGGCTTTTGGCACTACTATTATCGTACCACACTACAAAACACGCGGTCTTAGGCCACGTTTTTTTAAGCCGCGTTTGCAAAAACATGGCCTAAGACGGGCTAAAGCCGCGTTTTTAAAAAACACGGCTTAAAGAAATATGTTAAGCCACATTTTAAACATGCGGCCATAGAACGCGTCTAAAGTCGCGTTTTATTGAGTTATAGCTGCATTTTTGGGGGTGGAGCTATGACCGCGTTTAAAACATGATGCTATAGGATCTGCGTATTTCAAAGCTGTCAACAAGTGACCTATAGCCACGTTTTTAAACGTGGCTATAGATGGCCCCTGTAGCCAAATTTAGAAAACACGGCTAGAGCATGTCCTATAACCACATTTATAAAAACGCAGCCATTGGTCCAATCCTATAGCCACGTTTTAAACGCGGCTATTGCTTTCACCTATAGCCATGTTTTAGACGCAGCCATTGGTCTTGGCATATAGCTGCGTTTGAAAAAGCGCGGCCATAGACCCCTCAGGCCTATAGTCACAGGGTTTAGGCCACATTTGAAAATGCAGCCTAAAAAAACGTGGCTATAAGCCAAATTTTCCTATAGCCACATTTTTCTGACCTATAGCCACGTTTTAAAAACGTGGTTATAGAACTTTTTTTTGTAGTGCCACACATAGAAGTACTAAGTGAGTCACAATGTGCACGTTTGTATTTGAGTTACATGCCCATAGATATCTCAATATATAATTTAATTATTTTTTTAGTATTTGTGTTACTTTATAAACACTCAAAAGTTTTGGGAAACTTTCAACATGAGACAAAAACACAAATCTAATAACTTCTTTCTACACCATAATCTATAATATAATTCTGTAAAGTGTCATCGTGGCCCATACATTGTTGTGATTGTAGAAGCTTTCATGGTTTTAAAGAAAAATATAGATGTCATACAACGTAAAGTGACATAAATGCAAAATTTTAGTCAACCAAACTGAAGATGATAAAATATTGGGCATGATGGGCTTACCTTAATGGGCCTGACGGATTGGGTCTCTTGGGCCTGCGTAAGTATGGTCCCAGCTTTGAAGGCCCATCACTACTGACGCAGCAAGGGCCCATGGTCCGGTAATGAGAATCCTTGCTCACCACGTTTGGAAGAATTGGGAATAGAGTCCCACATTGAAAAGATGTGGGAACCAAAAAGGGAAAGTCAACCCCTTATCACTATAAAAGGCGTAATACCCACAGAAATCGAGGTATGCTTTTATGAACCCTCTCTAACGCACTAAGTAAAACAGAGGAATTCTAACTTGACCGTCGGAAAGTCTTTGGCCGGCACCACACCGGTGCTCTCTGAAGGATTCTTTAGTTTGTTTCGTCGTGCAGGTTCAATTCGAGTCGCGAGTACGGTGTGACCCATTGGTGACGGTTTTCGACGTCATCAGTTGGCGCCGTCTGTGGGAACTGCATAACATTCCTAGACAAAAGAGTTACATGGTACTCACGCGCTCGATGGCAACCACTAATGACGTCCACGAAGAAGCCCCTACGACTGCCCTCGAGAGACAGGTCAAGACGCTCGCCGCAGCCGTGGTGCGCCTCACCAAGCGAAACCACGACCTGGTAGAGCAGCTGAATCAAAAGAGTGCGGCGGTGAATAGCCAGGGAGATCAAGAAGGGAACAGTGCGGAGAGGAGAAATAATGACGGACCGCAGGAGAGCAACGCACCGAGCAAACAAGTGCGACGGGACACTAGCATCCCTTCAGTGACGGATACAGCTCCACAACCCATCATCGCGGAAATGCAGGCGATGAAGGAGCAGATGGAAGTGCTGATGAACGCTCTCAAGGGGCGAGTGTCCAGTGACCTTGACGACCTTGTCAACCGGACCGACTCGCCATTTACGGCGTCCGTCAATTCCTTCCCCCTGCCGAGCAAGTTCCGCATGCCGAGTATGGACAGTTATGACGGAATAAGGGACCCTCTCGATCACCTAGAGACCTTCAAAACCCTGATGCACCTTCAGGGAGTGGCAGACGCAATTATGTGTAGGGCATTCCCTACAACCCTGAAGGGCGCGGCGAGGATTTGGTTCAGCCGACTAACACCAAACTCCATCGGCACCTTCAAGGAGCTGAGCGCTCAGTTCACTACACACTTCATTGGAGGACATCGGTACAAGAAATCCACGGCTTGTCTGATGAACATCAAGCAGAGAGAGGAGGAGACGTTACGGGCCTACATATCACGCTTCAATAAAGAAGCGCTCTCGATTGACGAAGCCGACGACAAAATATTGGTGGCCGCGTTCACAAACGGGCTGAAGGGGGGTAAGTTTTTGTTCTCCCTATACAAAAACGACCCAAAGACAATGTCGGAGGTGCTTTACAGGGCCACCAAGTATATGAACGCTGAAGACGCTCTACTAGCAAGAGAAGACAGACCGAAGAAAAGAGACAGACAAGAGGATCCCCGACAGGACCAGGGGCGGAAAAAAGGACGGATGGGAGATCGAAGGGACGAGAGACGTCCAAAACCCATGGGTGGAAGGTTCACAAGTTTCACCCCGTTGACCGCTCCGATAGACCAAGTCCTAATGCAGATTAAGGACGAAGGATCCCTGACGTTTCCGGGAAAGCTGAAGAGTGATCCCAACAAAAGGTCAAGAGACAAATATTGCCGCTTCCACCGTGACCATGGTCACGACACTGCCGATTGTTACGACTTGAAGCAACAAATCGAAAACCTTATCCGACAAGGAAAGCTGAAGAAGTTCGTCAGCAAGGAAATAATGGATCAACCCCAACAAGAACAACACCCCCGTCGAGAAAACGAGCGGCCAAGGCCCCCAATAGGGGACATAAGGATGATAATTGGAGGAACAGCTGCGGCCGGATCGTCCAAAAAGGCTCGCAAAACGTACCTTCGGATGGTACAGAATGTCCAGCTGGCAGGCACGGTACCAAAGATGGCAAGAAGGGAAGGCCCCATTATCGGGTTCTCGGAAGAGGATGCAAGACGCCTACACCATCCACACGACGATGCACTCGTCGTCACTTTGCGGGCAGGCGACTACAACATCCACCGGGTGTTGGTCGACAACGGTAGTTCGGCCGACATCATGTATTATCCGGCATTCCAACAAATGAGGATTGACAGAGAGCTGCTAATACCGACAAACGCCCCGCTCGTTGGTTTCGGGGGGAGTAGGATCTTCCCTTTGGGCGCCGTCACGTTATCGGTGACGGTAGGAGACTACCCCCAACAAATCACCAAGGACGTAACATTCTTGGTGGTCGATTGCTCGTCAGCCTATAATGCTATTATTGGACGGTCCACTCTCAACTCGTGGAAGGCGGCAACATCAACATACCACCTGATGATCAAGTTCCCAACGGAGTATGGGGTAGGAGAGCTACGCGGAAGCCAAATTGCCGCACGAGAATGCTACGTAGCTATGATGGAGGTGGAAGACCAGATCCAGGCCTTGAACATAGAAGAACACCGAACGACGGCAGAACCTACTGAGAAGCTAGAGGAGATAGTTCTCGACAGTTCCAATTCAGATCGAACTACCAGGATCGGAACGCTTGCCAAACCCGCAATCCGTCAAGAGCTCGTAGCTTTCTTGAGGAGCAATAAGGATGTGTTCGCTTGGAGCCATGACGATATGCCAGGAATCGATCCCTCGGTCATGGTACATAAGTTGAATGTGTTGCCCTCGTTCCCACCCGTCCGACAAAAGAAGAGAGTATTCGCCCCGGAACGAGACCAAGCAATAGCGGAAGAGGTCCGCAAACTCCAAGAGGCAAGCTTCATCAGGGAAGTCTACTACCCCGATTGGCTGGCGAATGTGGTAATGGTAAAGAAAACGAGTGGCAAATGGCGGATGTGTGTGGACTTCACCGATCTTAACAAAGCATGCCCCAAAGATAGCTATCCCCTTCCAAGGGTCGACATCCTAGTGGACTCGACGGCTCAACACCAATTGCTAAGCTTCATGGATGCTTTCTCGGGTTATAACCAGATCCGCATGCACGAGGACGACCAGGAGAAGACTTCGTTTGTAACCAGTCAAGGACTCTTCTGCTACAAAGTAATGCCATTCGGTCTGAAGAATGCAGGGGCAACATACCAGAGACTAATGAACAAAATGTTCGCACAGCAAATCGGGAGGAATGTCCAAGTTTATGTCGACGACATGCTGGTGAAGAGCCGGAAGGAGGAAGACCACTTGGAAGATCTCAAGGAAACATTCGGCACACTTCGATCCTACAATATGAAACTCAATCCAGGAAAGTGCGCATTCGGTGTAACGGCAGGCAAATTCCTAGGGTTCATGGTATCTCAAAGGGGGATTGAAGCTAACCCGGACAAAATCCGAGCCATAATGGAGATGGCCCCCCCGAGAAACGTGAAAGATGTACAGAGCCTTAACGGCAAGGTAGCGGCATTGAATAGATTCGTGTCAAGAGCGACGGACAAGTGTTTACCCTTCTTTCGAACATTGAAAAAGTCATTCGAGTGGACGGACGAGTGTCAGCGGGCCTTCGAGGAGTTAAAAGTCTATCTATCTTCACCACCTCTACTGAGCCCCTCGCAACCAGGTGAAGAACTCTTCCTCTATTTGGCTGTCTCACCTGCGGCCGTCAGCGCAGCATTGATCAGAGAAGAGGATAGGGCACAGAAGCCCGTGTACTACGCCAGCCGGGCGCTCCGCGGTGCCGAAGAAAGATACCAGCCTATGGAAAAACTCACTTTTGCATTGGTCACGGCGGCTCGCAAGCTCAAGCCCTACTTTCAAGCCCATACCGTGAACGTCATGACCGACAAGCCCTTGCGTAGGGCACTAAGCAATCCTGAAGCCGCGGGTCGACTGACGCTGTGGGCAATAGAATTGAGCGAATTTGACATCAAGTACCAACCACGTGTGGCCATTAAAGGACAAGCTATAGCCGACTTCATAGCAGAGTTTACGCGGGACGCGGACAAGGGGGCAGAGGATCCCCCCCAGTGGAACATCTACACCGACGGATCATCCAATAAGCGAGTTGGAGGAGCCGGCATAGTATTGCTGTCACCTGAAGGAGACGAGATTGAATGTATGGTCCGTCTCGACTTCCCCATTACCAACAATGAAGCAGAATACGAAGCGGTAGCAGCAGGACTCGACCTAGCCAAAGCCGCCGGAGCTGAAAGTGTGGTCGTGCATTGCGACTCTCAAGTCGTGACCAATCAAGTAAACGGAGATTATGAATGCAAAGGGGAAAGGTTGAAGAGATATCTTGATCAAGTGAGGGCTAGCGTCGACGGGCTAAAAGCAACGTTCGTCCAGATCCCCAGGGGAGACAATGAGCTCGCTGATCGGCTAGCCAAAGCCGCTTCAGCAGAACACATGATAACACCGGGTAATGTACTTCCCTTTGTTCAAATCTTTCCGCTAATAGACCCCGACAACATGCAGGAGATACGCTCCGAAAGAAACTGGACATCATGGGACCTTTCCCAACGGCGATAAGGCAGCTAAAGTTCTTGGTAGTGGGCATTGACTACTTCACGAAATGGGTAGAAGCGGAAGCCTTGGCCACCATTACAGAAAAGAACATTAGAAGTTTTGTCTGGCGGAACATAGTATGTAGGTTTGGTATTCCTAGAGTCCTTGTCTCAGATAACGGGAGGCAGTTCGATAACGGCCCCTTCCGTGATTTCTGCTCACAGCTAGGAATAAAAAACCACTACTCATCCCCCGCCCATCCTCAGGCTAACGGTCAGGTTGAGGTCACAAACCGATCCCTGCTAAAGATTATCAAGACTCGGCTCGAGGGGGCAAATGGCATATGGCCAGAAGAACTGCCAAGCATACTGTGGGCATATAGGACAACGGCGAGGACTCCGACAGGAGAGACACCGTTTCGACTGACCTACGGGAGCGAGGCAGTCATCCCAGCGGAAGTTGGGCTCACAAGCTACAGGGTTCACAACCACGACGAGGGAAGGAATGACGAATCCGTGAGGCTACAACTGGACCTTATAGATGAGGTCAGGTCGGCAGCAGAACAGAGGATCGCTAGATACCAGGATCGCATGTCCAGACATTTCAACTCCCGGGTCCGACAAAGAAGCTTCCAAGTTGGAGACCTCGTACTCAGGAGAGTCATGGGTACAACTAGAGACCCTACACAGGGAAAACTCGGCCCCAACTGGGAAGGACCCTACAGAATTACGTCGTGGAAAAGGAAAGGGACATACCACCTGGAGACAATAGACGGAGAAAAGCTACCACATCCGTGGAATGCCGAGCACTTGAGGAAATACTACCAGTGATAGCGACACGACAACCAGTTTCTCTTTTAAGACTTTTTGGCATTATTAACTTTTATTGGCACTGTTTAACTATTTTTGCTACAATATTGTCGTGCCTTTTTTAAGCCCAAGGGGGCAGGCACTTTTCCTTTACGCATTTTTATAATCAGATGCAATTTTGATCTTCTACTCGAATGTCTGTCATTGCAATTGTCTACAAAGTTAACGGAAACAATAGAAGTCCACAAGATGGACGGATTATCCTATAGGGACGATCACCCTAAGTCCATAAGGTGGACGGATCATCCTACCGGGATGATAACCTTAAGTCCACAAGATGGACGGATACAATATGAAATCCACAATGTGGACGGATCATCCCACCAGGATGATAATCTTAAGTCCACAAGATGGACGGATACAATATGAAGTCCACAAAGTGGACGGATCATCCTACAGGGATGATAACCTTAAGTCCACAAGAGGGACGGATACAATATGAAGTCCACAAAGTGGACGGATCATCCTACAGGGATGATAACCTTAAGTCCACAAGAGGGACGGATACAATATGAAGTCCACAAAGTGGACGGATCATCCTACCGGGATGATAACCTTAAGTCCACAAGATGGACGGATACAATATGAAGTCCACAAAGTGGACGGATCATTTTACAGGGATGATAACCTAAAGTCCACAAGAGGGACGGATACAATATGAAGTCCACAAAGTGGACGAATCATCCTACAGGGATGATAATCTTAAGTCCACAAGATGGACGGATGCAATATGAAGTCCACAAAGTGGACGGATCATCCTACCGGGATGATAACCTTAAGTCCACAAGATGGACGGATACAATATGAGGTCCACAAGATGGACGGATCATCCCACAGGGGCGATCACCCTAAGTCCACAAGGTGGACGGATCACCCTACACGGATGAATGCCTTAAGTCCACAGGATGGACGGACGCAAAATCTGAGCCCACATAGTGGACGGATCACTAAGGTGATTGAAATTGAGTCCACAAGGTGGACGGATCACTAAGGTGATGAAATTAGTGCACAAAGTGGACAGATCACTAAGATGTTGAAAAAATAGACGAGCGTGCTCGCAAAGTTGACGGAAGTTAACTACGTTAAAATATTTTACAAAAGTCGAACAAATACGCGATATATTTGAAATTGATGTACAACGCCACAAAGTGGACGGTTCTACTAATAAACCTCTCAAAACAGACGGAAAAGGAAAATTCTAAACGATGTAAATGCTCAATCAACACAAGATAATAAGTCTACAATGCGGACGGATTGTCACAGAAATATTCTCACAAAAAATCCTTCCTCAAGAAGGGAGACGGAGCTTTAGACAAAATACCAAACAATTGTAAAAAGCATATCTGAACATTAAGCAAAAAGCCCCCAAAGGCAAATGTTTAATACAATTAAAAAGGACGGATTGTCTTAAAAAATGAATAAAAAAGAAGGACGGATTGTTCACAAAATAAAGTACATATGCATCAATCTTTCTTTTCTTCAGTAACCGGGACATCCTTCGACGGGGCGGAATCTCCGTCTCCTTGAGCAGCACCGTCGCCAAAAAGGTCCTCCGTATTTTCTGAGGCGACGGGGAGGGCAGAAGTCTGGGCTTGATCTTCAAGTTTGACCATCGTCAAATCCAGCTCTGGATAAGCCTTCTTGACTTGACGGAGAGAGTCATCAAAGCCTTGAAGGAAGGAGTCCGACAGCTCGCCCAAACAGGTTTCCGAGCATCGATACTCCTCGACGGCTGCCTCTTTCGCCTGACGGATCTCAACTTTGAGTTGTTTGATCTCCGCCTCTTTATTCTCTATGGCCGTCAGCGCAGTGGCCGTCTTCTCCTCCAGCTCCTTCCTCACCTTCTCAGAAAGCTCCAGCTTCCTCTCCATCTTGGACCTCCATTGATGGAGTTGTCCGAGCTCTTCCTCCGTCTGCTCTGCCTTTGCGCGAACCCGGTCCAAGGCACTCTCACGGTTGAGACACCGGTCCAGTAGACCCTTCATCATGACCAAGGACTGCGAGTAGAAAAGAGACCGTCACATAATGTAAATAAAAAAAAAAAAAGAGAAAAAAGAAAAGTATAAAAACTTATTTGACATAGCCAACCTGAGCGACGGCAAAGAGGCCCGTCTCCCCCATGGCCTCCGTCGAATGGTTTCCCAGATCTTCGTAGTCTTCTGCCGTGATGATGGACGACAGCTTCTCCAATGCATACTTGGAGTCGTCGCGGAGAAGGGAAGGAGGTCTCTCTTGCTTACCCTCTGGGGCCGTCATCAGTCCTTTACCCGTCCCCTTCTTAGCTTGGGTGACGGTCTTGATACCCTCAGCCATTAAACCAACCACAGGTTCAAGTGAGACCTTTGGTTGCTTGAATGGACGGTCAGATTTTGATGTTGGTTTCCTCTTAGGTGCTGAAGCCGACACCTTAGGAACCACCTCGCCGGATTCCCTCTTCTTGACGGCTTGGGATTTGATCAGAGCTCTCCTTTTTGCGTCCTCCATCTCTGCAAATAATGACGGATGAAATTAAAACAAAATAAAGCTAAGTAAATGGCAAAGTAAAGTCGACGGGCTTACGTCTATGAACGCGCTCGTCGTATCTTATTGCGTCTTGGGTGGGCTCAGGACCGTCGCAGTACCAATGTATGGTCCTTGGATTCACCAACTTAGCCCAAGTCCTTTCCTCTGGCGTAGTCTTCTTGCAAACCTTTTCAAGAAAGCTAAACTCCTCGAGGCTGACTTGAGGGCGCCGTCTACCTGCAAAGAAAAATGATCAAGATATACACATATAACTGGACGGATATGAAAGGCAGTACAAAATTTAGACGGATGCATACGTGTCTGATTTATAACTGCCCAAGTTGTGTCGACGGGCATGTAATCCGTCTCCCCTGGATGGTTCATCCATCTGTCACCCTCCAGGAAGAAGTACCGACTCTTCCAGTCTCTATTTGAGTCTGGGGTCTCAAAGATCACCTTCAACAAGGGGCTCCGACTGGCAAAACTGTACATCCCCCTTGATCCCGAGATCTCGTCTGGACGGTAACAGTGAAGAAATTCACGGACCGTCAACTTCCTTTCCCCGTTTGACATTGCACCATAAAGAATCTCCATGGCTATGAAGACCCTCCAGGCGTTAGGGGATATCTGGGTGACGGACAACCCCAGATACTGCAAGAGTTCCCTATGAAGTGTAGAAAGCGGGAATCGAAGTCCAGCCTTCAATGCCTGCTCGTACACTCCTACACCGTCTACCCCTTCGTAATAACACTTCTCCGACCCATATGGTAGACGGATGGAGACATAGTCTGGGATTTGGAAGTTGGTCCTGAAGGTGCTGAAATGTTTCTCCTTGATGACGGATGTAAACCTATGCACAGTCCACTCTGGCAACATGATGAACTGCCTTAGTCCATCAGCGCCTACGACGGACTCCAGTGGTTGATCCCCGTCATCATCGGAACCCTCTACTTCGACTATCTCCACATCCTCATTTGTTGAGGACGAAGAGGAGGCAGACGGACTCCTATCTTCGCCGGGGCTCTCTTGGTCTTTATGACCGGACGGGTATACATCCTCGTATTCCGTCCCATCACGAACCACCGACTGGTTACTTGACGCACTAGACATTTCCTACAATTGACAATAAAACCTAAGACCGACGGGTTTGAAAGTGTTGACGGGTATGGAAAGCCTAACAACAATGCATGGACGAAAATGTAACTTGACTATAGTAAAATAGAAGCACTTACCGAACTTAGCAGAGGATAGGTGACGGTTGGTGTAATCAGCAAGTATTCGTCCTCGACGGATTGCACTGATAAGGTTGACGGCTTTGCTCTGACAGGGTTGACGACTTCGCTCTGACAAGCGTTTTCTGAGTGAAAATTGAAAAATGAAAGAGTAAGGCGCCTTATATATATAGGAAGTGCACGGAAGACGAAGCGACGCTTCGGTCCTATACAACGACCATTCAGAGAGTGACACGTGGCATGCTTAATAAATGCTGACAACCTGTCAGTACGTACCAACAGATTTGTACCCGCCATGTATCCGTCAACTTGATGATTCTTCCTTTGACGGGTTGATCCAGCTGGGACCGTCGTTCTATTTTGCATGAATCCGTCATAGCCATATGTAAGGACCGTCACCCCACTGATCCTTTGACCTTAAAGGTGACGGATCATTGGGGTGAAGGGGGCAACTGAAGATGATAAAATATTGGGCATGATGGGCTTACCTTAATGGGCCTGACGGATTGGGTCTCTTGGGCCTGCGTAAGTATGGTCCCAGCTTTGAAGGCCCATCACTACTGACGCAGCAAGGGCCCATGGTCCGGTAATGAGAATCCTTGCTCACCACGTTTGGAAGAATTGGGAATAGAGTCCCACATTGAAAAGATGTGGGAACCAAAAAGGGAAAGTCAACCCCTTATCACTATAAAAGGCGTAATACCCACAGAAATCGAGGTATGCTTTTATGAACCCTCTCTAACGCACTAAGTAAAACAGAGGAATTCTAACTTGACCGTCGGAGAGTCTTTGGCCGGCACCACACCGGTGCTCTCTGAAGGATTCTTTAGTTTGTTTCGTCGTGCAGGTTCAATTCGAGTCGCGAGTACGGTGTGACCCATTGGTGACGGTTTTCGACGTCATCACAAACAAAAAAAAAAAAATCATCCGCATCAATTTGTCTAAAATTATGCATATTTTGTCTGCAAATACAATGCCCTTGTTAACTTACACAGCTGTGTACACACATATTTTATTCATTTCTCAATTCACCTTTTCAATTGGTGTGTGTGAGTGATGTAGATGTTTTTAAAAAGTGGTATATAAACTAAAAAATATAAGGATATTATACTAAAATAAATAGAAATTTTTGTAATGAATTGACCATGCCAATGTTCTTCGTCAAATCTATAAAAGGCATTTTCTTATTGTTTGTGACCTGTAACAAGCATTGCCCACCTATATATAGGAGCATGCACATTCAATACTAAAAATAAAACCTAAATGAATAGTATAAATAAATAATAATTGCTAGATGTATTTCTAACTATGCATTTCATATCAAGCAACATAGACCTGAATGTTTAATAGAGAGGGGCTTTAAAAACTCAATCCTGGTAAAAAAACGCTTGTCACCAATCTTCAATTTTCAGAATCAGAACAATGGCAAACCAAGCTTCTCTAATGTTTTATTACATTTTCACCATATTCATAATCACCATGAGCGTTCTGTGCGGGGCCAGCACTGAAGAAAAAAAGGTGACTGATCATTCACATTTCTGGAAATTCAGTCTTCTCTTTTATTTGAGATGTGTAGTTAGTTGCTCCTTTTGATGATAATGCAGGCTCACATTGTGTACATGGGTTCACTTCCAAAGGGGCAGTACTCACCATTGTCTCACCACCGTAGTATGCTACGGCAAACCGTTCAGCTGGACAGGTAAAATTTCTTATTTTTCAAGCTTACCTAAATCATCGATAAGCAATTCTATTCATCATTTCTCTCTGTGTGTCTATTTGTAGTTCTGTAGAAACATCATACATCAGAAGTTACACTAGGAGTTTCAATGGATTTGTCGCAAAGCTCACGGATATCGAAAAGCAAAGGCTTTCTAGTGAGTGCTGCAAGATTTACACTTCATCATTGTCAAAATAGTTACACACACATTATATTACATTATTGTCAAGATAATAGGATAAACTATGATATGCAGATATGGAAGGTGTCATCTCCGTTTTTCCAAGCAAAACTCTTCAACTTCAAACAACAAGATCATGGGAGTTCATAGGTTTACAAGAAAATGCCACACGGAATGCCCAAGCTGAGAGTAATATCATAATCGGACTTCTAGATACTGGAATTTGGCCTGAATTAGAAAGCTTTAATGATAAAGGTTTTGGTCCTCCTCCCAGAAAGTGGAAGGGTTCTTGTGAAGGCGGCCAAAATTTCACATGCAACAAGTAATGTCTTTTGCTTTGACTACTGTTTTGCTAACACATTTTGCCACCAAACTCTCATGAAAAATTAACACAACTACATGTCTTGAAAATTTAATCATTAGACTGTATGTCTTTTTTTTCTCTTTAATGTTTTTAACATACATAACAAATTTTGTACAAATCAAAAGTTATTTATTATTCTAACCCATAAACTTGTTTTTTATACATAATTTAAGATCACGAAAACTTGAAATTTAAATATTTGATTGATAACATAATATTCTTGAAATTTTGTAAGCATAAAGGATATAATAATACATATAATCTAATAGTATATATATAAAAATTCACATCCAATAAAAATATATAAAAAGAGTTTGAAGTCATTGCCTACAAACTAGCTTTTAGGCAAATTTTGTTCTTGTTCTACTAGATGCATTCTAAAAAACCCAATTGCCTACATAAAGCTTTTCACTGCGTCTATTTTATCTTATTTATGTTAAAGGGGTGTAGCAAATTAATTCCGATCTTAAAAAAAAAAAAAAAAAAAAAAAAAAAAAAAAAAAAAAAAAAAAAAACAAACGAACAAATTAATCCCTCTAACTCATACGGAACCTAAACATAATAAATTCCACCAAAATAGTCAAACATTATAGTTTAACATATTACTTTTATACTTGTCAAAAAAAAAAATTACTTTTATAATTATAAGGTTAGTTCCTTCTCAAAAAAATAATTATAAAGTCAGTTACACACTTTAATTATAGGGTTTAAAATGTAATTTCCTTAGAAAATTAATGTTAGATCTATGAATACTTTTATGAATCGCAGTAGAATCATACTTGACATGGATATGCAAATGACAAAGAACAAGTGAAAATCATCATTAATAATATAATTGTCATGTTACAGCAAGATAATTGGAGCTCGATTTTACGGTGCCTCACGGCCGCAATCGTCTCAGTCTGCAAGGGACAATCATGGTCATGGATCTCACACTGCCTCTACCGCAGCAGGGAACATAGTAAATAATGTTGGCTTTTTTGGACTGGCACAAGGTAACGCAAAAGGAGGGGTTCCCAGTGCGAGGATTGCAGCATATAAAATCTGCCAACCGGACGGGTGTTCTGATGAAGATATCTTGGCCGGTTTTGATGATGCAATTGCTGATGGAGTTGACATCATTTCAGTTTCACTAGGAGCAGGAGGACAAGCTGAAGCTTCTGATTTCTTTAATAATTCCATTGCAATTGGTTCTTTTCATGCAATGCAGAAGGGGATATTAACTTCTCAGGCTGCAGGCAATAGTGGTCCTTCCTATGGATCAACCACAAGTGTAGCACCGTGGTTGATTTCTGTAGCAGCAAGTACCACAGACCGTCTGTTCGTAGACAAGGTTGTCCTTGGTGATGGAAGAACACTAGTTGTATGTATCAACACTCCTAAATCTTCTTGAATTAAGCAATAATTTTATTGCTATGTATCCTAATGGCCTTTCCATAATCAGGGAAAATCAATCAATTCTTTCGCATCACCCACAACCACGTTTCCTCTACTACATGGAACACAAGTTTCAATTCGGTGCTCTGTAAATGATGCAATGTAGATTTTGATGCCCAAAGTCTTTCCAATTTCAAAATTTTCTTAACAAATATATAAAGGAAAATTATAAAGTCCCTTTGCATTTCAGGAACTGCAAACCAGGGTGTCTAGACAAGACAAAGGTGAAGGGATCGTATGTGCTTTGTAATTCGAATGTTGGAGAATCTGAGGCTTACAATGCTGGTGCACTAGGGGTGGTTATGAGAAATGAACCATATCAAGATGTTGCTGATATTGTTACATTACCTGCATTGCTATTAAACGCTACAGAGCACGATTTAGTCTTGTCCTACGTGAATTCCACAAAGTACTATTTCTTATAATTACCCATTTTTGTTATACGTTTGTTGGAGTTGCTTCCTTTTTCTGACTAGTCCTTATGTTTTATTTTATAGATTCCCTAAAGCAAGCATTTTGAAAAGTGAAACTATAAATGATGCGGAAGCTCCTACCATTGCTTCATTCTCTTCACGAGGACCAAATTCTATTACACCAGATATTATAAAGGTATATGATTGTAACCTACATCTCTAAGTCTTTCCTACAAGTCTATTTATGACATTTTGCTCATTTGGCTAAGTGTATTGCAGCCTGATTTAAGTGCCCCAGGGGTGGATATCTTAGCTGCATACTCCCCACTCGCTACACCCTCGTTTAGTAGTAGTGATCCAAGGCATGTTCACTACACTATTATGTCTGGAACCTCTATGGCTTGCCCCCATGTTTCTGGTGCAGCTGCCTATGTCAAGGCATTTCACCCTGATTGGTCTCCTTCAGCCATCAAATCTGCTCTTATGACTACTGGTAATCTTTCAATCCTAACAAAACTCCCCATAATAGCTCTTAATCTTTTAAGTTAATATTTATGAAATGTTAAATTTTATCTGCAGCTTACCCCATGAGTGATGCCAAAAGTCCGGGTCGTGAATTTGCCTACGGATCTGGGCTTGTATTTCCAGTGGAAGCTGCTCGTCCAGGACTTGTTTATGAAGCTCTAGAAGAAGACTACATAATAATGCTTTGTAGCATTGGCTATGATGCAAAGAAACTTCAAATCTTATTAGGAGATACTAACACTGCTTGTCCTACAGTCACTGCATCACCAAAGGATTTGAATTACCCTTCAATGGCAGCTGAGGTCATTCCAGAAAGGCCTATAAATATTATGTTCAACAGAACAGTTACAAATGTTGGCTCCAAGAATTCCATTTACAAGGCAAAAATAGTCACAAATTCAAAACTTAATATACAAGTGGAGCCCGAAGTACTCACATTCAAGGCCGTACCTGAGAAGAAATCTTTTATTGTATCTGTCAGTGGTAGAGTGCCAGTTAACTCAAGGCTATCCGCATCACTGGTGTGGTCTGATGGCATTTACAGTGTGAGAAGTCCAATTGTTTTGCACGCCCAAAAAGTTAGAGCCTAATTGGAATAGAATCATTATAAGCTTGCCATAACAAACTCCGACTTCTACAAATAGGTCATTCTTCCTTCCAATAAAATTTTAATGTAAAACTCAAGCTATTAGTGTCACACCCCAAACCCAAAAGGGTCCAAAGCATGAGAAAAACATCCCAATGGTACCTGCAGATTTTTTCCTTTTTGGCAAATCAAACTATACGAGATCTTTTTTTTCCTTTCTTTTCCAAAGGATAAGAATATACAACTATACTAAAATCTCCACATTACAAGTCAGAACTCTATAACACAAATACGAATAATAACTAAAAATATGTGCCTTCACATAATACATGAATATATTACAAAACTTTGATTAAATTACACAAAGTCACAATCTTATCGAGAATAAGGACCTTAACATCGATTATAGGCCTACCACGCCAAGGACTAACAAACCTCAAGCGATCCACCTCCAATAGGATTAATTAAGGTCTCGTTGAACATAGCAAGATTAAGACACAAACCATTTACAGCAAAAATCTTCAAATTTAACATTGCACTCTAATCCTCACCAAAGAAGTAAGCTCCATACCCCAGGTATAGCTAATAAATTTGAAAAACTGTTAGAGGGTGGGATGAGCTAACGCCCAGTAAGTAGCATAAATGCAAGTTTCATGATAATGAACAGTCTACAAAATATGTTTTAGTTTGGGAAATTGCTAACTGAATATTGCAAGATCATTTTCAATAATAATGTAATAAGAATGATTAAATGATGAAACACAAAATTTCTCAAAATAATACCATGAAACTATATATTATAATCTGTGAGCACTAATAATATAATTCCAAAGCCATAAAATCCAACATATAGTAATTTATCACAAATATACCACACTATCACATAGACCGGTCAGGTGATCCACCCATTCACAACTGGCATGATATTGTCCTCTCTGGTATGCAGACTCTTGGCCCTATGGACAACGGCCCCACCTATATCCTCGAGATTTTTCTCTCCCCCCATGGGCAGCCGAGAGAGTGCGTCAAATATGACCTCTCTTGCATGTGGTCTCTTGGTCCCATGGGCAGCAACCTCACCCACACACAATCAAGGAACCTCTTCTCTCTATGGGCAACAGGGAAGAACGCGTCATCCGAAGTGAAAGGAAACTGATCTGAATTTGATTCCACAGGTTACATTACTTTGAAACATATAGTTCATATCTAGGTAGTTTCAAAAAAGCCTTAAATAATCTAACTTCTACAAAGTTTGTAAGGTTTTCAATTTCATTCTAGTCAAAAAGATTTTCTATCAATTTCCCTCATAACAAAACAAGATAAGCATCTTTAAATTTTCTAATATACCATAAAATCCATAATTTCCCTATCAAAGATTAAATAAAAGATGCTCATTTTTCCATATCAACAATTCATGCATTTCCCCATGTGCAATATCAAATATGATGCATTTTCATATATATATATATTAAGGTTATGACACAATAGTTTTTAGAAAAATATAGTTTCCATAAGTAGTTTCCAAAAGCAAGTCTAACCCAAAAACAACATTTATACAACATGGTTATTTTTCAAAATCTCATTAAAAAGCTATTTACCTTGCAACCCACAAAAGCCTAATTCTCCAAGCTCCAAAGGAGATTAGCTAGAATCTCAACAATATCAAGCAAACCTAACACAATAAGCATAAAATTTAAAATTGTATCTAGCTACAATTTAGGAATTGCCAAATAAGCACTTAATTAGGAAGCCTAGTATTTAACCTCATCAATAATAATATATTCCACTTCCAAAGTTTCTCAAAAAATTGATTCATAAGGCATAAACTCCAATTTATAAAGTTAACCCATTTAATATTATCTCCAACATTATGACTAGCTTCCATAAAAATTACATTACATCAATAAGAGACCCATAAAAGCAAAATCAAAATATTCTCCAAGACAAGAAATTTAGAATTTCAGCCAACTCCAAATAAACCCAATAGCAATGGAAAAATTGAATTTACCAATCATCACATGTTATAACTCAAAACCCCCAAATTTTCCACCATACATAAACCTTAGATAGTCATCATTAGCACAAACCATAAACCCACTCATCAAATAATTTCACCAATACAAAACTCATACATATAAACACATAAATATTACTTTCAAAGCTCATAAATCACATGGGTATCATTATTAAACCTTAGATAAAAATAACCTCAAGCAAAAGCATATAAACCCACCAAAAATATTAGAAACTTTTACCTCAAATAAAAGATGAAGATGCTTAGAGATTCTTAAGGATTTTCCAATGACATTGCCGGAAAAATGATTGGGGAGATGGTGGTATGGAGGTACTGGTGGGAGAGGATGAGCAAGTGATAGAGAGGAGTGTATGAGAGAAAAGAAAAGAATGAAAAGAAAATAAGAAGAGAGGGATGGCCAGCCAAGAGGATAAGAGCCAATGAGTGAGATGTGTGGTGGGGGTTAGTGTGTTAGGTGGGGCACGTGTGGTCCTAAGAAATCTTACCATTACTTTTTTTTTTTTTTACTTGCTGGGGGGACATTACAATTAGTGCAATAAAGATTCTATTCATTTTTTGCAAATGGATATTCATTCGTCAGCTGATTCCTTTTTGTAAATAACAGAAATATTCATATGGTTTGGTCAAAACTAGAAAAGATAAAGAACTAGGAAACATAGGTGCGGTTTCGAGTTTGGGTGCGGGTGCAGAGTGACGGCTCGATAATTTTTGAAAAAGTAGAGTGCAGGAGATAAGTTTATTAATAAATATTAAATATATTTTTATTTATATTTTCTATATATTGCTAAGCATATTTTTTTATATAATGATAAACATGTCCCAATTTAAGAGTAATAGTAGATAATGAATCTTTGGGATCAATTTAATATTTATAACCGATATTTAGTGGGGTAAATTTTGCAAAATAATATTATTTTTTAATGATAAGTAATTATTTAAATTGATACGATTACCAAATTATTTGGGAACTTTTTTTAAAAATAAACAAAAAAGACGTGGAAAGGGAACAAAAAGGGAAAGAAAACACTACCAAGCCCAACGATGCGATTTGTCATTTTTTTTTTTAACTCTTATTTTGGCCCGAGTTTGATCGATTCAGGGCTGTTTCAGCCCATTTTGAATTGAATCGGTCTATATCGAGCTAAATAAGAAATCGAAAAAAATAAAAATAAAGTCACGGACGAGTCGGACATAAGACATTATTGTATTGATTGAATCATTAGCATAGTCTAGGATTCAATTGTGCATCATTGTAGTCCATCCTGCCCCAAATTTAACAAAATGGTGGACCATTGAGCACAAGAAAGATGGACCTTACATAGAAATGTAACAAAATTTACCACAATGGATACTGCAGAATTGGCCTCTTTGTGTTAGTGCATTTTACCCCAATTTGCTTATATTACTTGTGCTTATAGGTTTGTGATTGTATGTTAGAGTGAAAAGTGTTGCACTGATCATTAGGATTTCTTAAGGTGTAACTGGTCACCTAAATTTAACTTGAGTTTTCCTTAGATTATCTATCCTAGACTAGGTTAAATTATGTCTCATTACAAGAACATTAGTTCAAGAGTTTTGTTATGTGTGGCGAGGGTGTTAGGCACCCCATGATACCCAATCCAAATCAATACACCTTACTTTGATTATTTTTTCTTAGTTTTTTGTAATGTAATATAAAGACAATACTTGACTATTATTGGGGTTATACATTCTATGATATTATGCAAGCATCATATTTGGTACATGAGGAATGATATCAGTAGTTTTGGTATAGAGGAAAGACAATAATAATTTTTGAAACCCAAAATAATAAACTATTCGAGGTGAAAATGAGAGATATTTTGTTCCACCAGAGAATTATTTATTTATTTACTTATTTTTTATTTCAAAGAAATTGCATGATACACCAAGAAATCATTTTGAGGATTTAATGATTCATAATAGTCGATTCGTCCCTTCTTTTCATTTTGAAAATGTTTGAGCTAGAAAAAAGTTATATTCAAGAATGGGCTTAAAAGTTCACTTACGTAAACTTTGAGAAGACCCGTTTAGACCCAAAATAAATTATGCAGCGAATTTATCACTATATTTCAATTAAACTAATCAAGTGATCTAAAGTTTAGCAATTTATATCACAATCATGGATAGCACTAAATCTGAAAGTGAAACAATAAAAACAGTACTACATGCAGATTTGGTGACAAAGTGAAAAAAAGATGGTGAACATCTCCAAAGGAAAAATCACCACGAGGGTAACACACTCTAAACAAGGCAATTCACAATATGAATATGTGTTAAAATTTGTTGTTACAACTAGTAGATGAACTCATTATTGCAACCCCCACAATAGTTTCGGAATGACCAAAAATTTTGGTAACCATGATTTACAAATGTTGCACCTTGGAGAGATTTGACACCATGGTGACGTAATGGGATGAAAGACTGTGGATTCGTGATTTAGTCATACCGACTAACAAGAATATGGCTCTCTATACTCAAAGAGATAGATTTCACTACAATTCGAGAGACATCATGATTTAGAAATGTTGCAGTGTTGTAATTATTACAATGACATTGTGAGTCTTGTGATTGAAATTTTGTGGAATAAGAAATTGTTATAAATTTTAAAAGTAATTTGTTAGATGAAGTGTGATAGTGTCTGTCAAATTCAATCCATTACAATATGCTTGAAAAATTTGAATTGAAAGAAAAAAAAATTCTAGTTTTATCCTTGTGACAAATTAATTAAACCATATCTTTTTCAATTGTACCACTTCAAATCCCATATTTTCATTACTGTTCCGAACACTTAGAATTTATAAAACACTTAAAACCATAGATTGCGTTTTGTTTCAAACAATAATAAACGCAAGGGCAGCTCCACTTGATTCCCAGTGGTTCAAATGAACTCCTAAAGTGGCAAAACACTAATAAATTATATAATATATATATTTACCTCCTAAAATAAAATTTCAAATACCTTGACTCTAATTTTTTTTTAAAACCCAAATGAAATAGGTTTGAATATGATTTTTTAACAATATCTTGGCCTTTTTAAATATATTAAAAGAAAAAGAAAAAAGAGAACACAAAAGTAGAAATTTGTTAAGATTAAACTTTAGAAAAAAACTATTTAGATCTTATCAAATTTGAAATAAATCAACCAATGGAAGATCAACGGGTGAATGGTTGTTTGACTATATACATTGAAAGAGACTATAATGAAGATATCATGCAACGATTTCAAAATAACAATCCTCACAGAAAACAATTTTAAATTTCATGTGTTTGGGTTTTTGCTTTTTCTTTTGCTTTGTTTTGTGTTTAATGTCGATATATTCAAGTTTTCTTTTGTTTTAGATTTGGTATAACTTATGTTTCTTGTTGATATTCAAGAACCACCACTGAATAGAAGTAGGGTAAAATATGACAGCTTTAGAAGTATGTGATTTAATTTGTCATGAGGATAAAACCATAGGATGGCAGAAGAAACTAAAGTTAATACTCTACGTGACCTACCTCAGTGAACCTATCTCTGAGACGAGTGGTTGATAATGATCTATGAAAACTGTGCGGCAAAGCAGCTAAGACAAACATTCATGCACAGAAAAATGCGATTTGGGATGATGATTTCAAAGAGATTTGAGACCTGTAGGCGCCAGCCTATAATGTCGAACAAAAAACTGACCATGAACGTTTTGAACTTTTCCTAGAGTGGCATGGAAGGTGAGAGGAACACTTAAATCTTCCAAGGATGTCAGATAAACAAGCGCAGGAATATGTGGAAGAGTACAAAGAAGCAAATATGTAGAGGCCAAGCACAGTGAAACAGTCAGACATTAATGGACATTGCCGATGTTGCACGGACACCGACATGGTATGAATACAATACGGGTACGGGTACGGGGGTACGACAATTCTTGAAATACAAGGTACAACATGTTAGGGGCATGGAAATTAATTAATTAATTAATATATTTAGATATATTTTTAGAAAATATATGTTTATTTTAGAATCTAAATTAAGTAATAACTACAAATAAGTACAATAACACTAAAAAGATGTTGTCTAAAATACAATTTTTGTTCAATTACTAAACCTATAAGATAGATAAAACCAAAAATAAATAAATAAATAAATTAAGTAAGAAAAACACGTGTAAATAAGTAAATCCAATATATAACACGCGTATAAATAAAGTTAAACTATTAAAAAAAAAAACAAAGAAAGAGAATCAAAAGGCCAAAAGATAGAGAACCCAAAAACATGCAAAAAGAGAAATGGTGGAGGGAGAGAGAAGGAGGTTTAGGGTTGCCAGAGGCTGGAGGGGGTTCGGTTGTCGTCGATCTACTCCAAGAAGGCACACCGCACATATCAAATTAGAGAGAGAAATGGTAGAGAGAGAGAGAGAGAGAGAGAGAGAGAGAGAGAGAGAGAGAGAGAGGGAGATGGTAGAGGGAGAGAGAAGGAGCTTTGGGGTCATTAGAGGCTGAAGGGGTTTGGTTGTTGCCGAGAAGGCACACTATATAGATTATATCAGAGAACTAAGGGAAAGAGAGAGGTGTTGGTCTAGATCCTGTTCTTTCTCTCTCTCTCTTTTTTTTTTTTTTAGGTTTTGCCATGTCTAGGATGTTCTGGCATGTCGCAACCATGTCAGCGGCATAACAATATGCCTCAGGTATGAATTTTAGGCGTGTCTTACTGTGGGTGCAACCAGTGGCGGAGCCAGGATTTGACCTTAGGGGGGGCAAAATTTATAACTAATATACATGTGTGTTTCCATAAACAAATACATATTGTGTATGTAGCATACAACATATGCATCATATATACAAAATATTAACCAAACTTGACAATTAAATGCCAATAATATGAATAGTAAGTGATCATTCAATATTGAAAGATCCCCTAAAATCATTGCATATCATTATATTTTGTATATTTTATTAGTTTTTTTTTTTTTAATATATAGCCAATAAAATAATCCCCTTATATATTTTATGGAATTTTTCATGTAATTGTTTCCAAATTTTATTGCTTAATACTTTTGAAAGGAAACTTTTTTTTTTTTTTTTGGGATGGTATTTTCATCTCTTCAATTAAGACTTTTTCTTCTTTATTTAAGTTTATTTTTTATCATTTTTTTTTATAAATTTTGAACTTTAAAAAATATTAATAAAAAGGAAAATTTTGGGCAGGGTCAGGGGGGGCAAGTGCCCCCTCTCGACCCCCCCTGACTCCGCCCCTGGGTGCAACACGTTGGAGGGGAGTACGCCTTGATAAAGTGGACCGGGGTAGAGAAAAAGATGTTGGAGTTGCCATCTAGTTTAGGTATAGGAAACATATATATAGCGCCCTTACATGGAAGGACTGGTCTTACATGGCATTAATCATCCCAAACCCTAACATACATATATCATGGCAAATTATATCAAGCCTAGTATACATCTATCATGCATATCTCATCCAAGATAGCAAACAAACAAGATATCCAAGGGCAGAAACATAGACATGGCAGCAAGGTATTAACATTAAATATGATCCAAACATTTAAGCATAGTATCAAAGCACCAAACAAACATATTCACTATATTCATCATCCAAAATGCATGCCCAAGTGAATGGATGACTTACCTCACTGCATCACAGCACCTATGCATTAATGCGTGATCATGTGAATGCTTGTCTATGGTATATTAAAGAAAACATTAAAGGGAAACCCTAATCTAACATATGAAGAACAAACAAACAAAAAACAAAATAAAAATATATATACTTGTGAAAACAAGCTAGAATAGAGGCGTATTAGACAAAAGAATTAAAGAAATAAAAGCAGAAAAGGTAGAATTAGGGTTTTAAGGCTTGAGTATGTGTACACATACATAAGGCCTACGTATGTAGCCCATCTATATGCATACGCATACACGCCTCAAAACCCTAACCCAGAAACACAGAAATGCAGAAAATGGAGCGGAACTTAAAACGATAAATCTAATAACCGATCATGCTTTAAAACAGAAAGCTAGAAAACCTAAACTTAAACAAACATGTTATATCACAAATAAACCTAGAAAACAAAGAAACAATCAGAATTAAAATAAGAAAAGAAAGGAAAAAAAGACTTAGAACATATACCTCAAATACAAAGCTCCTTGGCTTAATTTTGATCACTCTATCAAATCTATTCGCAATCAAACAAAATTGATTAGTAAACTTCAAAACTCAAAGATCAACACCAAAAAAGGTCTCAACCAAAAGAAAATTGACTTGAGGATGTTTTGTGAAAAAACTCCCTCTTTGATTCATTATTTCTAGTGAATCTTAGGTTTTCCCTTAGAATTTTATGTGTGTTTTGAAAACGTACCATGTATGGCTTTTTATATTGAGAAAATACGGGTTTGGAACAACTCCCAGACAATGTGAGATTCATTCCAAACCTCAGTTTTAATGCAGAAAACTTGCCTTTCATAGTTTCAGGAACCCTAACATGCGTACACATGCTCGTTTATGCATATGCTTGCCCGTTTATGTGAATGCATGCATGAAGCTTGCGTACGCAGATCTGGAGCATGCATATGCATACGCATGTCCACGTACGCATGCCCTAAGGTTTTTTTGGCCTTTATTTTCCAAAAATAGTTTTATTCAGCTCATAAAAGAGTTATATTTTCCATCAAAACCTTCCTCAAGTAAATTTTAATCTTATCAAGCCCTAAACCAACCTTAGGTTTTAGAATTTTACCATCATTGGGGAAAGGGTGTTCGAGTCGTAAAGGGTACAAAATGTGATGTCTACACTTACCAGTACCCGTGTCCGACACGTGTTTGACATGGGTACCTAGCCAAAATCGCCGTGTTCATGCAACATAGTTGCCACTACCAGAAATGAAAGTTCAAAATCGACATGGATGGACCAAGATGGTAAAAGTATTCTGAGACAACTAGGTGGTGCATGAGTTTGAAAAGATTAGGGCAGTTGGTTGCAATTGTTAGAGCTCTAAAGTTTGCAAATGAGGTAGGTGTAAATGAGATTATGATAAATACTAGCACACACTATTTATTGCACACAAACACACACTTTTTTTTTTTTTTAAGAAAGCACAAACACATACTTTTAGTGCAATAGGAATGTAAAATAAACACCACCCATGAGATTATATTATAGTTACACGAGTTATATATTCGAGCATAGCGCAATAGTAAATATGAAACCAATTTTTATCACACAAATCCTATGGTTTCTTTAGTCCCTGCAATGCCAGCAATAGGGAATCCTTAGAAAACCGGAACTCCCCAATTCAATATGTAAAACCGGAATGCAAGGTGCGTGATAGATTTATTCCCCGCAAATGAGAAGTCTCCAAGCTTGACCCCTCCCACACAGGGGCGACTGGCTGGGGAAAGAACCCGAAAGCAATAATTGCAGTCTCGACACAGCCTATTTCGAAACTGGGATGAAGGGATGAAAGATATTAGGCGGTCTGTGGACTTTTGTTGCTCTCCACGGCGCTTTCAGACTAATAGGTTTCATGTTACATCAATTTGAACTTGCTCGATCTGTTCAATTGCGACCTTATAATGCAATCACATTCTCTGCTCCAATTGCTGTTTTTGTTTTCTATTGTATAAACTGTCATTAACCTTTTTCACTACGTATTGTTGAGGCCCATTTTTAACAAAGAGCCTAATGGCAGATAAGCCCAACGATATGGAAAGATGGAAGGGAAAGGAAATGGAAATAGGTAATAAGCCTAATGAGCCAACGTGACAGGAATAATAGCCAACAAGCCCATAGGCACAACAAGAGGTAAAAGAAAAGTAAATGGGCTGAAGAAGCCCAAGGAAAGAGGTAATACGCCTAATGGACCAACATGGTAGGGATGACAACCAATAGGCCCATAGGCATAACAAGAGGTAAAAGTAAAGTAAATGGGCCGAGGAAATCGAAGAAAAGAGATAATTAGCCCAATGGGTCAACATGGCAAGAATGGCAATCGGCAGGCCTATGGGCACAACAAGAAAGGAAGTAATAGGAGCAATGTCCATGCCGGTGAAGAAATAAGAGAAGGTTATACAAGCCTGTGAGCCCACACATTTCATGCCACGAAGGGTAAGCACAAACACAAGAGACATAGCAGAATGAGACATGGCAAGAACAGCAGAAATGGCGTGGGATTGAAAGAAGACAAATGTAATGGGTAATGGAGCTCGCATACAAGGGCCAGAGCACCACCTACCTATAGCCAGCCAATACAAGAGAGGTGGGCCAGCAATTAAAGGTCTCAGAGGGTGTGGTTTGGTGGTGAGGGAAAAGGGGTCTATCTTGGGGTTCTTGCCGAGGCTCTTTTGTGAAAAATGCCTTGCAAGGATGGCATTTCTCCCGAAAGAGGGAAGCAAAGGGGTTGGACCACCTGATGCATGCCATAGAGAGAGAGAGAGAGAGAGAGCCTCCAATCCTTATCCATTGGGGCGAGGAAGGAAAGGTGAGAGGGAAAAACAAAAACAATTAAGTTTTGTCCTGGAATGAGGAGTGGTGCAGCAAGCACACTCCGGGCAGTGGTAGTGGTCGGGTGTTGATGCCCGCTTTGGCAAGAAGGCCTAATAACAAGAAGAAGCCCAACAATATAAAAGAGGTGAAGGAAGAAGAATTAGCAAAGTAAGAAAGAACCATTAAGCCTGAATGGTAGGAATAATGGTCCACAGGCCTATGAAATAGAAAAAAGGGCCCTCAAAAAAGAAAATGGGCCCAAGGGAGCCCAAAGAAGGAAGTAGCAAGCCCGTGGGAATCATAAGAAGTAGAAAGCAAGCAAAGATGGGAGCCCAAAGAGAGAAATTAGTAAATGGGATTGGAGCAAAGGCCAATAAAACTCAAAAGTAAAGTATATGTTAATTGGGCCGGGGAAAACCGAAAGATTTAGCAAAAGCCCATGGGAATGTACGAATGAGATAGGCCAAGGATGCCCAAAGGAATGAAGTGGGTCGGAGATGTCAAAAGGAATAAAATGGGCTGAGGAAGCCCAAGATGATACAAAAATTGACCCTGCAGAAATACCAGGTGACGTGAACTAAGAGAAGGAATAATACATGGCAGGCCCAAAGGAGGTCCAGCAAGCATAAGTTAAGCGATACCACGATAGAAGCAGTGCAACGGCATGGCAGGAACACCAATTGACCTAAAAACCAAAAGTAAAATGAGACAGGGGCTGAATTAAAGAAGAAAGAGACCATGCCTAAGCAATACCTAGCCTAAAGAAGAAACAAGATGCAAAGAATGAATACCTAATGACCTATCCATACCACAAAGAGTTAAAAATAAGCAACAGAATGCACAGCAAGACCAGACAAACCCATAGAAAATGGAAAATGCATGAACAGAAGACAAACCATTGACTCATATTGGAGTAGAGCATGCACAAGGCCCTAACACCACCCACTTGTACCCGGCCAATATAGGAGCGGTGGGCCATGGGTTAGAGGTAAAAGAAGGTATGGTCCAGCCGTACGGAGAAGGGGGAAGTCTATTCTGGGATTCTCGCTCAAGCTCTTTTGGGGGAGATGTCCTGCTAGGATGACATTCCACCCAAAAGAAAGAAAGATGAGCTAGAATCATTAGGTGCATGCCATAAGAGTTAGTAAGGGAGAATACCCAACCCTTATTTGGATGGGAATGCTATGAAAAGCAAGAAAATAAAACAAAACTCCCTTTGTCTGGGAGTGGAACGTGGCATAGCCAGCACAGGGTAATGGTGGTGGCTGGGCAGTTAGCAGACTAGTGGGTGGCCAAAGTAAAATGGTAAATCTTATCATAGCAAGTAGTATAAAAAGGCCTTAGCTATGCATAGTAAGCAACAACGGGAGAACAAGGAAGAATAGTAGGAAACATTGAAAGAAGAGAGAAATAGAAAGTAGAGAAAAACAGAGAGGATAAACAAAAAGAGAGAAAATAAGAAAGTAGGAAGTGAAGTGAGAAAAACAAAAGTGTAATAGGGCATGCACTAATAGGCTATTCCCTTTTCTCCCTCTCAATAGCCTACTCTCTAGCAAGTTAAAGGATTTGAGATTAAGCCACTTAGGTCCATTCTTTCAAAGTAGGCAATTTTTATGGTAGGATTTCCCTATGAGATTGCCCAAATTGGAGATTGGATCCCTTCTTAGACTTAAATCTGCTAAGGAGCCAAGTTTAGTAGACTAATGCCCTTCCCCTCTTTTATTATGATTGTTTAAGCATTAACATTATTCTTTTCAATATTGCTAACTTATTTCTACCATACTCATATTATTGCGTTTTTCTTGTTGCAAAGTTGTTTAGATATTATCTTTGGTTGGTAGCAAGCATTTTAGTTAGAATACCTCCTTTTATTACCATGTTATATTATGCCTCTCCTACCATAATGTTTTTATGATAGCATCCCCTACCGTGGATACGTGATCAAGATCTTTGTAAAGGGGACCTGGCTCGTGCACAAGCGGGCTTAAGGTGGGTTTCAACTGAGCCAATCCCGACTCTCCTACCCCAAAACTATTGTTTAGTTTCCTTCCTCTCTCATTTAGTTTCCTCCATGTGATTGCCCTTGCAGGGGATGATGTCATAAGAAAGTATTGTAATGAGTTCCTATTTATAAAAAAGAAAAAAAGTAATGAAAACTATGTAGTATTAGCAAAAACATAGTGTATCATAATCATAGTAATAACCATAGTAGATGTAGCATAATAGACTACAAAGCCAAAATATATAAGTTATGTCAGACTTATCAAATAAGTGCAAGAGAAAACAAGGAAGTGTGCTGGGTAGGATGAAAAGGGGAAGAAGATGAACATAGGGGAAGGAAATAAACAGGGAACTACACAACGTAATAAGTCTCATGAAAGGCCTAAAATGAGGGTCTGGTCTCCAAAGTGACTAGGGCCAGCAACACCAGAAAGAAGGCGCTCGTGACGTGCCTCCAAGTCTGTCACCTCCTTCAAAATCTCGATAAGAGCATCTATGGTGTCCACTGCAGGTTGAACCTTCTTCGTAAAAAAGGCTCAATCAATCTCTCGCAGGTGATCTAGCAAGAACTCCACAGCAAAGCCAACTCTAATCAACTCCTGAACTACAACCCTCCACTATAGAATCGTCTCAGCAGACACAATGTCGATGAAGTTATACTTGATATCATTCATCACGCTTCCCAATAGTTTAAGAAAGTGCTCCCTTATGGATTGGCCAAAAGGAAACCCCTGCATAAAGTCCCCAAGGCTATTGTATATTGCCTTCGAATGAGAGATGCACTCCCTAAGGACCCAAAAGCCATGTAAATCAACATAAGGGGACCTAACGCCCTAGAAATTTGTAAGATTAAGGTCGTTGGTCTCAAGCTAGTCAAACTAAATGAAAAAGGCAGCAGTGTCACTTCCTAGATCATGTATTGTGGCAAAATTGCTACCAAACTCAAATTGAAAGGATGGAGCCACCTCAACAAGTGTCAGACCTAGGAAGAAATGTGAAATATAGCATGAGGGATGGACAAAGCAAAGGAATGCATTCGTAATGAAGATTAAAGAAGATATGCGAGAAAGGAAAAAAAATACCTAGACATGTAGGAGTGGGGGCTACAGGTGTGGCAAAAGTGGGGGTTGTAGGCATCACAGTGTCTGTCACAGTCTTAGGCTCTTCAGGAATATCTATGGCTAAGGAAAATCAATGTGCAGAACAATCAGAGAATTATACCAGGAAGTTACCCAAAAAAAGAAAAAAAAGAAAGAAGAGTGAAGATCTGATAAGGGCAAGGGACATACCTGTGGCCTCAGTCTCACATTCACCACCATCATGCTCGTCAGAAGTAGAGACCCTCTTCTTCATGACAAGCTCGTCCTTAGAATCCTCAAGAACCTCCTCAAATACCTCATTAGAAGACGAATCTACATAAAGCCCATGAGTGGCAGAACTGGGAATAGATGAAGGAGTGACCACCACGGAGGAGCCATCCTTTACGACCTGAGAGAGGACAGCGAAGGGATTACTAGTAGAGATGACAAGAGGAGTAGCAGGAGAAGCACTCCCAGTCTAAGGTGCACCAGCAAGAGTGAATCCTTTCTAAGGAGTGGGAGTTTTGGCTGGAATAGGAGCAAACTCACCAACCTTCTCGGTCTAGGCACTTTGCTCAACAGGACTAGGTTTGGGAGAAGGAATCAAGGCATCGGCAAGAGCTCCCTGTGTAGTAGCAGAAGCAGAGGACATGGCCTTAACCATAATGTCCGCCCCATCAAAGAAACCCTCCATGGGTGTGCCCATGGCAACAGTAACCTTCTCACTCATGGGGTTATAAACAAAAAGGGGCTCGAGGTCAGCCTAAATGAAAAAATAATTTAAAAAAAAAAAAAAAAAAAGGCGGATGTTAAGAGCAGAAAAATAAGCATGCAAAAAAAAAATAAAAAAAAATAACGAATGATGATGAAAAAAGGGAGGGGGAACACATGGCAATAAAAATGCATAAAGGAGAGGAATGTACCTCCAACTCGGGTTCGTCAAGTAAGATAGGGTAGGTGGCAGAAGTGTCCTCCTTATGCTTAGACTGCCAAAAGGTGATAAAGAAAAAATATATAAGAAAAGGGAGATAAATAAGTATGCATATGGAGTTAGCTGTGGGAAGGCCCCATGAATGAGAAAAAAATAAAGAAGAAGCAAGGTTAGAGATAACATACTCTCCTCTCAGTAGTGGTGGTTGAAGGTGGTGGAGATGTCTTTCTCTTGTTGCCGCAAGTTATGCTAGAAGGAGAAGCATCTGTGGATGACCGTGGAGCGGAAGGCTTGGGCTTACCTATAATAGGCCACCTGCTGGAACGAGTGCGAGTAGAAGGAGGAGGAGAACCCTTAAGAACTATATTACCAATAGGAGGAAGGCCACCTTCATAGGGAACAATATCAGAACAAGTCTTAGAAGAATCATCACCTCTCTTGGTAGACTTGGGTATGGCAGGCCGAGACATCGAGCCCTTCTTCATAGGCGCAAGAAGGCTCACCCCCTTCACTCTCTTCTCCCAACCCATGGGGTACTCACCAGCATACAAGTACCATTCCTTTTCCTTTACCTACCACTCAAATATAGCAAACCGACTTTGCTTCCTAGCATACGCCACCATAGACTTGGTGGGAAGTAGTAACTTAGTGTTGGTAAAAATGATAGCATGAAGACCATCAGGAGGAATGGGAGAAAACCCATAGTTGCCTAACAATTCCTTCTCAAATGAAGTCATTATAGCCTGCTAATACACATGTATCGCAGCTGTGCAAAGACCCTCTCTCTATGAACTTGGAATAGTGACTGTTGTGAAACGTCTGCTCCAAAACTTAAAAGCACTAGGCCGCAGGAATGGTTGGATAGAAGTAGCGGACTCTAAGATGGCGAAGAAATCATCAAGTATGTCCTGGTCCAACACAAACTGCCTCTTCACTCTATTGGCAGAATAGTGCACAAATCGGATGCCCTCATCGACAAGGTAAGGCAGCCACCCAATATTAGTGGCTACCAAGTATGTAACTCCCCTCTCATGTGGTCCTTGTAATGTCAGCAAAAAGGCCCTTAACCGAATCGACACATGTGTAACCAGTGCTCAGATTCATGTATGCTCTTCAACAAAAACCAACTCCTTTATCAAAGAACTCTACGGCAAGATGCCTAAATGACTTCAACCAAACCAAGCGGTAAGCCAACAAAAAAGTCAGATACAAAACGATAACAAAAATCAGTAATAACCTTTGGACACGAATAGTACTTCTCTTTGGCAAAACGGACGGACTTGCACTTAGCCAAGTGCTTAGCACAATGTTCCTATAGCAGATGCTGCAAAATGGTACTATGGGCAGAAGTAGAAATTATGTGGTAGGAACCTGCCTGCTTTTCATCACTCTACAAAATATCTAACTGCACATACAGATGACCCAGAAACATAGGGGCCAATGGCAGACTCACCCCGGCAGAAATCTTTATGGCTAATTAGAAATAAAGAGGATTTACAGCATAATAAGGGTAAGAACCAAAGATGAACTTACAGAGCCAGAATGAAACAAAGGCCGCACGGTAAACTACGTTATAAGCCTTGGAGAAAGCCCCAACCTAATGTGACAACTTTGCATTCCTACTCATCCCTTTCTTTAACTCGGCCTCTACAGCCTCCTCCTTAGGAGAGAGTTCCATATCACTTAGGTCCACGTCGCTAAGAATGGACAACAACAATTGATTTGCCATATCCTCCAAGGTTACAGTGATCTCACCATAAGAAAGGAAGTAGGTATGGGTAGCGGTGACCATCGACAGACCAAATGAAGAAGATTGAATAAGTCCCTATAGTTGGACAAGCAACGCGATGAGATAGTTGCCTTCAACATGCCAGCTTGCTGCAATGTTGCCATGAAACCTATATCAGACAACTCTTTATCTACCCACTCCTTCCAACCCAAAGAGGTACCCGACCTAAATTCAAAGAGAATGGGCATAGGGAGTGAGGTGCCTTGGTGTATATCAAGATTGGGGATCGAGGAAGCCAAAAGGGCCTAAGATACCTCCATGTCACGTCGGCAAATGGAGAGCCACATGCAACCCGGCGGCAAAGGCAAGTAGTCATTAGGTACTATTGGAAAATGAGTGTGGGTTTCATACCACAGATTGATGAGGGGAGTGCACTCGCTGTCTGGGTCATGACTCCTTTCTTCCTCCTCGGAACGTTCTGATTTTGAGAGATGAGCATTTTCACCTGCGGCTTTGGTGGCAAGATCATTGGTGGCAATTTCCTCCCCTTACGGTGGGAAGAACCCTCGCCTTTCACCAGTATCAAGATGGGATATTTGGTCGGAATAGATTGGTGAGGATGTTTGAGGAAGAAGACACAGTGAAGAAAAAAGGAAATGAAAAGACGTTTTGTGTGAATGATGGGAAGGGATTAAGTTTAAGTACTAATGACAATAAAGATGATGTGAAAGGATGCAATGGGTTAGCCATCAAAAGAAGCATCGTATTAATGAAGCAAAAGCAGTGTTTCAGAATAAATGCTAAACTGGGAAATTTGAAAAGACAACACAGTTCACAGCAAGAAAGAAAATAAGGGGGGGCCTACTGTCCGAAAAAACCCGCAAAAAAAAAAAGACTTTTTATTCGCATGTGAACCGCAAGAGCAATTCATATGCTTAAGGGGCTAAATGTTGATGCATACTTTGGCAAGAAGGCCCAATAACAAGAAGAAGCCCAACAATATAAAAGGGGTGAAGGAAGAAGAATTAGCAAAGTAGGAAAGAACCATTAAGCCCAAATGGCACGAATAATGGTCCACAAGCCAATGAAATAGAAAAAAGGGCCCTAAAGAAAGCAAATAGGCCCATGGGAGCCCAGAAAAGGAAGTACTAAGCCCATGGGAATCACAATAAGTAGAAAGCAAGCAAATATGGGTTAGAGGAGTCCAAAGAGAGAAATTAGTAAATGGGATTGGTGCAAAGGCCAACAAACCCCAAAAGTAAATGATATGGAAATTAGGATGGGGAAGCCCGAAAGATTTAGCAAAATCCCATAGGAATGTAAGAATGAGATGGCCTGATGATGCCCAAAGGAATGAAGCGGGTCGGGGATGTCGAGAGGAATAAAATGGGCCGAGAAAGCCTAAGATGATATCAAAATTGACCCAGACTGGGTGACATGAATTAAGAGAAGGAATAATACATGGCAGGCACAAAGGAGGTCCAGCAAGCACAAGTTAAGCAATACCACAACAGAAGCAGTGCAATGGCATGGTAGGAATACCAAGCCATGGACTCATATGGGAGTGGAGAATGCACAAGGCCCAAGCACCACCCACTTGTACCCAGTTAATACAGAGGCGGTAGACCATGGCCTAGCAGTGGGGAGAAGGGGAAAGTCTATTATGGGATTCTCGCTCAAGCTCTTTTGGGGTAGATGTCATGCTGGGATGACATACCACCCAAAAGAAGGAAAGATGAGCTGGAATTACTAGGTGCATGTCATAGGAGTTAGAGAGAATACCCAACCCTTATCCAGATGGGAATGATATGGAAAGTAAGAAAATAAAACAAAACTCCCTTTGTCTGGGAGTGGAACGTGGCGCAACCAACACAAGGTAGTGGTGGTGGCTAGGCTGGCAGCAGACTAGTGGGTGGCTCGAGAAGGACACCCACAATAGGCCAAAAGCAATTAAGGGGTAAAATGGTAAATCTTATCATGGCAGGTAGTATAAAAAGGCCTTAGCTGTGCATAGTAAGCAACAACGGGAGAACAAGGAAAAACAACAAGAAACATAGAAAGAAGAGAGAAATAGAAAGAAGAGAAAAATAGAGAGGATAAACAAAAAGAAAGAAAATAGGAGAGTAGGAAGTGAAGTGAGAAAAATAAAAGTGTTATAGGGCATACACCAATAGGCTGCTCCCTTCTCTCCCTTTCAATAGCCTACTCTCTACAAGTTAAATGATTAGATATTAAGCCACTTAGGTCCATTATTTCAAAGTAGGCAGTTTCTATGGTAGGATTTCCCTATGAGATTGCCCACGTTGGAGACTGGTTTCCTTCTTGGACTTAAATCTGCTAAGGAGCCAAGTTTAGTAGACTAATCCCCTTCCTTTCTTTTATTATGATTATTTAAGCATTAACGTTATTCTTTTCATTATTGATAACTTATTTCTGTCATACTCATATTATTGTGTTTTTCCTGTTAGAAAGTTGTTTAGATATTATCTTTGGTCGGCAAGAAGCACTTTATTTAGAATACCTCTTTTTATTACCATGTTATATTGTGTCTCTCCTGCCATAACGTTTTTATGATGACTTCCCCTACCATGGACACGTGATCAAGATCTCTGTAAAAGGGTCTTGGCTTGTGCACAAATTGGCTGAAGGTGGGTTTCAATTGAGCCAGTTCTAACTCTCCTACCCTAGAACTATTGGGCTACAGTATGGTAGGAATAGTCCAGCCCAGAATACAAAAGGGCCCTACCACACTAGGCAACCAACAGGTTAGTGGGCAATCCTGAAAGGATGCCCACATGAAGCCACAAATAGTTGGTGAAGTCTTAGGGACAAAGGGGAGAAATCCCATTCAATCAATCCATTATAAAAGGGAGTGGTAGCCATAGAAATTAGGAGGAAAAACGTAAAAGAACAGCAAGAAATAGGGGGTAAAAAGAATCAAAAGAAAGAAAGAAAGAGGTAGAAAGAAGAATAAAGAAAACAAAACAGAAATAGGAGTATGCATCAATAGACCATCTTTTCTCTCCTCTTAATGAACCCACTCACTGTGACTTTATAAGTCGTTACTTATAACCACTTAGGCCCTTTCTCCAGCACGAGTAATTTCCATGGCAGGAATCCACAATGAGGTTAATTGTGTTAGGGTTTGGTTCCCTTTTTGAATCTGTTCTTGCTGAAAGACTCTACCTAGGACTGGGAGAGTGAATTGACATTATTATGCTTCCCTAAAATTGTTGCCATTGTCCTACCATGGCTTCTTTTAATTTGTTTGAAATTTACGTTACTATGTGTTTTGCTGCAGTTATTCATCCTACTAGTTGTTCTGCAATAGAAAATTTTATTTTATTTTTATTTTTATTTGCTGTAGTACATTTTTAAGTTTTTATATTTGTTGTATCAACTGTTCTATTGTAGTATATCGTTTTTATTTGGTATATCAATTGTTTTGTTGTTGAACTTTTTGTTTTTTATTTTTATTTTTATATTTGTTGTATTAGTTGTTTTGCTATAGCACCTTTTCTTTCTATATTTGCTGTTTCAGCTGTTCTGCTGTAGTATCTTTTTTTTTTCTTTTTTCTTTTTTTTTTTCTTTTTTTGTATTAGTTGTTTTGCTATAGGATTGATTATTATTTTGCTGAATTAGCTGCCCCATGGTAACATCAACTGATATACCTGCCGTATGGTTTGTTCTATTGTTATTTTTTTATTATGTCTGGTGTACTAGATACTCTGTTGTGACACCATTTGTTGCATTTGCAAGGATGCCTAGCTTGTTGCAGTGCTTTCTGCTCTGTCTAAGCATTGGACATGTCTAACTTACGCACAAGCTGGCCTATAGTATAATCCTACTAGGCCAATCCCAACTCCCTTACCTATTAGTTCACAGACCTAGGTGTAGCAGAATGGGTTTTGGCCCATTGACACAAAAGCCCCCCCACATTTAATAGATTATTTCTATTTTTGGGTTTCTTGTAATGATCTACAAGGATTCCATGTTTGGGTTTTATCATTTTATATACCAAAATAGCCTTAAATTTTAGATACTTATCCATATCCCTTAAAATTAGGCACTGTCATCTCTCTTTATTCCTTTTGACCAACGAGTCAGTTACTAAAATCAAACATAAATAAATACCTCTCAAGAGTAGTCCTTTCCTACAAGTTAGTTCTATTAGTGCTTTTTTTTTTTTTTTAATTGTTTTATTGCTCATATGATTTTGATTGTTCTATATGATTTTTAGTTCATTCTTTCTCTTTTATTTTTTTTGGAAAATTTTGACACAAAAAAAAAAAAGAAAAAGCTTCCTCACATGTGCGATGTGCATGTGATGAGGCTAGTAATAAAATGATTATATGAAGTATTTAAATTGTAATCTAATTAAGATTTTTATTTACTTAAAAATTATTGGAGAAGAATATAAGGACAAAAAAAAAAAACAAAATCTATTTTTAAATTTTTTTTATTTTAAAATCTGTTTTGTACGTTGATATCAATTTTATTTATTTTTATTTATAAAATTCTATCTTATCTAATTCGCACTCTTAAAAAGTTGATAAGAATAAAAAGAGTAGTGTAATCTAAAAATTAATAATAAATGGATTAGATAAAGAATTCGAATTGTAATCAAATGGAGACTTTTACTAATTAATTTAGAAATTATAGGAGAAGTCAAGGCAAAAATATTATGTTCAACAGAACAGTTACAAATGTTGGCTTCGAGACTTCCATTTACAAGGCAAAAATAGTCACAAATTCAAAACTTAATATAAAAGTGGAGCCCGAAGTACTCACATTCAAGGCCGTACTTGAGAAGAAATCTTTTGTTGTATCTGTCAGTGGTAGTGTGCCAGTTAACTCAAGGCTATCCGCATCACTAGTGTGGTCTGATGGCATTTACAGTGTGAGAAGTCCAATTGTTTTGCACGCCCAAAGCATTAGAGCCTAATTGGAATAGAATCATTATAAGCTTGCCATAACAAACTCCGACTTCTACAAATAGGTCATTCTTCCTTCCAATAAAATTTTAATGTAAAACTCAAGCTATTAGTGTCACACCCCAAACCCAAAAGGGTCCAAAGTATGAGAAAAACATCCCAATGGTACCTGTAGATTTTTTCCTTCTTGGCAAATCAAACTATAGAAGATCTTTATTTTCCTTTCTTTTCCAAAGGATATGAATATACAACCATGCTAAAATTGCCACATTACAAGTCAGAGCTCTATAACACATATACGAACAATAACTAAAAATCATGTGCCCCCACATAATACATGAATATATTACAAAAATTTGATTAAATTACACAGTCACAATCTTATCGAGAATAAGGACCTTAACATCGAGCCTAGGCCTACCACGCCAAGGGCTAACAAACCTCAAGCGATCCACCTCCAATAGGATTAATTAAGGTCTCGTTGAACATAGCAAGATCAAGTCACCAACCATTTATAGCAAAAATATCCAAATTTAACATAGCACTCTAATTCTCACCAAAGAAGTAAGCTCCATACCTAAGGTATAGCTAATAAATTTGAAAAACTGTTAGAGGGTAGGATGAGCTAACTCCCAGTAAGTAGCATAAATACAAGTTTCATGATAATGAACAATTTACAAAATATGTTTTAGTTTGGGAAATTGCTAACTGAATACTGCAAGATCATTTTCAATAATAATATAACAAGAATGATTAAATGATGAAACACAAAGTTTCTCAAAATAATACCATGAAACTATATATTATAATCTCTGAGCACTAACAATATAATTCCAAAGCCATAAAATCCAACATATAGTAATTTATCACAAATATACCACACTACCACATAGACCGGTCAGGGGATCCACCCATTCACAACTGGCATTATATTATCCTCTTTGGTATGCAGACTCTTGGCCTTATAGACAGCGGCCCCACCCATACCCTCAAGGTTTTTCTCTCCCCCCATGGGCTACCGAGAGAGTGCATCAAATAGGACCTTTGTAAATGTGGTCTCTTGGCCCCTTGGGTAACAACCTCACCCACATACAATCAAGGAACCTCTTCCCCCTATGGGCAACAGGGAAGAACGTATCATCCAAAGTGAAAGGGCACTGATTTAGATTTGATTCCATTGTCACAAAGACTACAGAAATCAAATCGAGAAATCACACATGGCATGGTGTTAAAACCACATAAGCTCATAGGTTACATTACTTTGAAACATATAGTTCATATCTAGGAAGTTTCAAAAAAACCTTAAATAATCTAACTTCTACAAAGTTTGTAAGGTTTTCAACTTCATTCTAGTCAAGAAGATCTTCTATCAATTTCCCTCATAACAAGACAAGATAAGCATCTTTAAATTTTCTAATATACCATAAAATCCATAATTTCCCTATCAAAGATTAAATAAAAGATGCTCATTTTTCCATATCGACAATTCATGCATTTCCCCATGTGCAATATCAAATATGATGCATTTTCATATATATATATATATATATATATTAAGATTATGACACAATAGTTTTTAGGAAAATATAGTTTCCATAAGTAGTTTCCAAAAGCGAGTCTAACCCAAAAATAACATTTATACAACATGGTTATTTTTCAAATTCCCATTAAAAAGCTACTTACCTTGCAACCGCAAAAAGCCTAATTCTCCAAGCTCCAAAGGAGATTAGCTAGAATCTCAACAATATCAAGCAAACCTAACACAATAAGCATAAAGTTTAAAATTGTATTTAGCTACAATTTAGGAATAGCCAAATAAGAACTTAATTAGGAAGCCTAGTATTTAACCTCATCAATAATAATATACTCCACTTCCAAAGTTTCTCAACAAATCGATTTATGAGGCATAAACTCCAATTTATAAAGTTAACCCATTTAATATCATCTCCAACATTATGACTAGCTTCCATAAAAATTACACTACATCAATAAGAGACCCATGAAAGCAAAATCAAAATATCCTCCAAGACAAGAAATTTAGAACCTTAGCTAACTCCAAATAAACCCAATAGTAATGGAAAAATTGGATTTACCAACCATCACATGTTATAACTCAAAACCCCCAAATTTTCCACCATGCATAAACCTTAGGTAGTTATCATTAGCACAAACCATAGACCCACTCATCAAATAATTCCACCAATACAAAACCCATACATATAAAAACATAAATATTACTTTCAATGCTCATAAATCACATGGGTATCATTATTAAACCTTAGATAAAAATAACCTGTATATAAACCCACCAAAAAGATTAGAAACTTTTACCTCAAATAAAAGAGTAAAATGCTTAGAGGTTCTTAAGGATTTTCTAGTGACATTGCAGGAAAAATGATGGTAGAGATGGTGGTATGGAGGTACCGGTGGGAGAGGATGAGCAAGTGATACAGAGGAGTATATGAGAGAAAAGAAAAGAAAATAAGAAGAGAGGGATGGCCGGCCAAGAGGATAAGAGCCAATGAGTGAGATGTGTGGTGGGGGTTGGTGGGACACGTGTGGTCCCAAAAAATCTGACCGTTACTTTTTTTTCTTTTTTTCTTTTTGACTTGCTGGGACATTACAATTAGTGCAATAAAGATTCTATTCATTTTTTGCAAATGGATATTAATTCATCAGTTGATTCCTTTTTGTAAATAACAGAAATATTCATATGGTTTGGTCAAAACTAGAAAAGATAAAGAACTGGGAAACATAGGTGCGGATTCGAGTTTGGGTGCGGGTGCGGAGTGGCGGCTTGGTAATTTTTGAAAAAGTAGAGTGCAGGGGATAAGTTTCTTAATAAATATTAAATATATTTTTATTCATATTTTTTATATATTGCTAAGCATATTTTTTCATATAATGATAAACATGTCCCAATTTAAGAGTAATAGTAGATAATGAATCTTTGGGATCAGTTTAATATTTATAGCCGATATTTAGGGGGGTAAATTTTGCAAAATAATAATATTTTTTTAATGATAAGTAATAATTTAAATTGATACGATTACCAAATTATTTGGGAAATTTTTTAAAAAATAAACAAATAAGATGTGGAAAGGGAACAAAAAGGGAAAGAAAACACTACCGAGTCCAACAATGTGATTTGTCATATTTTTTTACTTTTTTTTTTAACTCTTATTTTGGCCCGAGTCGGACCGATTCGAGGCTATTTCAGCCCGTTTCGAATTGAATTGGTCCGTATCGAGCTAAATCAGAAATTGAAAAAATAAAAATAAAAATAAAGTCACAGAAGAGTCGGACATAAGACATTATTGTATTGATTGAATCATTAGCGTAGTCTAGGATTTAATTGTGCATCATTGTAGTCCATCCTGCCCCAGATTTAACAAAATGGTGGACCATTGAGCACAAGAAAGATGGACCTTACATAGAAATGTAACAAAATTTACCATAATGGATACTGCAGAATTGGCCTCTTTGTGTCAGAGCGTTTTACCCCAATTTGCTTATATTACTTGTGCTTATAGGTTTGTGGTTGTATGTTAGAGTGAAAAGTGTTGCACTGATCATTAGGATTTCTTAAGGTGTGATTGGTCACCTAAATTTAACTTGAGTTTTCCTTAGAATATCTATCCTAGACTAGGTTAAATTATGTCTCATTACAAGAACATTAGTTCAAGAGTTTTGTTATGTGTGGCGAAGGTGTTAGGCACCCCATGATACCCAATCGAAATCAATACCTTACTTTGATTATTTTTTCCTAGTTTTGTGTAATGTAATATAAACACAATACTTGACTATTGTTGGGGTTATACATTCTATGATATTATGCAAGCAACATATTTGGTACACGAGGAATGATATCAGTAGTCTTGGTATAGAGGAAAAACAAAAATAATTTTTGAAACCCAAAATAATAAACTATTCGAGGTGAAAATGAGGGATATTTTGTTCCACCAGAGAATTTTTTATTTTTTATTTTTTTTTATTTGAAAGAAATTGCATGATACACCGAGAAATCATTTTGAGGATTTAATGATTCATAATAGTCGATTCGTCCCTTCTTTTCATTTTGAAAATGTTTGAGCTAAAAAATAGTTATATTCAAGAATGGGTTTAAAAGTTCACTTACGTAAACTTTGAGAAGACCCGTTTAGACCCAAAATAAATTATGCAGTGAATTTATCACTATATTTCAATTAAACTAATCAAGTGATCAAAAGTTCAGCAATTTATATCACAATCATGGAAAGCACTAAATCTGAAAGTGAAACAATAAAAACAGTAACTGCATGCAGATTTGGTGACAAAGTGAAAAAAAGATGGTGAACATCTCCAAAGGAAAAATCACCACGAGGGTAACACACTCTAAACAAGGCAATTCACAATATGAATATGTGTTAAAATTTGTTGTTACAACTAGTAGATGAACTCATTATTGCAACCCCCACAACAGTTTCGGAATGACCAAAAATTTTGGTAACTGATGGAACACAAATCCGTCAGTGAATGTGCAGATGGAATCACTCGTGGGATGTAAAGGTTTGCTCGTCGAGGGACACCGGTGTGGCGCCTGCCACAAAGTCTCCGATGCCAAAGTTAGGATCACAGTTAAACACAATAAAGAAATAATAGATAGTTTCAGAATATTTTTGCATATATCCCCTTCTGTTGGTTGTGTGAGAGTTTTATACCTGAGCCCATAAGGGCTAGCCGTTGGGGCTGTTAATGCTTTCTTTTGTAACGCACCTGGCCAGTAATGAGACTTTTAATAGGCCTTCCAACGGTCTTCTTGGTTGATTTGGTAACTGCTCGGATCATTGATTGATCGCATTGAATAACTCTCTGCCTCGTCAGTGATGATGGCTTCCTTCGTTGTTTCTGATCACTTCGTCATGGATGATTCTCCCGTCAGTAATGTTATCTTCGTCAGTGGGATGTAGAGTCGTCATTCCCGTCAGTTGCCCCCCAGGCTCTGGGGTCGTCGGTGACCTGTCATGACGATCTCAGAAGCTGAAAAGTTCTTTTTGTGACTCTTGGGGTTCTGTTCCGCCTTTAATGCTTGGTGGCGGCGTTACACGCAATCATGGCCACGTGGCGCTTGATGGTCTGTGGAATTAATGGCATGACCCTTGGGTTTCCCGCTGGTTTTTTCAATCGTTTTTGGCCCACATTTAAAACTTCTCCTTTTCAACTTTTCGTTTGTTTCTCAGAGAGCAAAAGCAAACCAGTTTTTTAGAGATACTCTGAATATTTTGTGGCTTCCTTCTTCTCCGATTTGCCTTGCGCTGCTTCTGCCGTTCCGCCATTGGAGGTATGTTCTTCTTTCCTTTTTCTTTCTTCTTTTTCTTCTTTTACTGTATAATTTCTGATTTGCTATTCCCTTTTCGCTTCTATTCTAGTGTTGGCTTTTGTTTTTCTTTTGGGGTTTCAGTTTCGTACCTTGTTTTCCTTGTGATTTCTGTATTTTCCATGGTTGATAGCTTAGAGGTTAGGATAGCTTGCCCGTCGATCTCCTTCCTTTTTGCGCGTCTAGGGGGGTCTTTGGGTACTTACCCTTTTTTAGAAAATTTTGTGTACGAAGGCAATAGTCTGAGCGTCGTTTTGAGTGAGTTGTTGCCGTTGCTCCGTCAATCGCTAAATTGGTTTGAGGGTTTAGGAGGGAGAAGATTAATGTCTAAGGTTAGGTCTAGTGACCTCGAGACTGGGCTATCGTCCAGTGGTGGCCCGGCTGAAGGAGATACCGCCGTCTCTGGTTCTCGAGAGGTTAGGGCTTTTTATGCCCTTAGGGAGATTTGTGGTCTGGATGACGAGACCGTGAATAGATTTAAGGATAGGTTTCAATTTCCGTCTAGGGTTCGTGTTCGTCGTCCCAGGGAAGAAGATAGGGCTTGTCACTTCTTTCCAGGCGAAATATGTTTTTATGAGTCAGCCTTCACCTGTGGGCTTAGGTTCCCCGTCCACCCGTTCCTGATGGAACTTTTAGATCATTTTGGTATAGCCCCTGGCCAGCTCATGCCAAACTCGTGGAGGATCGTCATTAACTGTATGCAAATATGGTTGGCCTCCAACGGGGATATGATCAGGATAGGTGAGCTTACCTACCTGTATCGTTTGAAAGAGTCTAAAGAGTGGGGATATTACGAATTAGTCCCTTGGGAGAGAAGGATTAGGATCGTCAAGGGATTGCCCTCGTCATTCAGGTATTGGAAGTCGCGTTTTTTCTTTGTGTCTGGGGATGACTTCGAGACCCAATCTAGCAGTGATTGGGGCGATATCCCGAGGTTGCTCCGTCGGTGGGGAACCCCGACCTTAGGTGCGTCAGTATTTCTCCCCGTTGTTTCAATCTTGCCAATTTTCAAGTTCTGATCTTGCTGACTTCTTTGTTTCTTTGTTTGGTACAGTTAAGAGACGGCCTGGGCTGAAGAGACGATATAAGGAACGCATAGAGACTGCCATCGGGTACGCTGAGACGATTGAGAGTTGGGACGAGCTGGTTGACCCTCGATCTCTTGCGTTTTACAACCTCGGTCCTGACCCATCTCCTTTCGTTCTTCGTCAGCTTGGCATTGAAGGAAAAAAGAGTAAGTTTTAACTTCGTCAATGCTGATTCCTCTTATGTATAACTTCGTCAATGCTGATTCCCCTTGTGTACACTTAAAAATTTTTTTTTTTTTTTTTTTTTTTTTTTTTTTTTTTTACACACTTTCTTCTTGCAGAGATGACGACCAAGTTTAACAAGGACATGTATGCAAAGATGAGGTCAAAGAAGGACGAACCCCTGTCCAACTTGGGGAAGAAGACCGTGCGAGTTACCGGGAAGGGTTCTGCCTCCATCCCGCTCAGCATTGTTCCTTCCATAGCCTCCGAAACGACGAGGACTGCCTCCCCGGCCGTTTCAATAGAAGAGATTCCTACTCCTGGCTCTAAAAGGCCGCGCGTGGTTGGCAAAGGAAAGGAGAAGACTGATACTCGTTCATCCACAATATGGGATGACGAGTCATTGGCCGTGGAAAGGGCTCACGAGGTTGTTACTTCAGCGGACTTGAAGGCTCTATCTGACTTGTCCTTAAACGATGTGACTTCTCGTCATGTCCACAAACTGGTCCAGGTGTGTGTTCTTCCCTCTTCATCATTTCATTTTTTCTCTTTTTTTTTTTTTTTTTATAGACGACTTCATAACTTCCTTCAGGTGTTGGGAGAGAGTATCCATATCACTGCTGAGTACCTCACTCAAGGGGCCAAGGTGGCGTCTCTGGCAACCCGGATGGAGGCTCAGGAGAAGGAGAACTCTGACCTGAGGACGAACCTGATCACTTCCATGGACGAGGCCACGACATTGAAGGAGAAGGTCAAGGTGCTGGAGGACGACCTCAGAGTTGAGCGCGGGTTGACTCAGGAGAAGGACGAGCAACTTATGGCGGCCAAGGAGAAGCTAGTGACCATCGCTGCTCGATCCGTGGAGGCTTTCCAGACCACTGACGAGTACAATACCGTGCTCTTCAGCTGGTATTTTAAAGGATTTGAGCTTCTCCGGAGGTACATGATCAAGCATCCTTCTGGAGTCAACTTGGAGAGCCTGGATTTGGAGGAGGTGGACAAGGAAATGGCCCTGGAGGAGGCGGCTTCGTCTTCTGCCCCTGGTGATGACGCCCCCGAACCTGTTGCTGACGTGCCGGCCAGTGAAGGCACAGCTGATGCTTGACTCTACATACTTAGGAAAATTTTTTTTTTTTTTTTTTTGTGGGTGCCCGTCTTGTTTTGGGCCTTTCTTTTTGTAAATCTAATTTCAAAACAATTTACTTTATTTTGAAAACAATGATATTGGCCCAGTGTTTATGGGCTGGAATGAAGCGTACTTACTTTTCTTCTGGCTGGTTTACATCCGTCCGTACTTTTTGTGCTTTGTTAATTAGTTGTTGATTTAATGCACTGTGCTCTTCTGTGAACTGATTCCTGCCATTAGACTTGCGTCCGTCCAGGCGGACTCTTGTTCCTTGTTCTTTTAACCTCATTATTAGGGTCGTCAGTAATTTACATCCGTCAAGGCGGAATCTTATTACTTAGTATTTTAACCATAGTATTATGGTCGTCAGTAATTTACATCCGTCAAGGCGGAATCTTATTACTTAGTCCTTTAACCATCGTATTTTGGTCGTCGGTAACTTACATCCGTCAAGGCGGAATCTTGTTACTTAGTCTTTTAACCATAGTATTATGGTCGTCTGTAACTTACATCCGTCAAGGCGGAATCTTGTTACTTAGTCCTTTAACCATCGTATTTTGGTCGTCGGTAACTTACATCCGTCAAGGCGGAATCTTGTTACTTAGTCTTTTAACCATAGTATTATGGTCGTCTGTAACTTACATCCGTCAAGGCGGAATCTTGTTACTTAGTCTTTTAACCATAGTATTATGGTCGTCTGTAACTTACATCCGTCAAGGCGGAATCTTGTTACTTAATGATTTATAGGCCTCATGGTTGACCTGTACTGCCTGCGCAAAAACATTGAATGAATAATACTTTTATTAACTTCAATAACGAGTGCATTCGTGTGTTACATTTACTCATGGTATTTCTTTAAATGCTCAATGTTCCAAGGGCGAGGGAGTTTTCGTCCGTCCATAGTTTCCAGATGGTAACTCCCTTGCCTAGAGTAATGAACGACGCGATATGGTCCTTCCCATGTAGGGCCCAGCTTCCCTTGAGTCTGGTCTTTAGTAGCTATAGTGACTTTGCGAAGGACGAGGTCCCCTATGGCCAGACGCCTGAGTTTGACCCTCTTATTGTAATACTCGGCCATTTTCTTTTGATACTTTGTCATTCTACTGGACGCATTGTCTCTTATTTCATCCAAGCAATCCAGGTCGAACCGCAGTCCCTCGTCATTGAGTCCCTCTCTGAAAGCTCCTCGCCTAATGCTTGTTACTCCAACTTCTACTGGGATCACTGCTTCTGAGCCGTAGGTAAGCCTGAAGGGTGTCTCTCCTGTCGGGGTTCTGGCTGTAGTCCTGTATGCCCACAAGACATTAGGCAGTTCTTCCGGCCAGGCACCTTTTGCTTCGCCCAGCTTGGTTTTGATTATCTTGAGCAACGTCCTGTTTGTTACTTCCGTCTGTCCATTTGCCTGGGGGTGTCCCGGGGATGAGAATTGATTCTTGATCCCGAGGTTCGAGCAGAACTCTCTGAAGCCTTGGCTATCGAACTGCTTCCCATTATCGGATATGATCGCCAAAGGGATCCCGAACCTGCAGATAATGTTTTTCCACACGAAGCTCCGGATCCGAGCCTCAGTGATGGTTGCTAGGGCCTCTGCTTCAACCCATTTTGTGAAATAGTCAATAGCAACTAGAAGGAATTTTACCTGACCTTTACCTTGGGGCAGAGGACCGACGATGTCGACTCCCCATTGCGCGAATGGCCATGGGGAGGATATGGTCGTCATCTTCTCTGCTGGAAGCCGTTGTACATTCCCGTACCGCTGGCATCTGTTGCATCTTCTGACGAGGTTAGCAGCATCCCCCTGCATGGTTGGCCAAAAGTACCCCGCTCTTATCACCTTGTTTACCAGGGACCTGGGGCCGGCATGGTCGCCACAGACTCCTCCGTGTACTTCTTCTAGGATGTATTTGGCCTCGTCCTCGTCGACGCACTTCAGGTAGGGCATAGAGAAGCCTCTCTTGTACAAGATGTCATTTAGGATCGTGAACCTAGCCACTCTCTTTCTGACCTTTCTAGCTTCGTCAGTATTCTGAGGTAAGTGTCCGTCTCGGAGGAAGGATATCAAGGGCGTCATCCAGGTGTTTGTGCTCTGGGTGGTGAGCACTGCCACCTCAATACTTGGGCATTTCTGAATTTCTATTGCCACGTCCGCGCTTGTCATTCCTGCTTCTGACGACGCTAGTTTCGACACTACGTCAGCTTCAATATTCTGGTTTCTTGGTATCTGGACGAAATCCACTGTGTCGAACTCCTGAGTTAATTGCCTCGTCAGTTTAAGGTATTTCTGCATCCTTTCCTCCTTGGCCTCGTACTCTCCACTGATCTGCCCGATCACCAGCTTTGAATCACTCTGGACCAGCAAATTTTTGGCACCAAGGGCTTTTCCAAGCCTCAAGGCCGTCAATATTCCTTCATATTCGGCTTCATTATTGGTGGCTGGGAATTCCAGTTGAACTCCATATTTCATCACTTCTCCGTCGGGGGTAGTTATGACGACCCCTACTCCCCCCCTCTTTTGGGCCGACGAACCATCTGTCTGTATTGTCCATTTATCAACTTCGTCTGTAGTTCCTTCTTCGTCTGGAAGAGTGAATTCGGCGATGAAGTCAGCCAGAGCTTGTGCCTTGATGGCCACTCTTGGATGGTACTCGATGTCAAATTGGCTGAGTTCGATTGCCCATTGGACCATTCTCCCTGCTGCTTCCGGTTTGTTCATTGATTTCTTGATTGGCTGGTCCGTCATTACAAGGATAGGATTTGACTGGAAATACGGTCTGAGCTTGCGCGAGGCTACTATAAGCGCGAACGCAATCTTTTCAATTCTTGGGTACCTGAACTCAGCTCCTTGAAAGGCCTGGCTGATGTAGTACACCGGGAGTTGCTTCTTGCCTTCTTCTCTAATCAAGGCTGCGCTGACTGCCGAGGCTGATACTGCCAGGTACAAATATAGGTTCTCCCCTCCTTTGGACGGGCTCAGGAGAGGTGGACTGCTCAGATATCGCTTCAACTCTTGGAACGCTGCCTCGCACTCGTCAGTCCAAGCAAAGGCCTGCTTGAGAGTTTTGAAAAAGGGCAAGCATTTGTCTGTGGCCCTAGAGACGAACCTGTTTAGAGCTGCTATTCTTCCCGTAAGTTTTTGTACATCCTTGACGGTCTTGGGTGGAGCCATGTCAATGATAGCTTGTACTTTTTCTGGATTGGCTTCTATTCCCCTCTGGGACACCATGAATCCCAGGAATTTTCCCGAGGCTACCCCAAAAACACATTTGCTAGGATTCAGCTTCATCTGGTGTTTTCTCAGGGTTGCAAAAGTCTCCTCCAGGTCGTCCAGATGAGAGAGCTCTTCCTTACTTTTGACGAGCATATCGTCTACGTATACCTCCATGTTTCTGCCAATTTGTTGGTTGAACATTTTGTTTACCAACCTCTGATATGTAGCTCCAGCATTTTTCAACCCAAAAGGCATCACCTTATAACAATAGAGTCCCTGGCTGGTGATGAAGGCGGTCTTCTCCTGGTCTTCTTCAGCCATCTTTATCTGGTTGTACCCTGAAAAGGCGTCCATGAACGTCAACAACTTGTGTCCAGCGGTAGAGTCCACGAGCTGGTCTATCCTTGGTAGAGGGAAGCTGTCCTTTGGGCATGCTTTATTCAAGTCAGTGAAGTCTACACACATTCTCCACTTTCCATTTGGTTTCTTCACCAGGACGACGTTGGCGAGCCATTCTGGGTAGTATACCTCCCGGATGAATCCAGCCGTCAAGAGTTTGGTTACCTCTTCTGCTACTGCCTGATCTCGCTCTGGAGCGAAAGTTCTTCGTCGTTGCTGAACGGGCTTCCTGTTGGCGTCCACATTCAGTCTATGCTGGATGATCTCTGGAGAAATGCTTGGCATGTCCTCGTGACTCCATGCAAAGACATCAAGATTCCCTTTAAGGAACTTTATAAGTCTCGTTCTCATCTCAGGGCTTAGCGTCGTCCCTATCCTGGTTGTCCTGTCCGCATTTCCTTCTACCAACTCCACTGCTTCCAGGGTCTCCACTCCGTCTTCCTCTTTTTCTTCTATCGTCCACGTGTGGTTCTCCTTTCTTGCCAGTACGGCCTGGTAGCACTCCCTTGCCAGGACCTGATCACCCTTCACCTCACCTACACCATCGTCTGTTGGGAATTTCACCTTCAAACAATATGTGGACGTTGCTGCCTTCCACTTGTTTAGGGTAGGCCTCCCAATGATGACATTGTAAGATGAGGGGCAATCTACAACCAGGAAATCTACTTGTTTGGTCAGCTGCAACGGGTAGGTTCCTGCTGTCACCGTCAGAGTCACTATACCCCTGGGGTAGACCCTGTCTCCACTGAAACTGACCAGCGGAGAGTCAAAAGGACGGAGCCTTTTTGGATCTAACTTCAACTGCTGGAAGGCTGGGAGGTAGATGATATCCGCTGAGCTTCCGTTATCAACAAGGATCCTTCTGGTATTGAACCCTTCTATATTCAGTACTATGACCAGGGGATCGTTGTGAGGCTGTTTCACTCCCCTGGCGTCTCCTTCATTAAAGGACATATCTTGGTACGTTCGTTGGTACTTGGACGGAGGAATGGCGTGGACGCTGTTTACCTGTCTGTAGTATGCTTTTCTAAGCGATCTGAATGACCCTCCTGAGAATGGTCCTCCCGTGATCGTGTTTATCTCCCCGATCACCTTGCGTGGAGGTTGGGATGTATGGTCGTCATCCCGATTGAAGGATTCCTTTTGGGTCCTGTTGTCGTCTCTGAACTTGCTATATTCTCCTTTCTTTACAAATTTCTGCAACTTTCCTTTCCGTATTAACTCCTCTATTTGTTCCCTCAGGTCTCTGCAATCTTCTGTGTTGTGGCCGTGGTCTCTGTGGAACCGGCAATACTTGTTCTTGTCACGTACGTTGGGGGACGAGTGTAATGGCCTGGGCCATTTGAGATAATGCTCGTCCTTGATCTGCGTGAAAATCTTGTCAACAGGCATAACCAAAGGAGTAAATTTTACCTGACGAGGATTTTTTTCATCTCTCCTTCTATTCCCGTCACTGTTCCGACGTTCTGGTCTGTCTCTCTTTTGCCCTCTGCGGTCGTCTTCCCTCTTGGACTTATCTCCTAGCCTCTCGGTATCTTTTATGGCAGCTAGAGCGTCTTCCGCGTTCATGTATTTTTGGGCCTTCAGGAGCATCTCTGCCATTGTCTTCGGGGGGTTTTTGGCAAGAGAGGCTACAAGGTCTCTGGATTTCAACCCTGCCTTGAAGGTCGTCAGTTGCACTTTGTCATCAGCTTCGTCCACCTCCAGAGTTTCCCGGGTGAATCGCTTGACATATGACCTCAGAGTCTCCTTCTCTCCCTGTCTTATGGTGAGTAAGTAATCTACTGGTCTCCTTGGGCGTTGTCCCCCTATGAAGTGACGCAGGAAAGCACTACTTAGCTGATCGAAGTTGTCTATGGACGAGTTTGGCAACTTAGTAAACCACTCTCTTGCAGCTCCTTTGAGAGTCGTAGGGAAGGAACGGCATAATATCTCGTCAGGTGGTTGCTGAAGGCCCAGAGTCGTCTTAAAGGTATTGAGATGATCCTGAGGGTCCTTGAGTCCGTCGAATGGTTCTAATTGAGGCAGGCGAAACTTTGACGGCACAGGGCAATCAAGTACCGCTGCAGTGAAGGGCGAATCTGTAGCCCTTACCATCTTGTCTACACTCCGGTCTGTCTTTTCCTTGATAGCGCTCCTTAATTCGTCCATCTCTTTCCTCATTTCCCGAAGAAGATCTGAGTTCTGTTCGTCCGAAGTAGTTGGTCTCCGGGGGGTTTCCCTCTGTTGGCTATCCCCCTCTCCCTCCATGTTACTCTTGGAACGGTTTTCTTCCTGTTGAGCTTGTTGAACCTGCTGGAGCCGCAGCTTCATTTCCTGGTTCTGCCTGGTGAGTTCCTCAATGGTGGCTGCCAGGGCTTGAACTTGCTGGGCCAGGGCCGTTGAATCTGGGTTGGATTCCATCTGAATATGGTGAATTGATGGAAACTACGTTTTCGAATGTAAATCTGAAAACTCGTTCCCACAGACGGCGCCAAACTGATGGAACACAAATCCGTCAGTGAATGTGCAGATGGAATCACTCGTGGGATGTAAAGGTTTGCTCGTCGAGGGACACCGGTGTGGCGCCTGCCACAAAGTCTCCGATGCCAAAGTTAGGATCACAGTTAAACACAATAAAGAAATAATAGATAGTTTCAGAATATTTTTGCATATATCCCCTTCTGTTGGTTGTGTGAGAGTTTTATACCTGAGCCCATAAGGGCTAGCCGTTGGGGCTGTTAATGCTTTCTTTTGTAACGCACCTGGCCAGTAATGAGACTTTTAATAGGCCTTCCAACGGTCTTCTTGGTTGATTTGGTAACTGCTCGGATCATTGATTGATCGCATTGAATAACTCTCTGCCTCGTCAGTGATGATGGCTTCCTTCGTTGTTTCTGATCACTTCGTCATGGATGATTCTCCCGTCAGTAATGTTATCTTCGTCAGTGGGATGTAGAGTCGTCATTCCCGTCAGTAACCATGATTTACAAATGTTGCACCTTGGAGAGATTTGACACCACGTTGACGCAATGGGATGAAAGACTGTGGATTCATGATTTAGTCATACCGACTAACAAGAATATGGGACAAAATGGGCTTCTGCCCTTTTCAACCAAATTGATTAGCCTTTTGCCCTTCTTCCCAAACTAAATAGGGAAATGCCCCTCTTTTGAAACTCGACTTTTTCAAAATCGAGTTACGCCCTATAGTGACGTTTTCAAGGACCTATAGTGACGTTTTTAAGGACCTATAGTGGCGTTTTGTAACTTGATATCCATGAAATCGAGTTATAGGCAATAAAATTGCCTATAACTCGATTTCATGGATATCAATTTACAAAACGCCACTATAGGTCCTTAAAAACGTCACTATAGGGCTCCAGAATTTTTTTGTTTTTAACTCGATTTTGAGAAAGTCGAGTTTCAAAAGAGGGGCATTTCTCTATTTAGTTTGGGAAAAAGGGCAAAGGCTAATTAATTTGGCTGAAAAGGGCAAAAGCCCATTTTGTCCCAAGAATATGGCTCTCTATACTCAAAGAGGTAGATTTCACTATGCTTCGAGAGACATCTGATTTAGAAATGTTGCAGTGTTGTAATTATTACAATGGCATTGTGAGTCTTGTGATTGAAATTTTGTGGAATAAGAAATTGTTATAAATTTTAAAAGTAATTTGTTAGATGAGGTGTGATAGTGTCTGTCAAATTCAATCCATTACAATATACTTGGAAATTTTGAATTGAAAGAAAAAAAAAATTCTAGTTTTATCCTTGTGACAAATTAATTAAACCATATTTTTTTCAATTGTACCACTTCAAATCCCATATTTTCGTTATTGTGTCGAACACTTAGAACTTATAACACTTAAAACCATAGATTGCGTTTTGTTTCAAACAATAATAAAAGCAAGGGCAGCTCCACTTGATTCCCAGTGGTTCAAATGAACTCCAAAAAGAAGGTACAAAGAGGCTTTCCTTGACCAACCAAGAGACACTTGTCAGCCAAGAAGATATCAACCAGAACACTACTCATCCTCAGGGCAGTGGCAGTTGATCGTTAAGCTTGTTGGAGCCGGGAGCAAGAAGCCAAATCGTTGGTCTTCAGCTTATGAAGCTATTACTAGGCAGGGAGATAGCTTGTTTTATGGTGTTAATAGTAGTGTAGCTGATACAACATGTGAGGCGCTGTTGGATGCTACGGTGGAAGCTACTCTCAAAGCAAAAAACCATGGTTTCCAGTTTGTTTTGTTTCTAGGCACCAGCAGACAGTTAGTCAATCTAACTCAGCATAGGAAGACCACAAATCGACTGCAACAGATCCAGCTTGCTGACTTAGACTTTTTGAACCATAATGGGTTTTGCTGTGATGTGTTCTTAGTGCCTAAACTTCTTGTAAATTCTGTTTGGTCAGTTGCGAACTTGGCATGTCAAATGCCTCTGAACTGTAGCTGGTTTAATCCAGCTGTTGTGTAGTTTGTTGGTTTGTTTTTCTCCCCTGTGTGGTATCAAAAAAAAAAAAAAAAAGTGGCAAAACATTAATAAATTATATATAATATATATATATATTTTTTTTTACCTCCTAAAATAAAATTTTGAATACCTTGATGAAAGTTCAAATATGTGTATAAACACCCTCGAACGTTTAGACCCCCAATTTACAAATTAACCAATTCAAGCTTTATGTCAAACAACTAGTGTGCGGAAAATGAACATAAGCTATAAACAAAATTGGAAAACAATCTAAGCCAATTATAAATCACATCCACAGCAGAAAATAAAAGGCAAAGATAAAGGGAAGAGAGATGCAAACACAAGGACAACACACGATGTGTTATCGAAGAGGAAACCGAAGCCCTCGGCGTAAAACCTCTCCGCCGCCCTCCAAGCGGTCAATAATCCACTAGAAAATGTAGTTGGGATACATGAACAGCAATAGACCCTCCAAGCCTAATCTACCCGATGTACCTAAGCCCTCCAAGCTTTTTGCTCCAACGAGGTTGCACCGAACCTTTTTCTTTTCTAGCTTACCGGATTCCGCTACTAAACCATAGCATCCACCATCTTTGGCATCTTCCAATGCTTCCCAAAACTCCAAGAACACTCAACACTCTAAATGGGTGTGGGTAGTGTTTGGATAGAAATCTCCTCTTAATAGGTATGACAATGAGAGAGGGAATGAGAAGAGACTACAAAGATTTCTCTCTAAGAATGAGTAGCTCTCTCTAATTGGGTGGGTGTTTTGAAGAAACCTCTCTTAGGGTTTTTCTTTCTGAATAGCCACCCATATCTTGTGGGAATGAGGGGTATTTATACTGGTGTGAGAATAGAATATGAAGAGTCAGTTTTTCCAAAAACAGGGCTGGCTGGCAACTTGACCTCGCGACTTGACTGAGTCACGAGTTCAAGTCGCGAGCTAACTTAATGGCCAGTCTAGATTTTTGTCGTGTAGTGCTCCAGGTGGCGTGACTGTTCAGCTCCCCTGCATGCTCTGCACGTGAGCAACTTTTGGCGGCTTGCAAGCCGCGAGACACCCGCGAGTCCTAGCCGCGAGTCTCTGCTTCACTGTACTGTCTTGAGCATTTCTTCACACTCTCTCACACACTACCCTTACATGATTCCCACCTAAATACAAGGTTTCTAAGTGCTATATTACAATCAAATTTGTCATGGAATAAAGCCAACACATGGTTGATTAAATTCAACCTTACAATCTCCCCCTTTGGCTATTCCATGACAAAACACCCTAAAACAGACTCTAGACTTAAACGTGAGTTTGGGAACAATGGCAAAACTCACTCACACCTAAATCTAGAAACTGTGCAGCTTTTGAATCATATGAACATGAATCTCCTGAAACACAACAATACACCATGATCATTGTAAGTAGAAAATCATAAAATGCATATGAAACAGGCAATATGTGATCAAGCAAAGATGGAGTTAAGAAACAAACCATGGCTTGATCAACCAAGTGAACACCACAAGGTAGTGATCACAGTGCTCATTCACACTTGGAATGAACACAAGGACATACAAGTTAACAAGCACAAGGCAAGACACTTGTATGCTCAACACTCAACCAATGCATAACACACACGACATATGCATCTAGGAACAATCCTACAAGGGCACAAGAGTGACAGTACATAAACCAAAATGCAGAACATTTAGATTAAAGTACTGATTTCAACATAGCATAAAGGCTGCATTAAGCAAGGTACATACCATAAAACCTACAAACTATGCATAAAACATTAACCATAAAAGTTTACAAAAGCACATGGGTACAAAGCACATTATATTGAATAAAAACTTAAACAATATAAACTAAAAGTGCTTAAAGTTTCTCCCCTTCAAAATGATGAGAAGCTGTGATGCACTTAGAACATATATACTTGTAACCTGAAACACTTGCACAAAACACATTAGACCCTCAAGGTAAAGCAAGTAATAAAAGAACAAGTATAATGTAACAAGTAAATTGTGATCAAGTAAACATGATGTGAAACATGTGAGCAACTTGATCATACACCAAACCAGTCATATAGAAATGACTACAATGATCACATAGCAAAGCAAATGATCATACGAACATGCATTCAAAGAAGCACAATAGCATAGGGATATATGCATGTCCAAAGCACAAACATGATGCAATGAGAACAACAAAGCATAACTCAAAGCACCATAAAGCCAACAAGAAAACAAACAGAACAAAGTTTTCTAGATAACACAATGTCTTCTCCCCCTTGATATATGCATCTCCACTATGGAAAAACTCTCCCCCTACAAATGTGCACGAGAAATAGAATTTCTCCCCCTAAGGATGTGCACAAGAGTCATAACAAGAGTCATATAGAAATGACAAAACACTCCGGTATACTCTCTAGAGTATACTCTCCCCCTTTTTGTCAGGAATAGACAAAGGGTCAAGGAGAAAAAAGGCAAGAGATGAATGAACAAACAATGATAATGATGCATGAGGGGTGCAAGATGATTGAGAAAATGAAGCTCAAACCTAAGACAAAGTAGCATACTACAAAGCATAAGGTAAACATGACATGCTAGGATGAAGAAATAAGGTAAAGTCCAATGCATGACAAGGGTAGCAAAGGTGTGTGCAAGAGGTGGCTAAGTGCATGCATGACCAATGCATGAAAAATGCACATGTGGGGCAAAGTGTGTTAAAATACACAACCAATGAACCAAACATGTTCCTAATGAGGAAACATGAGAAACCCCAAAGTTTGGTACTCATCGGAGTCCAAACAAGCGAGAAAATGTCTAAGAGGCATTTTATCAAACACCTAGCATGCACACTATGAACAAAAATGTGAAACAATGCATGAACATCATGAAATCCACCCTTAATACATGTTCTTTCTGCCACAAGGGGCCAACATCCAATGCATATCAACAAAAGAAACCAATCCCATGAAGAAAATTGACAAAAAATAAGTTTTCCCAACCCCTATGATGAAAATCTCAACCAAGAGCACAAAACTCTCCAAAACATAATCTAAGGATCAAAATCAATGAAAAGAGTTTATAATTACCTTAGAGATGTTAATGGATTGAAAAATCATTCAAATTGGTTGGGTTTTGATGTAAAAATATTGAAAGAGGGGTTTTAGAGAGGATGAGAGAGGTTTAAAACAAGTTTCCCACGAAAAAACTCTTTAAAAAGCTGATTCTGGGTGACTCGCGACTGGCGAGTCGCGAGCCAAGTCGCGAGTGAGTCGCGAAACCTCTCTGTATGAGCTCGCGGCTTAAACTCACAGCTTGCAAGCCACCAAACCGAGTAGCCAAAACTGGCAGCTTGCTGGCAGCTCACGCAAGTAGCCAAAATGAGTGGCCAAAAATTCTGACACTTGTTTTTCAAACCAGAACATGTTTAAACATTGAAAAAACAAAGTAAGCACTAAACATAAACACAAAAAGTGATAAAAATCACTTCCAAAAACATATAAAATGATCAAAAATATTTTTCGATTGAACCATATATGATTGAGCACACACACATCACATTTAGACAAGTACAATCTAACAAATGAATGAGACATTCATTGAACATTAGGCATGTGTGTTGTGTGTGTGTATCAAATGTGGAATAGTCCTTAATCTAGAGTGAAGCTTCAATGATCAATTCAATCAAGTCATACACAACTAGTGCTAAGTCAAGTGGTCTATCTCAATTATAGAAATGAACATATATGACCTCCCACAAGAAAATGATTACATATGATGAAGCTTTTCATTTGGCTTCTTTGCAATTCATAACATTTGATCATTTTGAATCAAAACATCTCATTTTGAGATCAATGCCTGAAATTTGTGATATTTCAATTTGATGAACAAGCCTTTGGCTTTTTAGGCATCATACAATTTCATTTAAGTCACTTTCCCTTTTTCCTAGTCGAATACTAGTATGTGCGACGGCTTTTGCAGCTCATTATCTCTTTTCATTTTGAGATTTACATTTATTGAGCTCTTTAAGCAATAAAAATAAAAGAGTGGGAAGAGATATAAGCATAAGTCTACGCATGTATCAAAACCAACATGACTATTGACTAATCATTCATGACAAGCTTGAAGATCGATTTACAACAATCACACAAAGATGTCAAGATTTTTCCCACAAAGATATAAGTGCAAAAATAACAAGCTAAGCTCGTAAATGCACAAAGCCATTTGTACAAAGGTACAAGGCCAAACTCACACGTGATATGTGCTCAAACATATACGATCAAACTTTTTGAATTTTTCACTTTTTATGTGGTTTTGGATTTTTTTTACTCACACAAAACTGAAATATAAAAGTAAGATCAAAAAACAAAACAATGCATACAAATAAATGCAAGATGCACAAAATGCATGAAGATATGACATTTAATGCATGAAGATATGACATTTAATGCATGAAGGGTCCTACAAAGATCGAAAGAATTAGGTCAATGACCAAAAGAGCAAAAGCTCAACCATAGGAACCCTTCCTCATCCAAACGGAATGATTGTTTGGAATGAGTGTCTGGAATGAGTGTCTCATGAGAAATGAGACGAGGGTTGGAAGAATGAGAACCGGAGATGCACATAGTCAAGGAGTTAAGAGCATTAAACATTTTCTTTAACAACATGCTATTTTCACTTAAAACCGGTTTACTCTTTTTAGCACAACTTCCAAAAAGCTCAAGTTTTTCTTTTCTTTTGATTCTTTTAAAAGCATGAAACTTAGAGCATTGAAGTCTTACATGACCAAAGGCACCACAATGGTGACACACAATGTGTTTAGGTCTACTAGGCTTTTTGGGAAGAGATCTAGCAACAAAGGTTTGTTCTCTTTTTAACTTGGGGCATTGGGGTCTTATGTGACCAATCACACCACAATAGTGGCAAGTTGGAACAAACTTAGATCCATCCAAAGTCTTAGGTTGAGACCTAAACAGAGGCTTTGACTTAACAGCCTTTCTCTCCACCTTTTGATTTCTTTTATGTGGAGGAATGTACACCGATTTGTCCTTTACGGTAGAACACATACTAGGCACAAAATCGGGTACCACAACATGATTGCAACACATATTTTCATCCTTTTTAACAGTAGGTTCAGCAATCAAACACTTGGCATGCATCTTAAGAGATTCATTTTCACATTTAAGATCATCAACAAGTTTGTTAGACAAAACAAGTTTAGCATCCAAGTCCATATTCAAACGTTCAAACTCTTTCAGCTTTTCAAGAGAAATTTCAGCAAGTTTTTTATATTTCTCAACCAATTTGTTGGATTCATTGAGCTTAGCAATCAAATCATCCTTTTCACAAAATAACTTGCTCAAATTCTTTTGAAACTTCTTAGCATTTTTCTTCAAGAGTTTGTCAACAACACCCATAGATTCAAATAGCATGTCATCACACTTATGAGGATTAACACTCATAGAGGCATTTTCACAAACATGTGGCATGTTACATTCATCACCAACCAAATCATGCAAAGAGTCATACAAAGCACAATCCATGGCAAATAAACACAAGGGGTCAAGGATCACACTTAGGTATTTAAACCACAACAAGTGTACCCGCTCTGATACCAAATGAAAGTTCAAATATGTGTATAAACACCCTCGAACGTTTAGACCCCCAATTTACAAATTAACCAATTCAAGCTTTATGTCAAACAACTAGTGTGCGGAAAATGAACATAAGCTATAAACAAAATTGGAAAACAATCTAAGCCAATTATAAATCACATCCACAGCAGAAAATAAAAGGCAAAGATAAAGGGAAGAGAGATGCAAACACAAGGACAACACACGATGTGTTATCGAAGAGGAAACCGAAGCCCTCGGCGTAAAACCTCTCCGCCGCCCTCCAAGCGGTCAATAATCCACTAGAAAATGTAGTTGGGATACATGAACAGCAATAGACCCTCCAAGCCTAATCTACCCGATGTACCTAAGCCCTCCAAGCTTCTTGCTCCAACGAGGTTGCGCCGAACCTTTTTCTTTTCTAGCTTACCGGATTCCGCTACTAAACCATAGCATCCGCCATCTTTGGCATCTTCCAATGCTTCCCAAAACTCCAAGAACACTCAACACTCTAAATGGGTATGGGTAGTGTTTGGATAGAAATCTCCTCTCAATAGGTATGACAATGAGAGAGGGAATGAGAAGAGACTACAAAGATTTCTCTCTAAGAATGAGTAGCTCTCTCTAATTGGGTGGGTGTTTTGAAGAAACCTCTCTTAGGGTTTTTCTTTCTGAATAGCCACCCATATCTTGTGGGAATGAGGGTTATTTATACTGGTGTGAGAATAGAATACGAAGAGTCAGTTTTTCCAAAAACAGGGCTGGCTGGCGACTTGACCTCGCGACTTGACTGAGTCGCGAGTTCAAGTCGCGAGCTAACTTAATGGCCAGTCTGGATTTTTGTCGTGTAGTGCTCCAGGTGGCGTGACTGTTCAGCTCCCCTGCATGCTCTGCACGTGAGCAACTTTTGGCGGCTTGCAAGCCGCGAGACACCCGCGAGTCCAGCCGCGAGTCTCTGCTTCACTGCACTGTCTTGAGCATTTCTTCACACTCTCTCACACACTACCCTTACATGATTCCCACCTAAATACAAGGTTTCTAAGTGCTATATTACAAGCAAATTTGTCATGGAATAAAGCCAACACATGGTTGATTAAATTCAACCTTACACTTGACTCTAATTTTTTTTTAAACCCAAATGAATTAGACTTGAATATGATTTTTTAACGATATCTTGGCCTTTTTAAATATATTAAAAAGAAAAAAACAAAAGAGAACACAATAGTAGAAATTTGTTAAGATTAAACTTTAGAAAAAAACTATTTAGATCTTAACAAATTTGAAATAAATCAACCAATGGAAGATCAATGGGTGAATGGTTGTTTGACCATATATATTGAAAGAGATGTAACTCGTAGAATTGATAATGAAGATATCATGCAACGATTTCAAAATAACAATCCTCATAGAAAACAATTGTAAAATTTCATGTGTTTGGGTTTTTGCTTTTTCTTTTGTTTTGTTTTGTGTTTAATGTTGATATATTCAAGTTTTCTTTTGTTTTAGATTTGGTATAATTTATGTTTCTTGTTGATATTCAAGAACCGCCACTGACTAGAAGTAGGGTAAAATATGACAGCTTTAGAAGTGTGTGATTTAATTTGTCATGAGGATAAAACCATAGGATGGCAGATGAAACTAAAGTTAATACTCTACGTCTCTACCTACCTCAGTGAACCTATCTCTGAGACGAGTGGTAGATAATGATCTATGAAAACTGTGTGGCAATGCAGCTAAGACAAACATTCATGCATAGAAAAATGTGATTTGGGATGATGATTTCAAAGCGATTTGAGACCTGTAGGCGCCAGCCTATAATGTCGAAAAAAAAACTGACCATGAACGTTTTAGAACTTTTCCTAGAGTGGCATGGAAGGTGTGAGGGACACTTAAATCTTAGGTCAAGCACAGTGAAACAGTCAGACATTAATGGACACTGCCGATGTTGCACGGACACCGACACGGTATGGATACGATACGGGTACGGATACGGGGGTACGACAATTCTTGAAATACAAGGTACAACATGTCAGGGGCATGGAAATTAATTAATTAATTAATATATTTAGATACATTTTTAGAAAATATATGTTTATTTTAGAATCTAAATTAAGTAATAACAACAAATAAGTAAAATAACACCAGAAAGATGTTGTCTAAAATACAATTTTTGTTCAATTACTAAACCTATAAGATAGATAAAACCCAAAAAAAAAAAACCCAATAAATTAATTAAAAAAAACACGTGTAAATAAGTAAACCCAAAATATAACACACATATAAATAAAGTTAAACTATTTAAAAAAAAAAAAAAAAAAAAAAAAAAAAAAAAAAAAACAAAGAAAGAGAACCCAAAATCATGCAAAAAGAGAAACGGCGGAGGGAGAGAGAAGGAGGTCTAGGGTTGCTAGAGGCTGGAGGGAGTTCGGTTGTCGTCGATCTACTCCAAGAAGGCACACCGCACAGATCAGATTAAAGATCAAATCAAAGAGAGAAATGGTAGAGAGAGAGAGAGAGAGAGAGAGATGGCAGAGGGAGAGAGAAGGAGCTTTGGGGTCACCAGAGGTCGAAGGGGGTTTGGTTGTTGCCGAGAAGGCACACTATACAGATTATATCAGAGAACTAAGGGAAAGAGAGAGGCGTTGGTCTAGATCCTATTCTCTCTCTCTCTCTCTCTCTTTGGGTTTTGCCATGTCTAGGACGTTCCGGCATGTCGCAACCATGTCAGCAGCGTAACAATATGCCTCAAGTATGAATTTTAGGTGTGTCTTATTGTGAGTGCAACACATTGGAAAGGAGTACGCCTTGACTAAGTGGACCAGGGTAAAGAAAAAGATGTTGGAGTTGCCATCTAGTTTAGGTATAGGAACCATATATATAGCACCCTTACATGGAAGGACTGGTCTTACATGGCATCAATCATCCCAAACCCTAACATACATATATCATGGCAACTCATATGAAGCCTAGTATACATCTATCATGCATATCTCATCCAAGATAGCAAACAAACAAGATATCCAAGGGCAGAAACATAGACATGGTAGCAAGGTATTAACATTAAATATGATCCAAACATTTAAGCATAGTATCAAAGCACCAAACAAACATATTCACTATATTCATCATCCAAAATGCATGTCCATGTGTATGCATGACTTACCTCACTACATCACAGCACCTATGCATTAATGCATAATCATCTGAATGCTTGTTTATGGTATATTAAAGAAAACATTAAAGGGAAACCTTAATCTAACATATGAAGAACAAACAAACAAAAAACAAAGTAAAAATATATATACAAGTGAAAACAAGCTAGAACAGAGGCGTATTAGACAAAAGAGTTAAAGAAACAAAAGCGGAAAAGGTAGAATTAGGGTTTTGGGGCTATGTGTACACATACATAAGGCCTACGTATGTAGCCCATTTGTATGCATACGCATACACGCCTCAAAACCCTAACCTAGAAACACAGAAATGTAGAAAATAGAGTAGAACTTAAAACGATAAATCTAACAACCGAACATGCTTTGAAACCAAAAGCTAGAAAACCTAAACTTAAACAAGCATGTTATATCACAAATAAACCTAGAAAACAAAGAAACAATCAAAATTAAAATAAGAAAAGAAAGGAAAAAAAGACTAAGAACATATACCTCAAAACAAATCTCATTGGCTTAATTTTGATCACTCTATCAAATCTATTCGCAATCAAACAAAATTGATTAGTAAACTACAAAACTCAAAGATCAACACTAGAAAAGGTCTTAACCAAAAGAAAATTGACTTGAGGATGTTTTGTGAAAAAAATCCCTCTTTGATTCATTATTTCTAGTGAATCTTAGATTTTCCCTTAGGATTTTATGTGTGTTTTGAAAACGTACCATGTATGGCTTTTTACATTGAGAAAATATGGGTTTGGAACAGCTCCCAGACAATGTGGGATTCATTCCAAATCTCAGTTCTAATGCAGAAAACTTGCCTTTCATAGTTTCAGGAACCCTAACATGCATATGCATGCCCATTTATGCATATGCTTGCCTGTTTATGCATATGCATGCATGAAGCTTGCGTACGCAGCTCTAGAGTAACATGCATATGCATGCCCATTTATGCATATGCTTGCCTGTTTATGCATATGCATGCATGAAGCTTGCGTACGCAGCTCTAGAGCATGCATATGCATACACGTGTCCACGTACGCATGCCTTAGGGTTTTCGTGGCCTTTATTTTCCAAAAATAGTTTTATTCAGCTCATAAAAGAGTTATATTTTCCATAAAAACCTTCCTCAAGTAAATTTTAATCTGATCAAGCCCTAAACCAACTTTAGGCTTTAGAATTTTACCATCATTGGGGAACGGGGGCTCGAGTCATAAAGGGTACAAAATATGATGTCTACACTTACTAGTACCCGTGTCCTACACGTGTCTGGGGTACCTGGCCAAAATCGCCGTGTTCATGCAACATAGCTGCCACTGCCAGAAATGAAAGTTCAAAATCCACATGGATGGACCAAGATGGTACAAGTATTCTGAGACAACTAGATGGTGCATGAGTTTGAAAAGATTAGGGCAGTTGGTTGCAATTGTTAGAGCTTTAAAGTTTGCAAATGAGGTAGGTGTAAATGAGATTATGATAAATACTAGCACACACTATTTATTGCACACAAACAAACTTTTTTTTTTTTTGGGAGAAAGCACAAACACATACTTTTAGTGCAATAGCAATGTAAAATAAATATCACCCATGAGATTATATTATAGTTACACGGGTTATATATTCGAGCATAGCGTAATAGTAAATATGAGACCAATTTTTATCACACAAATCATTTTAGATAATAATCAGGTCGAATGTCTATTTTCTATTGTATAAATTGTCATTGACTTTTTTCACTACGTATTGTTGAGGCCCATTTTTAACAAAGAGCCTAACGGCAGATAAGCTCAACGATAGGGAAAGATGGAAGGGAAAGGAAATGGAAATAGGTAATAAGCCTAATGAGCCAACATGACGGGAATAATAGCCAACAGGCCCATAGGCACAACAAGAGGTAAAAGCAAAGTAAATGGGCCAAGGAAGCCCAAGGAAAGAGGTAATAAGCTTAATGGACCAACATGGTAGGAATGACAACCAATAGGCCTATAGGCACAACAATAGGTAAAGCAAAGTAAATGGGTTGAAGAAGCCCAAGGAAAGAGGTAATAAGCCTAATGGACCAACATGGTAGGGATGACAGCCAATAGGCCCATAGGCACAACAAGAGGTAAAAGTAAAGTAAATGGGCCAAGGAAACCCAAGGAAAGAGATAATTAGCCCAATGGGTTAACATGGCAAGAATGGCAATTGGCAAGCCTATGGGCACAGCAAGAAAGGAAGTAATAGGAGCAATGTCCATGCCAGTGAAGAAATAAGAGAAGGTTGTACAAGCCTGAGAGCCCACACATTTCATGCCACGAAGGGTAAGCACAGACACAAGAGACATATAGCAGAATAAGACATGGCAAGAACGGAAGAAATGGCATGGGATTGAAAGAAGATAGATGTAATGGGTAATGGAGCTCACATACAAGGGCCAGAGCACCACCTACCTATAGCCAGCCAATACAAGAAAGGTGGGCCAGCAATTAAAGGTCTCAGAGGATGTGGTTTGGTGGTGGGGGAGAAGGGGTCTATTTTGGGGTTCTTGCCGAGGCCCTTTTATGAAAAATGCTTTGCAAGGATGGCACTTCTCCCAAAAGAGGGAAGCAAAGGGGTTGGACCACCTGATGCATGCCATAGAGGTGGGTAGAGAGAGAGAGAGAGAGAGCCTCCAATCCTTATCCATTGGGGCGAGGCAGGAAGGGTGAGAGGGAAAAACAAAAACAAGTAAGTTTTTTCTTGGAATGAGGAGTGGTGCAGCAAGCACACTTTGGGCAGTGGTAGTGGTCAGGTGTTGATGCCCGCTTTGGCAAGAAGGCCTAATAACAAGAAGAAGCCCAACAATATAAAAGAGGTGAAGGAAGAAGAATTAGCAAAGTAAGAAAGAACCATTAAGCCCGAATGGTTGGAATAATGGTCCACAGGCCTATGAAATAGAAAAAAGGGCTCTAAAAAAAGAAAATAGGTCCAAGGGAGCCCAAAGAAGGAGGTAGCAAGCCCACGGGAATCATAAGAAGTAGAAAGCAAGCAAAGATGGGTCGGAGGAGCCCAAAGAGAGAAATTAGTAAATGGGATTGGTGCAAAGGCCAACAAAACTCAAAAGTAAAGGATATCTTAATTGGGTCGGGGAAGACCAAAAGATTTAGCAAAAACCCATGGGAATGTACGAATGAGATTGGCTAAGGATGCCCAAAGGAATGAAGCGGGCCGGGGATGTCAAAAGGAATAAAATGGGCTGAGGAAGCCCAAGATGATACAGAAATTGACCCTATAGAAATACTACACGACGTGAACTAAGAGAAGGAGTAATACATGGCAAGCCCAAAGGAGGTCGAGCAAGCACAAGTTAAGTGATACCACGATAGAAGTTGCATGGTAGGAACACCAATTGACCTAAAAACCAAAAGTAAAAGGAGATAGGGGCTGAATTAAAAAAGAAAGAGCCCATGCCTAAGCAATACCCAGCCAAAAGAAGAAACAAGATGCAAGAATGAATACCTAATGACCTATCCATGCCACAAAGAATTAAAAATAAGCAACATAATGCACAGCAAGACCAGACAAACCCGCAGGAAATGGAAAATGCATGAACAGCAGACAAACCATTGACTCATATTAGAGTGGAGCACGCACAAGGCCCTAGAACCACCCACTTGTACCCAGCCAATATAGGGGCAGTGAGCCATGGGTTAGACGAAAAAGAAGGTATGGTCTAGCAGTACGGAGAAAGGGGAAATCTATTTTGGGATTCTCGCTCAAACTCTTTTAGGGGAGATGTCCTGCTAGGATGACATTGCACCCAAAAGAGAGAAAGATAAGCTAGAATCATTAGATGCATGCCATAGGAGTTAGTAAGGGAAAATACCCAACCCTTATCCAGATGGGAATGCTATGAAAAGCAAGAAAATAAAACAAAACTCCCTTTGTCTGGGAGTGGAACGCCAGCACAGGGTAGTGGTGGTGGTTGGGTAGCTAGCAGGCTAGTGGGTAGCCCAAGTAAAATGGTAAATCTTATCATAGCAGGTAGTATAAAAAGGCCTTAGCTATGCATAGTAAGCAACAACAAGAGAACAAGGAAGAATAGTTGGAAACATTGAAAGAAGAGAGAAATAGAAAGTAGAGAAAAACAGAGAGGATAAACAAAAAGAAAGAAAATAAGAAAGTAGGAAGTGAAATGAGAAAAACAAAAGTGTAATAGGGCATGCACTAATAGGCTACTCCCTTTTCTCCCTCTCAATAGCCTACTCTCGAGCAAGTTAAAGGATTTGAGATTAAGCCACTTAGGTCCATTCTTTCAAAGTAGGCAATTTTTATGGTAGGATTTCCCTATGAGATTGCCCACATTGGAGATTGGTTCCCTTCTTAGACTTAAATCTGCTAAGGAGCCAAGTTTAGTAGACTAATGCCCTTACCCTCTTTTATTATGATTGTTTAAGCATTAACATTATTTTTTTCAATATTGCTAACTTATTTCTACCATGCTCATATTATTGCGTTTTTCTTGTTGCAAAGTTGTTTAGATATTATCTTTGGTTGGTAGCAAGCATTTTAGTTAGAATACCTCCTTTTATTACCATGTTATATTATGCCTCTCCTACCATAACGTTTTTATGACAGCATCCCCTACCGTGGACACGTGATCAAGATCTCTATAAAGGGGACCTGGCTTGTGCACAAGCAGGCTTAAGGTGGGTTTCAACTGAGCCAATCCTGACTCTCCTACCCCAGAACTATTGTTTAGTTTCCTTCATCTCGTTTAGTTTCCTCCATGTGATTGCCCTTGCAAGGGATGATGTCACAAGAAAGTATTGTAGTGCATTTCTATTTATAAAAAAGAGAAAAAAAAGTAATGAAAACTATGTAGTATTAGCAAAAACATACCGTATCGTAATCATAGTAATAACCATAGTAGATGTAGCATAATAGATTACAAACACAAAATATATAAGTCAAGTCAGACTTATCAAATAAGTGCTAGAGAAAACAAGGAAGTGTACTGGGTAGGATGAAAAGGGAAGAAGATGAGCATAGGGGAAGGAAATAAACAGGGAACTACACAATGTAATAAGTCTCATCAAGGGCCCAAAATGAGGGTCTGGTCTCCAAAGTGACTAGGGCCAGCAATACCAGAAAGAAGGCGCTTGCGACGTGCCTCCAAGTTTGCCACCTCCTTCTTTGAAATCTCGATAAGAGCATCTATGGTGTCCAACGCTGGTTGAACCTTCTTCATAAAGAAGGCTCAAGCAATCTCTCGCAGGTGATCTAGCAAGAACTCCAAAGCAAAGCCAACTCTAATCAACTCTTGAACTGCAGCCCTTCACTATAGAATCCTTTCGACAGACACAATGTCGATGAAGTTATGCTTGATATCGTTCATCAAACTCCCCAATAGTTTAAGGAAGTGCTCCCTCATAGATTGGCCAAAAAGAAACCCTTGCATAAAGTCCCCAAGGCTATTGTATACTACCTCCAAATGAGAGATGCACTCCCTAAAGACCCGGAAGCCATGTAAATCAACATAAAGGGACCTAACACCCTAGAAGTCTGTAGGATTAAGGTCGTTGGTCTCGGGCTGGTCAAACTGAATGAAAAAGGCAGCAGCCTCACTTCCTAGATCAGGAACTGTGGTAGAACTACTGCCAACCTCAAATTGAGAGGATGGAGCCACCTCAACAAGAGTCGGACCTAGGAAGAAATGTGAAATATAGCATGAGGGATGGACAAAGCAAAGGAATGGATTCAGCAAAGGAATGGATTCGTAATGAAGATTAAAGAAGATATGCAAGAAAGGAAAAAAAATACCTAGACCTATAGAAGTGGGGGCTACAGGTGTGGCAAAAGTGGGGGTTGTAGGCATCACAGTGTCTACCGCAGTCTTAGGCTCTTCAGGAATAAATATGGCTAAGGAAAATCAATGTGCAAAACAATCAGAGAATTATAGCAGGAAGTTACCAAAAAAAAAAAAAAGAAGAAGTAATAAGAGTAAAGATCTGATAAGGGCAAGGGACATACCCGTGGCCTCAGTCTCACACTTACCACCATCACGCTCGTCAGAAGTAGAGACCCTCTTCTTCGCGACAAGCACCTCCTTGGAATCCTCAAGAACCTCCTCAGATCCCTCATTAGAAGACAAATCTACATAAAGCCCACGAGTGGCAGATCTAGGAATAGATGAAGGAGTGACCACCACGGAGAAGCCATCTTTACGGCTTTAGAGAGGACAGCGAAGGGATTACTAGTAGAGATGACAAGAGGAGTAGCAGGAGAAGCACCCCCTGTCTAAGGTACACCAGCAGGAGTGAATCCTTTCTAAGGAGTGGGAGTTTCGGCTGGAATCGGAGCTAACTCACCAACCCTCTCAGTTTAGGCACTTTGCTCAACAAGACTAGGTTTGGGAGAAGCAATCGAGGCATCGACAAAAGCTCCCTATGCAGTAGCAGCAGCAGAAGCAGAGGACATGGCCTCAGCCATAATTTCCGCCCCATCAAAGAAACCCTCCATGGGTGTGCCCATGGAAACAAAAACCTCCTCACTTGTGGGATGAAAATCAAAAGGGGCTTGGGGTCAGCCTAAATGAAAAAAAAAAAAAAAAGGCGGATGTTAAGAGCAGAAAAATAAGCATGCAAAAAAAAATGACAAACGATGATGAAAAGGGAGGGGGAACACATGGCAATAAAAATGCATAAAGGGGAGGAATGTACCTCCAACTTGAGCTCGTCAAGTAAGATGGGGTGGGTGGTAGAAGTGTCCTCCTTATGCTTAGACTGCCAAAAAGTAATAAAGAAAAAATATATAAGAAAAGGGAGATAAAGTATGCATGTGAAGTTGGCCATGGGAAGGCCCCATGAATGAGAAAAAAATAAAGAAGAAGCAAGATTAGAGATAATATACTCTCCTCTCAGTAATGGTGGATGAAGGTGGTAGAGATGTCTTTCTCTTGTTGTCGCGGGTCATGCTAGAAGGAGGAGCATCTATGGATGGTCGTGGAGTGGAAGGTTTGGGCTTACCTGTGGGAACAATATTACCAATAGAAGGAAGGCCACCTTCATAGGGAACAATATCAGAACAAGTCTTAGAAGAATCATCACCTCTCTTGGTAGACTTGGGTATGGCAGACCGAGACATCGAGCCCTTCTTCATAGGCACAGAAAGGCTCACCCCCTTCACCTTCTTCTCCCAACCCATGGGGTACTCACCAGCATACAAGTACCATTCCTTTTCCTTGACCTACCACTCAAATATAGCAAACCGACTCTGCTTCCTAGCATACGCCACCATAGACTTGGTGGGAAGTGGTAACTGAGTGTTGGTAAAAATGATAGCATGAAGACCATCAGGAGGAATGAGAGAAAACCAACAGTTGCCCAACAATTCCTTCTTAAATGAAGTCATTATAGTTTGTCAATACACATGCATCGCAGCTGTGCAAAGACCCTCTCTCTGTGAACTTGGAATAGTGACTGTTGTGAAACGTCTGCTCTAAAACTTAAAAGCACTAGGCCGCAGGAATGGTTGGATAGAAGTAGCGAACTCTAAGATGGTGGAGAAATCATCAAGATTGTCCTGGTCCAACACAAATTGCCTCCTTACTCTATTGGCAGAATAGTGCACAAATCGGATGCCCTCATCGACAAGGTAAGGCAGCCACCCAATATTAGTGGCTACCAAGTATGTAACCCCCCTCTCATCAAAGACAGTTAATGGGGTGGTGGTCCCAGCAACATCAACAAAAGGGCCCTTAATCGAATCGACACATGTAACCAGTGCCCAGATTCATGTATGCTCTTCAACAAAAACCAACTCCTTTATCAAAGAACTTTATAGTAGGATGCCCAAATGGCTTCAACCAAACCAAGCGGTGAGCCGACAAAAAGTTAGATACAAAACGACAACAAAAATCAGTAATAACCTTTGGACATGGATGGTACTTCTCTTTGGCAAAACGGACGAACTTGCACTTAGCCAAGTGCTTAACACAACGTTCCCATAGCAGATGCTGCAAAATGGTACTATGGGCAGAAGTAGAAATTATGTGGTAGGAACCTACCTGCTTGTCATCACTCTGCAAAATATCTAAATGCACATACAGATGACCCAGAAACATAGGGGCCAATGGTGGACTCACCCCGGCAGAAATCTTTATGGCTAATTAGAAATAAAGAGGTTTTACAGCATAATAAGGGTAAGAACCAAAGATGAATTTACAGAGTCAGAATGAAACGAAGGCCACACGATAAACTACGTTATAAGCCTTAGAGAAAGCCCCAACCCAATGTGACAACTTTGCGTTCCCTCTCATCCCTTTTCTTTAACTTAGCCTCTACAGCCTCCTCCTTGGGAGAGAGTTCCATATCACTTAGGTCCACATCGCTGAGAATGGGCAACAATAGTTGATTTGCCATATCCTCCAAGGTTACAGTGATCTCGCCGCAAGAAAGAAAGAAGGTATGGGTAGCGGTGACCATCAGCGGACCAAATGACAAAGATTGAATAAGTCCTTATAGTTGGACAAGCAATGCGACGAGACAATTGCCTTCAACACGCCAGCTTGCTGCAATGCTGCCATGAAACCTATACTAGACAACTCTTTATCTACCCACTCCTTCCAACCCAAAGAGGTACCCGACCTAAATTCAAAGAGAATGGGCACAAGGAGTAAGGTGCCTTGGTGTATATCAAGATTGGGGATCGAGGAAGCTAAAAGGGCCCAAGATACCTCCATGTCATGTCGGCAAATGGAGAGCCACATGCAACCCGACGGTAGAGGCAAGTAGTCACCAGGTACTATTGGAAAATGAGTGTGGGTGTCGTACCATGAATCGATTAGGGGAGTGCACTCGTTGTTTGTGTCATGACTCCCTTCTTCCTCCTCGGAGCATTCTGATTATGAGAGATAAGCATTTTCACCTGCGGTTTTGGTGGCAAGATCATTGGTGGCAATTTCCTCCCCTTAAGGTGGGAAGAACCCTCGCCTTTCACCAGTATCAAGATGGGATATTTGGTCGGAATAGATTGGTGAGGATGTTTAAGGAAGAAGACATGGTGAAGAAAAAAGGGAATGAAAAGACGTTTTGTGCGAATGATGGGAAGGGATTAAGTTTAAGTACTAATGACAATAAAGATGATGTGAAAGGATGCAATGGGTTAGCCATCAAAAGAAGCATCGTATTAATGAAGCAAAAGCTGTGTTTCAAAATAAATGCTAAACTGGGAAATTTGAAAAGACAACAAACACAATTCACAACAAGAAAGAAAATAAGGCGGGGCCTACTGTCCAAAAAAACCCGAGAAAAAAAAAAAGACTTTTTATTCGCATGTGAACCGTAGGAGCAATTCATATGCTTAAGGAGCTGAATGTTGATGCACACTTTGGCAAGAAGGCCCAATAACAAGAAGAAGCCTAACAATATAAAAGGGGTGAAGGAAGAAGAATTAGCAAAGTAGGAAAGAACCGTTAAGCCCAAATGGCAAGAATAATGGTCCACAGGCCTATGAAATAGAAAAAAGGGCCCTAAAGAAAGCAAATAGGCCCATGGGAGCCTAGAAAAGGAAGTAGTAAGCCCATGGGAATCACAATAAGTAGAAAGCAAGCAAATATGGGTTGGAGGAGCCCAAAGAGAGAAATTAGTAAATAGGAATGGTGCAAAGGCCAACAAACCCCAAAAGTAAAGGATATGGTAATTAGGATGTGGAAGCCCGAAAGATTTCGCAAAATCCCATGGGAATGTAAGAGTGAGATGGCCTGATGATGCCCAAAGGAATGAAGCGGGCCGGGGATGTCGAAAGGAATAAAATGGGCCGAGAAAGCCTAAGATGATATCAAAATTGACCCAGCAGAAATACTGGGTGACATGAATTAAGAGAAGGAATAATACATGGCAGGCACAAAAGAGGTCCAACAAGCACAAGTTAAGCGATACCACAGTAGAAGCAGTGCAATGGCATGGCAGGAATACCAATTGACCCACAAACCAGAAGTAAAAGGAGATAGGGCCTATGCCCAAGCAATACCCAACCCAAAGAAGAAACGAGAAGTAAAAAATGAACACCCATTGACTCATTCACCCCACAAAAAGTTAAAAAACAAGAAGCAGAATGTGCAGCAAGACCAGACAAACCCACAGGCAATGGCAAACGCATGAACAGTAGACAAGCCATGGACTCATATGGGAGTGGAGAATGCACAAGGCCCAAGCACCACCCACTTGTACCCAGTTAATACAGAGGCAGTAGGCCATGGCCTAGCAATGGGGAGAAGGGGAAAGTCTATTATCACTCAAGCTCTTTTAGGGTAGATGTCATGCTGCAATGACATACCACCTAAAAGAAGGAAAGATGAGCTGGAATCACTAGGTGCATGTCATAGGAGTTAGAGAGAATACCCAACCCTTATCCGAATGGGAATGATATGGAAAGTAAGAAAATAAAACAAAACTCCCTTTGTTTGGGAGTGGAATGTGGCGTAGCCAGCACAAGGTAGTGGTGGTGGCTAGGTTGCCAACAGACCAGTGGGTGGCTCGGGAAGGACACCCATAATAGGCCAAAAGCAGTTAAGGGGTAAAGTGGTAAATCTTTTCATGGCAGACAGTATAAAAAGGCCTTAGCTATGCATAGTAAGCAACAACGAGAGAACAAGGAAAACAACAAGAAACATAGAAAGAAGAGAGAAATAGAAAGAAGAGAAAAACAGAGAGGATAAACAAAAGGAAAGAAAATAAAAGAGTAGGAAGTGAAGTGAGAAAAACAAAAGTGTTATAGGGCATGCACCAATAGGCTACTCCCTATTCTCCCTCTCAATAGCCTACTCTTTAGCAAGTTAAATGATTAGATATTAAACCACTTAGGTCCATTCTTTCAAAGTAAGCAGTTTCGATGGCAGGATTTCCCTATGAGATTGCCCACATTTGAGACTGGTTTCCTTATTGGAGACTGGTTTCCTTCTTGGACTTAAATCTGCTAAGGAGCCATGTTTAGTAGACTAATCCCCTTCCTTTCTTTTATTATGATTGTTTAAGCATTAACGTTACTCTTTTCATTATTGCTAACTTATTTCTGCCATACTCATATTATTGTCTTTTTTCCTGTTGGAAAGTTGTTTAGATATTATCTTTGGTTGGTAGGAAGCACTTTAGTTAGAATACCTCTTTTTATTACCATGTTATATTATGTCTCTCCTGCCATAACGTTTTTATGACGACTTCCCCTACCATGGACACGTGATCAAGATCTTTGTAAAAGGGTCTTGGCTTGTGCACAAATTGGCTAAAGGTGGGTTTCAATTGAGCCAGTTCTAACTCTCCTACCCTAGAACTATTGGGCTACTGTATGGTAGGAATAGTCTAGCCCATAATACAAAAAGGCCCCACCACACTAGGCAACCAACAGATTAGTGGGCAATCCTGAAAGGATACCCACAAGAAGCCACAAACAGTTGATGAAGCCTTAGGGACAAAAGGGAGAAATCCCATTGAATCAATCCATCATAAAAGGGAGTGGTAGCCATAGAAATTAGGAGGAGGAAAAATGTAAGAGAACAGCTAGAAATAGAGGGTAAAAAGAATCAAAAGAAAGAAAGAAAGAGGTAGAAAGAAGAATAGAGAAAACAAAACAGATATAGGAGAATGCATCAATCGACCATCTTTTCTCTCCTCTTAATGAACCCACTCACTGTGACTTTATAAGTCGTTACTTATAACCACTTAGGCTCTTTCTCCAGCACGAGTAATTTCAATGGTAGGAATCCACAATGAGGTTATCTGTGTTAGGGTTTGGTTCCCTTTTTGAATCTGTTCTTGCTGAAAAACTCTACCTAGGACTGGGAGAGTGAATTGACATTATTATGCTTCCCTAAAATTGTTGCCATTGTTCTACCATGGCTTCTTTTAATTTGTTTGAAATTTACATTACTATGTGTTTTGCTGCAGTGATTCATCCTACTAGTTGTTCTACTGTAGAACATTTTATTTTATTTTTATTTTTATTTGCTGTAGTACATTTTTAAGTTTTTATATTTGCTGTATCAACTGTTCTACTGTAGTATATCTTTTTTCTTTGCTATATCAATTGTTTTGTTGTTGAACTTTTTTTTTTTTTTTTTTTTTTAATTTTTATATTTGTTGTATTAGTTGTTTTGCTATAGCACATTTTTTTTCTATATTTGCTGTATCAGCTGTTCTGCTATAGTATCTCTTTTTTTTTTTTTTTTTTTTTTTTTTTTTTTTTTTTGTATTAGTTGTTTTGCTATAGGATTGATTAGTATTTTGCTGAATCAGTTGCCCCGTGGTAACATCATCTGATATACCTGTTGTATGGTTTGTTCTACCGTTATTTTTTTATTATGTCTGGTGTACTAGATACTCTGCTGTGACGCCATCTGTTGCATTTGCAAGGATGCCTAGCTTGCTGTAGCGCTTTCTGCTCTGTCTAAGCATTGGACATGTCTAATTTGCACACAAGCTGGCCTATAGAATAATCCTACTAGGCTAGTCCCAACTCCCTTACCTATTAGTTCACAGACCTAGGTGTAGCAAAATGGGTTTTGGCCCATTGACACAAAAGCCCCCCCACATTTAATAGATTATTTCTATTTTTGGATTTCTTGTAATGAGCTACAAGGATTCCATGTTTGGGTTTTATCATTTTATTTACCAAAATAGCCTTAAATTTTAGATACTTATCCATATCCCTTAAAATTAGGCACTATCATCTCTCTTTATTCCTTTTGACCAACGAGCCAGTTACTAAAATCAAACATAAATAAATACCTCTCAAGAGTAGTCCTTTCCTACAAGTTAGTTCTATTAGTGCTTTTCTTTTTTAATCGTTTTAATGCTCATATGATTTTGATTGTTCTATATGATTTTAGTTCATTCTTTCTCTTTTATTTTTTTGGAAAATTTTGACACTAAAAAAGAAAAAAAAAGAAAAAGCTTCCTCACACGTGCAAAGTGCGTGTGGTGAGGCTAGTAATAAAATGATTATATGAAGTATTTAAATTGTAATCTAATTAAGATTTTTATTTACTTAAAAATTATTGGAGAAGAAGATAAGGACAAAAAAATAATATCTATTTTTAATTTTTAATTTTTTTTTTAAATCTGCTTTGTACGTTGATATCAATTTTTTTTATTTATTTATAAAATTCTATCTTATCTAATTTGCACTCTTAAAAAGTTATTTTCATATCAGAAAATAACTTCCATAATCTTATAAAACTAAAAGGTAACCACCATTGGATCAAAAAAAAAATTGGGATACATCCAGAGTTGAGAGTGTGAGAATTTAGACTCTTCATGACTTTGTTAGAAATATTAAAAAGTACCAATTGAGCTACATGACTTTTGGCACTACTATTATCCTACCACACATAGAAGTACTAAGTGAGTCACAATGTGCACGTTTGTGTTTTAGAGTTACATGCCCATAGATATTCTCAATATATAATTTAATTATTTTTTAGTATTTGTGTTATTTTATAAACCCTCAAAATTTTTGGGAAACTTTCAACATGAGACAAAAACAAAAATCTAATAACTTCTTTCTACACCATAATCTATAATATAATTTTGTAAAGTGTCATCGTGGCCCATACATTGTTGTGATTGTAGAAGCTTTCATGGTTTTAAAGAAAAATATAGATATCTTAGAGAACTTGGTCATACAACCTAGAATGACATAAATGCAAAATTTTAGTCAACCAAACAAAAAAAATCATCCACGTCAATTTGTCTAAAATTATGCATATTTGGTCTGTAAATACATTGCCCATGTTAATTTACACAACTACTTTTTTTTTGGCAATCATTACACAACTACTTTCATGTGTACATACGTATTTTATTCATTTCTCATTTCACCTTTTTAATTGGCATAGATGTTTTAAAAAGTGGTTGTATAATCTAAATACTATAAGGATATCTAGTCTAATCTAATACTATATATGATAGCAGAAGCCCTTAAGGAGGTGCTGCCATGTTAGAAAAAATGACCCCTTCAAATTCTGACATGTATAAGTTAGAGAGCAATAAATTACACCGTTTGGGTCACACTAAAACAATGTTTAATACCACTCAATATAAAAGGAAATCTAACCGGCCAAAATACAATGAAAACAAAGGCTTGTTGTACGAAGAAAGAGAGAACAGAGTTTGTAATCGTAAGACAGAGAGCTTACTGCCTCCACCATTCCCTCACCATATTCCGACCACCAGAACTGCAAACACACAGTCTCTTCCGTTCCGATTCTCCTTCTCTTTCAACAAATTCAGCTGTTCTCTCTGTCTTTCTTAAAAGCAAAAACCCTAGCCATTGAGTTCTCTTTCCATCAGCCCAGCCTCCACCCATATACCGCCGGGAAAAACCCAAACAACCCGATAACGAACTTAATTTTGGCCTCAATCCCAATCAACCCGATTAAAAGGGAAAAAAAAAAATCAAAAACTTCCATTGCCCATGTATCCATAGTTTGCAATCAGAGAACGTCTTTCAATTTCTCTACTGGTTACTTTTCTCTTTACTTTTCAGTTTGTGCATCAATTATGATCAGGTTCTTATAATTTGGCTGGATTCTTTTTTTTTTTTAATTTCTGGGTTATATTTATGGTTAAGGTATTTGAGATAGATTTGGTTTTGTTTTGGGTATTTGGATAAATTGATGTGTGGGTATCTATTTATGGTGTCCGGTTAAAAATAAAGCAATGGATTATTCTAGAAAAAAAAAATATATAGATATATATATATACACATATATATATAAGCCACACGAACAGGGCAATTGGGCTTCTTCCTTATCTAGGTATTTTAGAAGCAGTAACGTGGATCTCTTTGAGGGATGTTGTTATGATCTAGGTTTTTCGATTAGGAGTAGTTTCTTTTAATTAGTTTATACAGATGGGTTAGATTTGGGTTTGAGGGATTTTGGTTAGAAGTTGTTTTGTTTAGGTATCTGAACGCAGAGTGTTTGTTAAAATGCCTAGGTATTTTGCTCTTCTTTTTCTTCTTTTTTTAGAATTTGTTTTTGATAACATACCTCCTATTTCTTTTTTCCAGCCCCTAATAGAAATGACTAATAGGATGAAATTACCCTTTAACTTTTGTGATTTTACTTTACTGTTATATAAATCTCCACGTGGAACAAAGTCTAACTGAGGAAGAAGCTAAGTTGGTTCTAAGTAGTAATGGAAGTAGTAAAAGTAGAATGCATGGATCTTTTTAACGCTCTCTGATTTATTATTATTTTGTTGCTTATTGTGTTGATGTTAAGGACTTAATGTCAAATTTATTTTGTATAGGTACTATCATTTTAGTCGTGGGCACAATTTGATGTGTTTGGATATCTGAGTTTGCAGTTCACAAGTAGAGGGATATCACTCCACTGAATGTGAATGGCGATGTTGGGGTCTCAGACAAGATGGTGAGGTACATGTCTTTGATATCAAGGTTTCTGATTTCTTTTTATATCAAGTAGTGATAGTTAGTTTCTTTGAAAGCACTCGAACTTAGTGTTTTTTGTAGAAAAAACTAAGCAAAAAAGGACTGCTAATTTATTGGTTTCAATTTTGTTCAATTTTTTTTTTTTTTTGTTACTTTAAAATTTTTTTTTCTTTTCAATTATTGTGCAAAGTTTTAGTCCTTTTTTCCATAAAGATTATGTTAGTGATATGCCTTTCTTTCTTTTTTTTTTCTTTTTTCTTTTTTCTTTTTTCATACAGATAAATCACCTATGGTGGAGTTTTATGCTTTAAAACACTGAAACAGTGAAAGCTACTCGCAAGCAATATATGCAATTAGTACTTTCCTAAGTCCAACAATTTCTTCTTTTCTATTTTGTTTAGTTACATTTAATGCTGCCACTATTTAACTAAAAGTGAGTTGGTACTTCTTTTTTTTTTTTTTTTTTTTTTTAAATTATTTGCAATTTGTGGAGTCGAAGATAAATGTTACGTTAAAGGAAAATTGTTTTGATGTATCATATAACTTCAATTTGTTTCGCTCAAGGACAATTAGTGGCCTATTTAACTTCAACTAAGTTTTGTTTTATTGAAGTCAGCTATAATTTGTGGAGTTGAGGATAAATGTTATGTTAATTGAAAATTTTAATTGATGTAGCATGCAACTAATTAGCAAATGCCATTAGTATTTTAAGCAATTCTAATTGAAAATTTAAATGCAATTCTTTTTAGTAGATAAAAAGATGTTACTTCATGTTATTACTTTGACATATGTTTCACATTCATGTTCATCGTGGTTAACATGTTTATATACACTGTAGCATTTACCCGTGTATGTATAAATTAATGAATTTTATGGGGGATGGATGAGCAATTATGATTTACGCACCTCTGCTTATGGCTACAAAATCATTATTCCTATTGCATTCTATGAGACTAGTAAAATAAATTATTTTATAGAGAATCCCTATAGGCTTTAAACGCTTATATTTTGGTTGAGTTATATAATATCTTATATGGATGCAAATAGAGCCTTAATTTGATCATATTGTACATCATTCTTCAATATTAAAGAAAGAAAAAAAAAAAAAAAAAAAGCAGCTCTTTATAGTTTCTTTTAAGTGGTTTCTATCCAGTATTGTATAAATTTGGTTTAGAAGTTGATGGATACATTCTTAATTTTTGTCTAGTTTCTTAGAAGTGCATCACGCTTTTTAGATGAATTTTTCCCACTTGGAATTTGTTGAATATAATATGGGAAACATATCATTTGGGTTCTACAACTATTTTGCTCCTGAGGAAATTTTCTTGAGGTTAGGCTGTAATGGTTATAATTGTAATTGTCTTATCAAAGTTGGTGCTAAATTTGATGTCTAAACTTCTTGAATATTTGCAGTTTTAATTTAGGCTCATTTTATTTATCTCTTTTTGGATAAATTAGCTTCATTTGATCTAAACAATAGTTTCGTTTGATTTATTTTTTCTCAGATGAAGAAGTCTTAAGACAAAGAACATGAAGCTGACAACAACCAAGTTGCCTTCTCCACCAAATTTCTTCCAAGGATATTCTCATCATTCTCTTTTTAACTTTCTTTTTTTGGCTAATATTTTGTATCCATCACAGGGGATGTTACCAACCACTTTAGTTGCTTATAATACACTTTAAAGAAATATATTTGTAAGAAGCATATTGTTTTGGAAATTATAGTTGTAATTATGCTTTCTAAACCTATTTATTTTTATCTGTTTCTAATTAATTATTGTTTTTAAAATTCTATCAAACATCTCCTCATTATCAATAATTTAAGTTGCTTCCTTCATTGAACCAGTTTTTTTTTTTTTTTTTCCCCAAAAATTCAGCTTATTAGTTATTGATGCAGTTCATAAATATACTATAATTCAATCATTTATAAATTTGATTGTGATAGTTATCTATGTATTTAGTTTGAAATTCATACTAGGTATTATTTATCACATGTTGCTCCTCTTTATAATTTGGTTCCCTATGTTCTTTTTATTTCGTTGTTCACAAGTTCTTTGAGGGCTTCTTTTTTTAATTATTTTTCCTGGGGTTGTGATGTAAAGGTCAAAGTGTTCACAAATCACAGTGATTGAGGCATGTAATTGCGTTTCAATGAATATCATAATTTAATAGTAAGTTTGATTTTTTAATATATATATATATATATATATATATTTGAACATGTAAAAAATATATATTCGAATATGTAATAGAATGCAAACTTGGCAAAGAAATAGGAAATTAGGAACAATGGGCATTTTGTTCTTTGAAACTTATTTCTCTGCATTTTGCCATCCTATATCTATCGTAAGCTCTTTTGTAGCAGACATTATTCTTTTGATTGACAATTTCTACTTGAGCATAATTTGGTTTTAATGCTCATTTGAGAAATTTGTAATTTGCAAATTCTATTAAACAGCTTACTTGCTGCAAGTATTTTGATCACTTTTAATTTCTATGTTTTGTGTCATACTATTTTCAATCTAAATGCAATTTTCAATCTTAGGTTGTTTAAGTTAGACTAATAGAACCATAAAAATGCAAGAGTTAGGGAGAGAAAAAAGAAGTACCTGCTTTGCTTTTGGAAGGGATTGTGTTATCTTTTAGTCTGTTTTGGGTTAGATTTTTGGGCTTTTAGGTATGAGAGCTACTTATGGGACAATCGATAATGGTATTGGTGTGGTGTTGATGGGTATGATGAGGCCTGAAATGAAGATGAAGTGCATTGTCCCAGTTGTTATGGCTAGAATGCTTGGTTATGCACATTTTGATTGGTATGCCAATTGATATTATTGGTGATGCTGGTGTTAGGTAAGTTTATAAATTTTTATTTTTGTATTTTTAGTTTTACACAAGTATACTGAATTGTGCATTTAGTTTTTGGGTGGGCTTGCTATTTGGGGTTGGTTTTTAAAGTTAATTGTTGCTCATGCTTCAGTTTCAAACCATCTATTAATTCATTTGCTTAGTTACATCTTCATTCAATTTGCATAGGTAGTTTACATTTTTTTTAGAGTTCACTTTTGGCATTGACTCCACTAATTCTAAGTTCTAACTTTGGCCATTGTGTTTGGATCTAGCATGCAGTTAACAATTTAAAGTTGTTTTACTTAGATGAGCTTGGCTCATTGGTGTGGTAAGCTTGACATATATTAACATGGAAATTGGAAATTGAAGAGTGAAAAAACAGAATGTTTTCAGCGTATGTGCAGTGAGTTAAGGCTATGTTTTATCTCTATAAACCCAAAACCTATTATTAAAAAAAAAAAAAAAAAAAAAAAAAAAAAAAAAAAAAAAAAAAAATCACCTCAACATAAAAGGGCTTTAATTTTTGGTTAATTTGCTCTGGGTTGGTGCCTTTGTGTTTTCAATGACATATGATGCACACTATGTGCTTGATGTTTTATTTCTAGATGGACACCATTGTAACATATGATATATACTTTTTAAATTCTATAAAAGATAATTGGAGTTGATTTTAATTGGAGTGATATTGTATTTTATAGATAGTATTCTAGCAAGTAGGACAAATGAGGGGCTGTACAACATGCCCTTGACGAATTTTGAATTTTAATGTATTGTTATAATAAGTTGATTGTTTTCTAATTTATAAAATGATCCGCGTATTGCGCGGATTAAATGCTAGTTATACTAAAATAAATAGAAATTTTTGTAATGATTTGACCATCCCAGTGTTTTTGGTCAAATCTATAAAAAGCATTTTCTTATTGTTTGTGACCTGCGGCTAGCATTGCCCACCTATATATAGGAGCATGCACATTGAATACTAAAAATAAAACCTAAATGAATAATATAAATAAATAATAATTGCTTGATGTATTTCTAACTATGCATTTCATATCAAGCAACATAGACCTGAAGGTTTAATAGAGAGGGGCTTTAAAAACGCAATCCTAGTAAAAAAAAAAACGCTAGTCACCAATCTTGAATTTTCAGAATTGGAACAATGGCAAAGCAAGCTTCTCTTATGTTTTATTACGTTTTCACCATATTCATAATCACCATGAGCGTGCTGTGCGGGGCCAGCACTGAAGAGAAAAAGGTGACTGATCATTCACATTTCTGGAAATTCAGTCTTCTCTTTTATTTGAGATGTCTAGTTAGTTACTCCTTTTGATGATAATGCAGGCTCACATTGTGTACATGGGTTCACTTCCAAAGGGGCAATACTCACCATTGTCTCACCACCGTAGTATGCTACGGCAAACCGTTCAGCTGGACAGGTAATATTTCTCATTTTTCAAGCTTACCTAAATCATCGATAAGCAATTCTATTCATCATTTCTCTGTGTGTGTCTGTGTAGTTCTGTAGAAACATCATACATCAGAAGTTACACTAGGAGTTTCAATGGATTTGTCGCAAAGCTCACGGATATCGAAAAGCAAAGGCTTTCTAGTGAGTGCTGCGAGATTTAGACTTCAACATTGTCAAAATAGTTACACATACATTATATTACATTATTGTCAAGATAATAGGATAAACTATGATATGCAGATATGGAAGGTGTCATCTCCGTTTTTCCAAGCAAAACTCTTCAACTTCACACAACAAGATCATGGGACTTCATAGGTTTACAAGAAAATGCCACGCGGAATGCCCAAGCTGAGAGTGATATCATAATCGGACTTCTAGATACTGGAATTTGGCCTGAATTAGAAAGCTTTAATGATAAAGGTTTTGGTCCTCCTCCCAGCAAGTGGAAGGGTTTTTGTGAAGGCGGCGAAAATTTCACATGCAACAAGTAACGTTTTTTACTTTGACTATGGTTTTGTTAACACATTTTGCCTACAAACTCTCATAAAAAAATTAACACAACTACATATTTTGAAAATTTAATCATTAGACTATAAGTTTTTTTTTTATTTTTTTTTATTTTATGTTTTTAACAACCATATCAAATTTTGTACAAATCAGAAGTTATTTGTTATTCAACCCGTAAACTTGTTTTTTGTATATAATTTAAGATTACGAAAACTTGAAATTTAAATATTTGATTGATAACATAATATTCTTAAAATTTTTAAGCATGAAATATATAATAATACATATAATCTAATAGTAAATATATAAAAATTCATGTCCAATAAAAAGATATAGAAGGAGTTTAAAGTCATTGCTTACAAACTAGTTTGTAAGAAAACTTTGTTCTTGTTCTACTAGATGCATTCTAAAAAACCTAATTGCCTACATAAAGCTTTTCACTGCGTCTATTGTATCTTTTATATGTTAAAGGGATGTAGCAAATTAATTCCAATCTTAAAATAAATAAATAAATAAATCCCTCTAACTCATACGGAACCTAAACATAATAAATTCCACCAAAATAGTTTGAGATTTAATATGTTACCTTTACAAACATTATAGTTTAACATATTACTTTTATACTTGTCAAAAAAAAAAAAAAAACATATTACTTTTATAATTATAAGGTTAGTTCCTTCTCAAAAAAATTATTATAAAGTCAGTTACACGCTTAAATTATAGGGTTTAAAATGTAATTTCATTAGAAAATTAATGTTAGATCTATGAATACTTTTATGAATGGCAGCAGTATCATACTTGACATGGATATGCAGACGACTAGAACAAGTGAAAATCATCATTGACAATATAATTGTCATGTTACAGCAAGATAATTGGAGCTCGATATTACGGTGCCGCACGGCCGCAATCGTTTCGGTCTGCAAGGGACTCTGATGGCCATGGATCTCACACTGCCTCTACAGCAGCAGGGAACATAGTAAACAATGTTAGCTTTTTTGAACTGGCACAAGGTACCGCAAAAGGAGGGGTTCCCAGTGCGAGGATTGCAGCATATAGAATCTGCCAACCGGACGGGTGTAATGATGAAGATATCTTGGCCGGTTTTGATGATGCAATTGCTGATGGAGTTGACATCATTTCAATTTCAGTAGGAGGAAGAGGAGCTTCTGATTTCTTTAACGATTCCATTGCAATTGGTGCTTTTCATGCAATGCAGAAGGGGATATTAACTTCTCAATCTACAGGCAATAGTGGTCCTTCCTATGGATCAACCTCAAGTGTAGCACCGTGGTTGATTTCTGTAGCAGCAAGTACCACAGACCGTCTGTTCGTAGACAAGGTTGTACTTGGTGATGGAAAAACACTAGTTGTATGTATCAACACTCCTAAATCTTCTTGAATTAAGCAATAATTTTATTGCTATGTATCCTAATGGCCTTTCCACAATCAGGGAAAATCAATCAATTCTTTCGCATCACCCACAACCACGTTTCCTCTACTACATGGAGCACAAGTTTCAATTCGGTGCTCTTTAAATGATTCAATGTAGATTTTGATGCCCAAAGTCTTTCCAATTTCAAAATTTTCTTAACAAATATATGAAGGAAAATTATAAAGTCTCTTTGCATTTCAGGTACTGCAAACCAGGGTGTCTAGACAAGACAATGGTGAAGGGATCGTATGTGCTTTGTAATTCGAATTCTGGAGATTATGAGGCTTACAATGCTGGTGCACTAGGGGCAGTCGTGAGAAATGAACCATATGTAGATTCTGCTGATATTGTTGCATTACCTGCATTGCTATTAAACGCTAAAGAGCATGATGTAGCCCTGTCCTACGTGAAATCCGAATCGTACAATTTCTTATAATTACCCATTTTTGTTATACGTTCGTTGGAGTTGCTCCTTTTTCTGACTAGTCCTCATGTTTTATTTTATAGATTCCCTAAAGCAAGCATTTTGAAAAGTGAAACTATAAAAGATGCGGAAGCTCCTACCATTGCTTCATTCTCTTCACGGGGACCAAATTCTATTACACCAGATATTATAAAGGTATATGATTGTAACCTACATCTCTTAGTCTTTCCTACAAGTCTATTCATGACATTTTGCTCATATTTGGCTAAGTGTATTGCAGCCTGATTTAAGTGCCCCAGGGGTGGATATCTTAGCTGGATATTCCCCACTCGCTACACCCTCGTTTAGCAATAGTGATCCAAGGCGTGTTCACTACGCTATTATATCTGGAACCTCTATGGCTTGCCCCCATGTTTCTGGTGCAGCAGCCTATGTCAAGACATTTCACCCTGATTGGTCTCCTTCAGCCATCAAATCTGCTCTTATGACTACTGGTAATCTTTTAATCCTAACAAAACTCTCCATAATAGCTCTTACATCTTTCAAGTTAATATTTCTGAAATGTTAAATTTTATCTGCAGCTTACCCCATGAGTGATGCCAAAAGTCTGGATGGTGAATTTGCCTACGGATCTGGGCTTGTAAATCCAGCAGAAGCTGTTCGTCCAGGACTTGTTTATGAAGCTCTAGAAGAAGACTACATAATAATGCTTTGTAGCATTGGCTATGATGCAAAGAAACTTCAAGTCTTATCAGGAGATACTACTTGTCCTAATTTACCAGCCACAGCATCACCAAAGGATTTGAATTACCCTTCAATGGCAGCTGAGGTAGTTCCAGCAAAGCCTTCCAATGTTACGTTTCGCAGAACAGTTACAAATGTTGGCTCGGCAACTTCTAGTTACAAGGCAAAAATAGTCACAAATTCAAAAGTTAATATAAAAGTCGAGCCCGAAGTACTCACTTTCAAGTCCCTAAATGAGAAGAAATCTTTTGTTGTATCTGTCAGTGGTAGTGTGCCAGTTAACTCAAGGCTATCCGCATCACTGGTGTGGTCTGATGGTACTTACAGTGTGAGAAGTCCAATTGTTTTGCACGCCTGAAGCGTTTGAGCCTAATTGGAATAGAATCATTATAAGCTTGCCATAACAAACTCCGACTTCTACAAATAGGTCATTCTTCCTTCCAATAAATTTTTAAGGTAAAAACTCAAGCTATTAGTTTAATAATGATTCTATTCATTTTTTGCAAATGGTTTGGTCAAAACTTGAAAAGATAAAGAACTAGTAAACATAAGTGTGGATTCGGGTTTGGGTGCAGGTGCAAAGTAGTGGCTCGCTCATTTTTGAAAAAGTAGAGTGCGGGGATAAGTTTATTAATAAATATTAAATATATTTTTATTTATATTTTCTATATATTACTAAGCATATTTTTTCATATAATGATAAACATATCCCAATTTAAGAGCAATAGTAGATAAGGAATCTTTGGGATTAGTTTAATATTTATAGCCGATATTTAGGGGGGTAAATTTTGCAAAATAATATCATTTTTTAATGATAAATAATTATTTAAATTGATATAATTACCAAATTATTTGGGAAATTTTTTTAAAAATAAACAAATAAGATGTGGAAAGGGAACAAAAAGGGAAAGAAAACACTAGAGTCCAATGATGCAATTTATCATATTTTTTTACCTTTTCTTTTTAACACTTATTTTGGCCCAAGTCGAACCGATTCAGGACTATTTTAGCCTATTTCGAACTGAATTGGTCTATATCAAGCCAAATCGGAAATCGGAAGAAAAAAAAAAAAAAAAAGAGTCACGGACGAGTCAGACATAAGACATTATTGTATTGATTGAATCATTAGCATAGTCTAGGATTCAGCTGTGCAGCATTGTAGTCCATTCGGCCCCGGATTTAACAAAATGGTGGACCATTGAGCACAAGAAAGATAGACCTTACATAGAAATGTAACAAAATTTACCACAATGGATACTACAGAATTGGCCTCTATGTCAGAGCGTTTTACCCTGATTTGCTTATATTACTTGTGCTTATAGGTTTGTGATTGTATGTTAGAGTGAAAAGGGTTGCACTGATCATTGGGATTTAAGGTGTGATTGGTCACCAAAATTTAACTTGAGTTTTCCTTAGAATATCTATCCTAGACTAGGTTAAATTATGTCTCATTACAAGAACATTAGTTCAAGAGTTTTTCAAGAGTTTTGTTACGTGTGGCAAAGGTGTTAGGCACCCCATGATACCCAATCGAAATCAATACCTTATTTTAATTATTCATTCCTAGTTTTGTGTAATGTAATATAAACACAATACTTGACTATTGTTGGGGTTATACATTCTATGATATTATGCAAGCATCATATTTGGTACATCAGGAATGATATCAGTAGTTTTGGTATAGAGGAAAAACAAAAATAATTTTTGAAATCCAAAATAATAAACTATTCGAGGTAAAAGTGAGATATTTTGTTCCACCAGAGATTTTTTTTTTTTTTTTTTTTTTTTTCCAAAGAAATTGCATGATACATCGAGAAATCATTTTGAGGATTTAATGATTCATAATAGTGGATAAGTCCCTTCTTTTCATTTTGAAAATGTTTGAGCTATAAAAAAGTTATATTCAAGAATGGGCTTAAAAGTTCACTTACTTAAACTTTGACAAGACCGGTTTAGACCCAAAATAAATTATGCAGTGAATTTATCACTATATTTCAATTAAACTAATCAAGTGATCAAAAGTTTAGAAATTTATATCACAATCATAGAAAGCACTAAATCTGAAAGTGAAACAATAAAAACGATAACTGCATGCAGATTTGGTGACGAAGTGAAAAAAAGATGGTTAACATCTCCAAAGGAAAAATCACGACGAGGGTAACACACTCTAAACAAGGCAATTCACAATATGAATATGTGTTAAAATTTGAAACAATACACTAAGAGACGTTACAACTAGTAGATGAACTCATTATTGCAACCCCCACAACAGTTTCGGAATGACCAAAAATTTTGGTAACCATGATTTACAAATGTTGCACCTTGGAGAGATTTGACACCATGGTGACGCAATGGGATGAAAGACTGTGGATTCATGATTTAGTCATACCGACTAACAAAAATATGGCTCTCTATACTCAAAGAGATAGATTTCACCATGCTTCGAGAGACATCATGATTTAGAAATGCTGCAGTGTTGTAATTATTACAATGACATTGTGAGTCTTGTGATTGAAATTTTGTGGAATAAGAAATTGTTATAAATTTTAAAGGTAACTAGTCACTTACCCGGGCGATGCACGGGAATAGCTATAAGATGATTTAAAAATAAATAAATAAATAAAATAAACCCATTATTTTTGAGTTGGAGTAGTAAGCAAAAATGCATGAATTTATTTATTTATTTTTTTAATGATATTGAAACAAATAGCACAAAGGTTTATTAGTTGTACATAAGAAAACAATGTTGTTTTATTTTTATTTTATTTTTTTGAGAGAAGAAATAAGAGACAGAATGTTAAGTCTCTAGCTTAGTTTGTGTCGTACATATAGGTATACACCAAAAGGTAATTATTGACAAGTCATAACCCTTCAAATTGGATATACCAAAAAAGGTCAATAACTAAAATATAAATTGACCTTCTTATATTAGAAGGAAACTCCCACTCCTTTACTGTGATAACATACAAAGCCTAAAAGTATTGTTTATGCATAAAAGCTTTCTAATTTTACATGAACTATCATAATTTTAATAATAATTGTAAAAAAAAAAAAAAAAAAAGTGAATACTCTACATTGTATGAATACTATATTCAAAAAGTTATATAACATATTATAATTCCAAAGGTTGAAAAAGAGCACTTGAGTTAATTATTTCAATGATTGTTTTGGCTTTTTCCATCACACAATAGATAATAATGTGTCACCAAGGACAATAAAAGAGATGAAAAATAAGATTCATGCCTTCACAAAATCATTGCTAATTGATTTAGCAACAAACACAACAATTTTAAAGAACTCTTCCAAATTATTGCTTTCAAGTCAATAGCAATTTGCCAAGGACAATAAAAGAGATGAAAAATAAGATTCATGTCTTTACAAAATCATTGCTAAATGATTTAGCAACAAGCATAACAGTTTTAAAGAAGAAACTCTTCCAAATTATTGCATTTAAGTCAAGAACAATTTGTTTGTGAAAGCAAAAAAACATGTACATAACAAATAAAATATTAAATACTTTGCTGCATATGCATATTACACAATAATCAACCACGAATGACTAACCTATGCACTTTTACTTGCTATCTTTCCTTTTGCATATCCGTTGTCCAGTTGATATTTGGCCCCAAAAGAAAACGCCACCACCAACAAAAAGATAAATTAGCTGCAACTACCCCACACGGTTACAGATTTTTGGCTTCAATCTTCTTGGAACCAAATCCCTCAGGCATAACCACCATGAACCAAAGGCTTATTTAACATCAGGTTACTACAGCAGGCCACAACCTAGTTCTAGAGAAAAAAAATAGCAATCATAAGTACTAAGGACTAATGTTTGGTCTATCTTTTACTAAATGCTAACATAGTGATATTTAAGGAAACATTTAAACTTACTGAAATATGTAATAACAACTAACTAAAACTAAACCAAAAGAACCAAAGAAAATTGACGGTATAAAGAGTTCTATAGCCTAAAAATTATGGCAGAAAAAAATTATAGTAAACTCTATACTCTAATGAAAGTACGATAGAAATATTAAAGATGAAACAAATTAGCCTCTAATGATGAAGAAAATAATAACATAGGGACACATCAAGTAAAATTGTATCTAGACACAGCTATTCAATGTATCTTACAGCATTAGACTCACGTCCATTTGTCAGTTTGATCCAGTAACTCTTCTTGCAAAACACCAAAGTGTCGTATCTGGTAAAGAATGTTAGAAATCTGTGTTTAAACAAAAGGACAGATCACAAAGCATAGCGAAAGAAGAATGCACTATATGAAAGAGAGGCTACAAAAAGAAGCTAAAGCAATCGTTGTAAGTAATTCGATCACAAAGCATAGGGAAAAAAAATCATAACAATTTTACAGTTCAGTTGAATACAAAATAAGAATTCATTGAATTTAAAAAAATAAAATAAAATAAATAAATAAAAAAAAAAAACGAAGAAAAAAGCAGATTAAAATATACAATTTAGAGGCAAATCAAAACCAAACAGATCAATGGACAAAATTTAATTCAAATTATGAGATAAATAGAGGGAAAATCAGGCTATCCTAACCTTTTAGTTTGATGCAGCAACTCTTCTTGCAAAATACCCATGTTGTACCTGGCAAAGAACTTAGTATTCAACAAAATGACAGGGTAAGAAGTTTTCTAAAATCACAGCAAAGAAAGATGAAAGAGAGACTACAACGAAGTGGAAGCAAACATTGTAATATGGTTTGAGTTGCAAAGATATGAAAGATTTTTCCCATAACAAAGGTAATTTATCAGTCCCAAAAAATATTTAAGCATTAATGTGTAAACATGCAAACATATTTAGTGAATTGTCCGCACAATGTTTAATATTTTTTTGGTTAGTTTTTAACAATTTGTTGGCTATTTCCAATATGATGATGGCTAAGGATTTGGCTTCCATTAGCCAAGGATATATAAAATAAATACTTAAAGCAAGATTAACATCAAACAGTAACACTTTTTGGCACAAACTTGAACTGGACAGTTTGTTTTCGTCTTATACATAAAGATTTTAAACAATCCAAGGTAAAATTTAACTTTTAACTACAATAAATCAAAGGATAAGTCCCAAATGTTACCAAAAGAAAAAACCAAACCAAAGCATCCGAAGAAAGAGAAACAACCAATCTATTTTTTAAAAAGGGTAAAAGAAGAACCCTAGACAATTAAGCAGGGGAAAAAATTAATATAGATATATTGAAGAACACAAATTGTAATTCGAGTAGTATAAGCATCAGATTTTAAATTAAAATATACATATATTGAAGATTGAAGATGCTAATTCAAATAGGAGAAGAAACAGTGAGATGAAGCAAACATCAAACACACATTAATTTCAATGCTCCCAAAAGAGAAAAATCAAATCTGACTAAAATATGCAAAACAGTGACAATAGTCTAGTGGTATTTCTCTCTGCGTCTTACTGAATATGGAACCTCTGTTCCTTCTTAGTGTATTTTTCTTGTTCGTATTGTTTTGTTTGTGTTTTATTTATATTGAAAAGGTTTAAAACCAAGCAATTCATTTTCTTCAAACGGTATTTTAACTTTATCAAAATTTTTTTTTTTTTTTAAAGCACCACCACACTGCCACAATTCTACTCCCACATTTAGATTAAAAAGAAAAACTCCCACCCAAAAGACACACTCCAATTCCCACGTTTAGACTTAAGAAAAGAAAAAGAGAAAAAGTAAAATAAAAACCCAATCCCTAATTTAACTTGAATAACCCCAAACTAAAGCATTCTTACCCAGATTCCTTAATCAAAATCAAATTTAATCCAAACACCTAAATCAATATCAATCCGACCAAAATAACCAAATCTAAATAACAATTAACCCATAAATTTTAACAATGAAAGAAAAAGAAAAAAAAACTTTACTGAGTTTGATGGTGGTGTGAGATCAGACTTTGGCAAGCATACGGCCTAGTGAACTCCCTCTCTCTATCCTGGTCTTCTTTTCTTTTGGTTTGTACCGAAACGATTATCCCTCCTATGAAACCTAAATTATATTCAATTCCCAGATTTGAAAACGAAAAGGAAAAAAAAAACAAAAACAATAACTTTACCGGTTATGGGTACACGGCCTGTCTCTCTGATGGTGGCAGATTTTTCAAGTTCTGCGTGGTTGCAGTACCGGCGGTCTAAGTCTGGCGAGCGACCCAAATTGCAGTAAACAAAAACCATAGTTATCGCAAGATTTAGGTTTTTACTTATAAAAATTTATAAATAAATAAATAAAAATAAAAAAATAAAAAAATAAAAAAAAAAAAAAACTCACTCTATAACAGTTCATAGTCAGTTGGGGGAAGCAAGAATTTTGGTGGCCAAAGTCTGACGGTGGTACTGGCTTGAGATGTCTCTGACTCTGCCTCTTTCTCTATTTCTTTCTCTAGGTCTTATCGCCTCTCTATTTCTATCTCCATGTAGCAATTTTCTTTCTTTTTTTTTATTCTTTTTTCTTAAGTGGTTAGTTTCCTTTTATACCAATAAGGCAGTGTTTTAACGTAATGCAAACAATGTCTCTCTGATTTATAGGCAAATTGAACACAAACATGAGTAAAAAATTCACTGAAACGGTTTGTTTAATCAGTCAATCCAATAGATACAACTTTTGGTGTTTTTAAACGTAATCGTGTTATTAAATTATCAAGTCACGTGGCGCAATGAGAAGTGGTCAACAAAAAATTAAACATTTCGGTTATTAGTTATTATTATATAGATATAGATATAGATTGGTTAGATGAAGTGTGATAGTGTCTGTCAAATTCAATCCATTACAATATACTTGGAAAATTTGAATTCAAAGAAAAAAAATTTCTAGTTTTATCCTTGTGTCAAATTAATTAAACCATATTTTTTTCAATTGTACCACTTCAAATCCCATATTTTTGTTATTGTGTCGAACACTTAGAATTTATACAACACTTAAAACCATAGATTGGGTTTTGTTTCACACAATAATAAAAGCAAGGGCAGCTCCACTTGATTCTTAGAGGTTCAAATGAACTCCTAAAGTGGCAAAACATTAATAAATTATATATAACATTTTTTTTTACCTCCTAAAACAAAATTTTGAATACCTTGACTCTAAAATTTTTTTTTTAAACCCAAATGAAATAGGCTTGAATATGATTTTTTTTAACGATATCTTGGCCTTTTTAAATATATTAAAAAAAATAGTAGAAATTTGTTAAGATTAAACTTTAGAAAAAAAAACTATTTAGATCTTAACAAATTTGAAATAAATCAACCAATGGAAGATCAATGGATGAATGATTGTTTGACTATATACATTGAAAGAGATGTAACTTGTAGGATTGATAATGAAGATATCATGCAACGATTTCAAAATAACAATCCTCATAGAAAACAATTGTAAAATTTCATGTGTTTGGGATTTTGCTTTTTCTTTTGTTTTGTTTTGTTTGTTTGTTTGTTTGTTTTTTTTTATGTTATTTTTTTTTTGTGTGTGTTTAATGTCAATATATTCAAGTTTTCTTTTCTTTTAGATTTGGTATAATTTATGTTTCTTGTTGACATTCAAGAACCGCCACTGAATAGAAGTAGGGTATAATATGACAGCTTTAGAAGTATGTGATTTAATTTGTCATGAGGATAAAACCATAGGATGGCAGACGAAACTAAAGTTACTACTCTACGTCTCTACCTACCTCAGTGAACCTATCTCTGACACGAGTGGTTGATAATGATCTATGAAAACTGTGTGGCAAAGCAGCTAAGACAAACATTCATGCACAAACAAATGTGATTTGGGATGATGATTTCAAAGAGCTTTAAGACCTGTAGGTGCCAGCCTATAATGTCAAACAAAAAACTGACCATGAACGTTTTAGAACTTTTCCTAGAGTGGCATGGAAGGTGCAAGGAACACTTAAATCTTCCGGGGATGTCAGATAAAGAAGCACAGGAATATGTGGAAGAGTACAAAGAAGCAAATATGCAGAGACCAAGCACAGCGAAACAGTCAAACATTAATGGACACTACTGATGTTGCACAGACACCGACATGGTACGGATACGATACGAGCACGGGTACGGGGGTACGACAATTCTTGAAATACAAGGTACGACATGTCAGGGGCATGGAAATTAATTAATTAATTAATTAATATATTTAGATATATTTTTAGACAATATATGCTTATTTTAGAATTTAAGTTAAGTAATAACAACTGTAGGGTCACAATTTGCTGTCCAAGCCCAAAATGTATGGAGTCTTGGTCCAATGAGCCCAATACAATGAATTTGTAGAGAATGGATCAAAGAACTAGGTCTTAATGAGTTGGACAACGGCTAGTATTGAATTGCATGAAGATCAAACACAAATAAAGGATGCTGATATCAATAGACTTTCAGTCTGAGAAAGTTAAACCTGTATATAATGATCACTCTTGGATATCAGAATGATTTAAATTGCTATAATATTTTTTTTCTCTCTATTTTCTGATCCCCTTCTCGTGGAAGGTCTCTCACATTATATAGCTCATTTTGGATCATCTTGATCCTACACTTGTTGGTCATCTGAGTCCCTACTTGAGTGTCTGTCCCATCAGACACCCCTTTCAGCCTTCTGTGAGTTGTGGTAGCTAAGGCAGCACTGTTTAGAAGTCTTCTTCACATAAATGTGGCCAGAAAAGTAGCTGCAATGCATTTAATGCGGTGGCAGCAGTTTTTCCTTAGATATTTTGAGTTTCCTTCTTTCTCGTATTTTCATGAGGCATATTCCTATCGCTACAGCCTTTTGGAGGGTCACTCTAGTTGCTAGAGTACACACTTGAGCTACATTCGTTGTATCCGAGGAGGTATTCCTCCTCGGAACATCTTCCATTCATTCCTTACTTATGAGACTTTAACTGGGAATCCCTTAACAACTATTTGCCCCTCCTCAGACTTGCCAATGTCCTTAATGAAGCCCAAAGCCCAATATATGATCTTAGGTCCTTACCCCTACAATAGCCCCTCAAAATTCTGGTTTTTCCCTCTTATCCGAGGAGGTAAAGTGGGGTTTTGATTTTTAAAGGATAAGATCCACTAATTCTTTGATTCACACATGTGGGAGTGCGGTTTTACGCGCCTCATAATTGTCACTGATGCTTCGTAGCCCACAAGGCGTCATTAATTACTCTAGGCAGCTTTATGTTCCCCGCATCCAACGATGAGGCGCTAATCCAACGACTGACAATTCTCCTAGAATTTTGAGCGGGAGTATTCCCACTTACTTTCTCCCTCTATATAAAGCCATGACGGGAATCATTTTCCTCTTTTCTTCAAAAACCTTCAAGTGCTCTAGAGAACTCCAGCGCATCGTCTCACAAAACACTCTAAATTCCTGAGTCTCCATAGCTATTTCTTGTAAGAAGTCTTCGCAAATCTTTCCAAAAGCTTCAGAGTTTTAGCATACGTGTTCCCGTAAGTTTTTCATTTCTTTATATTCTTCTTTTTTCTTCTCAACCTTCTTCCTCGGCCTTTTTCTTTTTAGAAACCTTTCTCTACATCATTTCTGGTCACTTAGATGGGTGGGTTCAAGCACCTAGTAGATTCCCCAGCTGGTATGGAGGGTTTTAGGACCAGATACCATATCCCACAAGGAGTGGGTTTAGAATATTGTCCTTCAAACCGAATACTCACTGACAGAGAGACGGGTCAAGTCGTCATTCCCATGATTGCTTTCATAGAAGGAGGAATGATGCTTCTCATGGGTAGGATAACCAGGGATTATTTTCTTAACCACAAATTGACCCCTCACTAGTGTGTCGCCAATATGTTCCATGTTTTAGGGTGCGTAGATGCTCTAAACGACCAGATGAACCTCGGCCTCACATGGCACGATGTTGCTCATTTGTACGAGTGCCACTCCCTTTCCAGGGGATATTACCTCAAATCTCGGTCCGACGGGGTGAGATTGATATCTTGCCTTCCTAAGTCCAACAAAGGCTCGAAGGACGATTATCTGGTCATTTTCGGGGAATGGCATGACGGTCTTCACTGCCCAGTTAAGGCAGGAACACCAGGTGGGGTACTCTAGGATTAGGTCCCTCGACCAGGATCTTAGACTTTCGAGCTTTCCCTTTACTTGCTTTTAGTTATTTGTTTTCTCGAATTAACCACAATTTCCCTTTTGGAAGTTTTACAGATAAAGATCATGTCGCCCCGAAGATCAGTTTGGTCAACGTTCAAGCTCTCAATTACCTCCTAAGGTCGGAGATTTTTGTGAGTGAAGACGGACAGTTGCGGGCCGCTCATCTGATTTTGGGCTACAAGACGCTGTCTCGCATCTTCTATGACGTAGGCCAGGCTATAAGGGCCGGGACTCCCAGATTAGCTTGGATTGATGTCTCCAACCCAAGATTTTTAGCTCAGAGAGACCTTCCACCCGTTCAATGTGTTCTTCAAGGGGTAGCCGCTCCAAGAGAGGAGATAGATTCTACTCACTCATCCCTCGAAGTTGAGATTGATCAATTTTGCTTTAACAAGGAAGGTGAAGTGCCAACAAGGCCAATAGAGCTCTTGGACTCTGACGCTGATCTTGACCAATTCTTTGTGGCACATTCTCCGAGGTTGATAGTTGCCCGGATCGATACTAACCAAGAAATCGAAGAAGAAGACATGGATCTAAAGCAAAGGTCCAGTTTAAAGGGCCTGATGACCAATAGGAACAAGGGCCAAACCTCCAGAGATATCCCCGAGGTACAAGTTCCTCCCAGCCTCCCTCCTCCTCCCCTGCCTCCCACTGACCTACGGTTGTAGGCTAATCCGAATCTAAGGAGGAAAAGGACAGTTGATGATTTGGAGGAGGGCGAGGTCGATCCTCAAAAGGGGATCAAACAGCAGAAGAAGGCCAAAAAGCCTAAGGATAAGAGGGCTAAGTCCGTGGACAGCCGGAATAAGGATGTAGTGCGACTAGGGCAGCGTACTTGGTCCCCTCAACTCGAGATAGATGGTGCTCCTATTTCTTAGGACGCCACGATTTGGGAGTCTCAAAGGGGACAGGCGACATACCTCGTCGAGGCCTTACAGCAGCCCTTTCTCCTTCCTCCAGACATGGATGGGCTTAAGAATACCAGGCAGTTGGACCTCTTCATGTTGTTGAAAAAGGACCTTGCAATGGTAAGCCAAACAACATCTTTCTTCGTATAAATTTTAGACTCTATGTTCATTCACATGTTGCATATGTTTTAATAACCCTTCCACTACCTTTATGAAGGTTACCCAGCAAATTTACATAGTTGAGGAGTGGGTTAGGAACGCCCGCGATAAGGTGAGCGCCAAGGTCCAGTCCCACCTTGACGCTGAGAAAGCTGTCGAAGTCCTTAGGCAGGAAAAGGAGAGCCTGTTCGAGAAGGTTAAAGAGGCTATCCAGGCTCGTGACAGTGCCGAGGTGGGCCTGAAGACCACGGAAAGGCAGGCCGAGGATATGTGTTAGAAGCTGCATGTAATGGAGATAAATCTAGCCACCAAGAAGTAATCAGTCTTAGATCTCAAGGCGCAGCTACAGCAAGCCAATGAGGCAACTCGGGTGGCCAGGGAAGCAACTAAGGCGGCAGTGAAGGCATCCGATGAGCGTGGGGTGCTGGACACGAAGAACAGGCTGACGGAGGAGGTGGCTATAGTTTGGAGGGATTACTGTACCGAGTCCTGGGGAGTGGCGATGGACCGGGCAGGAGTCCCTGTAGACTCGAAGCTGAGGAGGGCCGAGAACATCTTCTTCCCAGAGGATATTCGAGAGATTCCTGAGTTGGACCCTCCTTTTGAGAAGCTCATTTCTGCCTACGCCCCCCTTCCTGACACCGACGTTCCTGAGGGAGCAGGAATGGGTAAGAAAGCTCGGCCAACAATGAAGGATAAGCCCTCCGAGGACTTCCTCACAATCAAGGATGTAGTATCGCGGGCCAAGGATGCGAAATCTAAGTCCAAAGCCAATGGTGCTCATTCCGAGGCTGCTGATCCCAAGAAAGATCCCCTCAAAGACAAGGCCTAGAATTCTAGATGTAGGATTTTCTTTTGTAGCTCTCTTTTTGCTATCCATTTCTGTGGCTTCTGCCACTGCTTGTAATATAATTTCTTTTAAATTAGTGAATGAACTTTTTCTTCTATTCCTTGGGTCTTTACTTTCATTGCTTCCATTTTTATTGTTGTTGCAAATGAGCTTGAACTGTTGTTGCTCCATTTCCAATCAGTAATTCATTATTGGCAATTCCAGAAATTTAACTTGTAACTTAATTTCTATTTAACATTTATAATGGTTTCTTAAGTGTCAAAAGTAGTTAATTTCCCCTAAGTCTATTGTCTGATGAGCCATGCAGGGCTTAGGTTCTGTTTAACACTTGAGTGGATGTCAAAAGTTATTAATCTCCCCTAAGCTTGTGGTCCGAGTAGTCATGCAGGGTTTAGGTTCTGTTTAACACTTGAGTGTATGTCAAAAGTTATTAATCTCCCCTAAGTCTATGGTTCGAGAAGCCATGCAGGGCTTAGGTTCTGTTTAACACTTGAGTGGATGTCAAAAGTAGTTAATTTCCCCTAATCCTGTGGTCCGAGGAGCCATGTAGGGCTTAGGTTCTGTTTAACACTTGAGTGGATGTCAAAAGTTATTAATCTCCCCTAAGCCTGTGGTCTAAGGAGCCATGCAAGTCTTAGGTTCTGTTTAACACTTGAGTGGATGTCAAAAGTTATTAATTTCCCCTAGGCCTGTGGTCCGAGGAGTCATGCAGGGCTTAAGTTCTATTTAATGCTTGAGTGGATGTCAAAAGTTATTAATTTTCACTACGCCTGTGGTCCGAGGAGCCATGCTGGGCTTAGGTTATATCTAACACTTGAGTAGATTGAGAGACAAGAAGCACGATGCCTTTATGCAACAAAAGAACTTATTGAGAAAGAAAATTTTCATTAATAATAGTACGTTTTCAGATTGTTTACATTCCAAGGGCATGGTATTACATGCTTATCTAAATCTTCTAGAAAATATGCCCCTATACCAGCCACTGAGGTGATGTGATATGGTCCTTCCCAATTTGGTCCTAACTTTCCCCATGTTGGGTTTTTTGTAGTGCCTAAAACTTTCCTCAACACTAAGTCACCTGGCACTAGTGGCCTTAGCTTTACTTTGGCATTCTTGAGTTTGTGTTGGTAGTACACCAATTGGACCATTTTCCTTTCCCTTCTTTCTTCAATAAGATCTAAGCTTTTCTCGAGCAGCTCATTGTTGCTGCTTGAACAGAATGAGCTGGTTTTTAGCGTTGGAAAGCCTGTTTCTAAAGGAATAACAGCCTTGGCCCCATAAGTCATTGAAAAGGGGGTCTCTCCTGTTGATCTGCGGGGTGTGGTTCGATACGTCCACAGGACATGTGGTAATTCTTCCATCCATCTTCCCTTCGTGTCATAATCTAACCTCTTCTTAAGTCCATTCACTATGACCTTGTTAACAGTCTCTGCTTGCCCATTCCCCTGGGGGTAGGCTAGGGTAGAATATCTATTCTTAATTCCCAATTCGCAACAGTACCTCCTGAAGGCCTTACTATCAAACTGAAGACCATCGTCTGAGATAAGAGAGTGAGGGACCTCGAACCGGGTAACAATGTTTTTCCAAACGAAATTTTTGGCGTCCACATCTCTGATGTTCGCTAAAGGTTCAATTTCAGCCCATTTAGTAAAGTAGTCAGTGTCGACGAGCAGATACCTTTTGTTCCCTGCTACCTTGGGAAAGGGCATGACGATATCCAAGCCCTACCGAGCAAATGGCCAAGGGATGGACAGTGGATTGAGGATCCCTCTTTGTTGATGTATGTTTGGCACAAATCTCTGACACTGGTCACATTTCTTCACGTATTCATGTGCTTCTTTCTGCATGTTTAGCCACCAGTAGCCTTGGGTGATGACCCTATGAGATAAGGACCTACCTCCTATGTGGTTTCCACAAATCCCTTCGTGTAATTCCTCCAGGATTAGTTCTGAGGCCTCAAGGTGTACGTAGAGCAAGTATGGTCCAGAAAAGGAACGTTTATATAGCTTTTGGTCCTCAGATAGTCGGAACCAAGAAGCTTTTCTCCGTATCTTGTCAGCCTCGGTCTTCTCTTCGGGCAAGATGTCTTCCTTCAGTATTACAGGGTCCATCCAGCTAGGTCCCACTCTAACCTGGTGGACATGGATCACTTCTTTCTTCGTCACTGAGGGTTTGTGTAAATCTTCCACAAGGATGACCTAGGGTAAACTTTGAGCCGAGGAGGTGGCAAGTGTGGCTAAGGAGTCGGCATGTGTGTTTCCACTTCTAGGGATATGCAGTAAGCTAAAAGAATCGAAACGTGACTATAGGCATTTAACTTGGTCTAAGTTCCCTACATTCTTTCGTCTCTTGCTTCTAATTCCCAATTCACTTGGCCAACGACCAATCTTGAGTTTGAGAACATGTTAATTACTTTTTCGCCCAGTTTCTAAACCATGGACATTCCCTCCAATAGGACCTTATATTCAGCCTCATTATTCATGGCTGAGAAACCTAGTCTTAGCGATTTTTCGATGGTAATCCTTTCAGGGGAAATTAGAACTAGCCCCACTCCGAAACCCCTTTGGTTTGCTGCGCCATCAACATATACTTTCTAGCATGTGGGCCCTTGAAAAGAGATTGCGCCAACTGATTTTTCATCCATGTCTCGCATCTCTACTTCTTCTTCTAATGAGGGTTCAGCGAATTCAGCCACCAAATCTGCAAAGACTTGGCCCTTGACAGAGGTACGAGACATGTACTTTACGTCAAAAGCCCCTAGAATCGTGCCCTACTTAGCAACTCTCCCTGTATAATCAGCACTTCGAAGTATGGACCTGAGTGGAAGCTGGGTTAGAACGATAATTGTGTGTGCCTGGAAGTAATGGGAAAGCTTTCATGTAGCTTGAACCACCACTAGGATGGCCTTTTCTCCTCGGTCGATTGCTATTATTAAATTGGTCCGTCCTGAAGTCCCTCCTCTCCGGATGGATAATCTTTGCTTTACCTTTGCCCAATTGCTGATCTTCTTCAACCCTTTTGTACTTGTCAATCCGATCCATGAGTTGGCGCAAGCTGGTGATAGGCTTTCTTGTTAGGGACTTTCTTAAACCATGCTAGGTTGGGAGACCGCTTTTGAAGGTGCTGATGGCGACGTCATCAAAGTTACCCTCTATCTCGTTGTACATCTCCCAGTATCTATCCGAGTAGGCTTTCAGGGTCTCTCCTTCTCACATGGACAAAGACAGTAGAGAATACAAAGGCTGAGGAACCCTACTACACGTGATGAAGCGAGAGCAAAGGCCTGGGTTAGTTGCTTAAAGGAAACTATGGAGTTTGGTTTCAGGCCATCAAACCATCTCATCGCCACTGGTCTCAAGCTGGACGGAAATACTTTGCACATCAAAGCCTCGTCTTTGGAATGGACAGTCATCCTCTGGTTAAAATGGCTTACATGCTCTACGGGGTCCGTTCGACCATTGTACATGGTGAAAGTAGGTTGATGGAATCGTCGAGGGAGCTTAGCCCCTTCTATCTTGCGTGTGAAGGGTGACTTAAAGATTCAATCCAATGCCTTGCTCATAGCGTCATTTACTAGGCCTTTAAGAGACGGACTTTTGTGTTTGCGTTTATGGTGGTGCTCTTCCTCATAAGAAAATGTCTCACTCAGTGGGGTTCTTCACCTTTGCCTATAATTGTCATCCCCTTCATCATTAGAGGACGTATCTAAACTGGAAGGGGACCGCTTCCATTGCGCACTATGTGGTTTCTTTTATAAGTCATCAATCTCTTGTTGCTAGGCTTTATTTTTGTCTTGCCTTTGGGACACGTGACTTCCCACCAAAGAATGGCTTCTGCTTGTATGGGTAGTACGCACGCTACCCTCTCGATATCTCTCTCGATCCCTTTCCCATTCAAGGTTAAGAAAATTGTCCTGTCATTGAGAGCCTGCAGGCTCCGTTTGGTATGGACCTGCTTGGTGCAGACCTGATCCCACCATGTTTAACCGTTGCACTCACTGATGCACAAGTTCTTCCCATAGATGGCACCAATTGTAGGGTCACAATTTGTAACCCAAGCCCAAAATGTATGGAGTCTTGGTCCAATGAGCCTAATACAATGAATTTGTAGAGAATGGGTCAAAGAACTAGGTCCTAATGAGTTGGACAATGGCTAGTTTTAAATTGCATGACGATCAAACACAAAAAAAGGATGCTAATATCAATAGGCTTTCAGTCCGAGGAGGTTAAACCTGTATATAATGATCACTCTTGGATATCAGAATGATTTAGATTGCTATAATATTTTTTCTCTCTATTTTCCGATCCCCTTCTTATGGAGGGTCTCTTACATTATATAGCTCTTTCTGGGTCATCTTGATCCTACACTTGTTAATCATCTAAGTCCCTACTTTAGTGCCCATCCCATCAGACACCCCTTTCAGCCTTCTGTGTGTTGTGGTAGCCAAGACAGCACTGTTTAGAAATCTTCTCCACATAAATGCGGCCAGAAAAGTAGCCGCAACGCATTTAATGCAGTGGCAGCAGCTTTTCCTTAGATATTTTGAGTTTTCTTCTTTCTCGTATGTTCATGAGGCACATTCCTATTGCTAGAGTCTTTTGGAGGTTCACTCTAGTTGCTAGAGTACACACTTGAGTTACATTCGTCGTATTCGAGGAGGTATTCCTCCTCGGATCATCTTCCATTCGTTCCCTGCTTATGAGACTTTAACTGGAAACCCCTTAACAACTATTTGCCCCTCCTCGGACTTGCCAATGTCTCAGATGAAGCCCAAAGCCCAATATATGATCTTGGGCCCTTACCCCTACAACAACAAATAAGTACAATAACACTAGAAAGATGTTGTCTAAAATACAATTTTTGTTCCATTACTAAACCTATAAGATAGATAAAAAAAAAAAAAAAAAAATTAAAAAATCAAGACTAAACTCAATTCTGAGTGCACACATAAGGAAATAAACATAAAACCCAAAAAAAAAAAAAAACACGTGTAAATAAGTAAACCCAAAATATAACACGCGTATAAGTAGAGTTAAACTATTAAAAAAAAACCAAAGAAAGAGAATCAAAAGGCCAAAAGATAGAGAACCTAAAAACATGCAAAAAGAGAAACGGCGGAGGGAGAGAGAAGGAGGTTTAGGGTTGCCAGAGGCTAGAAGGGGTTCGATTGTCATCGATCTACTCCAAGAAGGCACACCACACAGATCAGAGAGAGAAATGGTAGAGACAGAGAGAGAGAGAGAGAAATGGCAGAGGGAGAGAGAAGGAGCTTTGGGGTCACCAGAGGCCGAAGGGGGTTTGGTTGTCGCCGAGAAGTCACACTATACAGATTAGATCAGAGAACTAAGGGAAAAAGAGAGGTGTTGGTCTAGATCCTGTTCTTTCTCTCTCCCTTTTTTTTTTCTTAAAGTTTTGTTTTAAGTTTTGCCATGTCTAGGACGTTCCCGCATGTCGCAACCATGTCAGCAGCGTACCAATACGCCTCAGGTATGAATATTAGGTGTGTCATACTGTAAGTGCAACACGTTGGATAGACATGACAAAACAAGCAATTTGGGTCGAGTTCGGGTCGGGTCAATCGGGTTTGCGGGTCAAACGGGTTGCGGGTCAAAACAGGTCATTTTTAAACGGGTTAATCGGGTTACAGATCGAGTCAGGTTTACCCGTATTTTTCAAACAAGTTTTTTTTTTAATTACAAAAACAAATCAATGACAAAGTGAACGTGTATAGAGAGAATAAATAAAATCAATTAAGCAAATGAATTGCACTTAATGCACTTGTTAATATCCATCCAATTCTAATAGTTTTGAGTATGATAAAAATTATTTATAGTCATAAATTCATGATGGAAAAAGTTTTCAATGTTAATAGTTCACTGTCAAAATGCAAATAATTACAAGTTCACATCTTCAAAAAGAGATATATATTAAAACAAACAAAACAAGTAAGCCAGTAAAGTAGCAAGTTATCGGTTTTCTTAAGTGCATATGTTCTTGTTGCATTTAGAATAATAGTAAAGTTAGATTACTTGGAAAGATAAACTAAACAAAAAAAAAAAAAAAAAATTAAAAATAAACATAACATATTAAGTAAAGAAGAATAAGCTAATATTTTATAAGAATTACACCTCAATCGCAATCTACTCAACGTTGGTAGCTTCAGCACTGCCGAATTGGGAAAGGAAGCTTTGTGGCTCACTGGTTTGGTTTGACTCAACTTTTTTAGGTTTGCCATTTGTGGCCTTGTGCATTGTAACATTGTTCATTTGTTTGTGCATTGTAACATTGTTCAGCTAAATGAGTTTTTTTATTTTTTTATTTTATTATTATTTTTTTAATGGTTGTCTACTTCTCTTGACTCTTGAGTCCCTTGACAGCCTTGCCTTTGTTGTTGACTATTGTGTAATGTGTGGAGGACGTTTTGTCTTGTTTGATGGCAATTGATTTGGCAAGCACTAAAGCTAGGCTAGCAGCTAGCTTCTCAAAAAAAAAAAAAAAAAAAAAAGCTAGCTTTTATTGATTTTGACTAATAAAATAGTCATTTTCTATTATTAGTTTTGGTACTTTGTGCTTTATGCACTTAGTAGGACGTAATTTAAATATTTTTTTAACGGGTCGGATCACGGGTTATTCGGGTCGGGTCGGGTCAAGTTGACCTGCAAAAAAATCAGGTCAGGTCACGGGTCAACCCGTTTTTACTTCGAGACAAAAAAATCGAGTTCTGGTCAGGTTTTTTCGGGTCGGGTCGAGTCGGGTCAGAAAATTCAAACCCGTATTGCCATGTCTAGCATTGGAGGGGAGTACGCCTTGACTGAGTGGACCGGGGCGGAGAAAAAGATGTTGGAGTCGCCATCTAGTTTAGGTATAGGAACCATATATATAGCGCCCTTACATGGAAGGACTAGTCTTACTATCAGAGTATGAGTTCGGAGTTTGGGTATGGGGATAGGAAGGTGTTAGTCACCCAACCCCACCTGATCCGTGGGTCAGCTTCCATTAATTGTGTCTTAAATCTTAATATCATTAAAGGCATGTTCAATATTGCATCCTAAACTCACACACACACTAACATTTATCTAACAATTAGCATGGCATCAATCATCCCAAACCCTAACATACATATATCATGGCAACTCATATCAAGCCTAGTATACATCTATCATTGATCGATGCAAAACTGCAAGTGCACAGTATCGTAGTTTTATAGTAAAGTGATGAGAAGAGTATCGTTCTCAGGGATTGGTAACTTACTTTTTACAAATACCAAAATTATGCTAATCTTGATTTTATCTAGAGAAGTCACTAAGGTTTTTGTAATTGGAATTTAAAATAAAATCAATTTAAATAAAAGATACGCAGAGGAAAAGAAAGACGTTGCTTGAAAATCAACTTAATGAGAAAGAAACTTCTAGGAAATCGATTTCACCTAATCCCTCACTATGCTTTACTCATTTAGCTAATTGAATTTAATTCTCTCTGTTTGTTAGCAATCTCCAAACTCATCCAAAAGCCTCTTTCGATAGTCAATTGGAAACATTCTTGTTCATTATTTTACACAAGAGTATGCAATTTAATAAAGCAAGAAAGCATTAAGACCAACGATTTTAATACTACATAGGTTCATACAAGTCTTTCGATCTCTATATTTACCTATGCTGAAATATTCAAGATCTATCCTATAATCCCCTCTTTCGACAGCAAATCACAAGATTAAAATCATCTAATTAATGGCCAGTTAATTAGAAGCAATAAGCTTAGAATAAATCAGACAAACATGAAGAGAATTTGTTCAAATTAACATAGAAAAGCAAGCATAGTTCGAAACTAGATTACATCGTTTTCCTAGAATAAAGAAAGTTTAGTTCATGCTAAAAATTAAATCCAACACAAACGAGTTCACCATAATTTTTTCTGAGAAGATTTGAAGGAAAAAAATGAACGCAAAAGAATCTTTTTCAGTGTCTTTTTTGCTTCAGCCCTCCTTTCTGCTTCAGCACTCTTTTCTTTTGTTCTCTGTTCAACCCTCTTTCTTTCTTTTCTTCTGTTTCAGCCTTCTTTCTTGTTTCTGTTCAGCGCCCCATTTTTTGTTTCTATTCAGCACTCCTTTTCTTTTTAAGCGCCTCCTTTTTGCTTCCTTTAGCGCCTTCTTTTTGTTGTCTTCTTGTAGCCCTACGTTTTTTTCTTTTCTTTTTGACGTGTTGCCCTATTTTTTCAGCCCAAAACACTTTTTCAGCCCAAATACTTTTTCAACCCAAGAACTTTTTCAGCCCAAAATGTTTTTCAGCCCTCTTCTTTTTATTTGTGGTTTAGCGCCTCCTTCTTTTCTTCTTTTCAGCCCTTCCTTTTTTTTCTTAAGCGCCTCATTCTCTTTTTCTTGCCAACTTCCAAGGCCAAAAATATTCTCTCTAGCTGCTTCACATCTCTTTTATTTGAGTAAATCTTTATTTTCTTCAAATCTGGAATAAAATTTAAATAACAAAAATCAAGTCTAAAATCAACAAAATAAATAAAATTAGATTAAAGTTTAAAGTTGAGAAGTGATAAATTACACTCAATTATGCAAGTCATCAATCATGCATATCTCATCCAAGATAGCAAACAAACAGATATCCAAAGGCAGAAACATAGACATGGCAATAAGGTATTAACATTAAATATGATCCAAACATTTAAGCATAGTATCAAAGCACCAAACAAACATATTAACTTTGTTCATCATCCAAAATGCATGTCCATGTGAATGCATGACTTACCAAACTACATCACAACACCTATGCATTAATGCATGATCATGTGAATGCTTGTTTATGGTATATTAAAGAAAACGTTAAAAGGAAACCCTAATCTAACATATGAAGAACAAACAAACAAAAAACAAAGTAAAAAAAAATATACATGTGAAAACAAGCTAGAACAGAGGTGTATTAAACAAAAGAATTAAAGAAACAGAAGTAGAAAAGGTAGAATTAGGGTTTTTGGGCTTGAGTATGTGTACGCATACATAGGGCCTACGTATGCAACCCATCTGTATGCATACGCATACACGCCTTAAAACCCTAACCCAAAAACACAGAAATGCAAAAAATAGAGCAAAACTTAAAACGATAATCTAACAACCGAACATGCTTCAAAACAGAAAGCTAGTAAAACCTAAATTTAAACAAACATGTTATATCACAAATAAACCTAGAGACAAAGAAACAACCAAAATTATAATAAGAAAAGAAAGGAAAAAAATACTTAGAACATATACCTCAAATACAAAGCTCCTTGGCTTGATTTTGATCAATCCCCTTAGTCAAATCTATTCACAATCAAACAAAATTGATTAGTAAATTTTAAAACTTAAAGATCAAGACCAGAAAAACTCCCTCTTTGATTCATTATTTCTAGTGAATCTTAGGTTTTCCCTTAGGATTTTATTTTTGTTTTAAAAAGGTACCACGTATGGCTTTTTATATTGAGAAAATGGGGGTTTGGAATAGCTCCCAAACAATGTGAGATTCATTCCAAACTTCAGCTTTAATGTAGAAAACTTGCCTTCCATAGTTTCAGGAACCCTAACATGCGTACGCATGCCCGTTTATGCGTACGCTTGCTCGTTTATGCGTACGCATGCATGAAGCTTGCACACGCAGATCTAGAGCATGCGTACGCATACATGTGTCTACATATGCATGCCCTAGGGTTTTCATTGCCTTTATTTTCCAAAAATAGTTTTAGTCAGCTCATAAAAGAGTTATATTTTCCATAAAAACCTTCCTCAAGTTAATTTTAATCTGATCAAGCCCTAAACCAACCTTAGGCTTTAGAATTTTACCATCATTGGGGAACGGGGGTTCGAGTCGTAAAGGGTACAAAATGCGATATCTACACGTACTAGTACTTGTGTCCAACACGTGTCCGACATGGGTATCTGGCTAAAATCGCCGTGTTCGTGCAATATTGCTGCCACCACTAGAAATGAAAGTTCAAGATCGACATGGATGGACCAAGATGGTACAATTATTCTAGGACAACAAGATGGTGCATGAGTCTGAAAAGATTAGGGCAGTTGGTTGCAATTGTTAGAGCTCTAAAGTTTGCAAATGAGGTAGGTGTAAATGAGATTATGATAAATACTAGCACACACTATTTATTGCACACAAACACATTTCTTTTTTTCTTTTTCTTTTTTTTTGAGAAAGCACAAACACATACTTTCAGTACAATAGCAATGTAAAATAAACACCACCCATGAGATTATATTATAGTTACACGAGTTATATATTCGAGCATAGCACAATAGTAAATATGAAACCAATTTTTATCACACAAATCATTTTAGATAATAATCAGGTTGAATGTCTCTTTTCTATTGTATAATTTGTGATTGACTTTTTTCATCACATATTGTTAAGGCCTATTTTTAACGAAGAGCCTAACGGCAGAAGAAACCCAACAATAGGGAAAGATGGAAGGGAAAGGAAATGGAAAGAGGTAATAAGCCTAATGAGCCAACATGACAGGAATAATAGCCAACAGGCCCATAGGCACAACAAGAGGTAAAAGCAAAGTAAATGGGTCAGGGAAGCCCAAGGAAAGAGGTAATAAGCTCAATGGGTCAACATGGTAGGAATGATAGCCAATAGGCCCATAGGCACAACAAGAGATAAAAGCAAAGTAAATGGGCTAGAGAAGCCCAAGGAAAGAGGTAATAAGTCTAATGGGCCAACATGGTAGGGATGACAGCCAATAGGCCCATAGGCACAACAAGAGGTAAAAGTAAAGTAAATGGGCCGAGGAAACCCAAGGAAAGAGATAATTAGCCCAATGGGTCAACATGGCAGGAATGACAATCAGCAGGCCCATGGGCACATCAAGAAAAGAAGTAATAGGAGCAATGTCCATGCCAGTGAAGAAATAAGAAATGGTAGTACAAGCCTAAGAGCCCACACCTTTCATGCCACGGAGGGTAAGCACAGACACAAGAGACACATAGCAGAATGAGACATGGCAAGAATGGCAGAAATGGGGGGGGGGGGGGGAGGGGGGGATTGAAAGAAGACAGATGTAATGGGTAGTGGAGCTTGCATACAAGGGCCAGAGCACCACCTACTTATAGCCAGCCAATATAAGAGAGGTGAGCCCGCGATCAAAGGTATCAGAGGGTGCGATTTGGTGGTGGGGGAAAAGGGATCTATTTTGGGGTTCTTGTCGAGGCTTTTTTTGTGAAAAATGCCTTGCAAGGATGGCGTTTCTCCCAAAAAAGGGAAGCAAAGGGGTTGGACCACCTGATGCATGCCACAGAGGTAGGAAGAGAGAGAGAGAGAGAGAGAGAGAGAGAGAGCCTCCAATCCTTATCCATTGGGGTAAGGCAGGAAAGGTGAAAGGAAAAAAAAAACAAGTTTTGTCCTGGAATGAGGAGTGGTGTAGCAAGCACACTCTGGGCAGTGGTAGTGGCTAGGTGTTGATGTTCGCTTTGGCAAGAAGGCCTAATAACAAGAAGAAGCCCAACAATATAAAAGACGTGAAGGAAGAAGAATTAGCAAAGTAAGAAAGAACCATTAAACCCGAATGGTAGGAGCACACTCTGGGCAGTGGTAGTGGCTAGGTGTTGATGTTCGCTTTGGCAAGAAGGCCTAATAACAAGAAGAAGCCCAACAATATAAAAGACGTGAAGGAAGAAGAATTAGCAAAGTAAGAAAGAACCATTAAACCCGAATGGTAGGAATAATGGTCCACAAGCCTGTGAAATAGAAAAAAGGGTTCTAAAGAAAGCAAATGGGCCAAAGGGAGCTCTGAGAAGGAAGTAGCAAGCCCATGGGAATCATAAGAAGTAGAAAGCAAGCAAAGATGGGTCAGAGGAGCCCAAAGAGAGAAATTAGTAAATGGAATTGGTGCAAAGGCTAACAAACCCCAAAAGTAAAGGATATGGTAATTGGGCCAAGGAAGCCCGAAAGATTTAGCAAAAGCCCATGGGAATGTAAGAATGAGATGGGCTAAAGATGCCCAAAGGAATGAAGCGGTCTGGGGATGTCGAAAGGAATAAAATGGGCCGAGGAAGCCCAAGATGATATGAAAATTGACCTTGCAGAAATACTAGGTGACGTGAACTAAGAGAAGGAATAATACATGGCAGGCCCAAAGAAGGTTCAGTAAGCACAAGTTAAGCGATACCACGATAGAAGCAATGCAGCGGTGTGGCAGGAATACCAATTGACCTAAAAACCAGAAGTAAAAGGAGATAGGGGCTAATTAAAGAAGAAAGGGCCCATGCCCAAGCAATACCCAACCCAAATAAGAAATAAGATGCAAAGAATGAAGACCCAATGACTTATTCACGCCATAAAGAGTTAAAACTAAGCAGCAAAACACGCAACAAGACCAAACAAACCTGCAGGAAATGGCAAATGCATGAACAATAGCCAATACAGGGGCGCTGGGCCATGGGTCAAAGGTAATAGAGGGTATGGTTTGGTGGTATAGAGAAGGGGGAAGTATATTCTGGGATTCTTGCTTAGGCTCTTTTGGGGGAGATGTCCTGTTGGGATGACATTCCACCCAAAAGAGGGAAAGATGAGCTGGACTCACTAGGTGCATGTCATAGGAGTTAGTAAAGGAGAATACCCAACCCTTATCTGGATGGGAATGCTACGGAAAGCAAGAAAATAAAACAAAACTCCCTTTGTCTGGGAGTGGAACGTGGCGCAACCAGCACAGGGTTATAGTGGTGGCTGGGTAGCTAACAAACCAGTGGGTGGCCTGAGAAGGACACCCACAATAGGCTAAAAGTAGTTGAGGGGTAAAATGGCAAATCTTATCAAAGCAAGCAGTATAAAAAGGCCATAGCAATGCAAAGTAAGCAACAACGGGAGAACAAGGAAGAATAGTAGGAAACATAGAAAGAAGAGAGAAATAGAAAGCAAAGAAAAACAGAGAGGATAAACAAAAAGAAAGAAAATAAGAAAGTAGGAAGTGAAGTGAGAAAAACAAAAGTGTAATAGGGCATGCACTAATAGGCTACTCCCTTCTCTCACTCTCAATAGCCTACTCTCTAGCAGGTTAAAGGATTCGAGATTAAGCCACTTAGGTCCATTCTTTCAAAGTAGGCAATTTTTATGATAGGATTTCCCTGTGAGATTACCCACATTGGAGATTGGCTCCCTTCTTGGACTTAAATCTACTAAGGAGCCAAGTTTAGCAGAAAAATCCCCTTCCCATCTTTTATTATGATTTTTTAAGCATTAACATTATTCTTTTCGATATTGCTAACTTATTTCTGCCATACTCATATTATCGCATATTTCCTATTGCAAAGTTGTTTAGATATTATCTTTGGTTGGCAGCAAGCATTTTAGTTAGAATACCTCTTTTTATTACCATGTTATATTATGTCTCTCCTACCATAACATTTTTATGACAGCATCCCTTGCCGTGGACACGTGATCAAGATCTCTTTAAACAGGACCTAGCTTGTGCACAAGTGGGCTTAAGGTGGGTTTTAGCTGAGCCAATCCTGACTCTCCTACCCCAGAACTATTGTTTAGTTTCCTCCAAGTGATTGCCCTTGCAAGGGATGATGTCATAAGAATGTATTGTAGTGCGTTTCTAATTGTAAAAAAAAAAAAAAAAAAAAAAAAAAGTAATGAACACCATGGAGTATTAGCAAAAAAATATTGTATCATAATCATAGTAATAACCATAGCAGATGTATCATAATAGGTTACAAACTCAAAATATATAAGTCATGTCAAACTTATCAAATAAGTGCTAGAGAAAACAAGGAAGTGTATTGGGTAGGATGAAAAGGGGAAGAAGATGAGCATAAGGGAAGGAAATAAACAAGGAACTACACAATGTAATAAGTCTCATTAAAGGCCTGAAATGAGGGTCTGGTCTCCAAAACGGCTAGGACCAGCAACACCAGAAAGAAGGCACTCGCGACGTGCCTCCAGGTTTGCTACCTCCTTCTTCAAAATCTCGATGCGAGCATCTATGGCATCCACAGCAGGCTAAACCTTCTTCGTAAAGAAGGCTCGAGCAATTGCTTACAGATGATCCAGCAAGAACTCCCCAACGAAGCCAACTCTGATCAACTCTTGAACTGCAGCCCTCCACTATAGAATCCTCTCAATAGACACAATGTCAATGAAGTTATGCTTGATATCGTTCATTGCGCTCCCCAATAGCTTAAGGAAGTGCTCCCTAATGGATTGGCCAAAAAGAAACCCTTGCATGAAGTCCCCACCGCTATTGTATACTGCCTCCAAATGAGAGATGCACTCCCTAGGAACCCGGAAGCTATGTAAATCAAAATAAGGGGACCTAGCACCCTAGAAATCTGCAGGATCAAGGTCGTTGGTCTCGGGCTAGTTAAACTGAATGAAGAAGGTAGTGTTTGTGTAAAATAATCTGCAAGCGCACAAAATCGTAACAAGTAGTAAAGTGTTTTTAGAAAACGAATGTCGAACCCACAGGGATTAACTATGTTATTGAATACTGAAATTCACTAAATTAATTACTATTTGGAAAATCGAAAATAAAAGGAAGTTTTACTATCTAAATTAAATTAAACTATTTAATAAAAATAAATCTACGAATAAATAAAATTAACAAAGCGTAAAAATCTAAAAGTATAAAAAAAAAATATATATGATAAGAATGGATCTAGAGCGGTTGATTTCACCTAACAAATCCCACACAATTTATTCTTCCTAATTATTAAATTCTAATAATCTCCCGTTGATGATTAAAAATTCCTTAAGTATTCAATATCTTCTCTCGAATAATATCAAAAATATCTTCAACTAACAATTCCATATCTCTATGCAAATTTAATTAATTGGAGACTCATTATGTACTTTGAATTTTTTGAAAAATCACACTAATCGCGGTAAAGCATCTCTACTTTCGCTCAACTAATGGTGTTTAATTCTAGAACTAAAATAACAAATCACCTCTCGGTCTCATTGTCATTCAATTGATCAAACAATAATTCGTAAAAAAAATAGTAAGCATTAAGAATAAGAATTAAACACTCAATCATGGAAATATTAAAAATAAAATAACTCAAAATATAAATTGTATGTTCATTGCTAGACTACATCAACGCTCTAGAAAATAAAATTTAGTTCATAATAAAATTGAAAAGAAAACAAATAAAACTTATGTCTTTCATCTGAATTGGTTGATCAACGTGAAGGTCTCGCCTTTGTCCTCAAATCCTCCTCTTCAGAAAGACTCCCAAAAAGAAAAGAAAAAATACTTCAATGAGGCACCTGCAGCCCTAGCACTGGCCTCCCTGAATTTTGCCCTAAGGAGCCTTTAAATAGGTCAAGGAATCCTATTACAAGTTGAATTCCCGTTTGGAGAAAATCCCAGATTTTTAGGCTTCACTTAACCGACTATTTTGGCCCATTTAACTTCATAATTCGGGCTTTTGGTAAACAACAAAGTTGTAGCCCTTTAAATTAAATTTCCAGCCCAACTTGAATCATCTCAATTGGACATCTGAGCCGAAAGTTATGCCAAAAATACCAACTGATGTGCAGGCTGGAATCCTAATCCGAATTGGACTTGGATTTGGTGCAAATTTCCTTTGATTCCTTACTCCAATTGGACTTAAATTTAATTGGGTTGGTCTTCCCTTGAATTCATGCCTAGCTGGATGTAAGTTGACTTGATTCAATTGGCCTAGCCCCACTTTGCATGTAAAGCCCTTGTAGATTAATCTGAAATCTTCTCATTCCTTCAAAGCACAAATGAATAGATAAATATAAATAAAAATCAAATCAAATCAAAAGAAATAAAGGAAAACTAACAATTTTAATAAATAAGAGGATAATAAAAATCATGTAAAAATTACACTTATCAGGTAGTAGCCTCACTTGCTAGATCAAGAACTATGGTAGAACAGCTACCAACCTCAAACAAAGAGGACGGAGCCACCTTAACCGGAGTCGGACCTAGGAAGAAATGTGAAATATATAGCATGAGGGATGGATAAAGCAAAGGAATGGATTCGTAATGAAGATTAAAGAAGATACATAAGAAAGGGAAAAAAAATACCTAGTCCTGTGGGAATGGGGGCTTTAGGTGTGACAAAAGTGGGGGTTGTAGGCATTGTAGTGTCTACCGCAATCTTGGGCTCTTCGGGAATATTTGTGGCTAAGGAAAATCAATTTGCAGAACAATCAGAGAATTATACCAGGAAGTTACCAAAAAAAAAAAAAAAAAAAGTGAAGATCTAACAAGGGCAAGGGACACATACCCATGGCCTCAGTCTCACGCTCACCACCATCATCCTTATCAAATTAGAGACCCTCTTCTTTGCGACAGGCTCATCCTTAGAATCCTTAAGAACCTCCATAGATCCCTCATCAGAAGACAAATCTACATCAAGCCTACAGGTGGCAAAACTGAGAATAGATGAAGGAGTGACCACCAAGGAGGAGCCATCCTTTAAAGCCTGAGAGAGGGCAACGAAGGGATTACTAGCAGAGATGACAAGAGAAGTAGTAGGAGAAGCACTCCTAGTCTGAGGTGCACCTACAAGAGTGACTCCTTTCTAAGAAGTAGGAGTCTCGGTTGGAATAGGAGCAAACTTACCAACCTTCTCGGCCTAGGCACTTTCCTCAATAGGACCAAGTCTGGGAGAAGGAATCGAGGCATTGGTAGGAGCTCCCTGTGCAGCAACAAAAGCAAAGGCCATGGCCTCAACCATAATGTCTGCCTCATCAAAGAAACCCTCCAAGGGTGTGCCCAAGGCAGCAAAAACCTCCTCAATCATGGGGTGTTAAACGAAAAGGGGCTCGGGGTCAAACTAAAAGAATAAAATAAATAAAATAAATAATAATAAAAAAAGAAAGAGGGTGGATGTTAAGAGCAGAAAAATAAGCATGCAAAAAAAAAAAAAATGATGAATGATGATGAAAAGGGAGGGGGAACACATGGTAACACGTGGCAATAAAAATGCATGAAGAGGAGAAATGTACATCCAACTCGAGCTCGTCAAGTAAGATGGGTTGGGTGGCGGAAGTGTCCTCCTTGTGCTTAGATTGCCAAGAAGTGATAAAGAAAAAATATATAAGAAAGGAGAGAGAAATAAGTATGCATGTGGAGTTGGCCATGGGAAGGCCCCATGAATGAGAAAAAAATAAAGAAGAAGTAAGGCTAGAGATAACATACTCTCCTCTCAGTAGTGGCGGATGGAGGTGGTGGAAATGTCTTCCTCTTGTTGCTGCGCGTCATGCTAGAAGGAGGAGCATCTGTGGATGGCCGTGGAGCGGAAGGCTTGGGCTTGCCTGCAGTAAGCCGCTTGCTAGAACGGGTGCGAGTAGAAGGAGGAGGAGAACCCTCAAGAACTATATTACCAATAGGAGGAAGGCCACCTTCATAGGGAACAATATCAGAACAAGTCTTAGAAGAATCAACACCTCTCTTGGTAGACTTATGAATGGCAGACCGAGACACTGAACCCTTCTTCACAAGCGTAGAAAGGTTCACCACCTTTACCTTCATCTTCCAACCCATGGGGTACTCACCAACATACAAGTACCATCCCTTTTCCTTTGCCTGCCACTCAAATATAACAGACCGACTCTACTTCCTAGCATAGGCCACCATAGACTTGGTGGGAAGTAGTAACTGAGGGTTGGCAAAAATGATAGCGTGAAGACCATCAGGAGGAATGAGAGAAAACCCACAGCTGCCCAACAATTCCTTCGCAAATGAAGTCATTATAGCCTGCCAATACCCATGCATCGCAACTTGTGCAAAGACCCTCACTCTGTGAACATGGAATAGTGACTGCTGTGAAACATCTGCTCCAAAACTCAAAAGCACTAGGTCGCAGGAATGGTCGAATAGAAGTAGCGAACTCTAGGATGGTGGAGAAATCATCAGGTATGTCCTGATCCAACCCAAACTGCCTCTTCACTCTATTAGCAAAATAGTGCACAAATTGGATGCCCTCACTGGCAAGGTAAGGTAGCCATCCAGCATTAGTGGCTACCAAGTATGTAACCCCTCCCCCCCTTATCAAAGGCAATTAACGGGGTGGTGGTCCCAGTAGTGTCAGCAAAAAGGCCCATGACCGAATTGACACAATTGTAACCAGTGCCTAGATTCCTGTATGCTCTCCAACAAAAACTCCTATATCAAAGAACTCTATGGCAGGATGCCCAAATGGCTTCAACCCAACCAAGCGGTAAGCCGACGAAAATTCAGATACAAAATGACCACAAAAATCAGTAGTAACCTTCGAACATAAACAGTACTTCTCTTTAACGAAACGGACGGACTTGCACTTAGCCAAGTGCCTAGCACAACGTTCCCATAGCAGATGCTGCAAAATGGTACTATGGGCAGAAGTAGTAATTATGTGGTAGGAACCCGCCGCTCCTCATCACTCTGCAAAATATCTAATTGCACATACAGATGACCCAGAAACATAGGGGCTAATGGCAGACTCACCCCGGCAGAAATCTTTATGGCTAATCAGAAATAAAGAGGTTTTACAGCATAATGAGGGTGAGAACCAAAGATGAACTTACAAAGCCAAAATGCAACAAAGGCCACACGGCGGACTACGTTAGAAGCCTTGGAGAAAGCCCCAACCCAATGTGACAACTTTACGTTTCACTTATCCCTTTCTTTAACTCAGCCTCCACGGCCTCTTCCAAAGGAGAGAGTTCCATATCACTTAGGTCCACATCACCAAGAATGGGCAACAACAGTTGATTTGCCACATCCTTCAAGGTTACGATGATCTTGCCGCAAGAAAGGAAGAAGGTATAGGTAGCGGTGTACCATCGGTGAACCAAATGAAAAAGATTGAATAAGTCCTTATAATTGGACAAGCAACACGACAAGATAATAGCCTTCAACACGCTGGCCTGCTGCAATGCCGCCATGAAACCCGTATCAGACAACTCTTTATCTACCCACTCCTTCCAACCCAAAGAGGTACCCGACCTAAATTCAAAGAGAATGGGCACAGGGAGTGAGGTGCCTTGGCGTATATCAAGATCAGGGATCGAGGAAGCCAAAGGGGCCTAAGATACCTCCGTGTCGCTTTAGAAAATGGAGAGCCACATGCGACCCGGCAGTAGAGGCAAGTAGTCACCGGGTACTACTGGAAAATGAGTATGGGTGCCATACCACGAATCGATGAGGGAAGCACACTCGCTGTCTGGGTCACAACTCCTTTCTTCCTCCTCGGAGCATTCTAATTCAGAGAGATAAGTGTCTTCGCTTGAGGTTTTGGTGGCAAGATCATTGGCAGCAATTTCCTCCCCTTACGGTGGGAAGAACCCTCACCTTTTGCCAATGTCATGATGGGATATTTGGTCGGAATATATTGGTGAGGGTGTTTGAGGAAGAAAACATGGTGAAGAAAAAAGGGAATGAAAAGACGTTCTGTGCGAATGATGGGAAAGGAATAAGTTTAAGTACTAATGACAATAAAGAGGATGTGAAAGGATACAATGGGTTAGCCATCAAAAGAAGCATCATATTAATGAAGCAGAAGCTGTGTTTCAGAATAACTGCTAAATTGGGAATTTTGAAAAGACAACACAGTTCACGGCAAGAAAGAAAATAAGGCGGTGCCCATTGTCTGAAAAAACCCGCGAAAAAAAAAAATAAAAGAGGAAAAGACTTTTTATTCGCATGTGAACCACAGGAGCAATTCATTTGCTCAAGAGGCTGAATGTTGATGCACACTTTGGCAAGAAGGCGCAATAACAAGAAGAAGCCCAACAATATAAAAGGGGTGAAGGAAGAAGAATTAGCAAAAGAAAGAAAGAACCATTAAGCTCAGATGGTAGGAATAATGGTGCACAGGCCTATGAAATAGAAGAATTGGGCCCTAAAGAAAGCAAATAGGCCTAAGGGAGCCTAGAGAATGAAGTAGTAAGCCTATGAGAATCATAAGAAGTAGAAAGCAAGAAAAGATGGGCTGAAGGAGCCCAAAGAGAGAAATTAATAAATGGGATTGGTGCAAAGGCCAACAAACCCCAAAAGTAAAGGATATGGTAATTGGGCCGGGGAAGCCCGAAAGATTTAGCAAAATCCCATAGGAATGTAAGAATGAGATGGCTCGAGGATGCCTAAAGGAATGAAACAGGCCGAGGATGTCAAAAGGAATAAAATGGGCAGAGGAAGCCCAAGATGATATGAAAACTGGCCCAGCAGAAATACTGGGTGACGTGAATTAAGAGAAGGAATAATACATGGCAGGCACAAAGAAGGTCCAGCAAGCACAAGTTAAGCGATACCACAACATAAGCAATGCAGTGGCATGTGTGAAAGACGTGTCCCTCAAAAAAGAGATTCGGGTACCTTTTGGGGCACCTCTCTTTTTGGGTAAGTGGTATGAAGTCGCCACTTATTTTTCTTTATACAAAAAAATAAGAAAAAAAAGTACTAATTACAAAATACACAACTGAATAATTCCATTCATTGATTGAGTAAAAATTACATATCTAGAAAATTGAAAAGTTACATAGGTTTGGGACCTAGTTAAAATCTACCAAATATTTACATGGCTTGTTGTCCTAATTAAATTCTACCCAAAACAAATGAAGACAAGGTTAGATCTACTAAACCAAAAACCTAAATCCGAAGGCTAGGTTACAAAATGGGAAGATGTTAGGCACCCATTTCGGCCAAACAGAGTCTGGTCTTCTGGACTCTTGTGACCAATGTACAATGCTATGCATGTCATGTGTTAGAACATATGTGATTCACTTGTTAGGAACATATGTCAATATTTTATTTAATTGGTAATCCTTTGACAAAATGTACTTTACTTGTAATTGGGTAGATTTAGGATGTGTTTAAATACTTCAAGAAATCATGTTTCAAGATCAAGTGTTGAAGCCTTCAAGTCTGTCCAAGAAAACAAGCTGAAAGTGCAGAATTGCTAAAGCTCGACAGTTAGCATGTGTCGAGGTTTAAGGAAGCTGTTCAGCCCATGTGCTCGACACCTGCTCGACACCTCCTATCTGTTGAGGTTTAAGAATTTCAGAATTCTGATCTGATTTTCTTGGAATCCGTGAATGTGTCTTTGGGCCTTCTTTTCTCCTAACCCTAGACATATAAAAGGATTGTTTTTAGGGCTATCAAACAGTTCACAAGTTGCACAAGCATTGAGCAAACTCTGTTCAAGCAAATTGTAACCGAAGACGAAGTTCTTGCCCTAGTTCATCTCTTTCTCTTAAAGAAGTTGCTGTGTATGTGCACCGTTGGGTTTTGTAACCAAGCATCTTCTTGATCTTTATCGTGTGGAAGAACTAAAGAACTTTGCAGCCAACAACCTTCTTAGTTGGTGATTGAAGTCGCATACTAGGATCCGTGCAATTGGTTAGTCACATACTTGGGAGTCGTACATCAAAAAGGGAACTATCACTACAAAACAAGTCCAATTGGGTATTGGGGTAAGAGTTCAACTGTAGGTTGGTAAAGTACTTGGGATTCCTTTACTTGTAACCACTTGTTGTGATAACAGTGGAGTTTCGGGAGTGATGACCTAAAAATCACTCGGTGGGGTTTTTGCCGTTAGGTTTTCCCCGTTCGTAAACAAATTACGGTATTATTTATTTTCCGCTGCATATTTAGTTTATTGGTGATTTGTTTGTGCTACCACGCACTTTCCATGTTAATTTGATTAATTAATAAACTTGGCCAATTAATCAATTAATTCATCACAAGGGGTCAATTCATTTTTTGCCTATCATCATACTTGTAACCGCTTGTTGTGATAACAGTGGAGTTTCGGGAGTGGTGACCTAAAAATCACTCGGTGGGGTTTTTGCCGTTAGGTTTTCCCCATTCGTAAACAAATCATCGTATTATTTATTTTCCGCTGCATATTTAGTTTATTGATGATTTGTTTGTGCTACCACACACTTTCCATGTTAATTTGATTAATTAATAAACTTGGCCAATTAATCAATTAATTCATCACAAGGGGTCAATTCATTTTTTGCCTATCATCATGCATGATATGTTGAACATGTGAATGAAAAATTATATCACACAAATTTATGTATGGATGAAATCTCTTCTTTTTGTTAAAAAAAAAAAATCAGATTTGTTTTTATTGTTAAAAAAAATGATTTTAATTTGCCAAAATATCATATCTGCTTTGTGGGATGGTGGAAAAAAGGTTTTTGATGATAAAAATTCAGATTTGTTTTGTTAAAAAAAAAAAGTGATTTTTGATGACAAAAATTTAGATTTGTTTTATTATATATTTAAAAAAAAAAGATTCTCTAAGAAGAAAACTTCACTCATAATCTAAAATTACGCGATCACGAATTAAAATAAACACAAACACAGCAATACATAATCTCTTTTTTTATTTCAACAATTTGCATGTATTAAGAAAATCAGATTTGAGAAAAATTTAGATTTGCTTTTCATAAAGATGCAGATCCCTTTTTGTTTGAGAAATCTCAAATCTACATCTTGAGAAAGATGCAAATCGATTTTTGTATTGAGAAAAAATTCAGATCTACATCTTATAAAGATGTAGATCTATTTTGTTTTAAGAAAAATTCAGATCTACATCTTATAAAGGTGCAGATCTGTTTTGTTTTAAGAAAAAATTCAGATCTACATCTTATAAAGGTGCAGATCTGTTTTGTTTTAAGAAAAAATTCAGATCTACATCTTATAAAGATGCATATCTGTTTTGTTTTGAGAAAAAATCATATCTACATCTTATAAAGATGCAGATTTGTTTTGTTTTAAGGAAAATTCAGATCTACATCTTATAAAGATGCATATTTGTTTTGTTTAAAGAAAAATAATTGTTCACATGCAAATTTATTGACATTCAAGAAAAAGATTATAACAATCATATAGAAAATATCATGCTTTAAACAAAAAGACAATTTACAATTCATAGATATTTGAAAAAGAAAGAGATATAATATGTATCATCACATCACAAGAGAAGGGTGAAGAAAACAACCTCTTGCATGAGCACAATTTGTTCTTAAGAGGATGTTTTAGGGTTCAAAGAAATTTTTTCAATTCTCTTTGAAACCTAAAAATCCTAATTTTACAGCAACACTCAGAAAGAGGATCAGGAAATATGTGTGGTTTGAAAGTAAAGAACGTATGCCTCTCAAAGCGTAAAAACAAAAGGTGCTGAATTATGAGGTTTAGTCTCTATTTATATAGCTCAGAGGACTCTAAAAAATAAGTACAGATGATAAGGGTTTAAATTCAGAAGCATCATTTTTGTGAAAAGGTTGAAAAGGGTGTGCCTTATCATCACCAAAGGGCATTGAGCCAAAGCCCACATGACGGAAATTCGGCACTCTAAATGTTCTGTTTGGCCCTCCAAAAGTGCCAAATTGGCTCTTGGAGGCCGAACGCGCTTTCGTGTTCAAGTGCCATTTAGCCTCTCCTTCTAGGGTTTTTTGGCTGGTCCTTGTACCTAGACGTATTTTCAACCTCCGTTTATGATTTTTTGGTCTCTTTTTTGGATAATTCAGGCTTTTTTAAGAGTAATTATCTTGAAGATAAATACCTTAAAATAAATCTTGATAATGTTCAAGTTATCCCCAATTTTGTTGTTATCCAATCATCCCTATTAATCCCATGCATGCATCCCTATTTTTAACACTAATTATCAACCAATCACAAAATTATTTAATTAATTTTTATTTTTTTAACCAATCAGAATTAATTTAAATTGATCATGTGTGGTCGATTCTACCTAAACACAATGCATGTTGACCGTGCAAACTTGATCATACGATATCTTTCGGTCCAATGGTTCGATTCAGAAACTAGAAACACCGTTGCGACTGTTAGAATCTCAAGATCATTTTTATGATATGCAATGAATGAATTAATGCATGTAATGCAAAGGCAAAATGAGCAATAATAAAATGATGCATGTTATGCAAGATTTATCATAGGTGTAAAATCGAGTGTCTACAACATGGCAGGAATACCAATTGACCCATTAACCAGAAGTAAAAGGAGACAAGGCCCATGCCCAAGCAATACCCAATCCAAAGAAGAAACGAGATGCAAAGAATGAAGACCCAATGACTCATTCACACCACAAAAAGTTAAAAACAAGCAGCAGAATGTGCAGCAAGACTAGACAAACCCACAGGCAATGGCAAACGCATGAACAACAGACAAGCCATAGACTCATATGGGACTGGAGAATGCACAAGGCCCAAGCACCACCCATTTGTACCTAGCTAATACATGGGCGGTAGGGCATGGGTCAAAGGTAAGAGAGGGTATGGTCTGGCGGTGGGGAAAAGGGGGAAGTCTATTTTGGGATTCTCGCTCAAGTTCTTTTAAGGTAGATGTCATACTAGGATGACATACCACCCAAAAGAGGGAAAGATGAGCTGGAATCACTAGGTGCATGTCATAGGAGTTAAAGAGAATACCCAACCCTTATCCGGATGGGAATGCTATGTAAAGTAAGAAAATAAAACAAAACTCCCTTTGTGTGGGAGAGGAACAAGGCACAGCTAGCATAGGGTAGTAATGGTGGCTGGCCTGCCAGCAGACCAGTAGGTTGCTCAAGAAGGACACCCACAACAGGCCAAAAGCAGTTGAGGGGTAAAATGGTAAATCTTATCATGACAAGCAATATAAAAAGGCCTTAGTTGTGCACAGTAAGCAACAACAGGAGAATAAGGAAGAAAAGCAGGAAACATTGAAAGAAGAGAGAAATAGAAAGAAGAGAAAACCAGAGAGGATAAACAAAAAGAAAGAAAATAAGAGAATAGGAAGTGAAGTGAGAAAAACAAAAGTGTGATAGGGCATGCACCAATAGGCTACTCCCTTCTCTCCCTCTCAATAGCCTATTCTCTAGCAAGTTAAATGATTCGAGATTAAGCCACTTAGGTCCATTCTTTCAAAGTAGGCAACTTCTATGGCAGGATTTCCCTATGAGATTGCCCACGTTGGAGATTGGTTCCCTTCTTGGACTTAAATCTACTAAGGAGCCAAGTTTAGTAGACTAATCCCCTTCCTTTCTCTTATTATGATTGTTTAAGCATTAACATTATTCTTTTCATTATTGCTAACTTATTTCTGTCATACTCATATTATTGTGTTTTTCTTGTTGCAAAGTTGTTTAGATATTATCTTTGGTTGGCAAGAAGCACTTTAGTTAGAATACCTCTTTTTATTACCATGTTATATTATGTCTCTCGTGCCATAACGTTTTTATGATGATTTCCCCTGCCATGGACACGTGATCAAGATCTCTGAAAAGGGGACCTGGCTTGTGCACAAGCTGGCTGAAGGTGGGTTTTAGTTGAGCCAATTCTGACTCTCCTACCCCAGAACTATTGGGCTACAGTGCGATAGGAACAGTCCAGCCCAAAATACAAAAAGGTGCACCACACTGGGCAACCAACAGGTTAGTGGGCAATCCTGAAAGGATGCCCACAAGAAGCCACAAACAGTTGTTGAAGCCTTAGGGACAAAAGGGAGAAATCTCATTGAATCAATCTACTATAAAAGGGAGAGGTAGCCATAGAAAGTAGGAGGAGGAAAAATGTAAGAGAATAGCAAGAACAGAGGGTAAAAATAATTGAAAGAAAGAGGTAGAAAGAAGAATAGAGAAAACAAAACAGAAATAAGAGCATGCATCAATAGACCATCTTTTCTCTCCTCTTAATGAACCCACTCACTGTGACTTTATAAGTCGTTACTTATAACCACTTAGGCCCTTTCTCTAGCATGAGTAATTTCAAGGTTATCTGTGTTGGGGTTTGGCTCCCTTTTTGGATCTGTTCTTGCTGAAAGACACTACCTAAGACTGGGAGAGTGAATTGACATTATTATGCTTGCCTAAAATTGTTGTCATTGTCCTACCATGGCTTCTTTTAATTTTTTTGAAATTTACATTACTATGTGTTTTGCCGCAGTGATTCATCCTACTAGCTGTTCTGCTGTAGAACATTTTTTTTTTTTTAATATTTGCTATAGTACTTTTTTTTTTTTGTATTTGCTGTATCAACTGTTCTATTGTAGTATATCTTTTTTATTTACTGTATCAATTGTTTTGTTGTAGAACTTTTTTTTTTAATATTATATTTGTTGTATCAGTTGTTTTACAATAGCACCTTTTTTTTCTATATTTGCTGTATCAGCTGTTCTACTATAGTATCTTTTTTTTATTTGCTGTATTAGTTGTTCTGCTGTTGGATTGATTATTATTTTGCTGAATCAGCTGCCCCGTGATAACATCATCTAATATACCTTTTGTATGGTTTGTTTTGCTGTTATTTTTTTATTATGTCTGGTGTACCAAATACTCTACTGTGACACCGCTTGTTGCATTTACAAGGATGCCTATCTTGCTGCAGCACTTTCTGCTCTGTCTAAGCATTGGACATGTCTAACTTACGCACAAGCTGGCCTATAGTATAATCCTACTAGGCTAGTCCTAACTCCCTTACCTATTAGTTCACAAACCTAGGTGTAGCAGAATGGGTTTTGACCCATTGACACAAAAGCCCCCCCCCCCCCCCCCCCCCCCCCACATTTAATTTGTGACTCCACTAGGGAGTTGGGAAACAGACAGGGAAGGACAAGCGAATCCTTGTGAGCCATGCCCCCAAGATCTAAGACGATGCGGATCATGAGTGTTGTACCATCACAGGTAGAGTCTCGGCCAACTACCCCATGCCATCCCAACTAGGCAGAAGGTGTTGTTGGTGTGGGTGTTATGCCACAACAATAGCAAAGGAATCCAATAGACAATGCCAACCTTTTTCATTGAGGTGATACAATCAATGTAGCATACCTAACAGCAGCTAGTAGAGGAAATTCATCAACTAAAGTCTAACAAGACTAAAGAAAATGGTAGTCAGCACAACCCTTAGAATGTAGTTGACAAAGAGGAAACCCCGAAAGGTGAATGCCCATAGAACACAGAACAACATTTTGTGATGATGGCGAACGTTGTGGCATTGTTGGAATGAGAAAAGGCTAAAATGCCCAAGAAGAGATTCTACTCGAGGAGACCACCATACCCCATGAGGTTGCTCAGCAAGCCATACCTATATAGATACAAGCCACCAACTTTCTCACAATATGACAGCAAAAAGGAAAGTGCTATTAAGCACGTGAGCAAGTTTGTAGACACCATGGGAACATTTGCAGGAGATGAGGACTTGTGCTTACATGAATTTTCAAAGTCCTTGTGTGACCATGCTTACACTTGGTATACTGGCTTAAAGCTGGGGTCCATCCCTACTTGGGATGACATGGTGGAAGTTTTCTGTAGTAAATACTTTCATGGGGAGGAAACTGTGACACTTGCAACCTTGCAAGGCATAAAGCAGAGGAATGGTGAAGATCTCATGGAATATATCAAGAGGTTCAAGGATATAACTCTTGATTTCCATGACCGTTATGAAGAAAGAACGCTACTGGAGATGTGCATGGGAAACATGATCAAAAGTACTAAGTTGTCCTCGAAAGATAGCCCAACTATTGTAGAGGGCCAGAAAGATAGCCCAGTTAGTCAGGCCTAGCTTAGAAAAGCCAAAGATCGAAAATCTGCCCCACCAGTTATGGCAATATCTACTAGTGTGAAAAGAAAGAGGCCAGATGGGAGGGAATACAAGAGCCCTCCACCCATACAATGCATGCCGAAAGAGTTAGATGAACTTCTAGACAAATGGATCGTAGATGGGGTCTTCAAGCCCAGTCAAGTTTCTAGAGAACCCACTGAAGAGGAACGGAGGGACCCACATTTCTGCCGATTACATAATTATGTGTAGCACATTATTGCAGAATGTTGGGCACTTTACAAACTGGTCAACAATAGAATAAAGGAAGGGACCCTTAAGTTGACCTTGCCAGAAGTTCAAAGAAACCCACTCCTAATCACAAGGGAAAAGGAGTAGTAACAATAGTCATTTGCGCTAACCCAAGCGATGAGGAAGAGGAAAGGCCCTCATTGTCGATGGAAGCCATCATGACCTTGCAAAGGAGTTCCTGGTTCAAAAATCTATTGACCAATGCGAGCATAGGGACAATGAGAGAAAAATGGCCATGAAGGCCTTGGTAAGCATCGCCTAGGGAGCAGGGGTCGAGTGCCTTACCCTAGAAGCTCGGTTCAACCAGGTTTTTCTAGAAGACACTAATGAAACTACTTTCAATAATAAGGACATGGAGGTAAGATACTCAGATCATAGAAGACTACTTTATTTGGTATCCCTGATAAATCAAATTCCTATCAAGCGAGCCCTAGTGGATACAGGCACTTCAGTACACCTCATACCACTTAGCACATTGCAAGCAGCAGGAATACCGAAAAAAAAGATTTTGGGACACCCAATAGAAGTGATAGGATTCGGAGGAAGGGGCGAATATACAGTAGGATGCATACAACTTTGGCTAAAAGTAGGCCATGTAGCTTATCTAACTTGCTTTCATGTAGTAAAGACAGAGGCCTTGTATCATATACTGTTGGGATGGCCATGGTTGCACAAGCATCGCCTCGTCCCATCAATGTACAATTAGTGTGTGAAGGGGAGACTCAATGGTAGAACAATCTGAATAGCAGCAAACCTTTCCCCTTTCGAGCAAGCGAAAGCCCATCTGGTGGAGATCATGTTTTATGACGAATATGCCCTGTCAGGATTCATCAAGCCAATCCAACACCCAAAGTGGTTGTCCAATGTTGTACCTGTCAAGAAAAAGAATGGGCAAATCAAATGCTGTGTGGATTTTAGAAATCTCAACCAGGTCAGCCCAAAGGACGAATTCCCCCTGCCAAATATGGACTTGTTGATAGATTTTACCGCTGGACACGCCATGTTCTCTTTCATGGATGGGTTTAGTGGCTTCAACCAAATCCGAATGATACCCAAATATGTGGAAAAGACTGCTTTCAGAACGCCCATCGGGAATTTCTATTACACAATGATGCCCTTCGTCCTAAAAAATGCAGGCACGACTTACCAATGCACTATGACTGCAATCTTCCACGACATGATATATCATGAAATTGAGGATTATATGAACGACATTATGGTAATGTCAAGAAAGCATGAGGATCATGTCAAAGTACTAAAAAAAGTGTTTGAGCAGTGTAGTCTCTTCAAACTAAGAATGAATAGATGTTGACCTAGCGAAAGCTACAACAATAGCGACCATAAAGCCACCAGACACTGTCAAAGAATTGAAGAGATTTTTGGGCAATGTCTCCTACATCAAAAGGTTCATACCAGGCCTAGCATCGATTACCTCAGCCTTTGCCAAGTTGCTAAAGAAAGGAAAAAGTTTTGAATGGGGGAGCAAATAGCAGAAATTTTTCCAAAAGCTACAACAAATTATGAACTTACCCACGATGCAAGCCTCAGTTCACAGAAAACCACTATTACTCTAATTGGCCTCAAGCCCAGCGGCTATAGGGGCATTGATAGCCCAGGAGGATGGAGGGGGCATTGAGCAACCAATGTACTACATTAGCTATGCTTTAAAAGATGCTGAGACGCGTTATCCTCGTATGGAAAGAGTATGCTTCGCAATTGTCTACGTGTCACAAAGGCTATGTCATTACTTCCTAGCCTATGAAGTGCATCTCATGACAAAGTCCCATGTGATTAAAGCGCTTCTACGACAACCTATTTTGTCCGGCAGATTAACACAATGGCTATTGCAATTATCACAGTATGACTTAAAAGTGGGAACAACCAAAGCGGAGAAAAGCTAGGCCATAGCAGATCTGTTGACCCAATTTCCTGGAGAAAAGGAATTCTTGTTGGATGACGAAGTACCTGGAGAAGTGGATACGGCAGAAATAGTAACAGATGAGTGGATCATAAAGTTTGATGGCTCCTTTATGGCGAGCTCAAGAGGCGCGGTCCTCTATCATGGAGAAGGAGAGACCATAGCGTTATCATTCAACTAGAATTTCCATGCTCAAACAATACCGCTATAAACAAGGCATACCTAATAGGACTGGCGATAGCCCACAAAATTGGGGTCCAACACGTAAGGGTTGTGGGTGATTCCAACTTAGTGGTCCGCCAAGCAAAGGGGAGCTTTTCTCTAAAGGGGCCAAGCTTTGCCCCTTACAGAAAACTAGACTAGAGGAGGATAGAAGAAAAGTTTTACACATTTGAAATAGAGCATGCCCAAAGGAGCGGGAACATATATGCGGACATGTTAGCTGTATTAGGCTCACAAATAGCCTTTGATGGAAGCAAAACCACAGTAGAGGTTAAGAAGAGAAAGGATTCTAGAATTGAAATAATTAAGGAAAGATTCCTAGAAAAAGAAGGATGCGGGATAGATTGTGTTAGGACATATGTGAGATTGTTAGAGACATATGTTATGTAAATTGGTAAATCCTTTGAAAAAATGCATTTTACTTGCAATTGGGTAGATCTAGGATGGATTTAGTACTTCAAAAAACAAGTGTTCAAGTTTAGTATTGAAGCCATGCAAATCTGACCAAGAAACAAGTAAAGAAGTGTGTTGTTCATTAAAGCTCAACAGATATCTCGACAGAACTCTTTCTATCGAGGTATAATGTTGAAGCTCGATAGAAGCTGTATCTGTTGAGAATTATGAAATTAGAATTTCCAGATCTAATTTCACATATATCCATGAGTATTTGTGTAGGGTTTCTTTTCTCACAACCATAGACATATATAAAGATTATTTAAAGGGCCGTCACATGGGATGCAACTTAATGCAAAGTGATTGTGCATGCAAATTGTGACCGAAGACTTTTTGCCCTAGTTCATCTTTCTCTCTGTAGAAGCTACTGAGTCTTCGCGCCAAGGGTTTTGTAACCGAAGAGCTTTCTAGTCTTCATTGTTGGATGAACTGAAGAACATTGCAGCCAACATCTTCCTCAAGTTGGTGTGTTAGTCACATACTGGGATCTATGCATCATTGGTTAGTCACGTACTGTGATTCGTGCATTGAAAGGAAAGATTGCCGCTATATTACAAGTCCAATTGGATATTGGAGTAAGGATTCAACTGTAGGTTGGTATTAGGTACTGGGATTCCTTTTACTTGTAACTGCTTGCTTTGATAATAGTGGATTTTCAGGACTGGTTACCTTAAATTTACCTAGTGGGGTTTCGCCTCGGCGGTTTTCCCCATTCGTAAACAAATCACCTATGTAAATTTTATTTTCCGCTACATTTAATTTAGTTGGTGATTTGTTTGTGCTACCACACTTATTGCATTTAATTGAATCTAATTAATTTACTTGGCTAATTAATTGATTAATTTACCAAATAGGTCAATACATTCTTGGCCTATCAGATTGAAGGGCTCCCATTAGGGAAGCGTTGTTAAGGTAAGAAGATGTGGTAGAATGGAAGATCGTAAGGGACTATATCTTTATGAAAGGGGAGTTGTACCGCAAAATGCCAGAAGGAATCTTGTTGAGATTTGTGGGTTGCGAAGAGGCCAAAAGGAAACTGGAAGAAGTACATAGTAGAAATTGTAGGTTTTATAGAGAAATTAGTTTGTACTATAGATTGAAAAGAGCGGGCTTTTATTGGCCAGATATGAATAAAGAAGCAAATCAAGTTCCAAGCCGATGCAAGGCCTGCCAGCTTGCCATAGATCGAGAAGAGAGTTATGTTGTGTTTATTGTGGAAGACTGGAGGAGAGATACAAGCAGGGGTGAAGCTAGAAATTTTGGTTGGGGGGGCCGAGGTTAAACTATCTCGTAGTGAGTCACAATTCAAGAAAAACTAAAAATGCTACATATATGTTTTTGTGTATTGGTTTAATCAATGTAATTCTTATTAGCACTTAAAAAAACTAAATGACCAATTAAGTATCTTAAGTTCATTTTCCCTTCTAAGTTTCTCTTAGTCCTTTTAACAACCATAAGTTCAAACAATTCAAGAAATTAAATATAAATATAACAATCACATCTACAAGAAAATATAAAATTTTTAGAATTAAAAATAACAAAATCCTTATAAGCAAATATGAAATTATATATAAAGATACAAGATGACTTTTGTATTTTTGAAAAGTGCTTATCAATTGGTTTAATTAAAAAAATAATAATAATAAATTTAAAAAAAAAAAAAAAAAAGGAATACTCTAGTACTTCTCAAGATCTTAAAGTCATTTTTGCTAGTTTCAAATAAGTTCAGCACTTTTTTTTAAGACAAAATTATAAACTTTATACAAAGAAAAGAAAGAATACAAAGCCAAAAGAATGGCCACAGTAAAATAGAGCAAAAAAAACAAAGCAGGAAAAACAGCAATAGGTATATTTAGTAACAGAGACCAACATTTACTAGCAAGTAGCAACAGATGCAAATAACAATCTCAGCTTACAACATAGAGCAATATAATAACAATAAAGAGCAATATCAGCTCACACCAGATTAGAAAAATATATTGAAGCTTAGGAATTGAAAAAGTAAAACTTCTAATCAAACTAATGGTTTGACATATGAAGGAGTTTCAATAGTAAAGACTAATAATAAATGAGGGAAAATATTAAAAGATGAAAAGCAAGTTTGCAAGGAACACTAAATGTGGACAAATGGGGGGACCAGTTCTTAGAAAACTGGTTCAAGTATACAATTTTACCTACTCTAATTTTTTTTTTTTTTTAACTTTTGGGGGGGCCATGTCCCCCTTAGTCACCAGCGTAGCTCTGCCCTTGGATACAAGCTCAAGAAACTAGTCACTATTTACTTCCTACATGAAGGAATTTTGTTTAAAAAGGGGTACGATGAAGACCCACTGCAATGTCTAGGATCAGAAAAAGCCAAGGAAATATTGAAGGAGGTGCACTTCGGTGAATGTAGGGAACACCAAGGGAGAAAGAACTTGTATAGGTGTAGCTCATAAATGGGACGTCGCAAAATTTGTGAAGAAATACCATGGCTGCCAAGGTGCAAGTCAATTTGATCCACACCCATCCACAGAGCCTACAGAGCATGGTTACTCCATGGCCCTTTTACACATGGGGGCTCGATTTGGTAGGACCAGTTAATCCCCTATCCAACTGGTACATTTGGATCCTTGTTGCCATGAAGTATTTTACTAAGTGGGTGGAGGCGCCACTTCACAAAGCCACTAGAGGAGCCATGGCAAACTTTATCAAGGAAACACATGATTGTAGGGTTTGGAGTGCCCCATAGGATTATAAGCGACAATGGCATGCCTTTTGTAAACAAGGATGTTAGGAAAATGATGGAGTATCCACAGGGGAATGGGTAAGTTGAATCAATGAACAAGACCCTCATCAAGATCATTAGTAAAATAAGCCAAGAGTGCAGCGGAGGTTAGTTCACACACCTGGCAGATGCGTTATAGGCTTACCGATGCTCACCCAAGTCTACCACAAGATGTTCTCCCTTCTCCTTAGTATATGGGACGAAGGTTGTCAGCCCAATGGAATTTATGATACCCTCCTTGAGGATCCTGCAAATGCAAAAGAAAGAAAAGAAGAAGGAAGTTTTCGCGGCAGAAAGGAAGAAGCCCAAGAATGCAGCCGAAGATATAGGCTGAAAATGACTGAAGCTTACGGTAAAACTATAAAAGAAAGAATATTTACAGAGGGTCAGCCAGTGCAAAGAACAACAGGCCATGAGGATTCGCAGGACCATCTAAGTTCTCACCAAAGTGGAAAGGAGCCTTCGTGGTAAGGGAGGCTAATGCAAGTGGATGCTATCACTTGGCCTAGATGGACAGAAGAGATCTTGTAGACCCCATTAATGGAAAATAGCTCAAGCATTATTACACTTAAGAAAGTACTATGTAGTTTTTTCTTTTTCTTCTCTTTTCCTTTCATTTGTATTTCCTCCAAGTGACCACCCTTGTAAGGGATGCTATGTCGCAAGAAAGTAATTTAGTCTTCCCTTTTTTGCAATCATGTTGAAATAAAAGTAGTATAAAGTAATGAAAATGATGCATGAGGTATTAATAGAAATACACGGTATTATAAGCCATGATAAGCGTTGTAGCAGATGTAGCAATAAGTTACAAACCAAGAGTATAAGTCACATTGGGCTTATCTAAATAGTTATAAGTGCTAAGTAAAATGAGTTTATTGTGAGAAGGACAAAAGGAAGAAGAAGAAAAGCTATAGAATAATAAGAAGTGGCTAAGTACATAATCAAAGGCTAGTAATAAAGGTCTTGCCCCGGAAGTGGTCAAGGGCAATCACGCTGGAAAGGAGGCATTCACGGCGAGCCTCTAAGTCTACTATTTCCTTCTTCAAACTCTTGATATGAGTGTTAGTAGCATCAACCATAGGCTGAACCCTCCGCCACACGGGCAATCTCTTGCAAGTGCTCCAGTAGGAATCCCCCGTCAAAGTCAACAAATCAGCTCCTGCACTATGGTTCTCCACTGTAGAATCCTCTTGGCAAAAACTATGTCCATGAAATTATGCTCGATGTCATTCATCACACACCCTAGCAGAGTAAATTTTCCCTGGCAGAAAAAGCAAGAGGAAACCTCTGGATGAAGTCTCCATGGCTACGATAAACCACCTCCAAGTGCTTTAAACAATCCTCGAGTACCTAGTATCCATGGAAGTCCACATAGAGAGGCCCAGTGCCTTAGATGTCTATTCGATCAAGATATTCCTCTCCACTTGCTCGAAGCGAGTAAAAAAGGTAGTGGCCTTATACACGAGGTAAGGGACAGTGGCAGAACTGCTCCCAGTCTTAAATGTAGTGCCCGAGACCCTCCCAGTAGGCAATAGACCAAAAAATAAGCATTGCGTTAGCCCTAGGTAAGGAAATAAAGAAAATAAATGGGCATAGAAATAGAAAAAAAGAAAAGAAAAGGGAGAAGAGAGGGAATTACAAGGACCGATGGGAATGGGGGCCGCAAGCTCCTCAGAGACTATTGCAATCTTGGGCTTCCCAATGTCATCTGTTAATGCATGACAAGAAAGTATGCAAGGCAAATAAGAGGATACAAAAAAGGAAATAATAAGAAGATAAGAAAAGGAAGAGATAATGGAGATCGAAGTTACGTACCCATGGCCTCGGTGTCAGGCTTATTATCGGGAGCATCATTGGAATAAAAAATCCTTGTCTTCATGACCGGCTCATCATCGGAGTCCTTAAGGACCTCCTCAGACCCCTCATTAGAGGAAAATTCCACATCGAGCACTTAAGTGTCAGAGACAAAGATGGAATACGGGGTGACAACCAATGAAGACTCACCCTTAACCACCTAAGAAAGGACAACAAAAGGGTTGCTGGCAGAAATAACTAGCAGAGGGGTGACAAGAGAAGCTTTCTTGATCTAGGTCATTGCATGAGGAACAACTCCCTTTGAGGGAACGTAAAGCTCAGCAAAAATAAGGGTTGACTCTTCAATAACTCCCCCCTCAACAAGGGTACTCTCCTCAGCAGAAACTGGCCTCAATGGAGAAGCTAAAGCCTCAACAAGAATCTCCCTAGTAGTAACAACCGTGGCAAAAGCCGTGGGCTTGGCAATAGTGTTAGGACATATGTGATTCACTTGTTAGGAACATATGTCACTATTTTATGTAATTCGCTAATCCTTTCACAAAACGCACTTTACTTGTATTTTGGTAGATGGAGGATGTGTTTAATACTTCAAGAAACCTTATTTCAAGTTCAAGTGTTAAAGCCATGCAAGTCTGTCCAAGAATCAAGTGAGAAAGTGCTGAATTTTAAAGCTCAATAGTTGCTCGACACCTCTCTACACCTGGCTTATCTGTCGAGCTCTTCAGTTGCTTCTTATCGTAATCTCAACACCTCTCGATAGCTAGGTCGATCGATCGAGCAAATTTTTGTCCCCTCCACACCTCCTCGATCGATCGAGAATTACGAAATTCAAATTTCCAGATCTGATTTTCAGCCCATGCTGACATGTATGTGTAAGGTTTCTTTTCTCACAACCCTAGACATATATAAGGGTTATTTCAGAGGTCATCACATAAGAGAATACAAGGAGAACATATGCAAAAGGTGACTGATGCCTTATTCCCTCTGATAGAAGCTACTGCATCTTTGCGCCTTAGGGTTTTGTAACCAAGTGCTTCTTGTTCTTCATTGTTGATGAAGTGAAGAACTTTGTAGCCAACATCTTCTTCTAGTTGGTGTGTTAGTCACATACTGGGAGCCGTGCATCATTGGTTAGTCACGTATTGTGATTCGTACAAAAAGGGTGGCGTTCATATATTGAAGAGTTCAGAGGTTCTGAAGTGGTAGAAGGTTTCTGATGTGAGTTCATCTACGGGGATTGTAGAGTCTAGGGACAAAGGTTTTGTACTAGATCTGAAACTTCTCTTTACTATAGTGAATTGCTTTTCGGGAAGGTTTCCCCCTAGGTTTTTTACTGTGAAACTAGTTTGTTTCATTGGTTTTCCTAGGTCATCATATCTTGTCTTATTTATTTTTCCGCTGCATGATTTTGACATGATATTGATGTTTGTTTGTTTTAACAAGTTTTATTCATAATAAATCTAATTAACAACTTGGGTTTAAAACCTGTTAATTCTATCAACCGGGGTCTAAATTTCCCAACAAGTGGTATCAAAGCGGGTACACTCTGATTAGATTAATTTCCTAAGTATGATCCTTGACCCCTGTTGTCATAGATCGTGGACAATCTCTTTTGATTCCTCCTTTATTTGACAAAACTAATTATGCATACTGGAAAGTTCGTATGAAAGTTTTTTGCAAGCTCTAGGTGATAAAGGTATGAAATCCAAAACTGTTTTGGCTAATTCTAAATCTTTTGTTAGAAATCATGTTTGTCACCATTATGGTGTTTATGGACACATTTGTCCTAATTGCTTTAAGTTGTATCCTCATAAGCTATTGTCCAAACGATCACAGGCTTCCTCTCAAGGACCTACACCTTTGTTTAGAAAGTTATTAAAAGCTTTGGGTTTTTTAACTCGTTTTCAGGAGAATTTTAATTCTTCTATGTCCTTTAGTAGACATACTAGGACACGTGTCTTTTCATCTTCATGGCCAAAGACTCATGCTGTGTGGGTGAGAAAGGAGCCTAAGACTTAATTGTCTTTTCTGTTTGTCCTTTACTTTAATTCTTTCTATCTAAAGTAGGACTCTTTTTGCTTGATTTCTCTTCTGCTTTTAGAATCATGCTTTCATGCATCTGCACCTTTTTATCATGCCTTCATGCATATGCATATTTCTTTCATGCTTTCATGTTATTTGTCTGTTTTTGTTTGGTTGTTTAGTCTTTATTTTATTTGTTTTTCAAAATAAAAAGAGAAAAATCAGAAAAATACAAAAACAGTGTGTGTTTTGTGTACATTGGTACTTGTGTACCTTGGATGGCCATTGAAACAAAGTTTTCTAAACTTTGTATCTTTTGTAGCTTAAATGAGCATCTCTATGCACAACTAAGTAAGTGAGCTTTGTGGCTCTTGTTTGTGATATGTAAGATTAAGTTATCTCTTGTACTTAACCCTCGTATCACTCTTTTTGACGGGAATGACTAAAAAAATCCTAAGAGAAAGGCATAAATAACCATCTTACCATTGTTGCTCGCCAATCATGAAATGACATCTATATGCTTCGGCATAGCAAAAGTGTGATGTCAATGACATTTGTGTGCTTTGGCATAGCAAAATTGGAATGTCAAAAGCTTAACATAATTAGGTATTTCTTTTCTATCTCTTATATGCCCATGCATGATTTGCTTAAAAAGAAAAATATGCAAAGAAAAATAAAAAGCAAAAAGATCAAAATGCTTTATATATGATTGCAACCATGTATTCTAGGAAATGTGGGAGTTATAGGATGTACCTCAAAGGTGATAGTCCCCATCAAACAGTTATGATTATGTGTGAGTTAAAGTGATTTTCTCATATGTCAAATCATCATAACTAGTTGACACTTATGCAATCTTGTGATATTTTTCACACATAACACGCAATATTCTTTGTTACTCTTGATACATGTGCAGGTACAATGTGATTTGGCCATCACAAGGTTTACATGTGTTAATGTATGCTCACTAAACCGTCTTGACTTGTTTTTGAAATATAAAATTAGTTAAACTTGTTTAGTGTGTGTATGTGTGTTTTGGGATCTATGTGCATAACTTTTTTCTTGTTGAGAGATTTGTTTTTCAAATGTTTTGCATCCTTCTATTATCTTGTCATCCATAGCATCTTGTTTCATTACATTCATGTATTTATATGGATTTCTTGTGCCCCTTTGATCATTTTTATGTTTCTCGGGTGAAGCTTTTTAGCTTCTTGTACCCTTTGTCAATCATGACAAAAAGGGGGAGAAATTGTGGAGACTTTATGGTTTTTTTTTTAAGATTCTACATGTGAGGGGGAGAAATACATGCCTCTATAAGGGGGAGATGTGTTTCATCTTATTAGGGGGAGTGCTTACCTCCTTCTTCTTGTACACCGATCTTGTGACAATTATTGACATACATTGTACTTATTTTCTTTATATGTTGGTGTATGTTTCCTTCACCTACCCTTACATGTGTTGTTTCTTTTCTCTCTTTATGCACATGCTTCTTATTACCTGTATGCAATCTATTATTTTTGTTTCACACAAAGATGCCTTGATGTGTTTTGTTTAAAGTGTTTCAGAAATACAGGTTGACAGAGTCTTCTTGCCATAAACTCTTTTCTTGCAAATATTTTCAAGAGTTTGTGTTAGGATAGATTTAATTGTATTCAAAAAGTGAATATGAGTTGAGTAATTTATGACTTCTCTCATATGTTCATTTGATTGTTGTGGTTTTTTCACGGATTGCCAAAAGGGGAGATTGTTAGGACATATGTAATTCACTTGTTAGGAACATATGTCCCTATTTTATGTAATTGGCTAATCCTTTCACAAAACGCACTTTACTTGTATTTGGGTAGATCTAGGATGTGTTTAATACTTCAAGAAACCTTGTTTCAAATTCAAGTGTTAAAGCCATTCAAGTCTGTCCAAGAATCAAGTGAGAAAATGCTGAATTTTAAAACTCGATAACTGCTCAACACCTCTCGACACCTGGGTTATCTGTCAAGCTCTTCAGTTGCTTCTTATCGCAATCGCAACACCTCTCGATAGCTAGGTCGATCGATCGAGCAAATTTCTGTCCCCTCCACCCTTCCTCGATCGATCGAGAATTATGAAATTCAGATTTCCAGATCTGATTTTCGGCCCTGCTGACATGTACTTTTTCTCACAACCCTAGACATATATAAGGGCTATTTCAGAGGTCGTCACATAAGAGAATACAAGGAGAACATATGCAAAAGGTGACCAATGCCTTATTCTCTCTGATAGAAGCTATTGCGTCTTTGCGCCTTAGGGTTTTGTAACCAAGTGCTTCTTGATCTTTATTGTTGATGAAGGGAAGAACTTTGTAGCCAACATCTTATTATAGTTGGTGTGTTAGTCACGTACTGGGAGCCGTGCATCATTGGTTAGTCACATACTAGGATCCATACAAAAAGGGTGGCGTTCATATATTGAAGAGTTCAGAAGTTCTGAAGCGGTAGAAGGTTTCTGCTGTGAGTTCATCTACGGGGATTGTAGAGTCTAGGGACAAAGGTTTTGTACTAGATCTGAAACTTCTCTCTACTATAGTGAATTGCTTTTCGGGAAGGTTTCCCCCCAAGTTTTTTACTATGAAACTAGTTTGTTTCATTGGTTTTTCTGAGTCATCATATCTTGTCTTATTTATTTTTCCGCTACATGATTTTGACATGATATTGATGTTTGTTTGTTTAAACAAGTTTTATTAATAATAAATCTAATTAACAACTTAGGTCTAAAACCTGTTAATTCTATCAATCGGGGCCTAAATTTCCCAACAAATAGCATCAGCACCATCAAAGAAGCTCTCCATGTGAATATTTGCAGCAGTAGAAATCTCCTCCTTTTTAGGAATAGTACCCCTGGTAGAAGCCACGCCAACACCAGCATTGACTTCAACCAGAGCCTCCTCACTCATGGAGTGGTAAACAAAAATGGGCTCGGCATCAATCAAAGAAGTATATAAAAAAATTGATGAAATAAAGAAGTGGGTGATAAATACATGCATGAATGAAGAAAGCAAGGTAGGCAAAGTACTATACCTCATTCTTGGGCTCATCAAACAAAATGGGTCAAGCAGCAGAAGTGTCATCTTTATGCTTGGACTGCCAAAGAAAAAGAAGACATATGCATATAGTTAGCCATAAGAAAGCACATCAAATAACTAAAATAAAGAGAACAAAACAATTAGAGATAACATACTCTCCTCTCGGTAGTGGTAGATGGGGTTGGGGGAGAGGTCTTCCTCTTGCTACCACGGATCCTACTAGAAAGAGGGGCATCTGAAGGTTGCCTTGGCATGGGAGGCCTAGACTTGGCCACAGCAAATCTCCTGGTGGAACGGGCTCTGGCAGAAGGAGGAGGAGTTCTCTCAAGGACTATGTTACCGATGGGATGAAGGCCTCCCTTGTAGGGAACTATATCTAAACAAACCTTAGAAACATCTGCACCCTTCTTAGCAGACTTGGGCTTGGCAGACCTAGAGGCCGAGCCCTTCTTTGTTGAGATGGGAAGATTCACTAGCTTCACTCTCTTTTCCCAACCACAGGGGAACTTACCCACGTACAAGAACCATCCTTGCTTTTTCGCCTACCACTCGAATATAGCAAACCTGTTCTGCTACTTGACATAGGCAATCACAGATTTGGCAAGGAGAAGCAGTCGAGGGCTCAAAGAGATTATGGCATGCAAACTTTCGGGAGGAACAAGGGAGAACCCGTGACTACCCAATAGCTCCCCACTGAATGAAGTCAAAACAGCCTACCAATAGGCGTGCATAGGGGCAGTACAAAGACTCACTCTCTAGGAATTGGGAATGGTGACTGCGATGAAGAGTTTGCTCCAAAACTTAAAGGCATGTGGATGGAGGAAGGGGGCAAACTAAAGTAGTAGTGTCCAAAACTAGAGTGAAATCATCAAGCACATCCTAGTTAAGCCGAAATTTCCTCCTCACTCTATGGGCAGAGTAATGCACATACCAAAGCCCCTCATTAGGCAAGTAAGGCAGCCACCCAACATTGGTAGTAGCCAAATAAGTGATCCCCTTCTCATCATATGCCAACAATAGGGTGGTCATGCCAGTAGTGCCTATAAAGGGCCCCATCACCGAATCAGTACAAGTGTACCCGGCGCTAAAGTCCTTACAGGCCCTCTAAGAAAAGCCCACTCCCTTATCAAAAACTCCACAGCAGGATGACCAAAAGGCTTCAACCCAACCAACGGTATACCAACAGAAACTCAATGACAAAACCCTTTATAAAAGTTTGTAATCAACTCAGGACAAGATTGGAACTTCTTCTTGGCATGGCAAACTGGATTACACTTAGCCAAATGCTTAGCACAACGTTCCCAAAGAAGGTGCTGTAGGATAGTATTGTGAACAACTGAAGTGACTATATGGTAGGAACCCGCCTATCTCTCATGACTTTGAAGAATATTCAACTAAACATACAAATGACCCAAAAACAGAGGAGCCAATGATAGACTCACTCCAGTAATATTCTTTATGGCTAACTAAAACTAAATGGGATTCACAGCATAATGCGGATAAGAGCCAAAGATAGACTTATAGAGCCAAAATGTAATGAAGGCGGCATGGTGAGCGACAGTGGAAGCTTTCAAGAAATCCCTAATCCAATTGGAAAGCTTTGTATTCCTACTACTAAGCCCCTTCCTCAACTCTGCCTCCACGGCCTCCTCCTCGGTGGAAAGTTGGATGTCAAAGGAGTCAACGTCATTGAGAATAGGGAGCAACAATTGATTGGCTACATCCTTCAAAGTTATAGTGATCTCACCACAAGAGAGAAAGAAGTGTGAGTGGTGCTACACCACCGGCGGACCAAGTGGCAAAGGTTGAACAAATCGCGGTAATGGGACAAACACCAAGAAGAAATGATGGCCTTTAATACATTGGCTTGTTGAAGTGCACCCATGAAACTTTTATCGGAAAGTTCTTTGTCCACCTGCTCCTTCCAACCCAATGATGTACTCGACCTAAATTTGAAGAGGATGGGAATGGGTGAAACGTCTCCTTGACGAATAGCAAGATCGGGGATAAAGAAAGCCAACGGAGCCCAAGAAATGTTGAAATCATGCCGTTCTAAGGACAACCAAACTTGGCCCAGCAAAGGAGGCGAGTAGTCACGGGCACCACTAGAAAATGTGAGTTAGTGTCATACCACAGGTCTATGAGAGGAGGGCACTCACTATTGGGATCATGACCCACTTCCTCCTCCTCAGAATGGTCTGATTTAGAGTGGGGAGCCTCTTCACCTTTCTCTGCCTCCATGGGCGGTTCATCAACAACAACCTTCTTTCCCTTAAAGTGAGAAAAGCCTTCACCTTTCACTGACAACTTAAAGAGAAGATTAAATGTCAAGCATGGCGAGTGTGAGAGTATGCGAAAAGCAAAACAGAAAAAAGAATGAAAGAAGAAAAGGGAGTTATAAGAAATGAAGGGGTATCGTAGAAAGGGGAAAGTGAAGAAATGTAAACATATAAAAATATTAGGAAGGGAAGCAACGAACCAGCCATCAAAATAGGTAACACATTAAATGCAATAGAGGCAGTGCTTTAGAAATAACTAATAAACTAGGAAATTTGAAAAGACAAGCTTGTTCATAGAAGAAAAGTGATTAAGGTAGGGACCACTGTTTAAAAAGCCCGCAAAAGAAAGTCACAAAGATATTCATATATGAATTGCAGGAGCAATCCACATGCTCAAGGGGATGAATGTTAAGGCCCATTTTTGACAAAAAGCCTAACAGCAGAAGAAGCCCAACAATGGGGAAAGATGGAAGGGAAAGGAAATAGAAAGAGGTAATAAGCCGAATGGGCCAACATGGCAAGAATAACAACCAACAAGCCCACAGGCATAACAAGAGGTAAAAGCAAAGTAAATAGGCTGAGGAAGCCTAAGGAAAGAGATAATTATCCCAATGGGTCAACATGGTAGGAATGACAGTCGGCAGGCCTATGGGCACGGCTAGAAAAGAAGCAATAAAAGTAGAAGCCCAATGGGCTAGGTGGACAAGGTCTTTTTTTCAAAGCAATGTCCAAGCCCATGAAGAAATAAGAGAAGGCGGTACAAGCCCGAGAGCCCACGCCCTTCATGTCGCGGAGGGTAAGCATAGACACAAAAGACACGTAGCAGAATGAGACATGGCAAGAACGACAAAAATGGCATGGGAGTGAAAGAAGACAGATGCAGAGGGTAATGGAGCTTGCATACAAGGGCCAGAGCACCACCTAAATGTACTTAGCTATGAGAGACTGCACCCCCGGTTGAGCCAAACCCATATGAATGGGTAGAGTCGTGTTATTGTCTCTTAAAATGGAGGTTCGATTGATTTTATTTTCCCCTTTGCATTAAGGGTTTTACAATGGAGTTGCTATTTATTTAATTATTGGAATAAATAAGAAAACAAAAATTGAAAAATTCATCATTTTATTGATTTTTAAATAAATTTACATTGATCGTAAGAAGTTACATGGCTTTGGTCCTAAATACAATCAAGGATAAAGTACATGGCTTTGTTTCCTAGTTACAATCTAGAAATTGAAAATTACATGGATAAGCATTGATCAATCAACCCTTGATCTAAGCTCGAAGGCTATGTTACAAGATGGGAAGGTTTTATGCACCCATCTTGCCTAGTGAAACCGGGCATCTAGATTATGGTGGCCAACATTCATGTCATATCATCCAATATATTTTCAATCAATTTGTATGTTAAATTTAATGTGTATGCATGTGACAAACCCTAATTCAATTTATTAAGCATTGCATTTGGATTGAAAAATAAATTCTAGTGAATGTGTGTGGATGGTGATATACTAGATTCAAGGATTTGAGGGAATTATGAAACTAACATGTTTTTCATATTTTTGATGTGGATATAAGATCAAAGCTAGTGTTATGCATGAACATGAGATGAACAACCAAAAATATGTGAAGAATGCATATGAACATTTAAGAACATTCAAACATATTCAAATAATATAAATAAATACTACCATGCTCTAATCCTAATCTCATCATAATAATATAAAAAACAAGTTAAGGAAAGGGATTATACCAGCATGCAAGATCCACATAGTGGAGGAGGAGACTCTTGATGGAGGTCTTAAGGGTGGAGTAGTAAAGAAGAACTAGGAGAGGAAGAGTGAGTCTCACTCAATACCTTAAGTCTCAAGAAACCCAAGATATGACAAGACTACTCTACTTCACTAAAACTCAAGAGAGGAGAAGAGAGGGGGTTTTTTGTGTGTCCCCTGGAATGGAGAAGAATGGGGGTTTATATATTAGTGGTGGAGAAAATATGAATGGAATGTCATTTAATGATTGTTGACAAAGGATAAAAAAGAATCATAAACCTAGACCCTATTTTAGACTTTGGGGAAAGCTGGTGCATTAAATGTAGAGATTGGTAGGAGTGATGAGTAAGCAAAATTCAGTTTTCTTGTAGCTACTGTTATAGCTTGTAGAGCCAAATTCAAAAAATCATATCTTACTCAATTCTAATCAAAATTGTCTTGTTCTTACACTTAAATTGAAGCCCCAAATGTCTAGTTTTTGGAAACATTAACTTTATTCACAGATTCAAAATATTTTGAGATATATCAACAAAATGGTGAACAAAGGTCATTTTTTAGAAAATAATTTTAGCACAATTAACATTAATACGTCCCAAATTAGTTTCCAATTAACATTAATCAGCTTCAATCACTTCCATTTCAGACTAAATTAGTTCCAAATTTAGCCTAATTAAAAAGATAACTGCACAAATTAGTCATAAAATAATTAATGTTTGAATATCTAATTAATTAAGTGTGTGCAATCTTACCATAAAATATAGCCCTAGCCAATCAAATTATGACATGTCATTAATTTCAAATTTATTATAATTATAACCAATTGGAATCAATTATTCATAATCACACATAGTCGGACTCAATTTGTGATAGTGCATCTCGGCCATTACTATAGTCCGAAGCATTCCAACCTACTAATTTCCGTGCATCATTAGTACCTTTTTTCTATATTTATTGTATTAGCTGTTCTACTATAGTATCTCTTTTTTATTTTTTGTATCAGTTGTTCTGCTATAGGATTGATTATTATTTTGCTAAATCAATTGCCCCCTGATAACATCATCTGATATACCTGTTGTATCGTTTGTTCTACTATGGTATTTTTCTGTTATGTCTGCTAAACCAAATACTTTGCTGTGATGCTACCTACTGCATTTGTAAGGATGCCTAGCTTGCTGCAACACTTTCCGCTCCGTCTAAGTATTAGGAATGCCTGGCTTGCGCACAAGCTGGCCTATAGTATAACCTTACTAGGCCAGTCCCAACTCCCTTATCTATTAGTTCATAGGCCTTGGTGTAGTAGAACGGGTTTTGGCCTATTGACACAAAAGGCCCCCCACACATATACTACTTTTTTTCATTACATTGGATCAACTTAAAAAAAATTTAAACAATATTAAAACAGAAACTGAGTTTTAGACACCTCATTTTATACCCAGTTAATAAACTTTAGTCCTCGGTCCCAATAATGAGCTTGACATGTCTACAAATAGTAATTGAAGTTATTTTGATAGTTTGGAAGTAATTACAACTCAAAAGTGCTCAAATCGCTTTGAAAACGATGCTGAAAAATGACCTTTACTCATTGTTTTTACCGTAACATTTGATCCACAAAGAATGATTGAGTGAGGTTCATTTCTTTAGAAAGTAGACATCCTGGGCTTTCATTTGAACACATATTTAGACTTATATTGAGTAATTTATGACCGTTTAAATTTGGGCCAACTGAGTAGTCGAAATTAGGATTTTTTGGGGAGCATTCTACGTTCCAAAAACTCAAAACTTCATTTTTTAGGGCTCAAAGCCTCCCTCTTTGATGGGGCCCGGCCCCTAGAACCTTTGGAAAGTCCAAAACCCTTTAAATGAGCTTGAAAACCTTACTTTAAACATATAAATACAACCTTATGCCTCCAAACTAAAACCTTAGCTAGAGAGAGTTGATTTTGGACCTAAACACATCCAAGAACACTCTAAACTCTAAACTTTCTACACATCAAGCCATCAAGAATTTTTTTTGGTTCTTCAAAACCTCTCTCTATTACTTGTTAGTGTAGAAATTATTGATCTCATTTCAAGAAACGTTTTTCAAACATTCTTTCTAAAACTTCTTCAAGAACATCTTTCTATTTTGAATTGTGATTACCTATAAACTATTGAATCCTTTGATTTCCTTGATATCTCATTGAATCTTGTTGTGTAGGCACTGAGGGGCCGATTAAATATCAACAAGTTGTGTTCTATAAACAAGGTGAGTCTCTCTTCATGGCACTTTCTTAATTTGGATTTTTATAACTTGTATTCTTGTTGTCATTAATTTGACTTATTTGTTATACATGCATAGAAATATGTTTTACTTTGTTCTATTTTGTTTTGTTGTGTCTTACCATGTTTTGAATGAAGAGTTGAATTAAATATTAGAAGCATGTTAAGTTTTGTTTAGTTGTGCTTTAAAACTATGTTTCAGGGCATGTATGCGTGCGCATGCTTTATGCATATGTACGCATTAGGGGTGGCAAAACAACCCAAAACCATTTGCCCACCCAAACTCTCCCACTTAAATAAGACTCAAACCCACCAAATTATTAATTGGGTTAAATGAGTATTAACCCAATCAGACCCAATTATGACTCAAGCATCATTTCTACAAACCACCCAACTCTAAATACCACAAAACTACTAAAAATGACCAAAATACCCCATAAACCTAAAAATCACCAAAATACCCTCTAAACCAAAAAAATGACCAATACCCCCGAAACCTAGAAAATGATCGAAATACCCCTTTAAATTAAAATTACCAAAATATCCCTAAAACAAAAAAATGACTAAAATACCCCCAAAACTTAAAAATTGACCAAAATACCCTTAAACCTAAAAATTATCCGAAATAACACTAAAACCTAAAAATGATCTAAAATACCACCGAAACCTAAAAATGACCAAAATACCCTCAAAATCTAAAAATGACCAAAATACCCCCAAACTTAAAAAATGACTGAAATACCCCTGAAACCTAAAAATGACCAAAATAACCCCAAAACCCAAAAATTGACCAAAATACCCTCTAAACCTAGAAAATTACCAAAATAACGTTGAAACCTAAAAATGATCAAAATACCCCCAAAACCTAAAAAATAATGATCAAATTACTCCGTAAACCTAAAAAATCACCAAAATACCCCTAAAACCCCCCAAAAAAGATCGAAATACCCTCGAAACCTAAATATTAACTGAAATACCCCTAAAACCTAAAAAATGACCAAAATACCCCTGAAAACTAAAAATGACCCAAATAACCCCTAAACCTAAAAAATGACCCCAAAAAAATCCCCAAAACCTAAAAAATGACCAAAATCCCCCTATAACTAAAAAATGACCAAAATACCCACTAAATATGAAATAAAATAAAATAAAAATGGCCAAAATACCCCCTAAACCCAAAAAAAATGACTAAAATACCCTCAAAACCTAAAAAATGACAGAAATATCCCCAAAACCTAAAAAAAAAAAATGATTGAAAGACCTCTGAAACCTAGAAAATTACCGAAATAGCCCCAAAATCAAAAAATTAACGAAACACCACTAAAACCTAAAAAATTAGTGACAATCCCTCAAAGCCTACAAAATAATTGAAATACTCTTAGAACCTTTAATTTGACGAAAATACCCTCAAAACATCCAAAGTACCCCAAACTTCTATTTTGGTAATTTTAAACGCTTCAGGTGCATTTTGTTCATCGTATAGGATAAGTGGTATTTTGGTCAGTTTAGATATTTTAAGGGGTTTTTGTTTAGAGATAGTTTGGTTGTTTTAGAGGTTTTAGGGTATTTTTAGAGGTTTCGGGCTATTTATGTTCATTTTAGAGGTTTTGGGCGTATTTGGGTCATTCTAAAGGTTTAGGGGTATTTTCATCATTTTATAGGTTTGAGGGTATTTTGGTCATTTTTAGGTTTTAGGGGTATTTTGGTCATTCTTTAGGTTTAGGGGGGTATTTTGGTCATTTTTATAGTTTTATGGGGTATTTCGGCCTTTTTTAGGTTTCGGGAGTATTTTGGTCATTTTTTTAGATTTACGGGGTATTTTGGTCATTTTATGTTTATGGGGTATTTTGGTCAATTTTTAGGTTTCAGGGGCGTTTTGGTCTTCTTCTTTTTTCTCAAGTTTAAGGGTTATTTTGGTTCTTTTTTAGGTTTAGGGGGTATTTTAGTCATTGTTTTGGTTTTAGGGTGTATTTGGGTCCTTTTTTAGGTTTCGGGTATATTTTTGTATTTTTTTAGGTTTGGGGGTATTTTTATCATTTTAAGGTTTAGGGGGTTATTTGGTCAATTTTTAGGTTTCAGGGGTATTTCAGTCATTTTTTAGGTTTCAGAGGTATTTTAGTAATTTTTAGTGGTTTTTGATAATATTATGTCTTTTTTTTTAGGTTTTAGGGTATTTTGGTAATTTTAAAGAATTTTAAGAGTACTTTGGTCATTTTCAAGTTTTAGGGGTATTTTGGTAATTATGATTATTGGATAATTGGGTGGGTTGGGTTGGGTTTGGGTTAGAAGTAATTAGTAAAATGGGTAAATGAGTTTTATGTACCCAACCCAATTATGCCCATCCTAAACCCACCCATTAGACACCCCTAGTACGCATACTCTTGGCATGCGTATGCATACTTCATGTATGTGCACAAATACTCGTGCCTAGAAAAGCAGATTTAGGGTTCTTACTCTTTGTTTATTTTGATTAGTTTTAATCACATGTTTAGGTCTTGTTAAGTCTAGTTTTCACATGTTTAACATTAGAGTTAGTAGAATACTTGTTTCACATGCTTGGATTGATGATTAGGGTTTATTCTTTGATGAATCAAATGAACATTCATGAGAACTTGAACATGCATTGATGCCAAAGTGCTAAGGTGTTATGGTGCAGCGAGGTAAGCGAGGTAAGTCATGCATAATTACATGAACATGCTTTTGATTTGGTTGATGAACATGGTGAACTTTCTTGATTGATGAACATGATGAATATGCTTGATTCCCTTGATTGATGATACTGCCTTGGATATACTTGCTGCTCTTGGATATATACGTGTTAGATAAATGGTAGTGTTTTTATGCTATGGATGACTATAGGACATCTACCATGTTTTGGATGTTAGATGCATGTTAGTACGTGTCAGTATAGAATAAAATATTAGACGTTCCTTTGATGGGATTAGGATTTGGAACACAATAAGTAGAGACTGACCTATGGGTCGGGTAGGGTTTTGCATCTTATACAAAACACACAGCGGAAGCAACAAACATGGATCTACTTTATTCATGAGAGAGAAAATGTAACCTTGAATTCTAGAACAAAGAATAGAAAGCATACCTTGATGTAGTGAAATTCAAAACCAAAACTTAAGAATACCTCTAATCAACATCTCAATTCCACATGGTGCCTGAGAAGAGTGGTCTCTCAATCAGTCTTTTTTTATGTTGAATCTCTAAGAAAAGTTCTTCTTCTCATTGTAGAAAAAAATTGTTTTCTTTTCTTTTTCTTTTTCTTTTTTATCATACGTACATTCTAACTACCTTGGTAGTTACTTTATTTAATAACTCTTATTAAATAAAAATTGATTATCTAATTGGGTTAGCCTTTTGGGCTTTAGTTTATGGCTTGAGATGGGATCAAAGGGAGCAAATAAGACTCTAGCTCCAATGGGTGTTGGGCTTATCTGTCAACTCTTGATAAGTCCAAAGTTACCATTAATTATATTTAATACCACTATATAAATATAATTGCACTCTAGGACTTATTAACAAATTATATCTCAAGACTCTAATGATATCATTTGACCCCTCCATGAAATATCCATAGTGAACAAAGTCATAATGAACTGTCACTTTGTAAACAACTTTTTTATCCTTGAGTACCTAGTTTAATCTTTTAGTTATTCATATTTATTGAAATCCTATTTCAATAAATATAAAATTTAGTAACTCCTTACTAAAGTGGGCGCCCTGAATAACCAATTCCCATTAAACTTATCTTAAGGGGATATTTTGTGTCTCTATAAAAAGAGATTATGGATTTCATCTTGAGAATATGTGTTCCCTTAACACTACGTGTGGTTACCCAACATACTGAGGTTTTGACCGTCAATATTAAACCTTACTCCTGATATATCAAAGTAACATACATTTCATGATTGGGTTCACTATCCTCTTAGGATTGAGAGTCTATGAAATTAGAAGTTGTAAGATTAATCATTTAGGTGACAGTTGTTGATTGAATCATTAATCTCACAGCGGTCCAGTTCAATATGTCTTAATACTTAAGACAGATCAACACATCAACTAGAAGTCTCCACTTTCATGATCAAGACGAACCATCTTAGTTGATGTATTATAGTCTTCACAGATAAAATGCCCAATTTTATCACTGACTACAAACTACGTTTTGAGTTTACAAGGAACTTGTGATTTATATCTTCTGTTACTAAATCACATAAACCACATACTTGTTTTGCACATACTTTCACTTGGTTCTTTTGTCCCTTTGCCATGGTTGATGGTGAATGGGAAAGTGAAGGCTCCATTTAGGACAAGACTTTCTGAAGTTCATCCCACCAACTCACAATCCGTGCCATTGCCTGAGATGGGCTTTGAGTACATTAACAGTTTGCCATCAATTCATTACGGTTCATTTAGGCCAAAGGTTGGAATCATGGCCCACCTATTGATCTTGTCCCTTTAGCATTAAAGGCCTTACCCACACACAGTGTAACCCTAGATCCAATTCATAGGGAAGCCTAAGTGCATGTGTTTTGAAAGTTCAATTAGTGTGTAAAACACCAATGAAATTTTAGACCCCCAAATATAAAATTGATAGGCCACAAACTGAATGACCCCTTGTGATAGAAATTAATTAATTAATTAGCCAAGTTATTAATTAATCAATTTATCATGCAAACGCATGGTAGCACAAACAAATCACCAATAAACTAAATATGCAACGGAAAATAAATAACATGGTGATTTGTTTACGAATGGGGAAAACCTAACGGCAAAAACCCTACCGAGTGATTTTCAGGTCACCACTTCCGAAACTCCACTATTATCACAACAAGCGGTTACAAGTAAAGGAATCCAAGTACCTTACCAACCTACAATTGAACCCTTACCCCAATACCCAATTGGACTTGTTTTGTAGTGACAGTTCCTCTTTCAAATCCATACGTGACTAACCAATTGCGCGGATCCCAGTACGCGACTTCAATCACCAACTAAGAAGGTTATTGGTTGCAAAGTTCTTCAGTTCATCCACACGATGAAGAACAAGAAGATGCTTGGTCAAAAAACCCTACGGTGCATATGCACAGCAACTTCTTCAAGAAAAAGAGATGAACTAGGGCAAGAACTTCATCTCCAATCACAATTTGCTTAAACAGAGTTTGCTCAAAACTAGTGCAACTTGTGAACACTTTGACGGCCCTTAAACTAATCCTTTTATATGTCTAGGGTTAGGAGAAAAGAAAGCTCAAAGACACATTCACAGATCCCAAGAAAATCATATTGGAATTCTGAAAATCTTAAATCTTGACAGATAGCAGGTGTCGAGCAGGTGTCGAGAACACCGAATGTAGAACAGCTTCCTTAAGCTCGATAGATGCAGCTGTCGAGTTTTAATGATTTTGCACTCTGAACTTGTTTTCTTGAACAAACTTGAAGGCTTCAATACTTGATCTTGAAACAAGGTTTCTTGAAGTATTTAAAGACATCCTAAATCTACCCAAATACAAGTAAAATGCGTTTTGTCAAAGGATAAGCCAATTACATAAAATCATGACATATATTCTTAACATGTGAAACACATATGTCCTAACAAAAATTACCAACACAGCTAATAATCAAACAATATATGTGTGAAAAATGAAATATAAGCTATAACCAAATTGGTAACACACTCTTAATCATAATTAATAACCAACACAGCCACAACTAAAAGGTAAAGAGAAAGGGAAGAAAGATGCAAATATAAAGATAACACGGCGATATGTTATTGAAGAGGAAATCGAAGTACTCGGTGAAAATCATCTCCGCCGCCCTCCAAGCGGTTAATAATCCACTAGAGAATAAAGTTGGGATACATGAATAGCAGAAGACCCTCCAAGCCTAATCTACCCAATGCACCTAAGCCTTCCAAGCTTCTTACTCCAACAGGGTTACGCCGAACCTTGTCTTCTCTAGATTACTGGATCCCGCAATAAGCTCCATATTGCATCCGCCATCCTTGGCATCTTCCAATGCTTCCCAAAACTCCAAAAACACTCAACACTCTAAATGGGTGTGGGTAGTATTTAGGTACAAATCTCTTCTCAATGGGTATAACAATGGGAGAGGGAATGAGAAGAGACTACAAAGATTTCTCTCTAAGAATGAGTAGCTCTCTCTCTAATAAGGTGGGTGTGTTGTAGAAACATCTCTGAGGGTTTTTCTCTCAAAATAGCTGCACTTACATTTCGTGGGTATAAGGGTATATATAGTAGAATATGAGATGGAATGTGAAAAGTCAGTTTTCATCCAAACAAGGAATTCTAGCGACTTGGCCTCGTGACTGGAACGAGTCGCGAGATAACTTCCAGGCCAAGTGTACTTTTTGTCCTGTAGTACTCCAACTATCGTGACCCTTCAGCTCTCTGCATGCTTCACACATGTGGCGACTTGCCAGTCACGAGATCCAATCGCAAGACTCCTCTTGAATGCACACAACTTAAGTTTCTTCACACTTTTTCACACACAACCCTTACATTATTCCCACCTAAATACAGGGTTTCTACATGCTAAATTACAAGCAAATTTGGTACGGAATAAAGTCTACACATGGTTGATTAAATTCAACCTTACAATCTCCCCATTTGACTATTCCGTAACAAAACACCCTAAAACATAATCTAGAATTAAACATGAGTTTGGGAACAATGGCAAAACTCACTCACACATAAATCTAGAAACTATGATGCACTTGGAACAAAATACCTGTAACCTGAAACACTTGCACAAAAACACATTAGACCTTCAAGGTATAGCAAGTAATAAAAGGACAAGTATAATGAAACAAGTAATTTGCGATCAAGTAAACATAATGTGAAACATGTGAACAACTTGATCATACACCAAAACAGTCATACAGAAATGACTACAATGATCACATAGCAAAGAAAATGATCATCCGAACATGCATTCAATAGAGCACAATAGCATAAGGAAGTATACATGTCCAACACACAACCAATGCAATACTACTAAGGCAATTGCATCAAGGATACAAAATCCAACAAGGGCACAAGAGTACTAAAGTAAATGCAAAATATTAACTAAAAGTACTAAGCTACACAGCAAAGGTATATATAGAAAAAACAAACAAAACAAAGTTTTCTTATAATCAAAGTCTTCTCCCCCTTGATATATGCATCTCCCCGATGGTAATCTCTCCCCCTATAAATGTGCACAAGAAACAGAATTTCTCTCCATTAGAATGTGCACAAGAGTCATATAGAAATGACAAAACTCTCCGGTATACTACTTTAAAGTATACTCTCCCCCTTTTTGTCAAGAATAGACAAATGGTCAAGGAGAAATGAGGGCAAGAGATGAAGGTACAAACAATGATAATGATGCATGAGGGGTGCGAGATGAATGAGAAAATGAAGCTCAAACAAAAGAAAAAATAAAATGCTACAAAGCATAAGGTAAACATGACATACTAGGATGAAGAAATAAGATATAAACCAATACATGACAAGGGTGGCAAAGGTGTGTGCAAGAGGTGGCTATGTGCAATGCATGACCAAAGCATAGAAAGTGCACATGTGGGGGCAAGGTGTGTTAAATACACAACCAATGAACAAAACATGTTCCTAATGAGAAAACATGAGAAACCCCAAAGTTTGGTACTTATAGGAGTCCAAACAAGTGAGAAAATGTCTATTTAACAACCAATGAACCAAATATGTTCCTAATGAGAAAACATGAGAAACCCCAAAGTTTGGTACTTATAGGAGTCCAAACAAGTGAGAAAATGCCTAAAAGGCATTTTCTCAAACACCTAGCGTGCACACTATGAACAACAATGTGAAACAATTCATAAACATCATGAAATCCATCCTTAATATACGTTCTTTTTGCCACAAGGGGCCAACATCCAAAGCAAATCATCAAAAGAAACTAATCCCATATAAAAATTTGACAAAAAAATAAGTTTTCCCAACCCCTATGATGAAAATCCCAACCAAAAGCACAAAACTCTCTAAAACATAATCTAAGGATCCAAAACAATGAAAAGAGTTTAAATTACCTTAGAGATGTTAATGGAATGAAAAACCATTCAAATTAATTGGATTTTGATGCAAAAATATTGAAAGAGGGGTTTTAGAGAGGATGGGGGAGGTTTAAGACAGGTTTCCCACGAAAAGCTCTTTAAAAAGCTAGTTCTGGGCGTTTTGCGACTGGCGAGTCGCAAGATGAGTCGCGAGCGAGTCGCGAACCATTCTGTGTAAACTCATGACTGAATCTCACGATTGGGCGAGTCGCCAAAATGAGTAGCCAAAACTCGCTACCTGCGAGAGTAGCCAAAAATTCTAACACCTGTTTTTCAACACAGAACATATTTAAACGATGAAAAATAAAGTAAACACTAAACATGAACACCAAGAGTGATAAAAATCACTTCCAAATACATATAAAATGATCAAAAATCTTTTTGGTTTGATCCATATATAATTGAACACACACACATCACATTTAAACAAGTACAATCAAACAAATGAATAAGGCATTCATTGAACATTAGGCATGTGTGTTATGTGTGTGTATCAAATGTGGAATAGTCCTTAGTCTAGAGTGAAGTTTCAATGATCAATTCAATCAAGTGGTCTATCTCAATTATAAAAATGAATATATATAACCTCCCACAAGAAAATGATTACATACTTTTGAAGATTTTCATTTGGCTTCTTACAATTCATAACATTTGATCATTTTTTATCTTTACATCTCTTTTTGAGATCAATGCCTGAAATTTTTGATATTTCAATTTGATGAACAAGCCTTTGGCTTTTGGGCACCATACATTTTCATTAAAAGTCACTTTCCCTTTTTCCTAGTCAAATAGTAGTATGTGTGATGGCTTTTGTAACTCATTATCTCTTTTCGTTTTGAGATTTACATTGGTTGAGCTCTTTAAGTAAAAATAAATGAGTGTGAAAATATATAGGCACAAGTCTACGCATGTATCAAAACCAACATGACAATTGACTAATCATTCATGACAAGCTTGAAAATCGATTTACAATAATCACACATAAATGTCAATATTTTTCCCACAAAGATAGATATGCATACATAACAAGCTAAGCTCATAAATGCACAAATCCATTTGTACAAAGGTACTAGGCCAAACTCACATGTGATATGTGCTCAAACATATACGATTAAGCTTTTTGAAATTTTCACTTTTTATGTGGTTTTGGATTTTTTTACTCACACAAAACTAAAACATAAAAGTAAAATCAAAACAAAAAAAAATGCATATAAAGAAATGCAAAATGCATAAAATGCATGAAGATATGACATTCAATGCATGAAGGGTCCTACAAAGATCGAAAGAATTAGATCAAGGACCAAAAGAGTACAAGCTCAACCATAGGAACCCTTCCTTATCCAAACGGAATGATTGTTAGGAATGGGTGTCTCATGAGAAGTGAGACGAGGGTTGGAAGAATGAGAACTAGAGATGCACATAGACAAGGAGTTAAGAGCATTGAATACTTTCTTTAACAACATGCTATTTTCACTCAAACCCGATTGACCCTTTTAAGCACAACTTCCAAGAAGCTCAAGTTTCTCTTTTCTTTTGATTCTTTTAAAAGCATGAAACTTAGAGCATTGAAGTCTTAGATGACCAAAGGCACCACAATGATAACAAACAATGTGTTTAGATCTACTAGGTTTTTTTGGGAAGGGATCTAGCAACATGGTTTTGTTCACTCTTCAACTTGGAGCATTGAGGTCTTATGTGACCGATCACACCTCAATGGTGGCAAGTTGAAACAAACTTAGATCCATTCAAAACCTTATATTGAGACTTAAATGGAGGCTTTGGCTTAGGAGCCTCTCTCCACCTTTTGATTTCTTCTGTGTGGAGGAATGTACATCAATTTGTCATTTGAGGTAGAACACACAACAAGCACAAAATTGGGTACCACAATATAATTGCAACAAATATTTTCATCCTTTTTAGTAATAGGTTCAGCAATCAAACACTTGGCATGCATCTTAAGAGATTCATTTTCACATTTTAGCTCATCAACAAGTTTGTTGGAAAAACAAGTTTAGCAACCAAGTCCATATTCAAATATTCAAACTCTTTCAGCTTTTCAAGAGAATTTTTAGCAAGTTTCTTATATTTCTCAACCAATTTGTTGGATTCATTGAACTTAGCAATCAAATCATCCATTTCACAAAATAACTTGCTCAAATTCTTATGAAACCTCTTAGCATTTTTCTTCAAGAGTTTGATGTTAAGAATATCAACAACACCTAAAGATTTATGTAACATAGCATCACAATCATGAGGATTATCATTCATAGAGGCAATTTCATAAACACATGGCATATTACATTTATCATCAACCACAACATGCATAGAGGCATACAAAACACTATCCATGGCAAATAAACACAAGGGGTCAAGGATCACACTTAGGTATTTAAACCACAACAAGTGTACTCGCTCTAATACCAATTGAAAGTTCAATTAGTGTGTAAAACACCAATGAACATTTAGAGCCCAAATATAAAATTACCAACACCGCTTATAATCAAACAATATATGTGCGGAAAATGAAATATAAGCTATAACCAAATTGGTAACACACTCTAAACAATAATTAATAACCAACACAACAATAATTAAAAGGTAAAGAGAAATGGAAAAAAGATGCAAACACAAAGATAACACGGCGATGTGTTATCGAAGAGGAAACCGAAGTGCTCGGCAAAAAATCTCTGCGCCACCCTCTAAGTGGTCAATAATCCACTAGAGAATAAAGCTGGGATACAAAAATAGTAGAAGACCCTCCAATCCTAATCTAATCTATCCAGTGCACCAAAGCCCTCAAAGCTTCTTGCTTTAATAGGGTTATGCCGAACCTTGTCTTCTCTAACTTACCGAATCCCACAATAAGCTCCATATTGCATCCGCCATCCTTGGCATCTTCCAATACTTCCCAAAGCTCCAAAAAAACTCAACACTCTAAATGTGCGTGGTTAGTATTTGGGTAAAAATCTCCTCTCAATGGGTGTAATAATGGGAGAGGGAATCAGAAGAGACTACAAAGATTTCTCTCTAAGAATGAGTAGCTCTCTCTCTAATGAGGTGGGTGTGTTGTAGAAACCTCTCTTAAGGTTTTTCTCTCTGAATAGCCACACTTACATTTCGTGGGTATAAGGGTATATATAGTAGGATATGAGATGGAATGTGAAAAGTCAGTTTTCATCCAAACAGGGCATTCTGGCGACTTGGCCTCGCGACTGGAACGAGTCATGAGTTTGAATCGCGAGATAACTTCTAGGCTAGACTGTACTTTTTGTCCTGTAGTGCTCCAGTTGTCGTGACCCTTCAACTCCCTACATGCTTCACACGTGTGGCGACTTGCCAATCGCGAGTCAGTCGCAAGACTCCTCTTAAATGCACACAACTTGAGTTTCTTCACACTCTCTCACACACAACCCTTACATTATTCCCACCTAAATACAGGGTTTCTACATGCTGAATTACAAGCAAATTTGGCACGGAATAAAGCCATCACATGGTTGATTAAATTCAACCTTACATATTTGATCTTTTTTTTATTTAACTTAAAAGAAAAAGTTCAAAAAAAAAAACTTTCAAGAAAAGAAAAAAGTCTTTTGCAAAGAAGAAAAATTTTCAAAAAAAATCTTTTGTAAGTATTTTCTTTTTAGAAGTGGATTTTTCAAAAAGAAAAAAAAATCTTTTATAAAGAAAAAGAATCCAAGAAAAGAAATGTTTTGCAAAGAAAAGTTTTTCAAGAAATGGAAATTTTAAGAAAAATCTTTTGTAAATATTTTTCTAAGAAAGGAATTTTCAAAAAAAAAAAATTCAAATAAAAATTAAAAAAAATTGAAATAAAAAAAGAGAAAAAAATTATGTTTTTGTGGGGGTTAGAGCAACTTTGAGAAATATGATGTAGTTGAGATTTAGTTCAACTCAATTTCTATTAGATTCAAATTTACATGCTTATCTAATCTAAGTTTTCTTATGTAGATTATCAAAAAAACAAAAAAGATGTTTTTGTTCGTGATATAAGGTTCTCCGTGTAATTCCAAATTGATATCAACTCTTTTTTTTTCTTTTTTCATTTCTTGATTTGTATGTTGATATTAATTTTTTTTAAATCAATCTTATTTGATTTGCACACCTAAAAAGTTGATAAGAATAAAAAGAGTGGTGTTATCTAAAACTTAATCTATACTACTAATAATAGGATTCTTTGTTTGGGTTTTATCATTTTATGTACCAAAATACTCTCTAATTCATATGTTTAGAAAGTTTAAATAATAAGGTTAGATATGTAAAACTATTAATTTAAACACTCCTAAATTTTAGATACTTATCCATATCCCTTAAAATCAAGCACTTTCATCTCTCTTTATTTCTTTTGAACAGCAGTTAGTTACTGAAATCAAACATAAATAAATACCTCTCAGGAGTAGACCTTTCCTACAAGGTGATTCAGTTAATGCTTTTTTTTTTTTTTTTTTTTTCCGTTTTATTGCTCATATGATTTTGATGGTTCTATATGATTTTTAGTTGCTTCTTTCTCTTTTATTTTTCTGGATAATTTTGACACTAAAAAAAAAAGCCTCATCACATGTGCGAAGCACATATGGTGAGGCTAGCAATAAAATGATTAGATGAATAATTTGAATTGTAATCTAATTAAGATTTTTATTTACTTAAAAATTATTAGAGAAAAAGATAAGAACAAAAAAAAAAATCTAAAAAAAATCTACTTTGTACGTTAATATCAATTTTTTTTTTTTTTTTTAAGATTCTATCTTATTTGATTTGCACTCCTAAAACGTTGATAAGAATACAAAGAGTGGTGTTATCTAAAAATTAATAATATAAGGATTAGATGAAGAATTTGAATTGTGATCAAATCGAGACTTTTATTAACTTAGAAATTATAGGAGAAGAAGATAAGAACAAAAAATAAATAAATAAATAATATCTATTTTTTTTAAATCTTTTTTTTTTTTTTTTGGCAATTTGGTGCAGTCACTTGGCACAACCATGGTTTCTAAACTCAACTTTTATTATATGGTATATGATGATACGATATATATATATATATATATAAAAGGTAACCACCATCAGATCATTTTTTTTTTTTTGCGGGTTATATCAAGAGTTGAGAGTGTGAGAATTTGGCCTCTTGATGACTTTGTTAGAAATATTAAAAAGTACCAATTGAACTATATGACTTTTGGCACCACTATTATCGTATCACACATAGAAGTACTAAGTGAGTCACAATGTGCACATTTTTGAGTTGCATGCCCAAAGATATTCTCAATATATAATTTAATTATTTGTTAGTATTTTTGTTACTTTATAAACCCTCAAAATTTTTGGGAAACTTTCAACAAGGTTTTCAGACCTGAACCGGACCGGGAGTCGGATCATGAAAACCGAGAATCGAGATGAAAACCGGTTTTTTAAGCATAAAGAACCGGATTTTTGTTAATTTCGCGAACCCCTAAAACCGTGATTGGACCGCACAAACCGATGGCAAGAACTGTGAACCCCTTAGCATTTTTTTTTTTTATAAAAACAACTTAACACAATTTTATTCTACTTAATTAAATTATCCATCTCTTACAAGAAACAAAAAAAATTATAATTAAAATCCTTCAAAGATATTCAACTTTACTTCAAAAATTAATCATAAATTTTAATGTTTTCATGGTTATTATTTTATTTTATTAACTATCTTATTTAATTATTAATATATACTTGAAAATCATTAAATTTCCCTCACATATATAGATATATTGTCAATTTTGCTAGTTTTATAAATTTAATATCTATATTTAGGCTTTAATTAATTATTAAATTAGTTATGACGTCATCACGGTTCGACCTCGGTTCGACTTCAAAAATCTTAAACCTTTTCTTTTTACGATTTAATGAACTGTCCGGGTCTGAAAACCTTGACTTTCAACACAAGTCAAGTCTTAAAACACAAATCTAATCACTTCTTTCTATACCATAATCTATAATATGATTTTGTAAAGTGTCATCGTGGTTCATACGTTGTTGTGACTGTAAAAGCTTTATGGTTTTAAAGAAAAATATAGCTGTCTTAGAGAACTTGGTCATACAACGTAGAATGACATACATGCAAAATCTTAGTCAACTAAACAAAAAAACTACCCACATCAATTTGTCTAAAATTATGCATATTTTGTCCACATATACGGTCCTCATATAGATTTACACAGTTACTTTCATGTGTACAAACGTATTTTATTCCTTTCTCAATTCACTTTTTATAAAATGATCCCACGCATTGCGTGGGTTAAATGCTATTTATACTAAAATAAATAGAAATTTTTGTAATGATTTGACCATGCCAGTGTTTTTGGTCAAATCCATAAAAAGCATTTTCTTATTGTTTGTGACCTGCGGCTAGCATTGCCCACCTATATATAGGAGCATGCACGTTGAATACTAAAAATAAAACCTAAATGTATAGTATAAATAAATAATAATTGCTAGATGTATTTCTAACTATGCATTTCATATCAAGCAACATAGACCTGAATGTCTAATAGAGAGGGGCTTTAAAAACGCAATCCTAGTAAAAAAAAAAACGCTAGTCACCAATCTTGAATTTTCAGAATTGGAACAATGGCAAAGCAAGCTTCTCTTATGTTTTATTACGTTTTCACCATATTCATAATCACCATGAGCGTGCTGTGCGGGGCCAGCACTGAAGAGAAAAAGGTGACTGATCATTCACATTTCTGGAAATTCAGTCTTCTCTTTTATTTGAGATGTCTAGTTAGTTACTCCTTTTGATGATAATGCAGGCTCACATTGTGTACATGGGTTCACTTCCAAAGGGGCAATACTCACCATTGTCTCACCACCGTAGTATGCTACGGGAAACCGTTCAGCTGGACAGGTAATATTTCTTATTTTTCAAGCTTACCTAAATCATCGATAAGCAATTCTATTCGTCATTTCTCTTTGTGTCTATGTGTAGTTCTGTAGAAACATCATACATCAAAAGTTACACTAGGAGTTTCAATGGATTTGTCGCAAAGCTCACGGATAGCGAAAAGCAAAGGCTTTCTAGTGAGTGCTGCAAGATTTAGACTTCATCATTGTCAAAATAGTTACACATTATATTACATTATTGTCAAGATAATAGGATAAACTATGATATGCAGATATGGAAGGTGTCATCTCCGTTTTTCCAAGCAAAACTCTTCAACTTCACACAACAAGATCATGGGACTTCATAGGTTTACAAGAAAGTGCCACGCGAAATGCCCAAGCTGAGAGTGATATCATAATCGGACTTCTAGATACTGGAGTTTGGCCTGAATCAGAAAGCTTTAATGATAAAGGTTTTGGTCCTCCTCCCAGCAAGTGGAAGGGTGTTTGTGAAGGCGGCCAAAATTTCACATGCAACAAGTAATGTTTTATACTTTGATTATTGTTTTGCGAACAAACTTTGCCTACAAGCTTCCACGAACAAAATTAACACAACTACATATTTTGAAAATCTAGTTATTAGAATATGTGTTTTTTTTTTTTTTTTTTTAACATGCATGTCAAATTTTGTGCAAATTGAAAGTTATTTTCTATTCAATCCATAAACTTGTTTTTTATACATAACTTAAGACTACAAAAACTTGAAATTTAAATATTTGATTGATGACATGCTATTCTCAAAATTTTGCAAACATGGAAGATATAATAATAAATATAATCTAATAGTAGATTTATAAAAATTCACATCAAATAAAAAAATATAGATAAAAGTTTGTAGTTATTGCCTACAAACTAGTTTGTATACAAACTTTGTTCTTGTTCTACTAGATGCATTCTAAGAAACCTAATTGCTTATATAATGCTTTTCACTGCGTCTATTGTATCTTATATATGTTAAAGGGGTATAGCAAATTAATTTCAATCTTAAAAAAAAATAAATAAATAAATTAACAAATTAATCCCTCAACTCATACGGAACCTAAACATAATAAATTCCACCAAAATAGTATGAGATTTAATATGTTATATTTTCAAACATTATAGTTAAACTTATTACTTTTATCATTATAAGGACAGTTACATGCTTAAATTATAGGGTTAAAATGAAATTTCTTTAGAAAATTAATATTAGATCTATGAATACTTTTATGAATGGCAGTAGTATCATACTTGACATGGATATGCAAACGACTAGAACAAGTGAAAATCATCATTGATAATATAATTGTCATGTTACAGCAAGATAATTGGAGCTCGATATTACGGCGGCTCACGGCCGAATTCGACTCAGACTGCAAGGGACGATGAAGGTCATGGAACTCACACTGCCTCTACAGCAGCAGGGAACATAGTAAACAATGTTAGCTTTTTTGGACTGGCACAAGGTACCGCAAAAGGAGGGGTTCCCAGTGCGAGGATTGCAGCATATAGAATCTGCCAATCGGACGGGTGTACTGATGAAGATATCATGGCTGCTTTTGATGATGCAATTGCTGATGGAGTTGACATCATTTCAATTTCAGTAGGATCAAGAGAAGCTTTTGCTTTCTTTAACGATTCCATTGCAATTGGTGCTTTTCATGCAATGCAGAAGGGGATATTAACTTCTCATTCTGCCGGTAATGCTGGTCCTGACTATGGATCAACCGGAAGTGTAGCACCGTGGTTGATTTCTGTAGCAGCAAGTACCACAGACCGTCTGTTCGTAGACAAGGTTGTCCTTGGTGATGGAAGAACACTAGTTGTATGTATCAACACTCCTAAATCTTCTTGAATTAAGCAATAATTTTATTGTTATGTATCCTAATGGCCTTTCCACAATCAGGGAAAATCAATCAATTCTTTCGCATCACCCGCAACCAGGTTTCCTCTACTACATGGAAGAGAAGTTTCAAGTCGGTGCCCTGTAAATGATTCAATGTAGATTTTGATGCCCAAAGTCTTGCCAATTTCAAAATTTTCTTAATAAATACATAAAGGAAAATTATAAAGTCTCTTTGCATTTCAGGTACTGCAAAGAAGGGTGTCTAGACAAGAAATTGGTGAAAGGAAAGTATGTGCTTTGTAAATCGAATTCTGGAGATTTTCAGGCTTTCCCTGCTGGTGCACTAGGGGCAATCGTGAGAAATGAACCATATATGGAATATTCTGATGTTGTTGCATTACCTGCAGTGCTATTAAGCGCTAAAGAGCATGATTTGGTCTTGTCCTACGTGAATTCCACCAAGTACTATTTCTTATAATTACCCATTTTTGTTTTACTTTCATTGGATTTGCTTCCTTTTTCTAACTAGTCCTTATGTTTTATTTTAAAGAAACCCTCAAGCAAGCATTTTGAAAAGTGAAACTATAAAAGATGCGGTGGCTCCTACCGTTGCTTCATTCTCTTCACGAGGACCAAATATTTTTACACCAGATATTATAAAGGTATATGATTGTAACCTACATCTCTAAGTCTTTCCTACAAGTCTATTTATGGTATTTTGCTCATATTTGGCTAAGTGTATCGCAGCCTGATTTAAGTGCCCCAGGGGTGACTATCTTAGCTGCATATTCCCCACTCTCTACACCCTCGTATAGCATTGATGATCCAAGGCGTGTTCACTACACTTTTTTATCTGGAACCTCTATGGCTTGCCCTCATGTTTCTGGTGCAGCTGCCTATGTCAAGACATTTCACCCTGATTGGTCTCCTTCAGCCATCAAATCTGCTCTTATGACTACTGGTAATCTTTCAATCCTAACAAAACTCTCCATAATAGCTCTTACATCTTTTAAGTTACTATTTCTGAAATGTTAAATCTTATCTGCAGCTTTGCCCATGAGTGATGCCAAAAGTCTGGGTGGTGAATTTGCCTACGGATCTGGGCATGTAAATCCAGTGGCAGCTGTTCGTCCAGGACTTGTTTATGAAGCTGTAAAAGAAGACTACATAATAATGCTTTGTAACATTGGCTATGATGCAAAGAAACTTCAAATCTTATCAGGAGATACTAAAGCTACTTGTCCTAAATTACCAGTCACTGCATCACCAAAGGATTTGAATTACCCTTCAATGGCAGCTAAGGTAGTTCCAGCAAAGCCTTTCAATGTTACGTTTCACAGAACAGTCACAAATGTTGGCTCGGCAACTTCCAGTTACAAGGCAAAAATAGTCACAAATTCAAAAGTTAATATAAAAGTAGAGCCCGAAGTACTCACTTTCAAGTCCCTAAATGAGAAGAAATCTTTTGTTGTATCTGTCAGTGGAAGTGCTTTGCGAGTTCAGTCAAGGCTATCTGCATCACTGGTGTGGTCTGATGGCACTTACAGTGTGAGAAGTCCAATTGTTTTGCACACCCAAAGCGTTAGAGCGTAAAGGAATAGAATCATTATAAGCTTGCCATAACAAACTCCAACTTCTACAAATAGGGAATTTTTCCTACCAATAAAATTTTAATGTAAAACTCAAGCTATATATCAGTGCAATAAAGATTCTTTTCATTTTTTGCAAATGGATATTCGTTCGTCTGTTGATTCCTTTTGGTAAATAACTGAAATATTCACATGGTTTGGTCGAAACTAGAAATGATAAAGAATTCAAAGAAGTTACCATCATAAGACATTATTGTATTGACCGAATCGTTAGCGTAGTCGAGTAGTCAGTTGTGCAGCATTTTAGTCCATCCTGCCCCGGATTTAACAAAATGGTGGACCATTGAGCACAAGAAAGATAGACCTTACATAGAAATGTAACAAAATTTACCACAATGGATACTGCAGAATTGGCCTCTTTGTGTCAGTGTTTTACCCCGATTTGCTTATATTACTTGTGCTTATAGGTTTGTGATTGTATGTCTGGGTGAAAAGTGTCGCACCAATCATTGGGATTTCTTAAGATGTGATTGGACACCTAATTTAACTTGAGTTTTTGTAGAATATCTATCCTATACTAGGTTAAATTATGTCTCAATACAAGAACATTAGTTCAAGAGTTTGGTTATGTGTGGGGAAGGTATTAGGCACCCCATGATACCCAATCGAAATAAATACCTTATTTTGATTATTTTTTTCTAGTTTTTGTAATGGAATATAAACACAATACTTGACTATTGTTGAGGGCATACATTCTATGATATTATGCAAGCATCAAAGTTGGTACATGAGGAATGATATCAGTGGTTTTGGTATAGATGAAAAACAAAAATAATTTTAGAAATCCAAAATAATAAACTATTTGAGGTGAAAATGAGATAATTTGTTCCAGCAGAGAATTATTTCAATTTTTTTTTTTTAATTTCAAAGAAATTGCATGATAATTTGTTCCTAATAGCGGATTCGTCCCTTCTTTTCATTTTGAAAATATTTGAGCTAGAAAAGAGTTATATTCAAGAATGGACTTAAAAGTTCACTTATGTAAATTTTGAGAATACCCGTTTAGACCCAAAATAAATTATGCAGTGAATTTATCACTATATTTCAATTAAACCAATCAAGTGATCAAAAGTTTAGCAATTTATATCACAATCACAGAAACGCTAAATCTGAAAGTGGAACAATGAAAAAAAGTAACTGCATGCAGATTTGGTCGCGAAGTGAAAAAAAGATGGTGAACATCTTCAAAGGAAAAATCACCACGAGGGTAACACACTCTAAACAAGGCAATTCACAATATGAATATGAGTTACAATTTGGAACAAGAAACTTCTTAGACGTTACAACTAGTAGACGAACTCATTATTGCAACCCCCACAACAGTTTCAGAATGACTAAAACTTTTGACCAACTTTAATGCACTATGATTTAGAAATGTTGCACCTTGGAGATTTTACACCACGGTGACGCAATGGGATGAAAGACTGTGGATTCATGATTTATTCATACCGACTGACATGAATATGGCTCTCTATACTCATAGAGATGGATTTCACTGTGCTCCCAAAGACATCGTGATTTAGAAATGTTGCAGTGTTGTAATTATTACAATGACATTGTGAGTCTTGTGATTTTGAAGTTTTGTGGAATAAATATTGCAATTACATTGTGAGTCTTGTGATTGAAATTTTGTGGAATAAGAAATTTTTATAAATTTTAAAAATAATTTGTTAGATGACGTGTCAAATTCAATCCATTACAATATACTTGGAAAAATTGAATTGAAAGGGAAAAAAAATTCTAGTTTTATCTATTTGACAAAGTAATTAAAACATATTTTTTCAATTGTACCACTTCAAATCCCATATTTTCATTATTGTGTCAAACGCTTAGAATTTATAAAACACTTAAAACCATAGATTGAGTTCTGTTTCGCACAATAATAAAAGCAAGGGCAGCTCCACTTGATGCCCAGAGGTTCAAATAAACTCCTAAAGTGCAAAAAATTAATAAATTATATATAATAATTTTTTTACCTCCTAAAATAAAATTTTGAATACCTTGACTCTAAATTCTTTTTAAACCCAAATGAAATAGGCTTGAATATGATTTTTTTTAACAATATCTTGGCCTTTAAATAATAATAATAATAAATAAATAAAAAAAAGACCCATCGTTAACAATAATTGGTGAATGACTGTTTGACTATTGTCGATGCCTTGAATATGATTTTAGATCAAACCAATTTGATCTAAAATCTAGGGGGGGCGGGGGGGAAGCAACAACAAAAGTAGAAATTGGTTAACATTAATTGGTGAATGATTGTTTGACTATTGTCGATGCCTCGTGGCAGTTTTAACCACCCATCGTGGTGACGCTCGCGCACACACACAGAGTTGCGGGCCCGGGAGCTCGGGTGCTGTGAAGAAGAGTATACCTTTAGTGCACTGGTAGGGTTTTATGCTTGTGTATATGGCATGTGCCAACATGCTCGTACTAGGACAAGCCAGAGCCTCTCAAAGCATCAAACATATTGATGTGTGTTGAATACACGGGGAAACCAATGTCACTTGGTAACATGGATTGGGACGATCACACCGCAATAATTGTGCACACAATATAGCGTGAATATGTACCTACAACAATTGCCTTGGGCACATACCCACACTACAAGATCAAGTGCACTTATGGCAGAGAGGTTCACTCATGTAGCCACGAGGGTCCATCATACAAAGTGCACAATCACCCACATACAGGCATATATATATATATATATATATATATATATACACATCATGCACAATGCTATCACATAGTGCAGGAAAGTAAAACAGACATTGCCAACATCCTAAAGGTATGGCCCAGCAAGGCAAAGGAAATGTAAAACAGACATTGTCATACCCAAGGAATGCGGCCCAAGCAAGGTGTAGGAAAGATAAAGGGTACATGGAGGGGAAACCCTAATACAATGCTCTAGAGAGGAGGCTAAGAGAGAGGGAGAAAAATGTAACCACTCGATGAGGCTAGGCCTCCTAATCTATTGAACACTGCCTTTTTTGGGCTTGCGTATTCTTACTTGCATCCTTGCCTTTTGTTGCTTGTGCCTAGGAGGTCGTGCCCTTGCTCCAAGTGTCCTCGCTCCAAGCATACATGCAACAAACAAAGAAAGCAGCTAGTAGACAAGCAAAGGAGACAACAAAGAGGTAAAGAGAGCATGCAAAGAGACACACTAGCAAAGAGAGTCAAACGGGGGCAGACAAACATGTTATCAAATAAAAGGGGGTGTCCTAGGAGGAAAAATGCAGGTTTGTATCGGGTGTCTATAGTTCCATTAGATTGGAGTATGGAAGACACACTCACCATCAAGCAAAATTCCTAAAAGGGACTTAAGGTCTTGTGTATCAAAGACGAGTGTGAACCTGCACAAGATAGTAGGAATTAGGCTTGATGACACAAGAAAGCAAGTACTAATGCATCAACATGTAGGCAAGCATGCAAAAATGCAAAGAAGAAAAGAAAACCAAACAGGTGGCAAAAAGTAAGCAAGGCAAGCATAACATCATCGCACACGGAGAAAGGTGTGTATCAAGCACACCAACATTACAAAGGTGTGTCTCATAAGCGGTCACATCCAAACAAGCCGCAAGAGGGACGGATGCAACCGCACAAGCAAGTGGCCCCAAAGACTGACAAGCACGAGCCCACATAGGATGCAAAGCCTAGATCTAGATAGGCAAACATGGATATAAAGCAAGAAGCAAACAAGCATACACATGTATAGACGAAATGATCTAAACCCTTTGATATAGGCCCAGGTGTACGGATGTAGGCCTAGATCACAAGATCTAGATCTACACCCTATCTAAAGGGCCAAAACACAAGAAAGAGGTATGTCAAGAGAAAAAAAGGTTATAGAAACACATGGCATAGCAACCAACATGTAGATTTAGGCAATGAACATGGCACGGAGCACACAAAGATATAGATCCAAGCATAAACATATAGATCTAGGCATAAACATGGCAAAAAGCACCTAGGCATATGGATCTAAGCACAAACATAGTATTTAGGCATATCCTAGCCTAAGAATGATAGACTAGCATCATCAAAGCAATAAAACATGTTAAAAAGTAAGGAGACATGCTAGAAAAGCTATAAAACATGCTAGGAAGCAAGATAAAGTAAAGATATACTAAGGAAAGCAATAAAGCATGTTATGAAGCATGATAAAGTAGAGAATATAGATAGTAGCTAAAAACCTACTTCTACACACTTAAAACCTCAAATCCAAGGCCCTAAGACTAAGGAGAGGAAAAAGAGTGCAAGAACACTACATCTTGATTGTTGAGAAAATAGAGGAATCAAAGGTTTTTGGATGTGGTTGCGAGAGAATTAAAAGAGGAAAAGAGAGAGATTCTACCTAGAAAAGTGCTCCAAAATGCCCAAAATCCATTTGTTATGAAATCTGGGGGTCAGGGGGGTTAAATAGGCTTTTCCCACACTTCCCAAGGCTCAGCAGCCACTTTTTGTGCGCTGGGTCGGGTATGCTGACATCAGCAATTTTATCTTTTTCCTACTTGAATTCGATCGCATATTTGAAGGCCTTTCCAAATTCCAATTGAGCTGATCTTAGTGTCCCTAGAAAGGTATGGATATCTAGATTCCATAACACTAAAGAAATTGAAATTCCAACGGTCGAATCAATAGTTATGGCCTTGGGACACATGCTGACGCGATGGTTTTCGAGATATCTCAACCATTTTAACTCCGATTTTGACCCATGCATAGTCATTGGAAAGGGAATTCAATAATCTTCACAATAACACTAGCCCCATCCCGTTCTAAATATCTTATCAAAATTAGAGTTTTTAGTGCCCTCGAGAATTAACCTAGAGTCAAACTTGGACAAAGTTGACAAAAATCTCCAAGTGGCTTGGGTTTGATGTAAAAACATGAAAAATATTGTTTTGAGATGATTTTGACCAACTTTGACTTTCGGTCAACCCAGGGTTGACTAGGGGCGTTTTGGTCATTCTGACCTAAAATGGCACTTTGATTGCTCCGATGCCCGAATGTGTTGTGCCACATTAATCTAGATGCTTCTGCAACCCTAGGGAGAAAACTTAATATTTTTTTGGAATTTTCAGGATCTAGCATGCAAATCAAGGGCGGACAAAATACAGTTTCTGTAGCTGCGCCTTCTTTATCTAACATCTCAATTGCAATGAGAGGTATTGGATAAAGAACATAATTATGCATTTTGTCGCCCCCAAATCGTGTGCAAAAATTGGACTGTTCATGAGCCAAAACCAATCTTTCCCTGATAAGGTTGAGCCCCAAAGAGGATCTGATCATCTCTAGGTCTTTTCTTCTCAATATGATAACATAGACGAATCATGCAAATGTTGGATACTATGAAAACACACAAGAAAAAAAAATTAGGAGAAATGCTAAGTAGACATGAGAAACTATGCGTATTAAAACGGAAGATTTTGGGAGATTTAAAACATGGCGATGATGCAACTTTGATTTAAAGGGGAAACCTTAAAGAAGGAGAGTAGTTTTGAAAATATGGGACTAAACTAACACCATCGAATTGAATCCCGAGAGAGATACTTTGAAAAAACTTTACATTTTGAGATAAAAATCAAGACTAAACAATTGCCATCGATTTGAATCTTGAGAGAGATATTTTGAAAAACTTGACATTTGAGGTAAAAAACAGGACTAAACAATCGCCGTCGAATTGAATCCTGAAAGATATATTTTGAAACATTTGACATTTGAGATAAAAATCAGGACTAAACGATCGCTGTTGAATTGAATCATGAGAGAGATATTTTGAAATATTTGACATTTTGAGAAAAAAAATCAAGACTAAACGATCACTATCAAATTGAATCCTGAGAGATAGATTTTGTAAAACTTGACATTTGAGAAAAAAATCAGGACTAAACGATCGTCGTCAAATTGAATCTTGAGAGAGATATTTTGAAACACTTGACATTTTAAGAAAGGGGTTCCTACACCATGAAAGTGTGGAAAAGGTTCCTACACTAGGAAGGCGTGGAAAAGTTTTATCAAGAGAAACATGTCCAAAGACTACCTAAAGGCAAAGGTGTTTGAAAGAGACTTTCTAGGGGCTACTTGAAGTTGAATGTGTTTCAACGAGAGAAACTAGTCCAAAGACTACCCGAAGGTGAAAGTGTTTGAGAAAGAGACCCTCTGGGGGCTAGTTAAAGCTAATATGTTTCATTAAGAGAAACTGGTCCGAATACTACTCAAAGGTGAAAGTTTTTGAAAGAGACCTTCTGGGGGCTAGTTAAAGCTAAAAGTGTTTCAACGAGAGAAACTAATTCGAAGACTACCTGAAGGTGAAAGATTTTGAAAGAGTTCCTCTTCGGCTAGTTAAAGCTGAAAGTGTTTTAATGAGAGAAACTCAAGGATGGGTCATACCCAAAGTTTGCATACAAGAATGACCAATTGACTATCAGAAAGTTATCCACTAATTATATTATTTGTGGGGAGAGGCTTTACAAAAGATTATATGATGGAATTCATCTCTTTTATGTGATTGCCAAGGAAGCACAGCAAATAATTGAACAGGTTCATAAGATAGCATATAGGCCACATATGAATGCACATATGCTGTCACAAAAAATAATGAGACAAGGTTATTACTGGACCACTATGGAATTAGACTGTGCAGCTCATGTTCGGAAGTGCCATCAATGCTAAGTCCATCTAAATAAGGAATTGGTATTATTGGGAAGATTCACCCAACAACATCTAATGGCCATGAGTTTATACTTGTTTCTATTGATTACTTCACTAAATAGGTGGAAGCTGCCTCATACAAGGTTTTGAACTCGAAGAAAGTTGTTCAGTTTATTCAAACTAATGACAATGGGTTGCATTTCAAGAGAGAAATAGAGAAGCTGCTCTGACAATTCAATATTCAACACCATAGATCCTCCCCCTATCGTCCTCATTACTAATGGAGCAGTTGAGGTTGCCAACAAGAATATAAAGCGAATCCTAAAGAAGAGTACGAAGAACTACAAGGACTAGCAACTACAATTACCCTATGCACTTTGGGGTATAGGACATTAGTTCGATCTTCCACAGGAGCCACTCCTTACTCATTGGTGTATGGGATGGAAGCAGTCTTTTTCATTGAAATGGGTGTCCGTTCATTGAGAATAGTACTGGAGAGTGAAATCCCTAAGGTAGATTGGTTGCAAAATAGGTATGACCAATTATGCATGATGGATGAGAAGAGACTCAAGGCCTTGTATCACATTCAAGGTTATCAAAGGAGGCTTAGGAAAGCTTTTGACAAGAAAGTAAGAGCTAGAGATTTGAAGTTGGGGGATTTAGTGCTAAAAGAGATCCGAGCCCCAGTTCAAGATACAAACAAGAAGTTCAAGCGAAATTGGGCATGTCCATATATTATCAAGTAGATATACTCTAAAGGAGCAGTAAGGTTGATGGACTTAGATGCAAACCCTTTTACTAAGCCAACCAATATGGATCAATTGAAGAAATATCATGTCTGAGGTGGTAGTTTGAAAACACCACATCTAAAGTGGTTGTAAATTATGTTATTTTCCTTCTTAGGTTCGTAAAATAATAAAAAAAATAAAAAATAAACACCCGAAAGGGCGACCTAGGCAAAAGTTAAGGCAAATAAAAAATGAAATACATGATGACCTGATCCTTCTACCAAGAAGGTACGTAGGCAACCATATGTTGGTCTAGTCACAACTTCCCCAAACCCACCATTTACCCATTAAACAAAAAAAAATTCTTTCAAAATCTAACCATTCCTTTAAACCATGCCATTACATAGAAATCAAAACCCTAAACCAAACCATAAAAAATAAAAAATAAAAACCCGAAAAACCTAAACCCTAAACAGAACCCTTAACCCGAAAGTCCTAAATAATTCTTAAACCTATGAGTTTCACATCAACTTTTAAAATAAATATGTTCAAACCCAAAAATAAGAAGATCATTTTATATTTAGTCTTTTCTCCTTTGGTTGTTTGTTGGTTCCATCTGTGCCAGGTACTTTGTCATCGTTGTCCCTCCTATTAAACTCATAGTTGTCAGCCTCATGTCTTTCTCGGTTGTCTCTAAGAAATTGTTTTCTCATAGAAACCATGTCAGCCTCCTTGTCCACAATCTTGTTCACTAACCAGTTAGAATATTCTGTGGTCATCCTGTGAAAGTGAACATTCACAAAAGATTGATCCACTCGGTCAGCCATCTCCAAGCCCAATAACATGTTCCTTATAGAAGTAGGATTAGTGTCCATAGGAGTGAAAGGTATTCTTCCTTTTCCACCAGGCATTCCTTACTCATATTGGAACTGCCTCAAGAGTCTATCCACCTTATAGAAAGTTGCCCTCATTAATCCAACTATGAAGATGTGATCTGATCCTAGAGATCGCAACAAATGAGGTGGGCACTTCCACCAATAATAATTCCTTCGAATTGAGATACTGGATTTCTTGTTCAGGAATTTCACTCGGTCACTTTCAATTTGACACTCAGTTTTGAGGACAATCCTATTGAGGAAACTGACAGAACCATAATTAGCAATAGTAGACTGGGCAATCATGTCCAGTCTTTCCATCAGCAATATCTACAAAGTCAAGAGATTCCCAAGAAAGTTTTATGACTCTCCCCATGAAATACAGAGTCCAATCCTAAAAGAGTCTCTGTTAAGATCAGAGAAGCAGTATTCTCACCATCCTTAATTTGACTTACAATGCCTATGACTCGAGCATCCGCAAAACTGGGCCTTCCAGAGCAAAGCAAAAGTTTTCCCATGAAGCAAAGCCAAAATTCTTCTGCATGTTGTCAGTCACTCCATGAGTACATTTGTTAATTAGTCTTGAAAGAATTGCACGAAGATTCACCATGTGCCCTTCAATCATGCTACTAGTAATTGAAGTAGGAAGTCCTAGAGCATCAGATAAAATCTCCCTATGTCTGAGATCACAAGAAACTGCTACAGATTTCTTGCTAGGATCATAACCTAAAATAGCTGAAAATTCTTCAATTGTGGGACAAAGTTCAGCTGTTTTAAACCGAAATACATGATCTTCAGGATCCTAGAACTTCACAGCAACACAGAGGAAATCCCATTTGATCTTGACATTCCTTAAGGCCTTGATTCCCTCTAGCTTGTAGCCCATAAAATTGGACTTGGTACTAAAATCAAAGCTACGAACCCATCTATTGATATCATGAATGGTTGAATGAGGAAAATTTTGATTCTTAGCCATGGGTAACTCTTGCATGTGATTATTATTGCTTGATAACTTTGATGTAGAGATTTGCTTGCAGGTTAGATGATAAAATAATCTACCATAAACCTAGACTAGGTTTAAATAGGTTTCCTGAGTTTGTAGTTGTCTCGGAAAGTGTTTCATGGTCTCAAACGGAGAAAATGTTTTTCAAAAAACTCAAAAATACAGAAAACACACTAAAAAAAGTGAAGAATTACTGCAAAATTGGGCATGCATGTTAGCACCTCAAAGTGCTAGTCGGCACTCCAAGAGTGCCAATTGGCATCTAACACGGCTAAGGCCTGTTTACCCTATTTTGTGTTTTCTGACAATTCATGAGTCTGTGTTGACTCACTTTTCACTCAAAAAGTTTTCAAAATTTTACATGGATTGTTAAACTAGGGCATTTAGACATGCCTTATTCATTTCTTTTCAAAAAAATCAATCAAAAAATCACCCGCATAACTGTTTTCAAAAAAAGGGAAGAGAAAATTAATCAAATCAGTATTTTTCATAGTCATGCATTCATCTCTTAAACTAGAGGCATTCGGCTATGCCTTACCCCCTTTTCTGGAACAAATAAAAATCAATCATCTCTTTTCAAAGAAAAGAAAAAGAAAAATTCTTTTCAAAAATAAAAGGTCATCATGCACAAGTTTTCAAACTAGAGGCATTCAGCCATGCCTCATTCATTTTCCAAAAAAAAAGAAGAAGATTATCATCATCATCTTTTCAAAAAAAATCAATCAAGATTTCCAAAAATCATGCATCTATTTCTAAACTAGGGCCATTCAATCGTGCTTCATTCAAGTAAGTGCTAATCCCATCAAAAGTGGGTAGATAAGTTCAAATTGTTTACTACAAGACTTCATCAGGTGAATTTACACATTACACCTATGTGTCGTGTGCACACTATCCTCTCGATCTCTCATATATTCAAGATTAAGAAAATCATCTTGTCGTTAGGACCCCGTGGACTCTTGCTGATGGGGACTTGATCCTACCATAATTAACCATTGCACTCACTATCACCAAAGTTAACTCCCCACAGACGGCACCAATTGTAGGGACGCGTTTTTGGATCTTGGCCCAAGGTATGATTGGATACAAACCCAATAAGCCCAATATAATGAATTTGTAGAGAGTGTGTTAGAAAACTAGGCTCTAATAAATTGGACAACAGTTAGAATGGGATTTCAAAGATAATCAAACAGAAATGGACTAAAGTTATCTAAGTAAATTTGTCCTTGGAACAGTCCGAGGATGTATATTCTAATATATATTGATTGGAAATGATTATAGATATGGTTTAAGCTGCTATAGTGCTTTCTCTTACAAATTTCCAATCCCCTTCTCTCATTGCTCCCTTCTCCTTTTATACTCTTTTCCCTTTTCGTCTCTATCTTCCACGTGTAGACCAGATGGTGGCTGCTTGATACTTGTCTCATCAGCCCCCTCCTGAAATCTTTAGGTAGTAGTTGTAAGGCTCAAAACCACTATTCAGGTATCACCTCCACATTAATGCGGCCAAAGAGTTAGTTACAGAGCATTTAATGCGGTGGTAGCAACTTTCTCCTTAGATATTTTAGGACTCCCCTATGTCCTTTGTTTCTACAATGCTTATCTGTGCCAACAGAACTTCTTGGAACATTCACTCGGACGGCAGACCACCTCTACAAACCTCCACTTTGGTTAACCGATGAGGCATTCATCCTCGACACAACCCCCTAGGCCATTATGATCAAAACTTACTTCTTCATTTGCTAACATGGGCTCTCTTGATAACGTTTACCCTCCTCGGATGCCTTCCAGTCCTTAGCTTGGGCCTTAGGCCCATTATATACATAAATAATGAGCTCTTAGGCCCAATACCCCTCTGAATATGCACATGAGCACGTGCTCAGGGGCGTGTGTGTGTGTGTGTGTGTGTGTGTGTGTGTGATGGTGAATTTTAGGTTACCAGTGCAATCAAGCTTATTTTGCATTTTTGAAAATGACAATTCATTCTTCTCTGTGTACTTGCTACTAATTAACTCAGATATTCATATAATTTAATTGAAACTAGAAAGAATTAAATTCAAACAAGCCAACATCATATAAGAAAAAGGAAACTTCAAGATTAGAAATTTTTTATCCTTCTTTAACTTCATTTTAAGGATTTGTTCACTTATTAGACCCCCTATTTTCAATGTAAAACATCATATACGTTTGAAAACGTGTTTTGGAGATGGATTTGACTTGACGTGGTGGGTATGTGGTTGTGATTTGGGGGTAAAACGTGTTTTGGAGATGGATTTGACTTGACGTGGTGGGTATGTGGTTGTGATTTGGGGGTAGAGAGAGGTGGTATTAGTGGTAGGGTGGGAATTTAGGCCAAGGTTCATGGCAGTTTGAGAGTAGAGAACTCTCTCTCATCATGTCGTCCTTTTGGCTCTCCACTAATCCAAACACTCTACTAATGTTCCACTTTCGCACACACACACTCTCTCTCTCTCTCTCACTCCCCATTCCTAAATCTGAAATTCGAAGCAAACAATAGCTAGGGCTAAGCAAAGACTAGCTCAACCCAACCCAGCCACCCAACTCGAAGGGTTGAATGGATGACTGGATTGGGCTTGGGCCAAACATTTGGTTTTGCCTCGAGTCTCGGGTCCAACCTGACCCACCTAATCTAAAAAATAAAATAAATAAAAAATAAAAAATAAAACTGATCAATTTAGTTCATCAGAGAGAGAGAGAGAGAGTAAATATTGAGGCAAACCATTTAATTGAGATATGGAAAATTTTGTGAAAAAGAATACGAAAGGAGAAACAATTACAGTAGATATTTTCATTTCTTATAATCTCAAAACAAATCTTATATAATATCTTGACACATTTGTAGACGGTTTATTAGGAAAAAATTTGTCACATAATATAGGGAATTATATTAGGGAAATTGAATATGAAAAAATTAGCAACATTTTTGCTGGCATAATGGGTTTGGAAGAGCCTAGATCATAGAGAGTAAGATTGTTGTTATGGATTTGTTGTCATAATCAATAATAATCAATATTAAATATCAAAAAAAAAAATTGTTTAAATGGAAAGAAATTAATGTTTTTTAAGGATGTATGATATTTGTTTCGACGTATAAAGCATTCTAATCGGTCAAAAAATGGTAAAAAATGATAAAAATGGAATGAGAAAGTTAAGGAGTAATATTGGTAATTTATGGACATATGTATTTAAGAAGAAAAAAAAAAAAGTGGGTCTGGATTAGGTCCAGTGCACTAGACCCGATCAGATTGTAACACGTGTCACCATCTCAACAAGTCCAGTGCTACTGGACCCAAACCGCTCCCAAAAACAGTAAAATGTTATAAACTTATATTCCGAATATAGTGTTCTAAACAAATTATTCCTAATATATTTCTTCTACTTAACTTACAACGTTTTATCAATTATTTGTAACCATAACCATCATTGCAAAACTTTTGAAAATTAAAGTTTTCTTGTGAGTCATGTCTTCCTCTTCCTCTATTAAACCTTGATTCCAAATTTGAATCACATTTTGCATTTGGTCACTCTGACTTAGGAATTTGGCTAAACTAGATTGTCAACGGTCAAGTCAAACCTAAATGCATTAGTTGATGAGAAAATCAAGCAATCTAAATGTATTCTAAGAAGAAATTAAATTCTATAAGGATAAGGTGTAAAACATGAAACTCATGTTTTACACCATCGAATAAGTAATTATCACGTCAGTATTTTATTTAAAATTCAATACATTCTACCCCACCTAATAACATCTCAATAAATTCCCAATTTGGTTGAATTTATATATGGATATTAGAATTGATTGAGTGTGATTGTGTTTATTCTTAAATATATGATAAAATGATGTGGCATGTTGAGATTGGAGGGGTAAACATGAGTTTTACACCATGTCCTTATAGAATTTAATATCTTCTAAGAATTCAAACTTATCCTAATAGGGATGTATTTATATGTGCTAGTTTCCTCTTTTTTTCTTTTCTTAGAGTATTTTTATAAAAATTATAATTTCAATTAAAATAGTCATTTAAGTAATTGATAGCAGGGAAAAATGTCCATACACCCTTGAACTTCAAACTAGTGACCAAGACACCACTTAAACTTTTTTATTAGCCAATTTACTCCCTAAACTATACACACCTACCAAATCAATACTCCAATTAGTTTCACATTAAAACACTAACAAAATAAGAGCATGTTAGAAGCACATGACCTTTAAGAACTAACTAAATCACTATTTACATAATAGAAAAAAGAGAGATAGTAGAACCACCAGAGTTGACGTCTTGTGAGGATATTCCCTTACTGTCACGCAATTCATTTTCTTCAGCTGGAAGGTTCAAATCCTGATACCTAGTTGATGTCTTGTGAGCCTGTTTGGCCATCTCTGAGATTTTAGGCTGCCCCAGAGAGTCATTAACACTGCCAAGCTTCCTTTTATTAAAAAAGCTTGGATTAGAGATGTCGTTTCTCATTGTATCGGATACATTCTTGCTCTGGCTTTTGGTGTTTGTCTCCAAAGGCATGTCCAATTCTAATCTGCGTTGGCCACCATTTTATTGATAAAATTATTTCCGCAGAGTATTTTGAGGGTTCCCTTCTGACAATGTGAAGATAGTTGCGTTTTTGAGAATGTTGAAGTTGTCATGAATATCGTGTTATTGATGATGATTTCTCTTCCATGTGAGTCTGAAAGTTTACCAGTCTGAATAGCTAGAGACAAACTATTTTGAGCCAGAAAATCAGTTTCATCTACATTTTCAAGGAAGGCAATGGACAAGGGTTTCTTGGTTAACTCTTCAGCAAGACAATCAACAAGAGTTTTCCCCCTGAACTTTATATCATAATCATTCATTTCTTGCTGACCAAAGTTTGTGTTTAAATTAATCATCCCATCTTGGGAACTCATACCCATAGACATAAAATTTTCCTGGCTTCCATGTTATTTCTCAGCAAGGGCAAGAGCTATTTTCTTCTTACCAAGCCCATCTGGTCCAACAAAACTAAACCATATATCTACTCTCAGACTTGTTTGGTAGCAGGCTATTGTTTGGCTAATAACACAAATAGCTTCGTCTTGCCAACCAACCCTCTCAGTCAATGCTAGTGTCTTCAGGTATGAGTCAGTACTCAAATAGTTTCTTCAGGTATGAGTTGTTCGATCTTTGTTGGAACTAAGATCCAAGCTTTTCCTCTAGTGGTTCTACCGCCTCTCTCTCTCTCTCTCTCGTGTAAATAGTGATTTAGTTCATTTTTATAGGTCATGCTTTTATTCCATTATTGTTTTAACGTGAAAATAAATGGAGTATTGATTTGGTAGGTATGTATAGTTTAGGGAGTAAATTGGTCAATAATAAAGTTTAGAAGGTGTCTTGGCCACTAGTTCAATGTATAGGAAGTATTTGCACATTTTTCCCAGCATATAAACTCCATGATTCTGATACTTATATCTTTTAACTCCTCATTATCGTCAATCTGCCATGTTGACTATTCACCCATTAGTTGCTCAATTCAATGAGCATTGAAATGCTTTTCATACCCAATTCAATAGCCAAGAATTATTGTGCTTATTATCAAACATTTTAATACATTACTGTGGGGTCCAATAATTGACGGGCCAGGCCCACTTGCTGATGAAGGGCCCAGAGGCCTAAGCCGAAAAAGGTCATGGCCAGAGTTCAAGAATAGTATGGCCCAATTGGCCCGGAGAAGCAGCCGAGGACAGTGCAGTCCTCGGCTGACCCAAGAACAAGGGCAGAAAGGTAAAGGGACGTGCTTGAAGGGAAATCTAAAATATCTAAGAAGGGCTTCCTTTGCCATCTTCCCCATGCATATCTCTGCGCCTAACAGAGCCTTATCCATTAACTTTATCAACAACTCTCACGACTTAAGTCTGGGACTGATGGGACAAGCATCAGTCTTGAAAATGTCGACCCTACACGTGGACGAAGGAAATTGAACGCATGCGAGTATAAAAGAAAGAATATGTAACCTAAAGGAGGGGGCCTCCAGTCCCACTGAAAGAAGAAAGGGCTTCAGAGGCGAATACACCTGAACCATGCATAAATATCTTAACCAAAACCACCGCCGGGTAAACACGACTTAGCCTTTCGATCCCACTCTCTACAAATGATATTGTATGGGCCCATTCACATCCTGACCCAACAACCGTTATGGTTCGTTTTGGATCGTGTCCCTACAATTACTATTATGATAATCATGCAATTTTACAAGAAATCATTAAGTCCACCGAGAGAATTGCTAATGTGGCCCTTCCAACCAATGAAATAATGGCACTTATATAAATATGTGAGTCAGATTCATAATTAGCACAATAATTTAAAAAACAAAAAAATAAAAAAAAAAATAAAAAAAAACCACTTGATGATGTCACATTTGTATAAATGGCAGCATTTTATTGGTTAGAAGGTCCACTAGGAGTGGACCTAATAATTTCTCCAGTTTTACAGCTCATGTACTAAAATTTTGAAATTCATTTGAAACCTGAAATTAAATGGAAAGGTCATGCATGAGTAATATTAGTATTTATGTTAAATTTAGCTATAATTAGTTTAGACATTTTGATATTATTGCAGGTTTTATATTGGTAGTATATTACATAAATAGAATTGTCACATCTGGATATGACATGGCATGATCAATATTAAATTTAGCTATAATTAGTTTAGACTTTTTCAAATTATTGCAGGTTGTATATTGGTGGAACATTGCATAAATAGAATTGTCACATTTGGAAATGGCATGACAAGATCAATATCAAATTTATTTAGTTATAATTAGTTTAGACTTTTTGATATTATTGCAGGCCATTTGACTAATAGTATATTACTTAATACAGATTTTGATTAATACACTTAAAAGATATTGTTTTATTTTTTTTTTTTTTTTTAAATGTAAATTACAAATTTGGTCTCTATCCTTTACATCATATTTCTATTTGGTCTCTAGCCTTTCGATTATGTCAATTTGGTCCTTAACTTTTCAACGTCATATCAATTTAGTCCCTGCTATAACTATTTTCTCTCGGATGAAAATTGCTAAATTAGCAAATATTCAAAATAAAATATTAGTTTATTGCCACATCAAAATAAACTAAATTTTTATTTTGGCCGTTTGCCACTCAGTAATTTTCATCCAAAAGATAACAGTAAAGACTAAATTGACATGGTACTAAAAGGTTAGGAACCAAATTGATGCAATTGAAATGTTAGGGATCAAATTGAAACATGATATAAAAAATAAAAACCAAATACGTAATTTACCCACACAAAAAGTACCCACACAAAAAGAAGGAGACCCAACCTAGACCTGACTTACCTGCGCTAGACCCAGCCCAAGTGTGCAGGTTTCGGGTGAATGAGAGTTTGGGCCAATTCTATCAGGTTGAGTGAAGATCAGATTGGGTTCAGACCCGACCTAAACCATGCTTAGCCCTAACAGCTATCAAATTGGAATCGCATAAATTAATAGTGGGTAGCATGTATCCATGATCGCCGCACCACCACCATGAATGGGTATCAGTATTTTTGATACTTTTAGTGGTATTAAGGACAAGACGTGTGCTCGCTTTGAGTTCGTCTTCGATTATATTAAGGTAATTTCACTTTGGGTTGCAAATTGAAGTGGGAGATGGCAAATATGGCATTTCTTTTTCGGTACAAATTGTGTATGTTCTGACTTATTGTTTGGTGTATGGACAATTGTAGATTCTAGACTTGGAGGAGTCAATTTCAAAGATGAGATGGAGTTTTAATGGGTATTTGTATTTGTTATTTTTCGCCGATGCCATCACTTGACAATACCACTAGCAAGACCTTTTGACTTTGCTAAACCTTGTATGGGATTTGAAGAAGACAAGGAGGCGTTCATGGATACTCCACTTTGCTAGTGCCAGAGGCTTTCTTTGATTTTGTAGGTTGCTGTATTTTGTGTGTTTTTTTTCTTGAATATGTGTTTGAGGAGTGTTCTTTGGGTTTGGATTGGTGGTGTTCAGATCTATTGCCCTTCTCTCTTTGGATTTGTGTGAATATGAAAATTTTATTTAAATTGATTGGCTCAAAATCATTCTTATGAAGAGGATGAATCTTCTTGAGCCAAAGCTTCAAATTTTTACAAATATGCTTTTATTTTCATTGTTCTGTTTTTTTTTTTTTTTTTTTAATTGAGAAAATGATGAGGTGGGTTATGGAAGCCTAATAGACTTTATCTTAAGTGGGCAAAGTGTCAAGTGTCAAGTTTTGAACCACAGGTAAGTAAGGTGAAAACGGGTATTGTAATTTGCTCAAAAACCATACACTATCATACATTGCTGTAATCTAGTCATATGCATCTACTCATTGACAGATTTGATTCGTGTATATAATTGTAAGAGCCAGTTATGCTCGGGTAAGAACACATAATCTGATGAACAAAATCCTAAACTCAATAGAAGGAAAATGAAATGCTCCGTTTGCGCACTAAACTATGATGCATAACAATGGAACCAAGAAGCAGATTGAACAGAAGTTCACAATAAATGATATCTTGAATGTGTACATAGGTCAACAAGATGTAAAAAACAGAAGAGGGAGGGGGATGAAGATTTTTTTTTTGATAAATAACATAAGAACTTTTTATTAAAGAATAGCCAACCCAGGTACACTGGAAATGTACTACAGTGGCAGAAATTAAGGATGAGGAGATGAAGATGCTACAACCAGAGACTGTAAATTTAATGAAGAAATGCATTAGTCAATTATGTAGTTGTGTGCCAGAAAGATTACCAGTCGACTATAACTCTTCTTTCAATTCCTTTCCATTCTCAGTGGGATTAGTATTATCAACCTTGTTTTTCTCATTTTGGAGCTCTGCAATAACCTCCTCAAAAGGAGGATCTCCAGGCCTTCGAAAAGTTTGATCCCCAATCTTGATCTCATATGCCTCTGGTTGGTCCAGCAAAAACTCCCTCAACTGGGAAAATAGCAGGTAAGGATGTGAGTGTTATGAGAACACAAATATCAGAAACTCAAGATAGACAATAATTAGATAGAAAGGAGAACACAATAATTTGAAAGGAAGCAGACCATTATTCTAGCCCAAAACATATGCAACAGTTGAGGCTGGATTTACATATTCATATTGCCACAAGTTAGTTCTTGTTAATGATAAAGATCATTCATTGGTTTATTACAAGAAAAAAGAAAAAAAAAATCATATTTCCTGAATTGGCATTCGCCACTTGACTCATAGAAGAGACACAATTGCTCTTCTCATATTTTATACAGTGGAAAGACTTGAACTCTTCAAACCTCATCTCTCCAGCCCCTCTTTGGAGAAGAAAACAATATCAAGAGGAAACAATTGCTGAAGATTTTGTTTATATTTGTGAAAAGAATATCCCAACCTCCCCCCCCCCCCCCCAAAAAAAAAAAAGTGCACCACATCTAACATTGATGAGAAAATTTTCACTGGAAAAAAAGTTACAAAATAACTAACCATTTGTATTAAGAGAAGTAAAGCATACCTCGGTTGTATCTTGGCCTCTTTCAATGGTGAACAAGATTGTGCCTAGATCAATACCCATTAATCTTGCCCCAATACCTCCAGTTTTCAGAACTTTTGTCCATTTCATAGCAGTGTCAGCTACCATATCCTGATGAAAGCAAGAAAAGAACACATCAGTTGAATCCATAGCACAAGCCTCCTTCCATTTCCTTGGTAACTCAAAAAAGACTACAATATTAAAAATACATTCATTTTTCCATCAATTTAGCATCTGAAACAAAGACCAGCAAAAACAAAAATAAGCCTCCAATTCATGGTTCCTAGCTTCCAACAACAATTTTTTCTTTATAAGGAGTCGATTTCCAAAATCAGGCACCTGGAAATTCTGAAAATGTTTACAACCAGTGATATATATATATATTAGGCCATTACCACATCCCACTCCATCCTCCTCCTAGAAAATTTCAACAGTTCCCACTTCAAACTTAAAATCAAATCAAAGTCCCATGCTTTTCTTTGAGTTAACCTGTAATCCAAATCATCTTTAAAATACATAACAATATTCATTTGGCTGAAGAAAAATTTTAAAACCCAGTTTCGTTCTCAAAAGCTTTCAGTAATTAGCTCAAACCTGTGCTAAAATTATCAAACTCAGTTGGCCAAAACATACATACATTATATTATATTCAGTGACTTTCACCATAGTAATCCAAGAAAGAAATAACAGAGAGAAACCAAACCCAGATTGCATTACCTCAGTCGGGGGAGACCGGAACCGGAGCTTAACGAGTCCAATTGACGACCCGGAATGCGGATTCATCATCTCGGCCTGGATATCAGCGTCTGACATCTTCCACAAATCGGAAGGCCGGAGATCGGACTCATCACCAGAGGACGTGGATTTCTTGCCCCACTCCTTCCACGCCTCGTCCTCCTCCTCGTCGACAATGTCGTCAAGATCGTTCGTTACTTCGATCCTTCGCTTCCTCGGGCCCGCTGCCTCGGCGTGGCGGATCGGTTTGAGGTTTTGAGAAAGGAGGAAGGGGAGAATGAGGAAGAGGAGAATGGTAATGTATTTCGCCATGGATTTGCGGGGTTTTGCGAGTGTGTGTGAAATTGAAAGAATGAAAAAATGGGGGGTTTTTGTTTTTGGGGTATATATATATATAGGTTTTGAAATGGCCACAACTATTTAAATACTTTTTTTTCAAAGGCTAGGAGTGATATTGGGCCGGGCCGGACTGGGCCAGGTCGGGTTTACTGTAACCCACAACCCAACCAGATAGAAATTAGGTTTGCCTAGCTAAAACCTGACCCAACCCCAAAATTCAGGTCTATTATCGGGTTTCAGGTTGGAAAGTTTTTTTGTACTCAACCTGAAAAAATTACTTACTCTATTACTTAGACTTGCTATTTAAAAGTTGTCAAGGTTTTATTATTATTTTTAAGCTTCTATGTTGGAAGGATCTCCACTTTTTATGATAATAAATATTAATGTCTTTCTCTTTATCAAGTTAATGTATATACTTTCCTCAAAAAAAAGTTAATGTATATACTTGTTGAGGTCCAAAAAATCACTACACCAAGGTCCAAAGAAATAACACAATGGGCCATGAAAAAGTGAATTTGAAAAAGATTGAGCTTACCACACGGGGAAAGGATGATAAGCCTGTGAGAGTGCTTTTTTTCGGGATACTCAGGCCCAAGGATCCCGAGCCTGAATGAAAAAGAAAGGATTTGGTGGACTGGGCCTTGACTCACCGCAGCTAAATGGCTGTTTAAGAATCAAGTGAATGCAGAGAATACTCCTGACAACATACAAAAAAATGACAAACAAGGATATCGAGGAGTGCCAGAAATTAACAACGTAAGCTCAGAAAGAAAAGAAAAGCAGGATTAGCAAGACGATAAAAAAAAGTACTGTGGGGATCCTGGGAATTATGAAACAGTATTTCATTAAAGCATTATCTGTTTGATTACAGCAAGCTTACTAGGACGTGATACAAGGTCCAATCGAGCTCAAAAATTGCAGCCTTGAATGGCTATTTCAGCCTTCAAAACTTGCGAAGTTTGATTCTCGTTGGATCCGAGTATGTGCCATAGTTGCTTTTACAGGATATCGGGAAGTAGTATTTGTTTTCCCTTAGTATTCTCTTTCTGCCTGGACTTTCTGATAATTTTTCTAGGGAATCTCTTCTTTCTATTGTTCCTTTCTTTTTTTTCTCGCTGCTTTCTTCACAACCCATCCTCTCCTTTTATAGTGGAGTTTTTCTGGGCGTCTTGGGGAACCGTTGGTTCCCCTGTTTTGGTCTTTTGCAAACAGAGTATGTTCTGTCCTCATTATCTCGGTAAGTCCCCTTTTCCGTTTTCTCTCATTCTTTCCTTCTCTTGGTTCTGATTCCTTCGAAAGCTTCTAGTTGGCCATCCTCTTTGGGATGTGCTGAGGTATGCCCTTCTCGGCATCCTCACTTCTGGCGTCTTTTACCTTTCTGTTTCTTTCCTATTTGGGCGGAATCCTGTTCTGCTCTTTTGAAATCGTTTTGTTATCATTCTTCTTCCTTGTCTTGGTTCCCCGACGCCTTTTCTGTCTGTGCCATGAAGGGTCGCTTGCGTTCTTTTGTTTTTCTTGTTTTCTTTTTCTGTCTTCTTTCTATCGATCTGTCCTGGTCTTCTTTTTCTTTGCGCTTATTGATGGTGCCTGAGGATCCTTGCGTCTTATACTTTGCTGTGATGTTCTCTCTCTTTTTTCTTTGGTTGCTTTTCCTTTTCTGGGCTTCGAGATCCTCAGGGCCTTTCGTATAATCCCTTTGGACCTGGTCTGAGTTTTCTTTTTTCTGGGCTTAACTCACTCTTTCTTGGGCTTAGCTTATTCTTTCTTGGGCTTATTTTACTGTGATTTTTTAGACCTCAACAAAGCCCAAAACCCACATTGGACAGGCTTTAGAACTCATAAAATAAAGGGAAGAAAGAGAGAAGGCCCAGCCTGCCTAGACTAGAGAATTGGAGAAAGTCCAGTGGGAAGAACTAAAGCGGGATCCTCGAGGCTGTTAAAGGTTCGGGATCTCTAGGACGCGTGAGACGGGATTAAGACAACACAAGAAGAATACCAAAAAGGCACAAAAAACGAAGGGCAGATATGTCCTTCTCAAGCAACCAGTGATATAGCAAGAAAGCTGAAAACTTAGGATAGCCATTCATGAGTAAAGGAATGGTACCTCGGGGAACCCAGAATGAGGAGCTATAAGGGGAAGTAGCAGGGAAAACCTTCAACCCAGCAGGAATGGATTTTGCCCACTTGGGAAAAATGACAAAGAGAGAGAACGACCAAAAGCTGAGTCTGAAAAGGTGAGAAGCTTGGAAAAACGAGAAATCAAGAACTGCTCCCTAAAGCACACCCTGGAATGGAAAGTCAGCCATGGGCTTTCAAAAAAAAGCACCAAAATGAGGAAATTATGAGGAATAGGAAAAGAATCAGTCTTCTGGGTTATAGGCACATAACGGGCTCTGGTACCTAGGGGAGCAAGGGAGGGGAATCAAGAAGACCTCAGGCCCTTGGAATGACACTATAAAAAAGAATGGCAACCAACATCGAAAGGGAGGAGGGATCATAACGGAATCATAGAACAAAACTCGGTCAAAACTCAGAAAAGTAGAAAAGGAAAAAGAGACATTTCCTGGTATCCCAAACAGGCACTATAGAACATACTTGAATTCAAAGGGATTCAAATTTTGCAAGTCTTAGAGGCTTAAATGGTCATCTAAGTCTGTCATTTTTGAACTTATTTGGACCTTGTAACATGTCTTAGTGAGCATTTTGTAACTTGTAATTGAGAAAAAGGCAACGAAATATTTAATATTGACTTGAGAATCTTTAACATTTATTCGTGCCCTCTGTTATTACATTTGCTACCTTCCTTTTTACTTTTGCTTGCTATTCCAATATATTCTTGCTTTCTAGCATGTATTTCTTGTAGGATCCTTGCTCTGCGCATCACTTGGTTTGTAAACAGCCATTTAGCTGCGGTGAACCAAGTCCAATCCCTTCAAACCACAACAACCAAGCCTAGGGTCCTTGCTTCAATTCGGGCCTAGACTTTGTCAAAAAAAGGACTCTCACAATACTTAGGCAATATTTTTTTGAAATTCTTTTACTAATTTAGGGATTGACATTAATGTGAAAAATTAAATTCAATAATCTATTTATTGTCATATATGCGTAATGGTCATGATTTCTTGATTAGGCAACAACCTTTAACAATTTTTTTTTTCTTTGTGTACATCTTGACCCGATTCTCATTGAATGAGAAAATAAATTTTACCATTTTTGTTTACATCAGTACTAGGGCTTAGTTTGGAAATATACTTTCCAATAATAAATAAGATCCTTTGTATAATTATGACAAAAAAAAAAATTAAAAACAACAATTTGACTTTCACTATGGAAAATATTATCGTTAGAGTTATTCCTTTTTTGTGAAGTCCAATTAGTTTATCATCATTCTAACCTTCATTTGGATGGAAAGTATTTTCACTATTGGTATCATTTAGGAAATTATGCTACAATAAACCAAATTATGCTAAAAATTATATTTGGAAATATAGCAAGAAAAGATCATTACAATTTAAAAAAAAAAGCAATACATAAAAAACAAAATTTGACATTGAAAGTAACGGAAAAGATAAAAAAATAAAAAAAATAAAAAACCAGTCAGGTCGGGTTGGACCGAAGATCAACCCGAACCTAAGACAGACCCAAATATTGGACCCCAACCTGACCCAAGCATTCATCCAATCCACCTAAGACCCTTCAGGTCGAGTCGGTCAGGTGGGTCAAGTTGGCTAGGTCTATGCTCAACCCTAGTTAAGGCATGTGTGATATGAACCTTCTAGTTCTAGTTGTTGTTTTTTATTCTTTTAATAAATATGATAACATTATATCATATAATATGGCGATTATTCTTCACATCAAACTTTAAATAATAGATCTCTTATTTAATGACAAAAAAAAAAAAAAAAAAAAACTCTTATTTGACCACAAAAAACTTCATCAATTGTAGAGTTGAGGCATATGTGACATGAACCATTTAATTGATCGTTCACATTAACTTATGCAAAAGTCATAGTCTATTTTAGAATAATAACTTTTCTTTTTTGTTATGCATTTTTTTAAAGAAAAGTGTTATGTCTACAATGATTTTACAACATTTTTGCAACAATCATAAGTGGTAAGTTGTTACTGATTCTAATTTAAACTTATCACTGAAATTAATTTTCTACCCATTAGTAATGACCTGCCACTTATAATTTGTTGCGAAAATGTTATGACATAAAATTTCTCTTTTTCAAAATACCCACTTCTGATTATTTATTTTATACTATATTTTATTAAAATATCAATTTTTATTATTATTTTTAATTGTTTCACTCTCTTCAACACACGCAATCACCATCTACTTTTTTCTTTTCACCCTTGAGAAACACAAAATAATAATAATAATAATAATAATAAAATTATTTTGCATAAGCTATAGTGACTTATATATTTGCACAAGCACTATAGTTTGTAGCAAAATATGATTATTTAGCACACTATCAGAAACTTTCGCATCAATGGTAATTGCTCTCTATCTCAATCAAAACAATAAAGCTCTTCTTTACTTCAGTTGTGCCAAATGTTTCATTTATATAGATAAATATAATAGTTATTATATATATGGCAATACTATATTAAGCCATTTACGTATTTAGCACACAAAAATATATTAGTTATGTATGTAAATAACCATTTTAACCATTATTTAATTATATTATCATATATAGTAGCAATAATACGAAGCCATCGGCTCATTTCTCGTTTGGGAAGAAGAAAAGGAATGAAATAAAAATGAATTAAAAATAATAATTCTAGAATATTTTTCCTGTCCCTAGTTTGAGAATTTTAATGGAAGAAATAGAAATTTCATTCTTTTGTTTGGAAGTTTAAGTGAAAGGGAATGAAATAGGTAGAAGGGAATACTCATTCCTCTCGATTCCCTCAAAACCTCAAAATTTTATTCCCCTCAAAATTAGGACGAATTGGAGAAAAAGAAATTAGATTTAATGAATTTTTTACTAAAATTCTCAAAATAAATCTATATATTTAGCCATGTATTTTTAAATAGGGGTCTAAAAGTGATATTGAAATAAATTATTCCATTCACTTCCCTTTATGTTACTCCCAAATAGGGATGGCAATGGGGTGAGGTGGGGCGGAGCGGGTCCGAAGAGTGGGGTCTTTGCCCCCGTCCCACAAGATTTTGTCTTGCCCCATCCTTGCCCTACCCCGCATGACGAGGAAAATTTTTTTGCCCCATCCCCGCCCCTTGGGGCCTTGCGAAACCCCACCCCACCCCGTAAAACTCATTTTTTTTTATTAATTTTCCCTACAATTAGTACTTTTTTTAATGAAATCTATTTCATTAATAAAAATATACTTGAAATTACAACTAAATTTATCCCATCAAATCAAATCAATTTTTAGAAAAAAAAATTGAATAATATACCCAAGTATTTAACAAGACAATCATAAAAAATAATTAAAAATTAAAAATCTCATAGTATAAGACATAACAAAATAAATGCAGAAAACCACATTGGGTAAAATAAAATAAACTAATATTAATATGTTTGTTTAAATAGTAAGGTTTTAGGGTATAAAAAATTTACAATTATAACCCATAGCAACACGGGGCAGGGCGGGGACGGGAAGGGGTGGGGCAGGGTGGGTCTAAAAAGTCTAAACTCATCCCCGCCATGTCCCGTGGTGCAGGGCTAAAATCTTGCCTCATCCCCGCCCCACCACCTTTGCGAGGTAAGGAAAACTCGCGCAGGACGAAGCAGGGAGGAGCGGGTTAAGCAGGGCGGGAAAAAATTGTCATCCCTACTCCCAAACAATGTTACCTTTCATTCCATTCATTTCTTTTCCATTTATTTCCCTAAATTAAATACATTCTATTTTATTCTATTCCATTCTATTATGATCATCCAATTCCATTTCATTTCTTTATGAACTCCCAAACAAAGTCTTAGAGAGATAAGTGACGTCATCTTATTGGAAGCTAAGTTAATATAATTACCCAAGTTACAGAAATAGTTCACGTGTGTCTATTCAAGAAGAACATGTGACGCTCATGTGAATATTTATGATAATCTCCCACAGTGAGTAAAATGGAATTTTCTTTGTGTGAAGATAATAAACAAAGCACACGACAGACACGGGAATAGGAGTGGTTACTTTGTAGTTATCTGGAGAAGTTTTAGGCTTTAGCCAAAAATTAAGCAAATGGGTTAGTCGTGATACAGGCATACAGCACCTGTCATTGTTAAGACTAATGTATAAATAAAGTAAGATTTCTTTGAAATGAACAAGCGTACTCATCCATCAAACTAGAGACATCAATTCTCTAATTCCCGAAATCCAGAGGTTATCTATCTATGCTTGTAAAGTGCCTCAACTCCTAATATGAATTAGGAGTAGGCCTGTTAACTAACTTTAACTCTGTAATATGGTTACCAATACTATTATCAATAAAGTACCCGTTTGGTTTCAGCGTTGGTGCGTCTGCATTTTCATTTTCGGCGTTTTCCTCATTTTTTTTTTTTTTTTAAGCCTGCATTTGTTGATTTCTCCACGATGAACAGTGCATCCGTGCACTATTTACAGACCCACAAATTCTACTTTTCAACAACTTTTTCATTAAAAATGGATTCTACGGTACTATTCACACATTTAAAATTTATTTTGCTACAGTGTTTTCAGTTTTCAATTTTCAGTTTCAGCTTATCTATTGTGTTTCATTGTTCTTATTGTTAACTTGTGCATTTCTCAAAAAAATCCTATTGAGTTCTATAGTTACCAAACTCAAATCCTCTTTGAGCGAAATGTGCGAGGTGTTTTAATCACTGCAAGTGGATAGAAAGATTGGTTTCTACTCAAACAACTTCTCACGTAAATGTTCTTTCTCTCCCATATATTTTCTTGTCTACCATTAAGAAAGGCATATGTTAGAAGGTTGCTCTGGAACCTCCATGTGTGAAATTGTGTCTAACATGAAGGTTGCAGCAATAGTTTGATGTTGGGGGATTGTTTGACTAGAGAATTAGTCACACCAAGTTCTAATCCAAGCAGCACAAATCAGCCTTTAAGAACATTGTTTTTGCGTGATTATATATCATTGTGAGATTGTTCCATAACTCTTTTCTATTTTTTGTTTTTTGGGATACTTTGTCAATATTCATGTTACTAAGGTGACGTGGCTTGGTGTAAACCCTACACACTATTTGACATGCTTTCATCACATGCCTCACTAATATAATTTGCTTTAAAAGAAATTCTATTTCTTAAATTCCAAGAAGTTTAAATTATTAATTTGATTAAAACTCTATTACCAACCATTTCAAAAATAATAATAAAATAAACAAAAAAACTTTCATTATTTATTTTAAATTATTTTAACAATTTACATTTTCTTTTGGTTTTTAATAAAAAATTTGGTCTTATATAACATGTTTCCACAGCATCACTTTGCTGAAGTATTAGTCTTATATTTCTATAGTATTATTTTAATAAGTTACAAATAATTAGGCCAAAACATCATTTTAAAAAGTAAGTAAAGGAAAATGGACAACAATGTTACAAGCACAACAAATTTCATAACTTTTTTCATAATTTGTTGAGGTGGCAATTTGTAATTAGTGTATCGTCAATTTCATATTTGATCATTATTAATATTACTTTTGTAGTACATCAATCACAGATTAACATCTCAATTGTAATAGAAAATATTATGAAATTTGTTAAATCATGCATTTATTGGAAAGAAAATGTAAGCCTTACTCTTTAGATGACCAGGAGAAGTGTAACTACTTACTACTTAAATGTCTTGTTTTTTTTTTTTTTTTTTTTTTTTTTTTTGACTGTGACTTAAATGTCTTGTTGGAACTTGGTAACTTTGAGCCAATTTAGCCTTTCCAATCTGGTGAGGGGTGGCGCATTTCATAACTGCTACGTGTCTTGGTTTCCATTTTCTTCCTGTTTTATTCCCTTCTAATTTCATGACAAAAGATATGTTGAGTGTGTGTTTGCGATAAGCTGAATTTTTCAGCTTATCTTCACTTTCGGCTTTTTTTTTGCTATTATTCATAGGTCCCACTACATTTTTTTATACTATTCGTGAGTCCTACTGTACTATTCAACTTATTTTTGAACTTTTTTCTATACTTTCAATAAAAAGTTTTCAGTTTCAACTAAATAAACTATTCCAAATAAACACTGAAAGAAACTTTAGTTAAGGAAGCATCGATTAGGTCCCACTACATTGGGTTGTAATAAAAACTAATAAATAATCTTTACTTGAATATTGGGTGATTCTTTGGAAAAAATTTATCGATTCCAATAAAAAAAACCGAACCTTAACCAATGCACTTTGATGTTCATTAGCCAGACCCAAAAAATATAAAAGGACCATGTGAATGGAAATTATCATTGTAATATTATCGCATTGCTTTGGACCATTCTTGATTATTTATTTCTAATTTTTTAGTATTTTACACATAAAAAAGAGTCTAAATTAATATAATTAATTCTATTAAATTTATAGGCTGATGTGACAATGAAAGTAATTGTTGAATTTCATTAACATCATATACTATATAATAAAAGTTGGACTTAGACGCCGTGATTAAGGCAAGTGGCTTCACCAAATTATAGAATTCTTTTATAGATTTTTAGATTTATCAATAAATTCATTCACTTAAGTTTTTAGATAAAAACAAAAAGTTTTTGATCTTTATCAACTTCTTTAGATAAAGTAACAATAAATGTTCTAATGAACTTCTTCTTCTTCTTCTTCTTCTTCATTTAAAAAAAAAAAAAAAAAAAAAAAAAAAAATTTATAAAGTAACAATTTTACTAGCTTACATTAGTATTTTTTTTTTTTTTTTTGGGATAAACATTTATCCTACATCATCTATTTCCTAATAATAAAGTAACAAATTTAAAAGTATTATTTTTTCTTCTCATTTTTTTTTTCTTTTGGAATAAACAACAAAAATATAGCTAATATTTATTAACTTTAACGTAAACTAAAAAAATTCTAATAACAATCTAATAACATTAACTATTTTTTGGGATAAAGTTAAACAACAACAACAAATATGTAATTAACATAAACTTCTTAATTACGTAAACTTTTTTTTTTTTTTTCTGTTCATATCAAGTTATCAACTTCTTCACAACTTAAAATTGTCTAATATAAAAATGGAAGTATATATACGATTTCTTGATATATTCTTTTCTTCTCATACTTACCTTACCGATGAAACTTGAATGTATGTATTTACCTTTTTTCTTTTTCTTTTTCCATAAAATTCCCTTATTTATTTATTTTTATTTCATCAAATTGAATATGTTTTGTGTGCGGGTTGCCTTTTGTTTAAGTTATTTTTGTTAACTTTGATCTAATTTATATGCTTATGATGGTCTTCAAAATCAATTGTAAAAACAATGAATATTTAAGGTGATGTGAAATCTCCATGACTTTGTTATCTCCCCCTCGCTATCAAAGTTAATTCAATTTTCATGTGAGTATCTTTACTTTAACTCTAATTCCAAATTTTTTTAATGTTTAGAAATTAATATTGTTTGTAATTATTGAATTCAGAGTTTCTTTGTGTCTATATATTTATGTGTGTGTTATTGTGAATTTTTCTTTCATAATTTTTTTAAATTTTTTTTATAAATTTGTGTAGTTTTAATTTGTAAATACGAGATGATTGCTTGGGGTTAAAGTAAAAATATTAGGTCAATTTTAATCATGATTCATGCAATAGTAGGGTGTTAGATGTTGATATTAATTTTATGCTTATTTACATTAATTAACATTAACATCTTTGCATGTTTAGTGTTGATATTAATTTGACACTTTGAGATGCAAGTGCTTCATTATAATTAAATATAAATATTATCATGCTGGTATGTTATAATTATTATTTGTTGTTCTTCATCCTACTTCACCTTAATTTTTATTTGAATAAGTAGACACGTTTGGTAGATTGTAAAGGTAATTACATAGGAATAGAAATGGATATTACAATTGTAAGGGCGGAGTTTGGGGCCCAAGCCCAGCAAGCAGGCGATTCTGGCCCAAAAGACCCTCAACAATGAATTTGTAGAGAGTGGGTTGTAGAACTAGGTCTTGACAGAGTAAACGTAATTGTTAGTAAGCCATGCAATCATTTGAACGTGAGGATGTTTCATTAAGTTTCCTGGGATAACAGTCCATGGGACTATATCTTATGCTTTGTTTACAGAACTTTTCTCTCTCTCTCTCTCTCTCTCTTTTCCTTGCTTTTTTCTCTCCCGTTTCCGATCCCCTAGTCATGGGGATTTTCTTCTCTTATATAGCACCCTTCAATTGGTTATGGCCCTACACTTGTTAACCATCTGGGCCTCTACTTGAGTGCCTATCTCATAGGACACCCCCCTTTTCTATGAGTTGCACTGGCCAAGATAATACTATTCTCCTGTCTTTTCTACATTAATGCGGCTGGAAAAGTAGCTTCCTTGCATTTAATGCGGCAGTTGTGGTTGCCCCCTGAGCGTCTAGCATTTCCCCTCGATTTGGGACAATTTCCCACCATGTGAAGGGTGTGCGTTAGACTCCCATTTGGTGCGTCCGAGGAGACACTCCTCCTCGGACGCCTCTTAAACAAGCCCGGTCCGGCCCAACAGGGTTGGGCTGGAAGTCCTCTGGCCATGTCTTCACTTCCTGTTATGGCTGGGCTCCGCATGGGTACCAAGGCCCACTGTTGACTGATGAATTTTACCCCCACAATAGCCCCTCAAAATTCCGACTCTTTCTTCTTGATCCGAGGAGGAAAGGCGGGATTTTGATACCTACTGGATAGTTCGCTGTGGATCCCCACTTCACCCGTGCTGGGGTGTGCCCTCACGTGCCTCATTAATGCAGCAGGCATTTAATGACCCGGGGGGGGGGGGGGGGATTAATTGCAGCTTTTGGAGCCTTACGCTCTTTCAATCCAACGGCTGGAGATCAGATCAACGGTGGACACTATTTCATTTGCTCTAGGCGGGAGCATGTCTGTCCAACTCCCTCTGAGTATATAAGGTTTTAAAGGCGTCCGTTCCTTACTTTTGACGAACGCTCCAGTATTCAAAACGTCTCAGCGCCTTCTCCTTCAGCACGCTCTTACCTTCGCCGTCATTCCCTTGAAGATTCCGTCGAGTTTCTTACCTGTAAGTGCGCGCAATTTACCTTCTCCTTCTTTGTTACTCTTCTTTAGGCAAACTCCCTTCGTGTTGTCTAGGATTAGGGGGAATGGGTAGGCTTGAAAAAATGGTAGACTCTCCGTCCGGTATGGCGGGCTTCAGGGCGAAGTATCGTATTCCTCCGGAGGTAGGCCTAGAGTATTGCCACCAAGAGGAAATTTTGTTCAAGAGGAGAACAGGGGAGGTCGCAATTCCAATGATAGCCTTCGTCGAAGGAGGAATGACGATTCCAATGGGGAGAATAACTAGGGACTACCTACGTGGTCATAGATTGGCCCCCCATCAGTGCACCGCGAACCTGTTCCGTATCCTGGGGTGCGCCGACACCTTAAACAACCAGATGAACCTCGGCCTTTCATGGCACGACGTGGTTCATCTCTATGAATGCCATAAGCTCGGCGACTCATACTACTTAAAGTCCAGGACTGACGAAGTAAGGTTGATATCTTGCCTTCCCAAGTCCAGCAAAGGTTTGAAGGACGACCATCTGATCGTCTCCGGACCATGGCATGACGGCATTCACTGTCCGACTAGGGCGGGAACGCCAGGTGGGGTGTCATAGAACTAGATTCCATGGGGAGGACCCTAGTTTTGAGCTCTTCCCCCCCCCCCCCCCCCCCTTTTCTTTCTTTCTTCTTTTTTTTTTTTTTTTTTTTTTTAAATTTTAAAGTTGTTGGTTTGGTTGCATGCCTCCTCGGACTAACGTAAACCCTTTAAGGGCCTTTGTAGACAAGGAGCGGACATCCCCTCGGCTGAGCTGGGTCAACGTCCCGGCTCTAAATTACCTCCTGAGATCTGAGATTTTCGTAAGCGAGGACGGACAGTTGCGGTCGACTCCTTTGATTTTGGACTACGTTCCCCTCACTCGATCCTTGGTAGACGCCGGCCAAGCTACAAGGGCTGGCAGTCCAAGATTGGCACGTATTGACGTATCCATACCAGGGTTCCCTGCTTCAACAAACTTACCTCCTGTTCAACTGCCTGCCCAACGCGCCTTTCCCGCAGTGGTTATCCCGGAGGAGGAGGCTGGTTCTTCGCATTCATCCTTAGAGGAACAAATAGACCAGTTCCAATTTACCGAGGAGGGAGAGGTGTCGGCCAGGGTAGTAAAGCTCTCGGACTCCGACGACGATTTAGACCGTGCTTCAGCGGCTCCTGACACTGGTTTAGTCATCGAACAAGTTGATACCAGCGAAGAGCCTGAAGAAGAAGGAATGGATTTGAAGCCAAGGACTGGCCTCAGGGGCTTTCTATCTAACAGGAGCAAGGGGCAGTTCTCTAAGGACGTCTCGAAGGAACAAACCGCTCCTAAGGCTCCTGCTCCTCCTCTCCCTCCCACGTCAGACGCGGGGCTGCAGCCTATGCCTAACTTAAGGCGAAAAAGGTCTGTAGAAGAAACGGAGGAGGAAGAGATTGGCCGTGAAAAGGCCAGGCCTCAGAAGAAGGGCAACGAGACGAAAGAGCCCCGAGAGAAAAGGACTAGGTCCACTAACAGCCGATACGAGGCGGCCATTCGTAGGGAACAACGAACATGGTCGCCGCGGATCGAATTAGACGGCGCCCCGATCCCTTGGGATGCAACCCTATGGGAATCCCAACGAGGGCAGGCATCATTCTTGGCCGAGGCCCTGCAGCAGCCTCTTCTCTTGCCTCGTGATATGGAGGGTCTCAGAAAGACTCGCCAACCAGACCTTTTCATGTCATTGAAGAGGGACATGGTCATGGTAAGTGGAATCTTCTATCTCGTCTCTATATTGTGTACCCTCTTATCGTCATGTTTTAATAGGGTTTTTATTTCCTTCCGAGCGCAGGTCACTCAACAAATTTTTGTTGCTGAGGAATGGGCCAAGAAGGCTCGTGAGGACTTGCATAGGGAGGCTCAGTCCCGCTCTGCCGCCGAGAAGGCCGCTGGCGATCTCAAACAGGATTTTGATCGCCAGAATAATGAAATAAAGGAGGTGAAGAAGGCTCATACGAGTGCGGAGGCTGGCCTTAAGAATGCTGAAAAGCAAGCTGACGATCTGCGCATACAGCTCCGCCAATCTGAGGAGAAACTTACGACGGAGCAGCAGGCGATTTCAACGCTCAAGGCTGAGCTTGCAAGGACCAAGGAGGAGGCCCGCTTGGCCAGGGAAGCTGCCGAGAAGGCCGTGGCGGCCTCATATGAACGTGGAGTCCATGATACTGAGGTTAGGCTGGCCGAGGAAGTTGCCATCGTCTGCAGGGAATACATCACCACGTTCTAGGGTGTAGCCCTAAATCGGGCAGCTGTCCCAGCAGATTCTAATCTCAGGAAGGCTGAGAACATCTTTTTCCCGGAGGACATACGCGAGATTCCTGATGAGGTTGCCTCCAAAGAGCCTCTTCCAACAGACTCCTCTATTCCCGAGGCTGGGGGCACGGAGCAGGCCTCGCAGGGCAAGTCACCCGAGGACAACCTTTGTATTAGTGAGATTCTTGCACAGGCCAAAGAGATTGCCCCGGAGACCCAAGCAGCAGATGATCAGCCCGCTCCAACTCAGGGCTCTTAGGAAAGTAGTGTAGGATTTTATTTGTTTTACTTTTCGTGTTTTGTTTTGTTTTGCGTTGTTAATGTTTGTGAACAGAACCGTTTTTGGGTTTGAATGATAAAGGTTATTTCCTTTCAGATATCGTTGTTTTATTCTTTTCTGTTTTCATCATGAATGGATGTCTGTTCTGTCATTTACTGTTGAAAGTTAAGTATAAATGAATGAATTCGTGAAAATAATGATAGTTCATAATTAGACAAAAATGGCTGCGAAGTTAATTTTTCCCAAGTCTGTGGCCGAGGAGCCATGCAGGACTTGGGTTCTGTTGAACACTTAGTGAGAATAATATCGCGGTTAATTTCCACCAAGTTTGTGGCCGAGAAGCCATGCAGGACTTGGGTTCTGTTTAACACTTAGTGAGAATCGCTTCGCGATTAATTTCCCCCAAGTCTGTGACCGAGAAGCCATGCAGGACTTGGGTTCTATTTAACACTTAGTGAGAATCGCTTCGCGGTTAATTTCCCCCAAGTCTGTGGCTGAGAAGCCATGCAGGACTTGGTTTCTGTTTAACACTTAGTGAGAATCGCTTCGCGGTTAATTTCCCCTAAGGCTGTGGCCGAGAAGCCATGCAGGACTTAGGTTCTGTTTAACACTTAGTGAGAATCGCTTCGCGGTTAATTTCCCCCAAGTCTGTGGCCGAGAAGCCATGCAGGACTTGGGTTCTGTTTAACACTTACATAAGTAACTGTACAGCAATACGGCATCAAAGATTATATCTTTCATTAATAACAGTACCTTTTCAGGTTGTTTACATTCCAAGGGCGTGGCACTACACGTTCGTCCAAGTCTTCCAAAAAGTAGGCTCCTATGCCGGCTACAGAAGTGATGCAGTACGGTCCCTCCCAATTTGGTCCGAGCTTTCCCCATGCGGGGTTCCTCGCAGTGCCTAAGACCTTCCTCAGTACTAGATCCCCAGGCGCTAATGGTCTGGACTTCACCTTGGCGGCGTAACCTTGCTTGAGCTTCTGCTGATAGTTAGCTAGGTGGACCATCGCACCTTCCCTTCTTTCGTCGATGAGGTCCAAGCTCTTTTCCAGAAGTTTGTTATTGGTAGCGGGGCAGAAGGTGGTGGTCCTCTGAGTTGGGAAGTTCACCTCCAGTGGAATGACAGCCTCGGCCCCATAGGTCATTGAAAAAGGGGTTTCCTCTGTGGACCTACGAGGCGTGGTACGGTATGTCCATAAGACATGGGCTAACTCCTCTACCCATCTTCCTTTCGCATCATCTAGTCTCTTTTTCAGTCCATTCATTATGGTTTTATTGACGGCTTCCGCTTGTCCATTACTCTGGGGGTAAGCTGGTGTGGAGTACCGGTTAACAATTCCTAACTCACTACAGTACCTTCTGACGGCTTCGCTATCAAACTGGAGCCCGTTGTCCGACACCAGGGTGTGCGGGGTGCCGAACCTGGTGACTATATTTTTCCAGAGAAACTTCTTGACATCGACGTCCCTAATGTTTGCCAGTGCCTCAACCTCCACCCATTTGGTGAAGTAGTCGGTGCCGACGAGAAGAAATTTTATGTTCCCTGTTGCCTTGGGGAATGGACCAAGTATATCTAGGCCCTATTACGCAAATGGCCAGGGACTGGACAATGGGTTTAGCTCTCCACCAGGCTGGTGTATGCTCGAAGCGAATCTCTAGCATTGGTCGCACTTCTTCACATAATCCAGGGCTTCTTTATGCATGCTCGGCCACCAATAACCCAGCGTTAAGGCTCTGTGAGACAAAGACCTACCCCCCGTGTGACTTCCGCAAATTCCTTCGTGTAACTCTTCCAGGATGAGTTCAGCAGCCTCTGGGTGCACACACAGCAAATGCGGCCCCGAGAACGAGCGTCTGTAAAGCTTGGAGTCCTCCGACAACCAGAATCAAGTAGCTTTTCTCCTGATTTTGCTAGCCTCAACCTTATCATCTGGCAAGATGTCGTGCTTTAAGTACCGAACGATAGGGTCCATCCAGCTCGGTCCTGCCCTGATGTTATGTATTCCAATCCCATTGGCCCTCTGTTAGTGGACGGAGGATCTCTTCTACCAAAATGACTCAAGGTAGGGGTTGAGCCGAGAAGGTAGCCAACGTCGCGAGAGAATCAGAATGAGTGTTCCCACTTCTAGGTACGTGTGTCAAGCGGAAGTGATGAAAATGGGTCTGCAGGTGCTTAACCCGAACTAGATACTCTTGCATTATTTCGTCCTTCGCCTCCATGTCTCCATTTACCTGCCCCACAATAAGTCTTGAATCCGAGAACATGTCTACGGATTTCCCCCCCATTTTCCGAATCATCCCCATTCCCTCCAATAGCGCCTCATATTCGGCTTCGTTATTCGTGGCTAAAAAACCGAGTCTCAATGACTTCTCTATTGTTATCCCTTCAGGTGAGAGCAGGACAAGTCCTAACCCTGAGCCCCTTTGATTCGCTGCGCCATCAATGTATGTTTTCCACAAGGTGTGTCCACGCAGAGAAACTGTGCTGATCACCTTCTCATCAGCCCCTAGTAATACCGACACCTCTTTTCCTTCTAGCGTGGGCTCCGTAAATTCTACCACTAGGTTGGCGAGGACTTGGCCTTTTACAGCGGTGCGTGGCATGTACCTAATGTCGAAGGCGCCCAGAATCGTTCCCCACTTTGCAATTCTGCTTGTGTAATCGGCGCTGCACAGGATGGACTTTAAAGGGAGCTGAGTTAACACTACTACGATGTGTGCTTGAAAGTAGTGGGGAAGCTTTCGTGTGGCCTGTACGATGGCCAAGATTGCCTTTTTGAGGGGAAGATAATGGGTTTCTGCCTCCTGCAGTGATTTGCTAACGTAATAGACTGGCCGCTGTGTGCCGTTGTCTTCTCGGATTAGCACCAAGCTTACTGCATGTGGGGCTACTGCGATGTAGGCAAACAAAACTTCGTCAGCATCGGGACTGGACATAATTGGTGGTTGGGCGAGGTATTCCTTTAGCTGTTGGAAAGCTATAGCGCACTCCTCATTCCACTCAAATCCTTTCCACTTGTGTAATAAGAGAAAAAATGGCCTGCATCTATCTGCTAAGCGCGAGATGAAACGGTTTAAGGCAGCTATCATACCGGTAAGCTTCTGGACTTCTTTAGGGTTCCGAGGAGGCCGCAAGCTATGGATGGCTCTTATTTGATCAGGGTTAACCTCTATGCCTCTGTGAGTCACCATATAACCCAAGAATTTCCCTGATCTCACTCCAAATGAACATTTGGTTGCGTTCAGTTGTACCTTGTAATTTCTCAGTATTTGAAAAACGTTGCCGAGGTCTTCAATATGGTCGGGAACCAACTTGCTTTTAACCACCATGTCGTCTATGTACACTTCAACGCTTTTACCCATCTGCTGTTCAAACATCCTGGTCATCATCCTTTGATAGGTTGACCCGGCATTCTTCAGGCCGAAAGGCATCACCTTATAGTGATAATTCCCAACTGGGGTGACAAAAGCAGTCTTCTCCTGGTCTTCGACAGCCAAGGGTATCTGGTGGTAACCTTGAAAGGCGTCTAGAAAACTCATTCTAGGGTGTCCAACAGTTGAATCTACCAACCGGTCTATCTGGGGCATAGGGAAAGGATCCTTTGGGCAAGCCTTGTTTAGGTCTGTGAAGTCTACGCAGACCCGCCATTTCCCGCTCTTCTTTTTTACCACTACCGTGTTGGCTAACCATTCGGGATAGAAGACCTCTTTGATAGCCCCTGCTTTCTTCAATCTTGCGACCTCTTCCCTTACGGCGTCGGTATGTTCTTTCAACGTTCGTCGAAGAGCCTGCCTCTTAGGTGTTATAGTCGGGTTCACATTAAGGTGGTGGCAGATGAAATCTGGGTCGACCCCGGGGGCCTCATACGGGTCCCAAGCAAACACATCTACATTCCGTCGGAGAAAAGCAATCAGTGCTGACTTCTCCCGGGGCGGTAGTTCCGAACCGATTTGAAAAAACCTCTCAGGGTCAGATCCGACAAGTACTTTCTCCAACTCCTCACAGTTCAACTCCATGGCTGGTCCTCCACTGCCCGCAGTTGGGACCGCAGTCATTAATTGCTATAAGCCGTTCTCGGCTAAAGTGGAAGGTTTGTTATTTGGTTGTCGTGAGATTGCCGACACCATGCATTGTTTAGCCATTCCCTGGTTCCCTATTATTTCTTTGATTTGACCCCCTGACGGGTACTTGACTTTTTGGTGCAAGGTTGACGACACAGCCCCTAGTGCATGAAGCCATGGCCGGGCCACGATAGCTGTGTAGGGGGAGTATGCATCTACGACAATGAAGTCCACTTCTACCACGTCTGAATCTGTTTGCACAGGCAGCCTGATCATGCCCTTCGGGATGACGATTTTCCCTTCAAAGCTAACCAAGGGGGAATCGTAGGGCGACAAGTCCTCCTGCTTCAAGTTCAGCCCCTTATACAAATCAGGGTACATTACCTCCACGGCGCTGCCTTGATCAACCAACACCCTCTTCACGTCATAACCCTCTATTCTGAGCGTGACGACTAGGGCATCGTCGTGGGGCTGAATAGTTCCCTGCTTGTCTTCCTCCGTGAACCCGATTACTGGCGTGGCACTCACTCTGGCTCTCTTGGATTCCCTGTCGTCTAGCTCAATTGGGAAACTGCTTACTGACATTACCCTGAAAGGGACAAAGCCTGTCCTTCCAGGTGCGGCGAGAATAACATTAATCGTGCCAATGGGTGGCCTCAACGTACTTTGTCTGGTTTCATTGCTCGATGGTCCCTGCCATCCTTCTGGGCTATGCAGCAGATGTCTCAGCTTCCCTTCTCGGACGAGCCGATCTAAATGGTTCTTCAGGTTTCTGCAATCATCAGTAGTGTGACCCGGCTCCTGATGGTATGCGCAATACAGGTTCTGATTGCGCTTCAAAGGATCACCAACCATCTTGTTCGGCCACTAAAAGAAAGGCTCATACTTCACCTTCTCTAGGATTTTGTGAAGAGGTTCTCGGAACACAGCATGGACTGCCTGAGCCCCAGTAGATCTGGACTGCTCTACATAGTCCCTTCTCGGCCTGTTACTGTTGTTAAATCGTTCCGACCTGAAGTCCCTCCTCTCCTGGGGGACGACCTTCACTTTACCTTTCCCCATCTGCTGGTCCTCCTCGACCCTTTTGTACTTGTCAATTCTGTCCATGAGTTGGCGCACGCTGGTAACTGGCTTTCCAGTGAGGGACTTTCTTAAGCCATGTTCTGTCGGCAAGCCCCTTTTGAACATACTGATGGCGACGTCATCATAATTCCCCTCTATCTCGTTATACATTTCCCAGTATCTATCCGAGTAGGCCTTCAGTGTCTCTCCTTCCCGCATGGACAAGGATAAGAGGGAATCGAGGGGCCGAGGGACTCTAGTGCTGGTGATGAAACGGGAACCAAAAGCCTGCGTCAGCTGTTTAAAGGAATCTATGGAATTCGGCTGGAGGGCATCGAACCATCTCATCGCCATGGGTCCCAAGCTAGATGGGAATATCTTACACATTAACGCCTCATCCCTGGTATGGACGGTCATCCTCTGATTGAATTGGGTTACATGCTCCATTGGGTCAGTCCGACCATTGTATATAGCAAACGTTGGTTGATGGAACCGCCGAGGAAGCACTGCACTCTCTATTCTACGTGTAAACGGCGACTGGGAAATGTGATCTAGGGCCTTACTCATGGCATCGTTGGCCAGGCCTTGGTAAGATGGGCTTTTGTGGCTGCGTTTACGAGGCCTCTCTTCCTCGTAGGAAAAGGTCTCGCTCGGAGGGGTTCTTGATCTTCGCCGGTATTCGTTATCCTCGTCACTGCTAGTGCCCGAGCCGGGTGAAGTACGTTTCTGCTGTGCTTGGCACAGCTTTTTCTTCAAATCATCAATCTCTTGTTGTAAAGCCTTTCGATCGTTTTGCTTATGGGATGCATGATCCTTCCCTTTTGAGTGGCTTTTACTCGTGTGAGAGGTGTTCACGCTGCCCTCTCGCTAATTATCGTGGTCTTTCCCTCGTTCGATATTTAAAAAATTGTCCTGCCGTTGAGAATCTGCACGTCCAGTTTGGCGCGGGCCTGATCCTTCCATTTCTTACTATTTCACTTGTCAAGACACAAATTCTCCCCACAGACGGCGCCAATTGTAAGGGCGGAGTTTGGGGCCCAGGCCCAACAAGCAAGCGATTCTGACCCAAAAGACCCTCAACAATGAATTTGTAGAGAGTGGGTTGTAGAACTAGGTCTTGACAGAGTAAACGTAATTGTTAGTAAGCCATGCAATCATTTGAACGTGAGGACGTTTCATTAAGTTTCCTGGGATAACAGTCCATGGGACTATATCTTATGCTTTGTTTACAGAACTTCTCTCTCTCTCTCTCTTTTCCTTGCTTTTTTCTCTCCCGTTTCCGATCCCCTAGTCATGGGGAATTTCTTCTCTTATATAGCACCCTTCAATTGGTTATGGCCCTACACTTGTTAACCATCTGGGCCTCTACTTGAGTGCCTGTCTCATAGGACACCCCCCCCTTTTCTGTGAGTTACACTGGCCAAGATAATACTATTCTCCTGTCTTTTCTACATTAATGCGGCTGGAAAAGTAGCTTCCTTGCATTTAATGCGGCAGTTGTGGTTGCCCCCTGAACGTCTAGCATTTCCCCTCGATTTGGGACGATTTCCCACCATGTGAAGGGTGTGCGTTAGACTCCCATTTGGTGCGTCCGAGGAGACACTCCTCCTCGGACGCCTCTTAAACAAGCCCGGTCCGGCCCAACAGGGTTGGGCTGGAAGTCCTCTGGCCATGTCTTCACTTCCTATTATGGCTGGGCTCCGCATGGGTACCAAGGCCCACTGTTGACTGATGAATTTTACCCCCACAACAATGAATACAAAATACTGTAATGTTTATTACTATTCATTTATTTGGTGACAACACAATAATAAAATCTTGAAAACAATGGAATGAAAGCATTTTAAATTAAACTTAAGATATATTTTAAGAAATATCTTACTCATATAATTATATTTCCTAAAAAATAATATTTTTTTTTAAATTTGAAAGAGATATTAGTTATTTTTTATGATATATTTTTTTTATGATTGTTATGTACATATGAAAATTTTGTTTATTTAGAAATATATTAATTGTAGAAATTAATGCAAATACTGAGGAATAACTATTGCATCCATTTTAGAGATAAATAGTTATTCCTTATTTTAAAGAATAACTATTCATGAAGAATGACTATTTATTGTAATAAAAATATAACCAAACTACTGAATAGCTAAATCATAGGAATAACTATTACATTATCGTGCTTATTACAATTTACCAAACATGTCCTAAAAGTTATGTCTTAGTCCGACCAAGTATATCATTTCTCTTCAATCATTAATTAGTTTTTCTCAATAAAATTATTCATGTTATAAGTTTATGACCAAAACCGTGCAAAGCCCAGCCCATTAACTACTAAAAGCTTTTAAAAATTTAAAACTTGCTATAATCTTTAAAATATTTTTACTATTTTATTTGTAATTAAATTTAATTATATTGTCAAATTTTTTTTTTAAATTTATATATAATTTTTTATCAAACCGTACATCGCACGGACATAATACTAGTAATAAATAAATAAAAAGGCAAATTTATCCTTATTAAGTTTCATTTCATGGCAAATTTGTTCGAAGAATCTAGCCTATTGCCCCTATTTGGCAAAAAAATTTGGCAATATGCCCCTGTTTGCAAACTATATAGGTGTGTGCCCCTGTTTTGAAACTCGATTACCTTAAAATCGAGTTATGCCCGATCAAACTTAAAAAAAAAAAAAAAAAAAAAAAAAAAAAAAAAAAAAAAAAAAAAAAAAAAGAAAAAACTTGATTTTATGGAGATCGAGTTCCAAAATGCCACTGTAGGGCTTTAAAACGCCACTATAAGGCTAAAAAACGCCACTATAGGGCTCCCTCAACCTGCCATAGGACAATCACACTTGGAAAAAAAACCCTGTAGGAAAACGCCGCTATAGGGCTTTAAAACATCACTATAGGGATAAAAAATGTCACTATAGGGCTCCCTCAACTTGCCATGGGACAATCACACTTGGAAAAAAAAAATTGCAGGAAAACGCTGCTATAAAGTTTTAAAACGTTACTATATGGCTTAAAAACGCCACTATAGGGCTCCTTGAACTTGGTATGGGGTAATCATATTTATAAAAAAAAATTTGCAGAAAAACGCCGCGCTAGGGATTAAAAATATAGAACTTAAAAACGCCACTATAAGGCTTCTTGAGCCTTGTATGGAGCGATTACACTAAAATTTTTTTTGCATGGAACTCAATTTCTAGGAACTCGAGTTCCATGCATTTTTTTTTTTTTTTTTTTTTTTTTTTTTTTTTTTAAGTTTGATCAAGCATAACTCGATTTTCTGCAAATCGAGTATTTAATTGAAACTCAATTTTAAGGTAATCGAGTATCAAAACAGGGACACGCCCCTATATAGTTTGGAAACAAGGGCATATTGCTAAATTTTTTATAAAAAAATGGGTAAAATGCCAGAATCTCCAAATTTGTTCACTTTTTCAGTGTAAAACATTCTTTTTTATAAGTATTTTCCCCACTTTCAGATGTTTGGAGCAACTAAAAGATTTGGTCAAAACCAAAGTACCAAACACTTTCAGCTAGGCAAGAATAACTTGGTTGAGCCGTGAAGGGACTGAAAATGGTTTACACCCCTCCCCATGTTTCCAAAGTCTCACAACCCACTCCCCTGCCAATTCTTTTGTTGTGCAAATCCCACCACCAGAGCAGTTCATCACAACCGAGTCCCCCACCAATTTGTCTATTTCACAAAGCCCCATCCTTTCCAATCGCTAATCAACAACATATCTTGCCAGAACATGTATCTTGAATTCCTGATTCTTGGATTCTGATTCAGTGCTCTGCCTCCACCTGCAATTTGGTTACTAGTCCTAATAAATCTCCGTCACTTACTGTAACTTTGAGAATTGTCTATCAACTAATGTGTTTGGGTCCTAATTTGAGTGCAAAAATCTAGTATGCTCGTAATTCTGCGTATGATTGAAACTTGACATTTTCTTTTTATTGTTTTCTTTGTGGTAGAGGTTATGCGTTGTTTTTCTTAAAGGATATTTTCAAAACGTGTTTTGGAGAAAAATTGTGACTTTGGTGTGGTGGGTATGAGGTCGTAATTTGGCAGTAGAGAGAGGTGGTATTAGTGGTACGATGGGAAATTGGGCTGGTTCATGGCAGTTTCAAAGGAGAGAAGCAAATGGGTGCATTTGATACAAGAACAATTGCTATTAATACAAAAAGTAAAAAGTTGTAATTAAATAGGTTCTATTGATTGTGATGAAAAACAAATCTTGGTGGCTAAGGTAATATATCTGGATATTTATTCTCTGCGTCATTAAATAAATCAGTTGTCTGATATTAAACCTTGGTTCCCACTCCCCTGTGTGTGTGTGTCTATGTCTTTCTCTCAAAAAAAGCAAAGAAGTGGGTTATCCCACATTGCCTAGTTGTGTGTCCCTATACAGGTTTAAAGCCTTCACACAGAATTCAAGAGTTATCGGCTTTTGTATATTGTGAGTTGTGTGATATTAAACCTTGGTCACTCCCGTGTGTGTGTGTGTGTGTTAGTCTATGTCTTTCTCTCTCTCAAAAAATTTAAAAAAATAAAAAAATAAAAAAAATAAAAAAAAAAGATCATATACGCTATCATACATTGCTGTTTAGGGTGTTAATTGTAAGAGCCATTTATGCTCAGGTAGGAACATATAATCTTATGACCAAAATCCTAAATTCCGTAAAAAGGAAAACTAAATGCTATGTTTGCACTAAACTTTGATGCTTAACAATGGAGACAAGAAGTAGACTGAAAAAAAGCTCACAATAAATGATATCTTGAATTTGTATATAGGTCCACAAGATGTAAGAAAGAAGAGGGAGGGGAATGAAGATGCTACAACCAAAGATTGCAAATTTAATGAAGAAATGCATTAGTCAGTTATGTAGTTGTGTACCAGAAAGATTACCAGTCAACTACAACTCTTCTTTCAATTGCTTTCCATTCTTAGTGGGATTAGTATTATCCACCTTGTTTTTCTCATTGTGGAGCTTTGCAAGAACTTCCTCTAAAGGAGGATCTCCAGGCCTACGAAAAGCTTGATCCCCAATCTTGATCTCATATGCCTCTGGTTGGTCCAACACAAACTCCTTCAACTGGGAAAACACAAATATCAGAAACTCAAGATAGACAATAATTAGACAGAAAGGAGAACACAATAACTTGAAAGGAAGCAGGCCATTATTCTAGCCCAAAACACATGCAACAGTTGAGACTGGATTTTTACAAATTTATATTGTCATAGGGAAATTTGTTCTTGTTAGTGATAAAGATCATTTGTTGGTTTATTAAGAGAAAAACAAAACAAAAAGAACATATTTCAGGAATTGGCATTTACCACTGGACTCATACAAGAGATAAAATTGCGCTTCTCATATTTTTTAAAGTGAAAAGACTTGTAGTCTTCAAACCTCATCCTCCCCACCCCTCTTTTCGTGAAGAAAACAATTGCTGAAGATTTTGTTTATATTTGTGAAGAGAATATCTACCCCAAAAAAAAAACAAATGAACCACATCTACTATTGATGAGAAAGCTTTCACCGGAAAAAGTTACAAAATCTCTAACCTTTTTGGATTAGGAGAATTAAACATACCTCAGCTGTATCTTGGCCTCTTTCCATGGTGAACATGATTGTGCTCCGATCAACACCCATGAATCTTGCTCCGATAGCTCCAGTTCTCAGAACCTTTGTCCATTTCATAGCAATCTCAGCTACCATGTCCTAATGAAAACAAGAGAAGAACACATTTTACCATCAGTTGAATCCATAGCACAAACCTCCTTCTACTTTCCTTGTAAAAATAAAAAAAAAAAACATTCTTTTTCTTCTTTCTTCATTTCTGTTTTAAGCCATCCCCTTCAATTTTTTCTTTATAAGGAGTCAATTTCCAAAATTGGGCACCTGGAAATTCTGAAAATGTGGCACATCCCACTCCTTCATCCGCTTAGAAAATTTCAAAATTTCCCACTTCAAACTAAAATCAACTAAAGTCTCAAATTTTTCTTTGAATTAATTTGCAATCAAAATAATATATTCATCTAGCAACTCATTACTCACTAAATTCACATATCTAAAGAAGAAAAATTTTAAAAACCCAGTTTAGTTCTCAAAAACTTTCACTAGTTAGCACAAACGTTCATAAACCCATACTCAAATTATCAAATTTAGTGGCCGAAACATACGCATATATATTCAATGACTTTCACCATAGTAATCCAACATAGAAATAACAAAATGAAACAAAACCCAGGTTGCATTACCGGAGTCCGTAGAACGCCGAGCCGGAGCTTAACGAAACCCATTGACGGCCCAGAATGCCGCTTCATCATCTCGGCCTGGATTTCGGCCTCCGACATCTTCGACAAATCGGAAGGCCGGAGATCGGAGTCAGCAGAGGGCGTGGATTTCTTGCCCCACTCCTTCCAGGCCTCGTCCTCCTCCTCGTCAACGACATCGTCAAGATCGTCCGTTATGTGGATGCTTCGCTTCGCCGCGGCTTCGGCTTCGCGAACCGGTTTAAGGTTTTGAGAAAGGAGGAAGAAGAGGAGAATGGTTATGTATTTCGCCATGGGTTTTGGTGGTTTTGTGTAAGAAATTGAGAGAGGTTGGGGTTTTACTGTTTTAGTTTTGAGTATATATAGGTTTTGAAAGGGAGTGAAAAGTGAAAAATTTTTAAGCTGCGCACTAGCGGTGCATTTTAGAGTTAAGGCATGTGTGACATGAACCTTCTAATTGTTTTGTGCCTTTTTCTTTTTTTTCTTTTTTTAATTAATAAATATGATTGAATTTTAACATGAATTCTTGAATATGAGAATATCCCATCTCTTATTTGGGAAAAAAAAATGGTGGCCAATTAAACTAATTGGAATACATGTTTTGTACCTTCTTGACATAAGCATAATAAGTACACAACATTTTTTATAATTGTTGATATTGTTTACCGTGAAAATTCGACTTATAAGTGAAGGTGGTTATAATTAGTGTAGATAGTAGGTATACAACTTTTTTCATAATTGTTGATATTATTTATGGTTGTGGCTCCACTTATTAGTGAGTGTGGTCATAGTACCACTTGGTTTTTCAAATACAAATTGTACTTGCAAAAAGAAAATTATATAAATAATTAGTTTTACTCTAATATATTTTGTATAATTACAAAAAGTTATTGACCACCACAACTTGAGAATCTCAACATTTTGAATTAGAATAATGCTACTATTTTGTTCTATTTATGATTTCAAGTATCTTTGAAAACCATTTTTATTCTATTTTGGCTTCTATTTTTCAAAACAAAAAAGTTATTGACCACCCTAACTTGAGAATCTCAAAATTACTTTTCGTTTTTCCTTTTTTTTATAATGTATCCATCCATGTAATGCACTGGTTATTGCCTAGTTCAATAATCTTGGAAGTTGAATAGGGAAAAATAACCGAGTCGTTCACCATGATGTCATAAATGTTTTTATTTTTAAACTATAATGAAATAATTTTATTCATAAGTATATCATTAAAGTAATATAATTAATATAGCTTGAATATTAGGGTGTTAATAAATAAATTAATATAATTAAAATAACATAAAAATTATTTAGCTTGACAATTATTAGGGTGTTAATACACTTTATTAGGTTTGAATTCCACATTATTGGATTTAACTTTTTGACAATTTTATGTTAATTGGAACAATAAGATGACAAACATGTATATTCTCACTAATAGAATGTTTATTTTTGGGTAAACTGCATATTTGGTCCCTATCTTTTACATTATATTTTAATTTAGTCTCTAACCTTTCAATTATGTCAATTTGGTCCCTAACCTTTCAGTGTCGTGTCAATTTAGTCTCTGTCATTATCTCTTTGATGGAAAAATCTGATGTGTCAAACAGCTTAAATAATATTTTTAAAAAAATTGCCACATCATTTGCCACCTATCAAATCTTATATATATATATACTCAATAAGTAAAGGCTAAAAGAATCTGAGGTTACCTTAAGAGTTTTCACAGAAGGGTCAAATTGGAGAACTAGATATGGTAAATGAAATTGGGACTCTCCCTTCTACCCAAAAATCTGCACAATTAAAAGGGAACCTTAAGGATGAACGAAAAGGAAAACAAAAATATAAAATTTTTGTTGATAAATGGTTGACAACAAAAAACAAATTTGGCAATTTATGTCTTCCAACCGTGGAGATAATTTTTTTTTTTTTTTTGGAAACACAACCGAGGAGATGATAAATGATTATTTTTGGGATATTATGAATTTATAGCTAATTAGAAGGCACTTTAGAAGAGTATTGATCTTGGCCCAGGTAAATATTAAGCTGGGAAAGCTCCATAATTTCTGCCATAGACAAATCGCGACAAAGACCAAACTTAGATTACCAAAAAATTTTAATCATCTCCTTGTAGCATCTCACCTTTCTTTGTAGAGGACCAAAATGTGAAGAACTAAGAAACGAGAAGAACTCATGACTTAGGGATTTTTTTTTTTTTTGTTTATTGAGGAAAGGGAATTTTTTTGTTGATAGACGTGAGTTAGGGATTTTGATCCCAAAAGTTACTCTTCTTCTTGTTGTTGTTGTTGTTGTTGTTTTTTTTTTTTTTTTTTTTTTTTTTTTTTCTAATTTAAAATTATATTGACAAATTAGTCTAAAGTGGCAATTGATGTGGCAAATTTTTATTTATTTATTTAAGTTGTTTGACATGTCAAACTTTTCCATTTAAGAGATATCGACAGGGACTAAATTGACACGGCATTGAAAGGTTAGGGACCAAATTGACACAATTGAAATGTTAAAAACTAAATTGAAATATGGCGTAAAGAATAGGGACCAAATATGTAATTTACCCTTTATTTTTCAATAAAAAAATGTTTATGTAATATAATTTTGTTAGAAAATGTGAGATGTTGTATTTATACCTTGTTAAAATTAATGAAGAGAGAGAGAGAGAGAGATAACTTTTGGAGTTCAAAAGTCTAGTTACGTGTGGAGTAGGTGTTAGGCACCCCACAACGCTTGTCCGGAGACAACCCTTTGTTTGGGTAAAACCTTGATTTTTGGACATTGGCAATTGAAATAAGCTATTGGCATTAGCTTTTGGGGCTTCAAATGAATTAGGCTTTGAGGTTTGATTTTGGAAGGGGTGTGGTCTTGATCAACGCTTTGCTAGCACATTTGGAATTGTTGCCAAATTTCGACGACAAAATCTAGCAGCATTTCGCCTTATTTTCGTGACAGAAATCTGGCAACATTTCACCTCAAGTGCGTCATAGCACACAAAACACTATTCTTACCAAGTTTTTGCTATGAGAATACTGAAACAAAGGTGCCCAATCAACATTTTTTTGAGAAAATCTTGATTGATTTGTCCACAGTACCAGCCTAAGCGCCAACCTTAAAGTTGCCATCATCAAGTAAAAGAACTGTTAGATCCAAATAAGGGCATCAGACAACTACGGTCAGGACATTACATCCATTGAATGTGCTAGAATTTTTTTTCCCCAGTGGGAGAGGGGGCATTAGTAAAAAAAATTTTAAAAATTATTAGATGGATGAGGGAAATTTTTAAAAGCCAAGGTTCCCCCAATAATCATGCTGATCATATCATATAGGAATCCTGAATTAAAAATAATAATAATAATAAATAAATAAATAAATAAAGGCCAAACAACACCAAATGAATAAAATCTTCAAAATAATCATTAAAAAATAAATAAAAAATAAATACCCCAAATAATTCATATTCATAAGTAGTTCAACTCATGTCTTAAAAATATTCTTATATTTCATTTTTCCTTAAAAAGATAATATCATCATTTCATACTCTCTCTCACTTTATTACTCTCATCTCAATATTCTTAGTTCTTACTTTATCCCTCATTAGTTCCTTTGTGCTTTTTAATTTTGTTAGTAAAAGGAAATTATAAAACTTCATATATTTGCATGTTTATTTTTGTGGTGATATATTCAAGTTTTCTTTATATTAGATTTTGTATAATTTAAGTTTCTTTATACTACCCTATAAAAAAAATTCTAGAACCATCACTAATTGTTTATTATGATTAATATGTAATAAAAGTGATGTTTGTATTAGTAATGAACCCAAGTAAAAGTATTGTTCCAATTACAAATAGGCATTGTCAATTAGAATATGTGAAAACTTAATGGATGCCCTTGTTAAATATATTAGCAACGCGATGTGTTATATCATGTTGTATATGCTAGAGTGAATGCGGAAGGGGAAGCATAGAATAGGAACACTGAGAACACGATGGTTACATGGTTCAACCTTGTCAACCTACATCCACGGAGGAATCCCTTAAGGGCTACATCTTTATTATATAAGAGTGTAGTACAAAAACTTGTGTTACAATGAACCCTAACATGAGTATATATAGACGACTAAACCCTAGACTACTAATACAAGCAGGAGTGGGCTTGGGCTTATTACATTGGGCTAATATGTCTAATATATCTCTAACACCCTCCCTCAAACTCAAGGCGGAAGCTCGATAAAGGTTTGAGGTTGGATAAGCATGAGAAGATCTCTGGAGATGTCTTAAAGAATGCCTTTGAAGAAATCACAATGAATAATGTGCCAATTGACCAATTTCAAAGCTTCAAATGAAGAAACAGAGTCCAAAATTGGAATCTATGCGAAAAACTGAGCAAGATAAGCCATTTTGGAAATTTCGACTTTTTGTCAAAGGTCAACGCAAAAAGTCAAAGTCAATGGATACAAGGTCCGGGCCATGGATCGGTAGCAGATCCGCTGACGTCATCCTATGATGTGTCGCTAACGTGGACTAGGGCTAATGTGGACGTGCTTGTGTGGCTGCTGACGTGGAGTGATGATGTCATCAGATGACATCAGCAGAAGGCTGTCGACGCGTGAGAGTAGTCCACTGGCGCGTGGAGGCGAGTTTAGGAAAACCTTCGACGCGTGAAGGCGCGTGTAACACTCGATGACCTCTAGATTTCTCAGGTTTGCAGATTGGCGAGCTATAAGGCCATCATGGTGGCACGTGTAATCATAGGAGGATCTGTACCTAAGAAATCCGCAGCAGCATGTGGAGAAGTTGGTCGAAATGGTGTCTGTGCGTGGGGGCGCGTGCAATGCTCAGTGGAGATCGGACTTCTGGGTTTTTCTCGTGGGAGGCTGTGGGGCATGTCTATGTGGTTGGTTTTGTTAGGCGAAGGCTTGATGTGCACAAATCTGAGAAGTTAAGTCACGGCTTGCTTGGTTATGGGATTTTGACACAGCATAGAGCCATGGTGGTTGCCAGACGCAGTGGAGTCTAGATCCAGTAGACAAACATGTGTGACTTCAGATGGTGGTGTGCACATGAGAATCTTCTTTGCTATGTAGAGATGTTTATTTGATGCCAAGAACGAAGTTTGGCTCTGATACCATGTTAAATATATTAGCAACGCGATATGCTATGCCATGTTGTATTTGCTAGAGTTGATGCAAAAGGGAAAGCATAGAGTAGGAACATTGAGAACACGATAGTTACGTGGTTCAGCCTTGTTAGCCTACATCCACGGAGGAATCCTTTAAGGGCTACATCTTTATTGTATAAGAGTGTAGTACAAAAATCTGTTTTACAATGAACCCTAACATGAGTACATATAGGTGACTAAACCCTAGACTACTAGTACAAGCAGGAGTGAACTTGGGCCTATTACATTAAGCTAATATGTCTAATATATCTCGAACAGCCCTAAGAAAATCAGTTGACGAACTATTTTAAGAAATTTTTTATGAAAAAAAAAAATTAATTAATTAATTTTTTGACAGTACTCAATAATTACCTGCTCAAGCAACACATTTTTAAAAAAAAAAAAATATTCTTCAGAGGTTAGGCCACAAGACCAATCAAAGCACCAACCTTAAAGATGCCATTATCTAGTAAAAGAACTGTTAGATCCAGGTGATTGCATTAATGATTAAACGACTAGGGTCACGACATCACACACATTAAATGAGCCATTTTTTTCCCCAAGAGGGAGAGGGGGCATTAGTAAATTCATTTTTTATATATAAAAATAAAAAGAGAATTATTAGATTGACGGAAATTTTTAAAAGCCATGAGGACCAAGACCCCCTCCCTCCCCCAATAATCATGCTGATCCAATATCGGATAGGGATCCTTTATACTACTTTGTCAAAGGTTAAGAAAACACGCTTTTTTCTTTCTTTTTTTTAATCTTGATTGTTTGACCATAAGACCGGTTGAAGCGCCAATCTTAAAAATGTCATCAATTGTAATTGCTCTTTAACTCAATCAAAACATTAGAGCTCTTCTTTACTTCTATTGGGCCAAATATTTAATTTATATAAATAAATATAATAGATATTATATGGCAATACTATATTAGCTATATAAATAAATAACTATTTTAGCCATTATTATTTAATTATATTATCTTATATAGTAATTATAATATGAAGCCCTTAGAGAGAGACAAATGGTGTCATCTTATTGGAAGCTTAGTTAGTATAATTACCCATGACACAAAAATAGTTTGCATGTGTCTACTCAAAAAGAACATGTGACGATAATCTGAATATTTATGATAGTCCCTCGTAGCGAGGAAAAGGGACTTTTAGTTTTGTATTAAGATAATAAAAAAGCAGGTGATAGACATGTGAACAGGTTACTTTGTGATTTTCTGGAGAAGTTTTAGTCAAAAATTAAATAAATGAGTTAATCATGATGTGACAAGTGGCATTATTAACATTTAAGCATAAATAAGGATAGTTTTTTTTTTTTTTTCTTTGAAGTGGACACACAACATCATCCATCAAACTAGAGATTTCTATACTTTCATTCTCGGAATCGAAGTCTATCTACTCATGCTTGTAAGTGCGTCAACTCCTCCCCCTCCAAAAAAAAAAAAAAAAAGCCATCACTTCAGTATCAATTTAGCATCTGAAACAAAGACCAACAAAAATAGGAATAAAAGCTTCCAATTCATAGTTCCAAACTTCCAAGTGAACAAAGTTTTCTGAAAATTTATACTCATTAGTCCATTCTCACAACAAACAAAATATTAAATAGCAGCTTATCAAAAAAAAAAGGATAACAAACCAGTGACGTATATCAAGAATCAACACATCCCATTCGAAAAAAATTTCTAAATAACATAATTTTAGGAAAAATTTGCTAAATAGTATCTGACCAAAGTTATTTAATTATGTAGCATCTTTTTCGAATTCAAGTTTGTCAAACTCAAGTTCCAAGTGAAACTCGAGTTCCAAGCATTATGTTTGATCAAATTGTCATAATGCTTGGAACTTGATTTTAGTAAATTGAGTTTCACTTGGAACTCGAGTTTGAGTTTGACAAACTCGAGTTTCAAACAGATGCTACATAATAAAATAACTTTGAACCGGTGCTTTTTTCCTAAATTATTCATAAAATTATGCTATTTGGAAAAAATGCCCATCCCACTCCATTCTCTTAGAAATTTCAAAACATTTCCCACTTCAAACCTAAAATCAACTCAAAAGTCTCAAACACCCCCCAACCAAAAATATATATATCAAACTTTTCTTTGAGTTTATTTTTAATCCAGATATCCTAAACCTGTAACAATATTCAATTGGCTAGTCATTACTCACTAAATTCGCATAACTTAAGAGATAAACAAAGAAAAACAAAGTATAAAGTTTGAGCCCACTTTCACTAATTAGCTCAAACACTGTTTCTTAAAATAAAATAAAATAAAACACTAATAAACCTATACTCAAATTATCAAATTCTTTGATGAAAATGAAACTGTGATGTAGAAAATGTTGTATGTCTATGAGCTCCAGTTAGCTCAACTGGTAAAATCTCTAATGGTTGAATAAGAAATTTGGGATTCAATTCTCGCCTAATCCAAAAACCGATTGGTATCTTGATTTGATAATATAGAGTTATCATCAAGAGTCGACGCCATAAGTTGAAACTTTCTCCCAAAAAAAAAAAAATTGTATGCTTTATCTCAAAAGATGAGTTTTAGGAAGGTTTTACCATTGTTTTTAACATAAATTAAAGCCCCAAAATGAGGCTTTGTTTAGACTATCCAATGCTACTTCCTTTGGTTTACTGATGGTTTCTCTTTTAGGATAGTGTGCAGGCGAGTAGAATGAGACTTCAAACAAGTTCAACTGCATTAAATATCATTGAAGATGAGAGAGACGCAATATATACTTATGTGAGTTTAGTTTGACGGACGCTCAAGCAACACTTTTTTAGAAAATCTTGATTGGTTTGGCCACAAGACCAGGACATCACATCCATGATCCATTGATTGAGCCATAAATTCTTTTTCCCAGTGGAATAGGAGGCATTAGTAAATTTTTAAAAAAGTTATTAGATAGATGAGGGAAATTTTTAAAAGCATAGGGGACCTACACCTCCTCCCTTATGCAATAATCATGTCAATCCAATATCGGATAGGAATCCTCAATGCTAGTTTGTCAAAGGCTTAGACAAGACAACACTTTTTTAGAAAATCTTGATTGGTTTGGCAACAAGATCAGTTAAAGCGCCAACCTTAAAGATACAATCTTCGAGTAAAAGATTTATAGGGCATCTTTATTTTTTAGGGGATCTTTTTTATAAAAAATAAAATAAAAGAAAGACAAATGAGAGAAATTTTTAAAAGCCAAGAGGCCAAGATCCCCTCCCTTCCCCAATAATTATGTCAATCCAATATTGGATAGAAATCTTCAATACTATTTATGTTACCACCATTGGGCACATTATTTCAATAGGACCTTCTCTAAGGCTCACCAAGCCTGTGCCCATTGTTATTCCTATTTCAATCCCTTTAAAAACAAATAATGAAAAGCTTTTAATTAATTTTAAAAAACTTTTAATGATAGATTTTAATCAAAAGAATATTTTAAATACTGAGAACACTTTTGTGTATGGATTCTGCAGGAACAGGTAATTCGAGGACATTTTAAAGTCCATGGGCCTTGTCCAGGGATGACTAAAGACCCATTCACGTGTCAACTCAAGTTTGACATGTGGGCTAACACCGAGGAAGAGGGACATCAAGACCACTCAGAACCAAGCTAAACTTAGAAAAAACAAGTTCAAGGAAAGGAGGCTAATAGACCCGTCATCCAAAGAGCCCGAGGAGCAAACGCACCTCGAAAGAACCATACTTAGCTCCTTGCACTAGAGAGTGAAGCACCATGGAAGAGGTTAGAGTCATGCAAGCAACGGAAAAGGGAAATATCCAGGAAGGTGGCTATCACCTCCGCATTCAATGCTCTGCACCACCTGAGCTAGCCACATTTATGAGGAAAAGACACCTGAACAATGACTCAACAGCTCACAACTCCTCTACCATCTCCAGAAGGGTCTTGATGGGACAAGCATCCGAATTGTTCCCTTGAAACGTACAGATGGAGGGCTAAGATGCAATGGAAAAGGGTTGTATAAGAAAAGGAACCCCTCTAGAAAAATGGAGGAACATTCCACAAACGAAGAGAGAGAGAAAAACTAAAATTGACGGTATAGGAATCAATTTTGATTGTTAATGAACAACCCCTCCTCGGACCTGCCCGAGGAATAATTTACATTGAATTTGTGTCTCTTGCGTTCGTATTAACTGTGTTAGTCTTGTTACTCTCAAGCCTGTAATTATTTAGCATTGCAGTTGACTCAGAAAACCCATTCTCTTACAAATTTATTGTATTGGGCTTAAAGTAATGGACCACTTTTCTAGTCCTTACAAATTCTTTTGTTGATTGGGATTAAATGTTTTATGAAACAAATTATTAGTATAAAGAGAATTCTTTGACAAGTATTATAAACTTATAAAGTCCTCTATAGGATAAGATTTTGATTGAACATTTGAAAGCAAACAATACAATACAAAGAATGAAATGGAGTTTATCTATAAATATATTGAGGAAATTTGAGTATAGAACCATGAATAATTCCATAACATCTCCAATTCGTTTTTACGAAGAACAAAACCATTTTAACTAGTATGTGTTGTATTCTCTAGCTTTCTCTTCATTGTTTCCTACACAGTTTGTTGGAAACCCAAGTTGATAGAGAAAGCGCATAAAACGCCAAGGAATTAGAGACGCTCCTTACAAATTACAACGACTGCGATTGATGTAAAAAGAAAAGATGATTGTTAATTATAATTAGCCTGCTTCGAGCACTGCACATTTAATTATAATTTCTAAAATAGAAACAACAGTAATATATATAGAGTTCACTATATGACATGGACTACACAGCTCGTTCATGATGGAATATGCAACCCGTATTGGTGTGTTACAAGGACTAGTTCGTTCATGATTCGAGGACTTGGTTTAGTTTTACCGTAATATAATTGTAGAATTTAACTCATCTTTAGTCATCTGATTACGAATCTCCTCAGACAATATATCTGTGGGCCTATCTACTAGTCTTGCGCTGGACTATGTATGGAACTTTAATATGATACTTTCGGGGACAGAGCCAGGATGGAGTTAGGACTTGAAGTTAGGGGTGACAGTTCTGCTGCTTGCTATGAGGAAAATCTAAATTTTGTTTTTGTTGCATGCGTGCTAGATAAGGAATATATATATATATATATATATATTTTTTTTTTTTTGGTTTAAAACTTTTTAAAGAGCCAGGTTGTTTATTTTGAGTAAAATAAGTTGATTGGACCTAATGCTTTTTAGCTTGGCTATTGATAATTTTTGTTGTTGGGCTCTTATATTTTGTTTTGGATTTTTTTTTTTTTTTTTTGAAAGAGAGTTTCAACCAATAGCATCCGCTCCTGATAATGCTCATTATCATCAGACCAAAACACCGATTAGTTTTTGGTGTAGGCAGGGATTGAACATCAAATCTCTTATTCAACTATTAAAGACTTTACCAGTTAAGCTAATTGGAACCCACTATTAATTTTTTTTGGCCTTTAAAAGGTGGAAAATACTAAAACTACAAAAATTAACAAATAGCTAATGTGGTAAGTGGTTAGAGCATTCTCATCAAAGATTGCAAATATTTTAGCATTTAACATCTCAAAATCCTACTTTTTCAATTTTAACATACCATTTTATAATATACCCAACATCAAACATTCTATTTTTTTTTTTTTTTTACAACTTCATTTAAATAATATTATTTTTATTTACCACTGTGTCTCTCTCTTTCTCTGATGAAACCCACCACTTTCTTCTCAGTCCAAACAACCCCAATCACAACCACACCCACGGCTAGCCACTGCAAGCCACCACCACCATAAAAAAACAAAAACAAAAACCACCAGCCGACAGCCACCAAAATCACAAACCTAAACCCACAACCTTATCACCACCCAAACCCACATCCTTATACCACCATCAACTAGAAAAACAAAAACAAAAACAACCTAGATGCAAATTTGAACCACCATCAATGCCACCCACAACCTACAAATCCAAACCCCACCACCATAGCCCAGCCTCACCCTAATACCAACAGCCACCACAAAACCCACCACCCAACCACCCACTATAAAACCCATCACCCACCCACCTCAATCTCAACCCCAACCAAAACCCACCACCACCCACCTATCCCAATCTTAACCCCAACCACAAAACCCACTAACATCATATCACATCCACCAAAATCAAATCCCAAAATTAGCCACACTTGCCGAAACACTGTCACCCAGACCCATGAAATCAACCCAGACCCACAAAATCACGAACAAGGATGATCCACCACCACCCACGAAATCAACTCGTCCTACAGAGAGATAAGAAATATCAGCAATCAAAGAAAGATCAAAAGCCACACTAGCTCGTAGAGAAAGAGAGAGGAAAGCAGAGAGATTGAGACTGAGATTGAGAGCGTATGGTGGGCTGAGAAGGAGAAAGAGAAAGAGAGAGGAAAATAGAGAGTGAGAGAGAGAAAAAGAAAAAAATATTAAAAAACTCTAGTATCTTGCTATAGTGGGATCTCAAAAATGAGATTCTATTGTAGTTGGGAGCTAAATTTTTTAAGATTTAGTATGCTTGATGTAAATGGGTTTTTATCATTTGAGGTGCTAAAAATGTCTAAAAATAACATTTAGCATTTTTAGCACCTTTGATGAGAATACTCTTATTGGTAAGTAAAAAGTAATATGAGTATGCAAACCAATAAGGCCACATTAGGTAGACTATAATGGTGATTACATAGGAATAGGAATAGATATTACAAGGAATATAAGATGTTGTAATGTAATACTTATTACTATTCATTTGTTTGGTGACAATACAAAATTAGAACCCTAAAGACAATGGTATAAAAGCATTTTAAATTAGATTTTCTAAAATACCTTTATTATAAAATTACAAATACACTTTTAATAAAATTAGTTTAACAAACCAATCTTGAACAGAGGATCTTCAATAAACCCAATCTCTCTTCTTCTTCTTTTTTGTAAATAAAATTGATTTCATTCCAATGTATTAAAATTAAGAAGTAGTTGTATCAGTGATCAATCGGTCTTTCAAAAAATCTTGTGGGTCTTCAATCAAGTGTCCCATAGTTGTAAAATTTGACCAACAAACTACAATCTTACTTGAACAATGGCAAGATTCTCAATCTTTTCAAAGGCCTCAATCTTGATTCAATATCTGGTTTTGCTCTTAATCCAACATTAGGTAATTTGGTATAAATCTTTCCTTCCAAAGACTTTCAAATATCCAAACTTAAACTTATTTTCAGAGTTACCTTCCCTTTTATGGTGATATTCTACCAAAGCTTCCACTAGTTTCAAATCTTCAACAGGAATCCACGTACTTTCGTTTAAAGGACCTTAGGAATCAAGTGTATTTAATTCCATATCTAAAAAGACAAGACAAATTATAATGTAGCTAAAATAATAACAATCAAAATTTGAAGTATATAAATAAAATATAAATAATATACAAAAGCTTGAATCCTATACATATCAAATATGTACATATCGTAACAAAACTACTCCAATAACATAACAAAACCATTCCAGTAACGTAAATTTACAAGTAATAAATAGGCATATTTAAATATAAGTTTGAATCCTATACATAATCCTATACATCTTATACATACAGGGACGGAACCAAGGTTTGAACTTGGGGGGGCCAAAGTTTGAACCAAAAAAATTTCAAGTGACATGGTTTATTAAAAAAAAAAATCACGCTAGACAAAACAATTGGACTTTATTACCTAAATATTTAAGTCAAGAAGGAAATAATATGAACCAAAAAAGTTGAAAGTTACAATATGATATTTTAACCTTTTCGAAGAAGAAGAAAAAAGAAAAGAAAAGGACTTCGGATCTCCAGATTTTTGGTAATTGGAATTAATATGTTGATTTTATCACGTTGACCAACTCACCAATATGATAAACGCATACTTTTGGATGCAACTGAAAATCACACTAATGAAGTTTTCAAAACTTTGTTTAAGGATTTTAAAAATTGGGATATTAAGAGTTGGTAATGCTACATCATCAATATTGGCTTCTAAAAGAATTTTGCATTTTACCTTTTGAAAAAAATTTCAATATTATAATTGACTTTCCCATAATTTATAAATCATTTAAAAAGAGTCATATAAATTATTGTAATCCCCATAAGGGAATTTTATTTTTTTTCTATGAGATGTTTTTGGTTATGAATTATTGAATTATGGCATTGGTGATTTGGGGATTTTTTATTGTGTTGTATATGAACTATGGAGGGGCCAGAGGCCCAAAGAAAGGGTTAGGTGATTAGTTTCTTTTGGGCTATTTGAAATTTTGAACCAATCCAAAAATTTGAAGGGGCCAACTATAACAATTTCACACCCAAACTCTAAAATATGAGTCATCCTATATACTACTTAAATTTTTCAAAGAAATTGGGGGGGGGGGGGGGGGGGGGATGCATACTTTTTTTTTTTTTTTTTTGAGAAGACATACATACATACATACATACATACACACACACACACACACACATATACATATATATATATATATATGTGTGTGTGTGTGTGTGTGTGTGTGTGTGTGTGTGTGTGTATGTGTGGGGGGGGGGGGAGGGGGGCAACTGTCTAGAAGGTAATATTAAAACTGTATGGATTGGGCCAATGGCCCAATCCGAGGATGGTTAAAAAAGGTTACAATGGGAACGGTATAAGAAGAAGAAATAAAGATTGTATGTGATAGTCCAAAATACGTCCAAGGAGATAATTTATCTTGGAAACGGGGATCCAAGATTGGTAAGAATGTCTTATCATCCCAAGCATCCTTCGACGTTGCATCACAACTAAGAGTTGGGCATTGGATAAAGGATGAGCAAAGGGTGGTAACAAATATCTTCAAAAGCTGCTACCTCCACATTAAATACCTCTCAACCAACTCTCTGACCGCATTAATGTGGAGGTGATACCTGAACAGTGATCAAACAGCCTTACAGCTACTAGTTGATAATTCTGGGAGGTGTTGGATGGGACAAAATGGAGTTCCTAGAATCCAACCTACATGTGTATGGTAGGGATGATACCAAGATTGTAGTATATAGCATGAGAAGGTGGCCTAAAGAAAAAGATCGGAAAAAATCAAGAAATCCTTGTAAGAATACGATGAACTCTTGTAACTTTGTTCATGTACAAGATATTATAACATAAGCTCCTCAGGCCATGCCGAGGACAGATTTTCTTATTTACTTGTGTTCAACAATCTTAATTCAGCAACTTTTATTATCCATCTTTTGGAGTAGAACTAGTTTTTTCACCCACACTCTATAAATTCATTATTTGGGCTTGTTGGGCTTAAACCCAATCCTACACTGGGTCCAATCCAAATTCAGTCCTTACAATATATAAATATATATATATATATATATATGCAACATAAAATTTATTGTAAAGTTATTGTGATAATTTTATAGATGTAACATTACTTGAAATCCTAAGTACCACCCAATATAAATTTAAAATCTTTTCTTTTCCTCTTTTTTAATTCCCTCCCCGTCCTCACCTGTCAACAATGGTTACAATAAGACATCATCTCTATCATAAACTTTATTATTATTTTTTTTATTTTTTATTTCCCCAAGGCTCCCACATAGAGCATGTTATTAGGTGAAAGAATAGGAATTCAGTTATTTTTGTAAGGAATGACTATTTTTCATTTTAAAGAATAGTTATTTATAAAGAATTATTATTTATTGTAATAAAAATATAATCAAATAACTGTATAACTAAATCATAGAAATAGTTATTATATTACAGTGTCTATTATAGTCTACTAAACGTACTCTAAGTATTTGCTACCTCAATAGTTTGTAAAAATTTTATAGAAACGTTTTTAGCTATAACATTGCTCTTAAAAGAATTGATGGCATTATTAAGAGAGCAAAGTGTAATTTTATTGAACAAAATTACTAAAATTAGTACGTATTAATATACTAATATTTTTATTAGAAAAAATTTGGAGGGGCCCATTGCCTCCAAGTCCATATCTAACCACGTCCCGGGGTGCTTTCACGTCACTTTACGTTAAAAAAAATTAAGAAGTATTACGAGATTCTTAACAGAACTTGTGTTAAGTTAATTATGCTATCTATCATTCTATTTTAAAAAAAGTACATTTTATTTTCCCTGGCTAGTTGCAACATTTGAGTAAGTTTTTTATATGTTATCCAAAAATATTTTAGAACGTTGATTTGTTTGTATTCCTGTGGATATTGTAGGAGAGATTAGAATCATTCTTTTTATTGTTGAGGAACCAAGAGCAACCACTTCAATAGTTCCTAGTGTAACTGGAGATCTTGACCCATTCAATATTCGACCTTTCGCACCACCAAGGGGCAAGGACCACTTCTCATAGAAAAAGTGCCACACGACACGAGAGTTGAATAAGAACAGGAGAACCACTTGGTCCCTTCTCATAGAAAAAGTGCTCCACGAAACGAGAGTCGAATAAGAACTAGTTTGGTTATCACCAAAAAAATAAAATAAAAAAATATAAATAAATAAGAACTGGATATATTGATATTTCAATCATTTTAATCTGGGGGAGATATTGCTTGAAGATTTTTTTTTTTTTGGTTTAAGACGATTTCATTAACAAACTAAGAAAAAACAAAAGGAACAGGACACAGCCTGCTCAAGTAAAAACCATTACAATCATCCTCATAAGCCTTAAGAGCATTCACAGGTGGGCATATGGCATTGTTTACATAATGATCATCCTAGCTAGGTTGTCTGCACAATGCTTTGCTTCTTGATAGCAGTGCTTGAAAAGAATCCGATGAAAACGGGAGATCAACAATCTGTAGTCGTCCGAAACAGGGGATATGGCATTGTTTACATAATGATCATTACTGATAGCATCCACAATAGCCCTTGCATCAAGTTCAACAATGACAAAGTCTATGTTAAGATTGCAGCATATCATAAGGCCCTCCCCTAGACCACATAGTTCAGCTATCAAGCTGTTTGTGGCGCCTATGTGGATTCAGCCTCTTCCTTTGAAAAACAATATTATTTAAGCTTTTCTAGATATTCCAAACAGCAAAAGGGAACCTGATTTTCCACGACAGCCTCATGGCTACACTCGTATTAGCCCCCATATCTGTATGATTTCCATTCTAGTGTAGCAGCCCACTGTTCCAAAACACTTGATTTGCTTCTGTAATCCCCAACTTAGACCACATTAGTTTAACCCAAGAACAGTCACGAAGAGCGTGAAAAACTGATTCCGGTGCCTCTTGACAAATGGGGCATAGATCTTCTACACAGACACCTCTCTTCATGAGACAACTCCTAACCCTAATACTATCATGGGCACACATCCAGAGAAATGTTTTAATTCTAGGGAGGGTATTTGCTTTCCAGATCCAACCAGCACTGAAATCTACATTCTCCTCATGCCCCATCGCAATCCTATAGGCACTTTTCAAGTTAAAAGTACCTTGAGGAGAATCAGCCCACGCGAGTTTATCCCTTCCCCTGCTTGTCATTACAAAAGGAGTGGCTTGTATCAACATCTTAACATCCAATGGCAGCTCAAAGGATAGTCTATTCCAGTCCCAACCCGTATCTCATAAAAAATCTAACTTCCAATTGATTAACTTCTCGAGGAAGTGGGCCCTAGATAACACTTCAGAGAGTACCCTTGCTCAACCAATTACTGTGCCACACACTCAAATTACTATCTCTGCCAACCATCCATCTACTACCCTTAGTGAAGATGTCCATCCCCTTTTTTATTGCTGCCCAAATAGAAGAACAAGGAAGTTTATAAGGATTAGCAGCACCCACTCTTCTTCTGGAACAATATTTTCTTCTTAAAACTTAAGCCCACAGAGCTTCTCCTTCGAAATGAAATCTCCAATTTAGTTTCGCAAGGAGAGCAATATTTCTTCCTTTGGCAAATTGCAGCCCAAGGCCCCCTTCCTCCTTTGGCTTGGTAACCTTTTGCCAACCAATCCAATGAATTTTCTTTTTTTCCTCTGATGACCCCTAAAGAAAATTTCGGTTGACCCTATCTATCCCATCCAAAATTTTTCCAAGCAGATAGGAACATTGCATAACATAAGAAGGAATAGCGGCCGATAAAGCTTGTATGAGGACCGTTCGACCAGCCAAAGATAACATGCTCGCTTTCCAACCCGACAACTTTTGTTTTACTCTATCAAGAATAACATTATAAGCTTGAGCTGACCTGCCAGTGTGCTTCAACGGAAACCCCAAATATTTTCCAAGCGAAGGAGTGGATGCAAATCCAAGGATATCACTTAATGACTCCCTAGTATCTCTGTCAACATTTGGAGAAAAATATACTCCCTAGTATCTCTGTCAACATTTGGAGAAAAATACACTCTTTACTTAGCTTCACTAAGAGATTGCTTGGAAAGATTGCAAAATTCATCAAGCACATCTCTAATCGTTGAGTAGTTAATGTAATCTGCTTTGGCAAACAATAAATGTCATCAGCAAAGAGAAGATGAGAGAATGAAGGGCCACTTTTTGGGAAGGCTTGACTGGCTACCAGAGTTTTGCATGACATTTCTCTTCTATCAATTGCCCAAAATAGTCCATGCACAGAATAAACAAATACGGGGACAAAGGATCCTCTTGCCTTATCCCCCTAGAAAGGTAAATCGGATCAAGTGCCTCTCCATTGAATAAGATTGAAGTTGAGACCGTGGAGACACAATTCATGATAATGTCCCGAAGATCTATTGGGAGGTTGACTCTAGTGGGCATGTCTCTAATGAAACTCCATTCGATCTTATCAGACGCCTTCTCTAAATCTATTTTTAACACCATATACCTAACTCCCCCTTTCTTTTTGCTTAAAGAGTTGATAATCTCTTGTGCTATAATCACATTATCAGAACCTTTCCTGCCTGGCACAAAAGCCGTTTGAAAAGGAGAGATTAATTTCCCCAAATGAGGTCTTAACCTAGCCACAATGATCTTGGTCATCACCTTATACACAGAATTACACAAACTGATGGGCCTATAATTCCCCAACATCTCCGAGCCTTGGATTTTTGGAATTAAGGCAATATGGGTTTTATTTAAATACTCCGGAACTCTCTTTTCAGCAAAGACCAACTTAATTTCCTCCATCACTGATTTCCACACCACCAGCCAAAATCTTTGGAAAAAGCTTGCATGCAGCCCATTCGGGCCTAGGGATTTGAAGGGTTTTAAAGCAAGGATGTCAATACCGTACCGGAGGCCGTACCGGTTTGGCCACCGGTACAATATATTTCGAATATCGGTCAATACCGGTGTACCGTTTCGGGTTTACCACTATTTTTTATATTTATAAATATATATATATATATATATGTATGTATGTATGTGTCTGGTATATATATATATTATAATAAATATAAAAGTTTACCATAAAAAATTTCCTCAATTCAGAACTAATTATTCATGGTTTTAGACTTTAGTATCAATTAAAAGGGGGAAAAAAATAGAAAACTTAAAAGTTACCATTGCATACTAAGAAAACAAATAATACTAATAAGTTAATGCAAATAAGTTACCATTCTGTCCTAACAAAAATTCAAAAATTACAAAACTTAAAAAAAAAAAAAAAAAAAAAAAAAAAAAAAAAAAAAACTTTTTTCTTTACCGGCCGGTATTGCCTAAAATTGGTCGGTACGGCCGGTATTTTTTCCAGTATGAAACAGGGGGGTCGAGCGTACCGGATTACTGGCCGATACGGTATATTTCGGCCGGTACGGTACAGAATCGATAACCTTGTTTTAAAGACCACATGGCTAACTTAGTCTCCTCTTCTGAAGCCCCCCCACTAACACTTTGTTTCTCTTCCTCTAAAAGCCTCGGCTGCCATTGGAAATTAGTGCTGAATAAGGCCGAGGCATAAGCAAGGGATGTCGTGTTAATGTTAGCAAAGCCATTCCGAATGAACTCTTTCACAGCATTCTCCTGACACAACCAAACCCCACTGGCATTTTTGATAGTCATAATTTTATTCCTTTTCCTTCTAACCAGTGTGGACACATGATAGAATGTGGTGTTCCTATCTCCCTGGATCATCCAATTCACCAGGGATTTTAAAGCCCATAACTCCTCTTCTTAAGCCAGCACACTATCCATCTCCTTTAGCAACTCATTTTCAAGATTTAACAAAAAAGTGGAAGGTCTAAAAGAAATAGATCGCTGAATGCCATTAAGTCTGGCCATAATATTCTTTTTCCGAGCAAAAATGTTCCCAAATTGAGTTCTATTCCAAACCTTAGCTTCCTTTGTAAATTTATTGATTGCATCACCAAGCCTAGGAACTTGACTCTAAGCCTGAGAGACAACCTTAGGAAAGGTAATATTAGACAACCAGCAAGTTTGGAACATAAACGGCCTCTCCCTTCTATTTGCTTCCATCGGTTGCATCTCTAATAACATGAGGCAATGATCCAAGTGGCATCTTGTGAGGTGGACCACTTTAGCATCAGGATACATAACACACCAACTGGGAATAACAAAGAATCTGTCAATTTTTTCTTGAATCAGAGCCTAGACTTCCCTTCTATTTGACCAGGTGAATCGAGGACCTGAAAACCCAATATCAATCATGTTGCATTTATCAAGAAATTCTTTAAACAACAAGGACCTACTAACACTAACAGCTCTCCCCCCAAACTTATCGTCCTCTATGAGAGGTTCATTAAAATCCCCTGCTATCACCCAGGGCATGTTATGGAGATTTGCAACTTTAATGAGATTATTCCATAATATGTGTCTTGCAACACTTCTAGGACTAGCATACATAGCAGTAAATAACCAACTAAGGTTTGAGGGTCGCACCTTCACTATTATATGAATTTCTTGCTCTGAGCTAGCTAAGGAAGAAACCTCCACCTTGTTTGACTTCCAAAGAACCCATAAACCACCAGCGTACCCGATAGTGTTCGTGTGTATAGCTCCATCAAACAGGAGATTATCAGTAATCGCCCTTGCTTTCTCCCCTCCAACCCGAGTCTCCATCACCACTAGAATTGCAAGGTCATGATTCTGCACCAATTCTCGAACATACTTTTGAAAGGAGGGCTTCAAAGCACCCCTACAGTTTCATACTATAATATTCATTAAAAATACAAGGGTTGGGGAGGAGAATACATCAGCAAGAAGCATCAGCTTCGCCTCCATCCTCAAATTTCATCTAATCTCCAAACTCATCTCCTTTGTCTGGTCTTTCCCAAGTACCATTGTCAGGTTGTGCTGAAAACCCCCCATTTTCATTCCCTGTGAAGACACTTAAAAGTTGAAGGCCACAATTGGTTGAAACACTTGAATCATCACCCCTATTTTTAGATGCATTCATTCCAACATCAGAATAGCCACCTCCATTAGGATCAATGCATCTAATAAGAGTACCCACCACAGATTTTTTGCTTCCCTCCAAGTTTTCCTTACACTCACCCTCCCTGGTTTCCTCAAGCTAACATTGAAACACCCCGTGGTGAGTATCGAGTTGGCACATGTTTATATTATACTTCTAGGCCTTTTTAACCTATTTATTTAATTACATTGAACTTGCAAAGTTGAAATTTAATGTTATTCATGGAGATCTTCATTACATGTACTCCTGACCCTCTAAATTCAACTCAATCAAAAATGATTAAGGTAACTCAATATTGTGATACCCCAATTTAATTGATTGTGTGATGTGTGTAAGTGTGTGATAAGTCCCACATCGGGTATTATGACTAATCCTTTTGAGATATAGCGCAGATGTGACTAGCGCTTTTCCTTAAGTCGTTACAAATACAATATCAATTTGTTGGAGATTAGCTTCCTTAATAAGCTAACTCATATATTCAGCAAAACAAAAAATATAAGCTAACTCATTAATTTATTATTGTTAGAGTGTTATTTAGCATACTATCAAAAGCTTTCCCATCAGTTGTAATGAATCTCTATCTCAATCGAAACAATTGAATTTTTTTGTTGGAAATTAATTTGGTATAATTACCCAAGCCACGCAAATAGTTCGCGTATGTCTATTCGAGAAAAACATGTGATGATCACGTGAATATTTATGATAGTCCCTTCCAGTGAGTGAAAGGGACTTTTCTTTGTGCAAAGATAATAAACAAAGCGCGTGACAAGAATGTGAATAGGAGGAGTTGTTACTTTGTGGTTTTCTTGAGAAGTTTTAGCCAAAAATTAAGGAAATAAGTTAATTATGATGCAAAACTTGGTGTTGTTAAGATTTATGTATAATCACACCACCGCACTCCCTTGGTGCGATGGTCACTCCACAAGTATAAGTGCTTGTGGAGTGTGGGGGGCAAGGGCCGGGGTTCAAGTCTTCAGGAGGGAGCTTCACACACATATACACTTAGATTAGGCTAGAGTAGAATTCTATCTTGTATCAAAAAAAAAAAAAAAAAAAAAAAGATTTATGTATAACCACCACCGCGCACCCTTTGCATGATGGTCGCTCCATAAATATTAAATACTTGTGGGGTGTGGGAGTAAAGGCCAGAGTTCAAGTCTTCAGGAGAAAGTTTCACACAAAGATTTATGTATAACCACTGTGCACCCTTGTGTGTAATGGTCACTCTACAAATACAAAGTTCTTGAAGGGTATGAGGGAGTAAGAGCCGGAATTCAAGTATTCAAGAAAAAAATTGACACACATATATACTTAGATTAAGTTAAAACAAAATTTTTATCTTATATAAAAAAAAAATATTATGTATAAATAAGGAAAGATTTTTTGGGGTACTTTTACTTGATCAATATTTTTTTTATTCACTAGAATATTACAAACACCAAACACTATAAAATGCATAAAACAAGCGTAAATAATAATTTTTCCATGCTTTTTTGCTGAAAGGAAGTCAACTCCCCAACAACTATGTACATGGATAGCTTACATAAATATCATCAAAAGTTAGATATTTAGCATAGATAGTTCGATATGTAGGGGTGTTCATGAAATCACTCAAGCTACATAATCGCACATAAACCGACCAAAATAGCCCACAAAATGGAGTAACCACACCGCATTGCAAGTGGTATTGAAAAAACCACACCTATTAGTATATAAGTTTTATTTTATATTTAATATAGATTTTATAAATACTTTACATATTTAACATGTATTGAATAGATATTTAGCATAGATTAAATATACTTTCTATATATTTAACATATATATATATATATTAAAAAAATATATGAAAGCCAATGGCACCGCACCGCATGATAACCAATCTATTAAAATATTGTGCGGTGCTAAATATGCTTTCATCATATGGCTCACTAATATAATTTGCTTTAAAAGAAATTCCATTACTAAAATTCAAAGAAGTTTAAATTATTAATTTGATTTAAACTCTATTACCAGCCATTTCAAAAAGATTTTAAAAAAATCATTATTTATTTTAAATTATTTTAACAATTTACATAATTATTTGTTTTAATAAAAAAAAAATTGGTCTTATATAATATGTGTGTTACTGTTATCTGGATCCGCGATCTTTGAATATCTTACTATTACTTCTTTTTTTTTTTCTTCTTTTTTTTCCCTTTTTGAGGAATAGTTAAAATGACTCATTAAGGCTCTATTTGGGATCTGTTTATTTTATTAAAATTGAAAATTTTTTACTGAAAGTATTATAAATAAAAATAAAAGTTAGCTGAAATAGTACAGTGAAACTCATAAATAGTATCAAAAGGTGTAATGAAACTCATAAATAATAACAAAAATAAACTGAATAGTAAAATAAACTGATTTTTTAATTTTTGCCAAACACAAGATAACAAAATAGTACAAAATTAGGTAAAAGGACACTTTTCAACTTCGTTGATGCCTGGAATTTACGTAACAAAATTGAAATTGTTTTCCTAGATCTTATGACTACTGAGACTAATATCCTGGACTTCTCAACTTTCTCTCCTCTCTTAAATTATAACGTTTTTTTTTTTTCTCCCCTGTTACACATCACTAAAGCGTGTTACTTGAGTACAAATCCGACTCCTCTCTCATTCCCCCCCCTCCGCGCCCCCCCCACCCCCCCCCCCCCCCCCCCCCCCAAAAAAAAAAAAAAAAAAAAAATCATCTGTAAACATAAACGACAAATGTAGTTTTTTTTTTTTTTTTTAAGGATAATTTTTTATAAGCATCAATCACGTTAGATTTCACTTAGTTGGTTCAAGATCCAATATTCATACAAAAGGTCAGAGATGAGGACTTTTAGTGGGATAAGAATTCATCTATTTGCTATATTGGACAAAGGACTTCTCATGAACAAGATTTATTTTTCACAAATTTAAAGATGTATGTAACGCCACCTTATTTAATAGTGGTTATAAATTTATATGTTTTTGTATAGTATTCTAATTCTTGCTGTTTATATATATCAAAATAATAAAATTTTCTTTTATAAAGTAAATTTCTTGTTGTTTTTAATTAGTCTTTTTCTCTAAGCAGGGGCAGTGTTACTAATGCTTCAGGGGGTTCAAATGAACCCCTGATTGGCGTTTTAAAAAATATTATATGTATAAAATATTTTTTTAATAGTTTAATTTACCTTTAAAAATGTTTTTGCACACCTTGACTTAAATATTGCCAGCTTTGTCAAAAAAAAATATATATATATATATATATAGTTTCTCAAAGAAAAATATTGCAAGCATTGTCATAAATCAGTGCAACTCAAAACTAAACAACACAAATCAATCCATCCCATAATCATAGTATATTATTTATATATGTATGGATGAGTGTGGCTTTTTGGATCAATAATTAATACAATGCACGTGGGTTGAGTTTTGTCATTCAGTTTAAAATATTTTTATAAAAACAATGACAAATAGATAATGAAAATTGCATAAAAATATAAAATTTTATACAAATTTTACAAAATAAAATGGTTATACCTACCCACATTGACAATAGATATTAAAAACTCATAATGATGTCAAAATATGAAAACTTGTAGAAGAAAATAGTAAAATATCATGTATTTGTATGATTTGTTTTTGTCGATAACTCAATATATTCAAGTTCTTTTTTTATTACATTTTGCTTAATCTAAGTTTCTTAATGATCCCCTTGAAAAGAAAACCCAAAGCCGCCACTACCTCTAGGTTTAGCAAAAAAATATTTTTTAAAAAAATAAAAAAGAGTAATGTTAGAATCACAACTTTTACCACAACTTGCTTACTTGACAAGTCATGAGTGGTGGTGTACAACTCCACCACTCATGACTTGATACGTGAACTTGTCCATCTTTGAAAACTTTTGTGTTATATTATGAATTACAACAGCTCAACCACCAAACTATATATTCTTTACAAGTCTACACCATTTATAGGATAGGAAGTTCTCAAATAATACTTTTTAAACTTATAATATAGTGTATAAAAATATAATAATATAATAACACATTTGTAAAAGATAAAGAATTAATTGTCAAAATGTAGGAGGTTGTATCTTCACAATGTTTACACCATCAATATGTATAGAGCTTATGCAAGGGTTGAGCTAGAAATTTGTTTTTGGGGGAAGCCAGTCAAGACTAAATAATCATATTGATTCGCAAAAAATATATGTGTGTGTCTCTATTTTTGTATGTATGACCCACTCATCAATGCTCTAATGAATTTTTGTAAAGAGATTAAAGAGAGTTATTGTAAGACTAGAAGAAAATTTGCACTGAGTGATGAGTTCTTTTGGAAGGACTGGGGCCTGTTTGGTAACATTATTTGTATTTTTGGGAAATACGTGTGGGTGAAAAAATATGTGGAAATACGTGTAATGTTGTTTAAAAACTGAAAATTGTTGCTCAAAATCCCATACCAAACAACCCCCAGAACATTGGAAAATACATATTGAAAAGGTGAAGTAGTTTCTAAAGGAAGCTAATAGTAAAAGTGATTAAAATTGTAAAACTCATAAAGTTGTGCGCTTGTTAATGTGTTGGAGGGAGGAGAGATGGGGAAAAGACTAAAAAATGTCAAATAATTAAGTAAATTTGAATGAAACAAGCAATGAAAGACACATGGGGGCAGTTATTTTCATTTGGAGGGGTCAGCTCTAATAAAAATTCTATAGAACGTATATTTTAGCAGCTATAATATATTTTAAAACATTTTTGGAGAGGGGGCGGGGTGTGGGAGACTTAGGGCTCGTTTGTTACCGTTGTTTAAACAACAGTTTTTAATGTTTAAACAACATTACATGTATTTTCACACACTTTTTTACCCACACATATTTTCAAAAAATACAAACAACGTTACTAGAACAACATTACCAAACGGGACTTTAATTACATGAGTGGTAAAAAAGGCATGGCCATCATAATGTCCATGTATTAAAACCTTTGACCAAAGAACAGTAATGGTTGGTCATTGAACTGAGGATTAAAAGCCAATAAGTTACTAGTTGTTTGAACTTTGAACTTATTAATATGCTCATTAAAATTGAGCAACTTTTTAATGATAAAAACTATTTTTTCTTTTCCACACAATTTTCTTTGGCTGGTAAGTAGGCCGTTTCTCAACCCCACACACACACACACACACACACACACACACACAAAAAAAAAAAAAAAAAAAAAAAAAGTAGGCCTTAATCTATCCAATCAAATGGATAATAAATGGTAATCATACTGAATCAAATATGGTAATGTTAAAAATAATGGAAAATAACTCTCAAATGAATACAAAATTATTAGAAAAAAAAATGATGATATTACCATTTTGATTTAATTTGAAACCAATATGTTATCATTGAAAATAAATTGATTTCATTTTTTTCACTTAAATAAGAATTTAATCATTAATTAAAATATAATGAATTTATAATTTTTATATTTTAATTTATAATGATTTTATAAAAATACTCCAACATTAAGTAAATAAGCTACCAAAACATAATTATGGCCAAACACATATACTAATCTACTTACCGAAAAAGGAAACTTGTTTTCATTTTTTGTGTTAAATGATGAATTACACTTTCTAATTTTGACATCTTTTCAATTTAATAATTTGTATTTTACATTTATATTATTTAACTTCAATTTGTCTCCAATGTGGTCCTTTCATTTAATCAGCACCATTAAGTCCACCAAAACACCTTTATTTTTACATTGTGAAATATTAAAACTAATAGCTAGAGAAATTGGAAAAAAAATAGAAAAAAATGATTATATTGAAAAGAAATAAAATTAAATATGGATTGAAAATATGTCAGATTTATAGGATATAATGTATAATTTACTACTATTACCCTACTTCTACTCCATAAAATTACACAAATGCAATTTGTTATTCTACACCATTGTCTGATTTCCTTTAGTATTTTATTTTGATAAAACATACTCATAGACTATAATAAGTACAACAATAGTATGGGCACATTTATTTTCACACCTAATTTCATAACTTGTGATTATAAGTGGTTAATGAAAAGTAATTGATATATATATATATATATATATATTTGGTGGAAGAAAAGGTAAATTTCATTCAATGTATTGTTCAGGCTGATTTAGCCTATGTTGGTTAATGATAATGAAGCAGGTTAATGATAATGAAGCAGGTTTCTCGAGATAAATAGTTACACATTCTCTTTGGCAACAATATTCACCACACTAAAATGTCTATTATATCAAGTTTTAAACAAAAAAATTAGGATAGAAGGATTAAGCTCAATATCACATCTATAAATTAAAAGTTGTTGTAATAGTAACTTAAAAGTGATAAATTTTTCAATTTCAATAGAAGCATTAATACCTTATTACATTAGGAAAATTTGTTAAAATAATTTAAAATGAAGAAATCGTTGTAATAACTTGATATCATTTTTTTTTATTACAATGAAAATTTCGAAATGATAGCTTATTGCAACGAGGTTATCATTGCAATAACTTAATATCCATTATTTTACAATTTATTGCAATGACAAGTATGAAATAATTATCTAATTTAACGAATATATTATTACAATAATTTGATCTAAATTATTTTTGTTAATTATTTATAATCACAAAGATATATAAATTATTACAAGATATATATATAATTTATAATCACGAGGTTATCATTGCAATAACAAACACGATGATATATATATTATTACAAGATATTTGAAGCATAAATTTTTTATTACATGACACACACATATATATATATATATATATTATTGTATTAAAATTATCATTTATTTAAATTTTATTTCAAATAGTATCAACTCATAATGCCTCTACATATTCTTTCTTGCATTGATTGGAAATACAGTGTGTGTTTGGTTCCTGAGTTTTGCTTTTGCTTTTTGCGTTTTGCTTTTTTTTTTTTTTTTTTTTCACACGCGTTTCAGGGGACAGGAGTACTGTTCAGTACTGTTTGGCCGTTTTTTTACATTTCTGTCAATCAGTGGGCCCGTATACTGTTTATGGATCCACAAATTTCATTTTTTATCAATTTTTTCATTAAAAATGGGTCTCACAGCACTATTCACACATTTAAAAATTATTTTGTTACAGTGTTTTCAGTTTTCAATTTTAACAAAATAAGTTCTATCCAAACACACCCACAAAATGGATAGTCTTCAATCCAAACAATTTCAAATTAGCTACCTCTCTACATTTATTGGAATGTCACATCATGATACCGTGGGACCAGTGCATGCATCTGACCGTTAATCCACCTCATCTCACCAAGTTGCAGTCACATACTTTCCTGAATGCTTAGCTATTCCAGATTTTCCCTACACTCCCCCAGACAAACGAAAAAAAGAGTTGTATTCTCTAGATTGGTGAACATATAAAATGAATTAATCACCGTGACCCAATAATCTTCTTCCAAAAACGTTATAAAAGGGGTTGTACCACTACCACATATGACATACCTAAACACTCTTGACTCATTGTCCAATTGTTGACTCACTGCAAGTGCAAGAGCAAGAGCAGCCGGTTCTTGTCGCTACTGTACTTGTTCAGTGCTTGTGTTTTTGTCTAGAACCTCTGCATCAATGGCTGCAGCTTTAAGGAGCTTGTTGAAGAAAAGATTTGTTGCATACAATGGTTCTATGACTATGATGCAGAGGACACTCTCGTCCCAAGCTGTTTTTGATTCTTCCCCTTTTGTTCAGAGAATCAGAGATCTCCCAAAGGATCTTCCAGGAAACAATATCAAAAAAGAAGCTTCTCAAGTAATTTCTCTCTCTCTCTCTCTCTAGATTTTGTAGAATTTCAAAGTTATATGTAGCCTCTAGTTGTAGAACCTTAGCTTCTTTTCTTCATTTTTTTTTTCCTGACCTTTTCGTGTTGGTTTAAATTAATGATTTCAAACTTTTAATAAAAAAAAAAAAGTTATGCTAAAAAGCAAAATTATCCTCTGACTTTTATATTTTGTCATTTCAGCCTTCTATATTTTAATTTTGTCATTTTAATTCTCTAAGGTTTAAATTTTGTTAATTCAATCTTCTACTCACCAAAATACACAGTTTTGGACTCTTTTTTTTTTTTTTTTTTTTTTTTTTTTTTTTTTTTTTTTTAATTAAAAAAAAAACATTAATTAAAAAAAAAAAAAAAAAAAAAAAACCCCACCCCCACCCACTGATACGATACCTAGCCTCACATCTTGAAACCGATTTCTCTGAGAAAAAAAGTTAAGGGGCTGAGGAACTGAGGGGGAAACCGAGAAAGAAAGAGGGAGAAAGAGAGAGTGAGAGATAGGGAAAGGGAGAAGATGACAGAAGACATGGAAGGACCAGTGTGATATTCTTGAAGATGAAGAACGTGTAAAGGGTCTTCTTCATCGTTGCTTGTTCTTGCTTTTGTGCTTGGGTTTCTCATTCTGTACACTATCTTTTCTTTGATTTTGTTGGGTGCTGGTAAGCCCATGAAGCCAGAGATCACAATCAAGGTATTATTAAAGATCACATTTTTATGGTTCTTCTAGGCAAATTTGAAATGGGTTTTGACTAAATTTTATTAATTTTGTGTGTTTGTTTTGCATTCTCACTTCTCAAAGTTTAACGTTTGGGCAATTTAAGATTATTTTCAGTCGTCAGGGGACGACGTTGTTCCCCTAAGTTTATCTTTTTTTTTTTTTTTTTTTTTTTTTTTTTTGGTGTGGTAATTAACGTTTTCAGCTATTTTTTTAATTAAGAAATAAAAAAACAAAAAAGTCCAAACTGTGTCGTTTTGGCTAGTAGACGGTAGCGCTTAATAAAAAGACTGAATTAACAAAATTTGAAACTTAAAAAACTAAAATAACAAAACTAAAAATTAGATGGCTAAAATGACAAAAGGTAAAAGTTAAAAGATCAGTTTTGTATTTTAATCCAAAAAAAAAGTTAATAATTAAAGTATTATCATTTTTTCTTCTCAAAAAAAAAAAAAATACAAGAAGAACATGTTGAATCTTAGATTTATTAATTGAATTCAACTACTGATTTGTATAAGCTGTGTTTTCCTCTCTCTCTCTCTCTCTCTCTCTCTCTCTTTTTTCTTTTTTTTTTTCAAGTACACAATGCGCTGGTCAATATAATTATACTATTGAATTTGTTTTGCTGAGGTCGACAGCTTTTTCAATTCATACGCTACCAAATATATATATATATATATATATATATATATATTAATAATCTCTATCCAAGGTTGGACTTGGAGGTAACCTGAGCCCCGCGGATTGACCGCCACTGAGTTCTGCCCCGTCATAGGGCTGTTATTTTAGGCTTACTTTTTGTGGTGTCTTTCTGACTTTTGAGTGTTAATTTAAAGGGGTTTGACTTATTTTTAACTGGAAATGTAATTTTGTTTTAAATATACCATTACTATTAATAGTGGGTCTTAATTTTTATATTTTATTTAGTTAATGAATAATGTGTCAATCTCTCTTTTAAAACGAAAGGAGATTCATTTATAAAAAATTAATGGAGATAAGCCAAGCCACTTTAAAGAAAAGTATATAATTATGGGTAATGTGAACAAGTATCTTAGGACAATGATTAATAATTTATTTTAAGAAAATTTTGACACTATTTTTATAAAAAATAAAAAAAAATTATCAAAATATTAATTATTTTTTTCTTTCTCCATCCTGAAAACTTTTTTTAAATTGATTATTAATCAATATCTAAAAAGGCATCCATTAGTAAATTCTTATAATTATTACTAACAAAAAGGTTTGGTGGCACACGGGAAAGCAATTCCCAATTCCCTCTAACCCGACAAAATCCTGTATATAATTGATTCGCCTATGTAAATGTGATTATGCAGTACTTACAATCGATTATTTCATGTGATTAAATGAGTGCCATTCTCACAATAGTTTCAGATCGTGAGAGTTAGGTGATCATGGGCACATGGGTCCAGCCAAGAAGAAATCACGATTCACATTTCCCTCTCCCCGAGGGTCTAATTCAATTACTAAAAATGATGTCTTTAAATGTTAAGGTCTTACGGTTAAAATAGAAACACTCAAATTTAGAAAATTATATTAATTTATAGTGTGCTGCTCCGCAACATACTGGTCTCACAAGTGGGTGTGTGAAATCTACCAAATGTAAGAGAAATACTGTACAAAAAGTCGTCTCACAAAATACTTTCTCCCGAAAAATGTTATCTTCTAATTTATGGTCCTAAGATTTTTTTTTTTTGGTTATAATGCTTAATTTTTTTAAAAAAATTTAACGTGGTCTATTTTTTATTTATATCAATTAATTTTTATAAATTAATTTCATTTTCGATTTTGTCATTTAATCTAATCCAATTGCTAAAAATAGTTCCTTTAAATGTTAAGGTATTACATTAAAAAAGAAACACCCAAATTTAGAAAAATTATATTACTTTGTAGTGTGCCACTTCGCTAAGTATCGGTTTGACGGTCTCACAAGTGGGTGTGTAGGATCTACCAAATGTGAGAGGAATGCTCCACACAGCTGTTTCACAAAATAGTTTCTCTTCAAAATCTAATCTTCTAATTTTTATTATTTAATATTTTTATTTTTTGTTATAATACTTAAATTTTTGTTTAATTGTTTAATGTTGGTCTATTTTTTATTTATATTAATTAATTTTTCTTTCATTATTGTAATTTAATTTTGTCTCTCAATTTAAAATCCCAGGCTCCTACTGCCTCATATACTATCCAGATTCTACAAAAAAAAAAAAATTTTGGCCAAATAAAAAATTAATAAGAGTTAAGGTCCACTTGCTAGCTAGATTCATTTTATCATGAAAAGGGATTTTGTGGTGGGGAAGGACTAGGCTCCTGGTGTATTCGAAAGGTTAGAGTCATTTACTTTACATTAAAGTGGGTTCCACAAAGGAGAGTGCCTTTCACCAAAAAGTAAAAGTTGTGCAGCCAACAAGAACAAAATTGCTCTTTGTTCTCATGTCTGTGTATAAGAAATGGACCCAATTGTTTTGTAGTTTCTCTTATGCCCTTTTCAAATAGTATGGCCTATTGCATTTTATATGTAAGGGACGGGTCACAAAAGGGTGCCACCTAAATATGTGGCGGTACGTATTATTAATTAAGAAGGCTAGGCCAATCTCAAATAACTGGCTTTAATTTGCAGAAAGAACTCAGCCAAGTGTGAATAAGTTTTGTATTCTGTCCTAATGTCACATGTAAATGATGTTATCTTTGAATGTCATTATCCAAATTCTAGTTGCTAGAGTGTGCATTTAGCCAACCTAATTGCTTTAGATGTTAGACAAAAAGTGATTTTAACCAAACAAGTTGGCAAATCTATTTTAAGTCCCTAATGATAGAAAATTGGATACACAGTTAAAAGATTATGAAGCAATTAAAAATTGCCCTTAATTAAGCCTTATTTTTTTTTCCCCCTTTTTTTACATAACTCACCAGGATCTAATATGCATGGCATATTAAACTTTTGCACAAGTTTTGAGCCAGATCTAAATTGTATTCAAATTTTGGTTTAGAACTAACATGGCAAAATTATTTTTTACGTTTATATTTTCCCTGATTATGAAAGTTCTTTTTACATTACACACACCTCTGCTTATGCCAGACATATACAGAAATAATTTTCAAGATACACCTTTTGCTTATACAAGATATATACATAAAGATAGAATGGTGAGTGGTACTCTTGTTTTTCTTGATCGATTGATTTTTTCTTTTTCTTTTTTCCCAGACAAATAATAATAATAATCTTTATTCAGCATAACCATACAGATACCTTCAAGGTTTCATCCAAATTAACATTGATTCCGCTGCCCTAAAGGGTAAAAAAAGTAGTGTCTAAACTAATTTTCAATGACTTGGTTGGGAGATACAAAGCTCTAATTTCATTTTAGAAAACAGAATCAACAAATAAGAGTTTAACCAAAAAGAAAGTTAAAAGGAATGTGTGCTATTGAAGCTGCAAGAGTAGAATGGATTTGACCAAACTTAATTGAGTGACATTGATATTTGTTGTGCTTTTAATCCTTATTCCTGACCATTGGCATTGAGTTATGCTTGTCTTATCTAATAGAATGAAACCCTTTTTTTTTTTTTTTTTTTTTTTTGTAACCAACTTCAGCTCATTGGCCGAACTCCTCTTGTATATCTTAACAAAGTCACTGAAGGCTGTGGAGCTTATATTGCTGTCAAGCAAGAAATGATGCAACCTACTGCTAGCATCAAAGACAGGTATCTTCTTTTCTCATAATCATAGATATACTAGCATATATTTCTTGTTATTACAGTTTAAAACACATATTACTGACTACATTTTTATGATTAAAATGTATAATCGTTTTGTTTATTTCTGTTCATAGAGCAGCACATGCCATGATTGTGGATGCTGAAAAGAAAAACTTAATTACCCCTGGGAAGGTTAGCTGAATATTTAACTTATTGATCTCTTTATTTTTGCCTTGTTATCAGATATTTTTGTCTTAAACTTATACTGCAGCTTCAGGTTTGTCTAATTTAGTATAAATGTTATGTTAGACAACTCTGATAGAGCCCACATCAGGAAATATGGGGATCAGTATGGCATTTATCTCAGCCCTTAAAGGATACAAAGCAGTTATAACCATGCCCTCTTACACAAGCTTGGAGAGGAGGGTAACTATGAGAGCATTTGGAGCTGATTTAATTCTCACTGATCCCACCAAGGGGATGGGGGGAACAGTTAAGAAGGCATATGATCTTTTGGAATCTACACCAAATGCTTTCATGCTCCAGCAATTTTCAAATCCTGCCAACACCTTGGTAACTAATCCTGCCTTTAATTTTCTCCTGTAACTGAAAAGTCTTTATTGGCATCATGTAGGATAAAATTTTCTATGCTACATAATTATCTTAAATTATATATAGTTTAGAATCAATTCGAATCTGGTATATACATTATTCATCCTCTCCTGCTTAGTGGATGGTGGATATGTGATTGACCTCAAAATGGAAAACAGGTGCATTTTGAAACTACAGGTCCTGAGATATGGGAAGATACAAATGGACAAGTTGACATTTTTGTCATGGGAATTGGTAGTGGAGGCACTGTCTCTGGGGTCGGACAGTACCTTAAATCCCAAAATCCTAATGTAAAGGTAATGATTCATGCTTTGCCCACATTCACCCTTATAATTCTGTTTCATTCCTTGTTAATATTTTAGTTGATTTCTTGTAGATATATGGAGTAGAACCTGCAGAAAGTAACGTATTGAATGGTGGTAAACCAGGTAAAATTCATGCTATTTTGTTTCTTATCTAGCTCCTTTTTTTTTTATAACCTCTGAAGAGAACAAAGTTGAAAATTTTTCAAATTTATCTTTTTTTCATCCAGCTGATTTCTAATAATGGAAGACTATAAAAGTAATGAAGATACAGACTTTGTAACTTTCAAGTTTTTCTATGCCTTTGTAGATACATTGTCCTGGTAAGAGAAGTTAACACTCTAATATTGTTGAAATTTTGAATCAGGTCCTCATCAGATTACTGGCAATGGGGTTGGGTTCAAACCAGATATTTTGGACATGGATGTGATGGAAAAAGTTCTTGAGGTAAGTGTTGTTGGTGATGCTGTTAGCAATGACAGAAAGAATTTAAAAAGAATATAGTATTGTTGCTAATAGTTTTGGTTTTCCCTAACTGTCATGTTGAAACTTATCTGGTAGGTTAGTAGCGAAGATGCAATAAATATGGCCAGGGAATTAGCATTGAAGGAGGGACTTATGGTAATTGCTCAAATAACTATCTCTACACTTTCATGGGTGCTCACAACTTAATTATATCAACTGATGTTCCTGGAGGACTCTTTCTGTGCTTCAGTAACATCTTTTTAGTACCCCCAGATGGACCCAAAAAGATAACATCTGGAATGCTATTATGCATTTTATAACTTCGATCATCTTGGTTAATGCAGGTAGGAATATCATCTGGAGCCAATACAATTGCAGCACTCAGACTCGCTAATATGCCAGAGAACAAGGGCAAACTTATTGTGGTAATAAGAGAAACATATATTCTAATTCCATTTGGTTTTTATCAAGTTATGAATACCCTTTAACTATTTTCATCAAAGCCAATTGATTTTGCATAAGACAGCTTCAGGATATGCAAATAAATTATAAAGATCAACTTTGTCTATTATCTTAATACATGAAATGTGAATAAGGTTATGTTCTAAAAAATAATTCTGTTTCCAAAATTCATTTCTCTACACATCACCAGTTTTGGTTGTGAAAAAGCTTCTAATTCAATCAACACAAGCAAATGGTGTTGTTTATTATCAGCATCTCTAGTGTTTATGTTCTTACGTAACCAATTTGATTCAAGTATTAATGCCCATAAATGGCTGTTGATTGTTTGAATTTCAGACTGTTCATCCAAGTTTTGGGGAGCGATACTTGTCATCTGTCCTGTTTGAAGAGCTGAGGAAAGAAGCTGAAAACATGCAACCAGTTTCAGTTGACTAAAGCTTTTGATTGGCTTGCTCTACAAAAATGGAAAGCTCTCTTGTGGAACTACAATACTACATGCAGCAATGTATTTTCTTTTTAGTTTTTGGTAGTGGGCTAGAACTATGTGTTGTTGTAACATAATAAACAACTGAGGTTGATATCAGATACTATGTACTAAAACTTAGGGTCTTACATCTGCACTTGAGTCATGTGGTTCAATAGATGCGTTGCATGTTGTTTTTGTCGTATAGTGTACTATAAACATATTAAAACATGTTGTTTTAAAAAGTTTTAATATACTACCATTCAAATTCTATAACAAAAGTTTCTCAACAATAATAATAATAAAACCTTAATCTCAAAATATTTAGAACGGTTATAAATCCTCCATTGAATTTCAAAAATATTACAGTTAAAATTTTATAACGAAAGTTTTTAAAAATTTAAATGAATTTTCATTATTTATGTTTACATCTACTATAATTTATTTTGTTTAAATAATAAAAAAGTTAAGTTTTTACAATTTGTTTCCTCCATGTGACTTAAGTATTAGTATAAGATACATTAAAACATGATATAAAATACATTGATACATAATATTGAAGTCCTGTTTAGATTACAAGGAAAAAGGACGACCATGATTTTCTTTTTGGTAAGAAAAAAATGAAATTTCCCTAAATTTCAAGAAAAACTAGATGCATTTAGTAAAGAAAATGATCTGAAAGATCTCCTTGGGTTATCTTCACAAGGCCTAGCCCACAACAATACCTACCTACCTCATGTCCAATGAGCAATGACCAATCTAGTAGCAATATCTGAAGAAGAGGTGGAAATTAGTGGATTCATGATAATTATGGATTTGTTTGATATTGTTGTAGGAAGTAGATTTTTTTCTTCTTTTTTTGAGAAACATAGGAAGTATAGTTTTAGTTGTAAAGTTCCTTCCATTAAAAGTTTTAACTTAAAAGAGTTTTGCGTTTATAGTGTTTGGTAAATTTAATGATAAAGTGCTTTAAAATGTTTGTCTTTATTTGATAATCAAAATTGCTACAGAGTTTTTAAATGTAAGACATGACAAAAGGGAACATAATAAAAGTGCTTTGTATTTTCATTCTTGAATTCAATTAATGATTATTCCTTTTTTTTGGGGGGAAAATTACAAAGTTGGTTCATGTCCTATATATCATTTGTCAATTTTTTCCTTAACCTTTTAATTGTATTAATTTAGTCTCTAACTTTTCAATGTTATATCAATTTAGTTTTTGTTGTTATTTCTTATATAAAAAAAGTTAATGTGTCAAATAGAATAATAAAAAATTAATTTCCATACCACATCAACTACCAACTACACCACTATGTCAAATTTAGGGGGTATTTGGTACTATTGTTTAAACAATAATTTTCAGTGTTTAAACAACATTACACGTATTTCTACACACTTTTTTACTCATACGTATTTTCACAAAACAACAATACCATTACTAGAAATCTCTTATAGAACGGGTCCTTAAAAAAAAAAAAAAATTATGGTGGCACGAGTTCAAAGTTAAAATTTTTATAATTTCTCAAGAAAAAGGCCCACAAAATTTCCCTCCAATTTCAAAATTTTCATAGTCCAATTCCACCGAGATTATGGCAGTGACAATGATTATGACTAGCAAGAAGTTCGAGAACATAACGGAGATGTTGACGGTGGATGTACAAGGAGCAGACACAACCTAGGTGATACTTGATACAAATCCCAGATTCAAAAAACCGTCCCCAAATCCAAAAAAATAAATAAGAAAGTAACCATGTGATACTTCAAACTAATTAACCAACAATTAACATCCAAATTTATAGTCTATTTGATAAAAATGTATAAAAGACTCTAAATTTCACATTTCTTCAAAACCCATCAACCAAAACACATAAAGATCAAAACTTTAACTAAGTTGCCAATACTCTACTAACCATTGATTTATGGCCTATATCAGAAACTGGAGTGCCATTGCTGTAATCTCCTAATTTAGAAGAGCTAATACTGGAAATATCACTTTCTTCTTCTAATGCTTCAAGAGCATCTCTATTAGAATTTGGGGACTGCATTTGTATGTACTTGGATGAAATCTTCCAATGATGAATCTGATGATGATGAAGACGACGAAGAGAAGGCCCTAAATCTTGACTCAGTTGAGAGTGAGAGTGAGAGTGAGGGTGAGGGTGGAGAAAGTATACTATATTTCAATAATACCGAGTCTTTCTAAATAATTAAATTTGCAAAAAGAATAAAATAAGTTTTTCTTTTCTCCTAATAAAATAAGTTTTCTTCAAAGGCCAAAACCCAAATTAAAAGATGAATCTTACCTTTAGAGAAGCTGAATGGTATCCTGTTTCTCAAAAACAACATCCTAAAGACACCTTTAGAGCCCAATATATCTCTCCACAAACCCATATTTCTATTTTTATAACTAAAAATCAAATAACAATCTTGGGAACAGAAGTTATAAACACAAAACCATACTTCTATATTCATAACCAACAATCAAATTACATACTTTTGAAAAGAAAATACAAAGTTTGAACTTCTAGTTTAGATGGGGAACAGTAAAGAGGGAAATGGGCATATATTGCCATATTTCCTTCTCCTCTGTCTCCATCCAAACCGATACAATCATAAGAAAGACATTCATACAATCGAAACATAAAAACAAACCTTTTTCTTTTAAACATGAAACATATATAAAACATCACACACTTTTCACTTTCTGAATCCGAAACATAAAACAACCCTAGGACTAGATTCAGAAATTGAAACCACTACCATCACCAAACAAATTATTAGTGATTGCAGCCCTGAACACACCCATGGCCAGCGCTTGAATCCCAGCCGCCAAATTATTAGCTTTTCACTTATCACAATTATTATTTTTTTTTAAAAAGGAACATTTTAGTTTGGAAAGTAGATAGATAGGAATACTAGAACCTGAAACATGTTGTATATTTGATATCTTGAACATGATATATATTTATTTCTGATATATATGCCCAGCTTTTGTGAAACAAAGAGTTGAAAAACTCATTAGGATAGTGAAACTGATCTGTATCTCTTTGAATTTGGCATTGGTGCGGGGATGTGATGCTTCTGTTCTGTTAGGTTTGTTGAAGGAATTGATTCCAATAAACTGTCTCATTCTAATATTCTACACTAAGGTTTTTAATCTATCTCTTCCTTTGTCTTTTCTTAGTTTAAGTCCCTGGTTGTGTTATTATAAAATTATGAGTTCTGTTTGTTCAATTTGTTCATTCAATATTCTTTTTTCATGATTAGGCTAGACCAGTGATGGATTTTTAAGAAAATGCTCTTGATTCAGTTGGTGACAATGATAAAAGTGAAAATCATGAGAATTTAATTTTGGAGGAATACTTTGAAATTAAACTTGGACTTCAAGTGAGTTCCAAAGAAAAAGCATATAATCTTTATAATAAATGTGCTTTAAACAAGGGGTTTAGCATTTGAAAAGGAGTTACATGAAATGCTGTTGGTGTTATTGCTTATTAGGCAATGAGAATTTATGTTCGAAACAAGGTTATAAAGAGTTTGAAGACTCTTTTGATTCTAAAAAGTATAATAAAATTAGATGCAAAAGTATAATAACTTTGCTTGTTAAGTTTTTTTGTTACTATTTCCTCTCTTTTTTTAAGGATATGTTCAATCATCATTCATTTCCTTGGAGATGTCTATTGCTTATCTCATATTTAACTCTACAAGAATGCATCAATAAATTCAAGTGAAAAAAAGCAACTACTTCACAGGCTCCTCAAGCTAGTTCTATGAGACATGGTATGTCAATACTACTATTTTAATCATTCTATTTCTTAGCTTTAACCACTCTTTCATCTTTTTCTTAGGAGATGTTCAATCATCATTCTTTCCCTTGGAGATTTCTATTGCTTATCTAGTTATCCCATGTTTGGTTATACAAGAATGCTTCAAGAAAGTACCTTAATGTCACCCATGAGCTAGGTACATTATGTAACTTTAAACTTTTTACATTAGGGAGAAAAAAACATGACCTATAACATGTGCTTTTTTTTTTCTTTCCCAGGACCCTACAACAAGTTGGTGAAGTATGATGGAGAACTTTTTTGGACAATTTTTTGATAGCAAACTACACAGTCGTATCCACAACTAGCGGAAAAGATTTTTGGACGTGTTTGACTTGAGTCTTCTTTTAGATAGGATGTCTAACAATTTGAACAATTGATAACACAACTTGTATCAATTCTTTTGGATACTATTTGTAACTAATGAAGCTACACAACATGTTAGATTCAATATTTGTATTTTTAGTGGTAAAATTCATTAGTGCAACTTGTATCAGTTCTTTTGGATACTATTTGTAACTAATGAAGCTACACAAACATGTCAGATTCAATATTTGTATTTTTAGCAGTAAAATTCATTAACGCAGATGCTGATAATTTTTAGTGAGTGAATACAAGTCTTACCATTTGGACAATTTGCAAATATTCTTGGAGATGGCTTTGGTGTTTTCATTTTCTTTTGTTTAATTTCAACCTCTTACAAAGGACTTATTTTGTTCAATATAGGCAAAATATAACCATTTTGAGATGAACTAAATACATTGATGTGCTCTCTAATTTGTGTTGGCAACGTGTTTAGCACATTCAATTTTCTTTTTCTTTTCTTTTTTTTTTCTCAAATCCTACAATTATGATCAATTTGCAAAGCAATTTAATACATCAATTTTGAAATTGAGCTTTATGGGTAAACTTATATGCAATCATAAAATTTTGCTCAAAATTATATTACCATCTTTACTTCAGATTTTTTTCCCCCTTTTGTTAGGGTAAAATCCACCTCTATATAAGTTTATATAATGTAGACAACTCAGACATGCTTTACTATATCCTAATTGGCTTAAAGATAATATTTGCAAATTGGCAATTACAAGTATAGAAGCTATTTTAAAGAGAATACACACATCATCTTAGCTAACATAAATTTTCTGATCCTTGACTACAAATGTTCCATCATTACAAATACAATTTATGTTTCTTGACTTCAAAGTTAAGACACTTGATTCTTGTATCCTCTGCATTGTTGGGCATATATTAAATATTTGTAAACCTTAGTCTTGTATCCTCTGAAAAAAAAAAAAAAAACCAAAATTATTGTCCATCATACTTCATAATCTCTTGGTTGAGTCCTAAAAAAACATGATACTAGGGGAAAAAAAGGTAGAATTGTTTTTTAAAAGAATTCTTCTATTAAACATTTAAAAATATAGAATTTAAACTCAAGTCTTGTAAAGCCAAACATGGGATAATCTATTGAAAGATTACAAGCTTCCTCTTCAAAATTCACTTGTAGCCCATGTTTAATTTCATTGCATCCACCCAATACTACATTCTCGAAATTTTCTATTTTACCATTGTCCACTTCTGCATCAAGAACCTTTTTGAGAAAAATCGATTAGTAGTCTAACCTAATAATAATAAAAAATTGAATGAACAACTTAAAAATAGGTACAAAGAGAAAAGTATAGGCGTAAATGCACTTTTAGTCCCTACATTTTGACGTTTTTCCATTTTAGTCCCTACATTTTATTTTTTCCACTTTTAGTCCCTAAAACCAATTTACGCTTTCCGTTTTAGTCCTTGAAACACTGTTCTGTCACCAAATTAACGGAAAGACTGACGGATTAATAAAATATTATTAAAAAAATTATTTAACATTTTTTATATGCCAAAATTAAAAAAAAATTAATTACTCAATTTTAATTTAGAACAAAAAACAAAAAAAAAAAAATTATTTTCTTTCAAACAAAAATTTTACTTTTTTTTTAATTAAAATGATTTTTTTTTTATTCCAATCTTCTTCTTTTTTTTTTTTGTTCAGAAGAACATTAAACTTTTAAACCCTTTTCTCTCTCTATTCTCAAACTCTCTTTCTCCTCACCCCGATCTGATTCAAACTCTGACTGACCCAAACTCTCTCTGATCTCTTTCAAGACTTAGTGATGAGGTCGCCGCCGTTGAACTCGTTCAAGACTCAATGATGAGGTCACCATTGCCATAGAAGAAAGAAACCCCAGAAGGTCTGCGTTGCCGTCGCCGTTTCCGTTGCCATCGACGCATCGAACCCATCAAGAAGGTCCGTTGATTAGGTGTATGAAACCCTAGAAAGAAAACCCATAGTTTATTTCTGTGTAATTATGGCTCCGTTGTACAAAACCCAGTCACCGATTCGGTATTGGAGCCCGATATTGACCAGCGGCGAGCAGATCAAGAGGCTGATCTTCGAGGTTTTGATCATGGAGGCCGTGGGGTCTTGATGGCGTGAAAACAATGGGAAAAATTTGGAGGCTTGCATGTGGGTGTTGTGAACATGGATCGGTGGTTGGGTCTGCTGATGATTTTGGCTTGGGTTGTGATTTGGGTTTCGTTTGTGTTTAATCTCTATTTGTGATCTGGGTCTGTGTTTGTGTTTGGTCTCTGTTTCTTTTCTTTTTTTTTGTTTGTGTTGTTGTGATCTAGGTTTGAGTTTTTGGTTGCTGGATTTGTGTTCTCGGTTGCTGGGTTTGATCTGGGAAGAACACGAAGAACTTGGATTTGTGTTCTTAGTTGCTGGGTTTGATCTGGGAAGAACACGAAGAACTTTGGGTCTGTGTTTGTGTTTGGTCTCTGTTTCTTTTCTTTTTTTTCGTTTGTGTTGTTGTGATCTAGGTTTGAGTTTTTGGTTGCTAGATTTGTGTTCTTGGTTGCTGGGTTTGATCTGGGTTTAAGTAATAATGTTCTTTTGCTAGGTTGCTATTCTTTTGCTTTGCTAGGTTGTTATTCTTTTGCTTGGGTTTGATTCGGTGGTGATCTTCTGGAAAAAAAAAAAAAAGAAGATTGGAATTAAAAAAATTCATTTTAATTAAAAAAAAGTAAAATTTTTGTTTGAAAGAAAATAATTTTTTTTTGTTTTTTGTTCTAAATTAAAATTGAGTAATTAATTTTTTTTTTAATTTTGGCATATAAAAAATGTTAAATAATTTTTTTAATAATATTTTATTAATCTGTCAGTCTTTCCGTTAATTTGGTGACAGAACAGTGTTTCAAGGACTAAAACGGAAAGCGTAAATTGGTTTTAGGGACTAAAAGTGGAAAAAATAAAATGTAGGGACTAAAATGGAAAAACGTCAAAATGTAGGGACTAAAAGTGCATTTACGCCAAAAGTATATTGAATACTTATACCTTAAAGGAAACCTTTAGGAAGACACTATTTGACATAATCAATTCCTTTAACAACCTACCACAAACTCGGGAAAAAAAAATCATTACGAGGAAAGAACCAAAATCTGAATTCCAACGGTGATCAAGAAAACTAATATGCAATTGAGCAATTTTAATTATTGGAATCAATTACTTCAGCAAACCCAATAGAACAAAAGCGACGCATCCCTGCACCAATGCCAAATTCAAATAGATACAAATCAGTTTCAATTTCCTAATGAGTTTTTCAACTCTTTGTTTCACAAAAGCTGGACATATATATCCGAAATAAATATATATCTTGTTCAAGATATCAAATATACAACATGTTTCAGGTTTTAGTATTCCTATCTAGCTACTTTCTACACTAAAATGTTCCTTTTTAAAAAAATTTAAATTGTGATAAGTGAAAAAGCTACCTGTAGTTGCAAAGAAATAAGAAGAAAATGAAAAAACAAGATGTGAAGAAGTACTAAAAAAGAAACAGATAGAAAGGAAAATTATCCATTTGCATTGTTAGGTGTCGGAATCAATGAGTGACAGTGGGGCGAGTTCTCCAAACCGATGGTGATGCTAGGGAAAAAGAGCAAAGGCAATTTTCAGAGAGAGAGAGAGTAATGGTTGATTTTGGGAATTAGATTTGAAAGAGAAGAAGGAGAGAGTAAGTGCCAGGGTTTCAAAAATTTTCAAGGTTTGATTTTGGGAATTTAATTTCAATGAGGAAGGACGGTAGAGACAGAGAGTAATAAGTGGCACGTTCTGAAATTTTTTTAAGGGAAAGATTGTCTTTTTATTTTGAGTTAGTGGAGTAAACTGATGTGGCTATTTTTGGATAGATGTCAATCATTTATGGGTATGAAACACCAAATCTGAAACTGACTAGGTATTACCGAAACATTGTATACTTTCTCGTGAGGATGAGGTAGATGGAGATGTAGTGATCTAACAAGAGAGTGAGTTTAGGGATTTTAGAATTTTTCTCCAAATGAACTCACGTGGGAACATCAAATTTGTTTTTTTTTTTTAATTTTAAATTTTTATTTCTTAATTTGACATGGTGATACAGTTGATAGTTGATATGACAGGAAAAATCATTTTCTATTACTTCATTTGACACATCAGATTTTCCCATCCAATGAGATAACGACAAGGACCAAATTGACACAATGCGGAAAAGTTAAAAACCAAATTGACACAATTGAAATGTTAGAGACTAAATTAAAAATTGATGTAAAAGATAGGATTATATAATTTACCCCCCTTTTTTATTGTTATAGTTAGTACTCTCTCTCTCTCTCTCTCTCTCTCTCTCTCTCTCTCTCTCTCTCTCTCTCTCTCTCTCTCTCTCTCTCTCTCTCTCTCTCTCTCTCTCTCTCTCTCTCAAAATATGAGTGGGCACTGGTATCTAAAAAAAAAAGTGGGCATTGAGTTTCATTTAAAAAAATAATAATAAGCAATTGACATTTGTATCAATTCATTATTTCAATTAAAAGCTGAAAATAATGCACTAAAAAAGGTTTAATGCTTAAATTCGAAATTCCAATTTTAGCTTATCTTTGAGTTTTAAAGAAAGCTTCTAGCAAAACTATCAAATATGTGACAATTTTTGCTAAAGAATCTAAAGGTAGTGTTTGGTTAGGATGAAAACCAGTTAGATAAAATATATGAAAAAAAAAAAGCAGGGAGAAAGTAGCATTTTCCCTTGTCTGGTAAAGGTAAAAAATAGAGGGGAAAATAGGTGGTTGGTGTTTTTTGTCAAGCCCACCAAAACTTAATCTCTCTAACTTGAGGAAAAAATGAAAAAGAAAATGGGGGCTTTGAAGTAATGCCCTTCTAATAATGTTAACCACCAACCACTCTTTTGTTTTTTTTCTCCTTATTTGGTCTTCTTAAAAGGATAGAAGAGTAAATTTATATTAATTTTCTATCATTTCACTTCTCTTAACCAAACACACATGATGGAAAATTGAAATATTTTCTATTCTCCTAACATTTTCCATCATTTCCTTTTATCCTCTCAACCACGCAAAGACTAAGGCCCTTGATATAACCAAACAATACATTATGATATGATTAATCTTTCCAATAACATAATTGTCCAATTTTTTTGTTGATTTTTTTTTTCTTTTTCCTTTTGAGCTTTGTTAGAATCATCTACTACCGTCGGAACCCCTCCCCTCCCCTTCAACTCGAGGTATTTGTTGATCTTTAAGACTAACTCCACTCTTATTTTTAATTTCACCTCTAAGTATCCTTGCCGAGACTAATTTCCTTATGCTGGACCCTGAAACATAGGCCAACCTCTTCTAAGAAAGTTAATTCGAATGTGCTGGCTAGATTGAAAGCTAGGCAGGCAAAAGAAGCTAAGAGTGTATCTAGTATGGCGGAATTTTCTTGTTGATAATTTGTGGGCATTAATCAAGGATTATAACCTTGATGTAGTCTTTTTAATGGAATTAAAGTTATATTTTGAGGGATAAAAAGCAATAGTTGATCAGATAGGTTTCAACAATTCAATAATTGTTCCAGCCAATAGTTTGGCTGTGTTTGTTTGGGAAAAAAAAGGGTTTCATATGATGGTTACCCTTGAAAGTAACAATTTTATCAATGTAAATCGTGATTTCCAAGCCCCAATCAACTATGGATGTTCACGGTTATGTTTGGGCCTCACTCAAAATCTTTTCTAGGAGTCTTGGTCCAAATTGCAGGGGCTTTCTCTAGGCCATGGCTCTGCCCAGGTAAATTTGATAATAGGACACTCTAATAACTAAAAAGAAGAAAAATAACTAGGCTTATATATACAAGCAAGAATGGGCCTACGAAAATGAAGAATACTCAACCATTTTCCAATTCTATATATATAAGCTGAACATCATGTGCTTTGGTTATAAAATTTTCTAAAACAAAAATCAAGTATGTGAGCAGAGTCAAATACTTAATAGAAATGAAAATGGTAAACGCGAGCAAAAATAAATATAAAACAAAAACAAAAAAGAAGAAGAAGAATAAAGCAAGAGGAATGGTGATTATCAACATTTTGGGAATGTTTTACTCTCACGAAGCCAATCTTTTTTTTTTTTTTTTTTTTTTAAGATGCAATAGGATTTGAATTTATAGAATCAATTCTATGGTGATTATTCTTTTTTATCTTTTGATGAGTATGATGATTGTTCTATATCATACTTTATTAGTTGAACTAACTAGAATTTTCGTTTATAATTTTATCTAAGAGTTTATATATTAAAAAATAGTCTTCGGACTTTTGATGGTACTATTCTACTTCCTGCTCATGAGGGTCTTGAAAATCTCATGGAATGGAGGTACTAAAATAGGTTTGATTTTGAAAGTTATATGACAGAACTGACTATGTAAAAGGGTAGCAATTTAACATTGATATTCCCTATGCTTTGATGACTCAAAAAAATGTTCTCTAATTAGATAACTTGACGGATTTTCTCTCTTTGTTGGCTGTGCTTAAAATGCTAAAATGTTGTTGATGCTGACTGCTTAAATTGCTTCTGGTTAAGGGTATCTGACATTTGAGAGAGCATTTAGATTTAGGCCTATTACTTTTTAAATCTTTAGATATTTGTAGTTTAGAAAAGACTAAAAGAGGTTGCTTCCCAATGATGATGAACAATAATGAGAATGGTCAATGTAACCTAGACGTGCCATCTTCGTTGACAATCTTTTTTTTTTTTTTTTTTTTTTTTTTTGCATAAAAGGGAAATTTTATGGAAGGGAAATAAACTTACAGACACAAAACAGAGTTTAAACAACAAAACAAGAGTGACTATACCCTTGATTTAAGGTACATACCAAACTAAAAAGAAATAAACACAAAACAAAAAACAAACAAAGCTAAACAACACAAGCTAGTGTTGATACCGTATTTTGTCCGTCCTCGAATTGCGTACTAGACTCCCGAAAATCCGAAAATATTATTTTCTCTCTATAGGGCCATGAGAACATCTAGAATGACTTGGTGCAACCCGTTCGGACACCGGAGCACCTGAAGTGCCTTTTTTTGGCTAAAATGACCAAAACACCCCTGGTCAGCCCTAGGTTAAACCAAAGGAAAAATGGGGTCCAAACTTCCAAAAAACAACGTTTTCCACAATTTTACATCAAACCCGAGCTTCTCGAAGATTTTTAAACAACTTTGATCGAGTTTGACCAAGTTTGACCCAAAGTCAATTCCAAGTGGGCCCAAAAACCCTAATTTTGATTCAGCTAACAAAACGGGTTGAAACCAATGTCATTGTGAAGATTATCAAATTCTCATTCCAACGGCTATTCATGGGTCGAAGTCGGAGTTAAAACGGTTGAGATATCGAGAAAACTGTGAAAATTGTGAAAACCATGTCTGCTAACATCTTGAAGCCATAACTTTTGATCTGACCGTTGGATTTTTGAGTTCCATTCCTTTTTAGAAACTGAAAATGAAGATCTATCCAAGGGTGTCAAGATCAGCCCAATCACAGGAGGTTTGAGACCGGCCGTCCTTGAAGAGCCGCCACCTCGATTTTCATGCCCGGGGCTATAAATAGCCCCAGGCACACCCCAAACAAGGAGGACACACATTTTTCTGAAATTTTCCTTCTGCCCAGATGCTCTCTATGTTTTTTCTCTCTCCCAAACGCTAAAAAACACCCAAAAACAGTTTAAAAAACATATCAAAGTCTCTTGATTCTTCCCTTTTCACCAAGAACACAAGGTATTGCTTTTGCACTCAATCTTCCTTTCCTTGGTTCTACACTTTGGATTTTTAGCTATCATCCACACCCCTAACCTTCTAAATCTTTTCCCTAGCATGTTCTTGCTCTTTTTGCCATGATAATATGCTTTGTTGCTTTCTTTGACATATTTCTTGCTTTATCTTGTTTCTAGCATGTTTTTAGCTTAGATCCGCGTTCTCTTATGCTTTCCCACATGCTTATATGTTTAGATCTACATGCTTAGGGTTTTTATGCTATGTTTTGTGCTTAGCTCTATGTTCTTACATGCTTATATGTTTAGATCTACATGCTTAGGGTTTTATACCATGTTTCCTTCGTTTTGTTCCTCTTTTTGCTTTGTTTTGATGTTAAGGTTATGTGCTCATGTGCTTGATACCATGTCTATGGTTATGCTTTGCTTGGATCTATGTGCTTGTATGCTTTTTGTCATGTTTAATGCTTAGATCCACATCCTTACATGCTTATATGCTTAGATTCATGTTCTTTCATGTTTATGTGCTAGCTATCACATGTTCACACACGCATTGCCATGCCTATGCCTAGATCTACATTTTTACATGCTTGCGTGCTCAGATCTAGGTTTTCACATGCTTATATGTTCGGATCTATGTTCCTACATGCTCGTGTGTTTATATATGTGCTCTACTTGCTTTATGCCATCTTCCATGTGCTTAAGTGCTCCGTGCCATGTCTATGTGCTTAGACCTAGGCTATGTTTGTCTTGCCATGTGCTATTGTAGCCCTTTTGTCATTTTACCTTTCTTCCTTGTGTTTTGGTCATGTGGTTAGGACCCGATCTAAACCCTGTGGTATTTGCCATCGTCCATATACCTTGGCCCATATCAAAGGGCTTAGATCACCCGTTTGCATGTCTATGCTTGCTTGCTTCTATACTTTATCTTTCGTGCTAGCCTCTCCAGTTCTAGGCTTTGCTATGCTTGACACCCTTAGCGGGTTGTAGTTGTGTGGGTACATTTAACGCCCATGAGGCCTTGTCTGGATGTAACCACTTGGGATGCATCTCCATGATGCAGTTGGCTTCGTGCATACCTCTCCCTTTTCCACTCAGTGTGATGATATGCTTACCATGCTTGTTTGCACCACCCGTTGGCTTTCTATGCATCTTTACACACTTGCTTATATGTTCATGCATGAGTCTTGCTTGCTAGTGTGTCATCCATGCTTCAACACAATGAAGTCATGGACATTCGATCCAAACCTACATTTGTCCCTTGCAGACACCCCCTTTTATGTGTTTTCCTTGCTTATTTGCCCTTTTTGTTTGTTGATTATTTCTTGGTTTTGTCACATGTTGTGCTTGCCATATCTATCTTGCTTGTTTGCTTTACAACCTTGTGCTTTTATCTACGCTTTTTCCTTCCATTGCTTGTCTATTGGTTTTCTCGTCTCTACCTTTGCATGTACACATATAGGGTGAGGACACATGGAGCTATGGCATGATCTCCTAGGCGCAAGCAAAAAGGTCAAGGACGCGAGCACGTGGTCGAGCCAAGCAACTGCAATTAGTAGGTTTAGGAGTTTAGCCTTTTCCCTTTGATTATGTACTCTTTAAACCCCCTCCTTACTCCTCCCTTTCTTCCTTAGATGGTTTGTATTAGGTATATCATACTTTGTACCATTTGTCCTCATCTTTAGAGTATGGTGACCCTTATTTATTTTTCTACACCTATATTTTGGGCCATACTTTAGGGATGTAGGCATTTACTTTCATGCTATGTGTGTTAGCATTATGCATAATGCATGTATATATATACCTGCTTGCCCCTTTCCGGTGTGACTGTCGCGATCCGTGTCACTTAAGGCTAGCAATGCCTAATTTCTACCGCGAAAGTAAGGCGACTTCTCGTCGGATTTTCATGATGGAAATCTGGCACTATGCTTGAATGCCTTAGGAAAGTATAGATTGGGACCACACCCTTTCAAAAGCCAAAACCTCAAAGCCCCCATGCATGCAAAGCCCTGAAAGCCAATGCCAAAATCATGTTTTTACTGCCAATCTCCAAAAATTAAGGTTTTATCAAAACAAATGACTGTACTTGGGATAGGCGTTGTGGGGTGCCTAACACCTTCTCTACACGTAACCAAACTTCCGAACCTAAGAATCAAGATTTTTTGCCATCCACATTAGATTAGGAAAAATTACATTTTTCTTAACCTAGGATTGGTAATAAAATCAACTAGAAACAAGTGACCAATCACACCTTAGAAAAACCCAAGATTTGGCTAGGAGTCACCTGCAATCCAGAATCAAATTAGCAAATTTAGGTGGATAATCCATATCATTGTTAATCCATTTAAAGGCTAGAAGAGAGTCAGTCTGTAGATTAACAAATATGTGATTTTGATTCCAAGCTAGTTTCAAAGCTTCACGGATTGCCCATACTTCAGCTATTGCGTTATTTGTTTTTCCTAAGTGTAGCGAGAAGGCCTATAGCTAATTAACCGCAGGATTTTTAGCTATCCCACCTGCTTTAGATTCTCTTGAATTACCTTGAGAGCTTCCATCAGTGTTGATAGTAATAGAAGGGTGTGTGGTAGGTGTCCATGATATATGAATGTTAGTGGGATGCTGAAAAGAAGGTGAAGGTATAGAACTTAAGAAGAATTACGTGGCATGATCAATGGCTTTTTGTCGTATCATTTGTAAGCGTATGTTTTGGTTGTTAAAAATAAGAGAATTTCGATCTAACCAAATGAACCATAGATTAAAAGCAAACAAAATATTCCAAGGAAGATAATTAGAAGTGGTAATAGCAGTAGCAGTACAATTTAATTTACACCAGTTATGTAAATTTTTTATATGAGCAATGTTGGGGAAATGTAAGCCAAATCTGTCTAGCAAAAAAAAAAACAATCCTGCAAGAGATGGATTGGAGTTTCCAATTCATTGTAGCGCAGATAGGATAGTTGAGTGATGGTTGAAAAGGTGAATTGTAGGAAAAACACATGGAAAATACAGTTTTGTATCTCATACAAAACATACGCAGCGAAAAATTAACGGATTTACTTCATTCGCAATTGATAACATGTACTATGTAAATTTCAGAATTTAAGAACAAGAGAGCGTACCTTGGTGCAATGAAATTCAAAACCAAATATTAGAAGTACTTGGAAACGCTTTTGATCTTCACTCCAATTTCATTCATACCCAAGAAGTATGGTCTCTCAATCAGTTTACATGTATGTGTTCAAGGGAGAATAAGAGAGTTGCTTACACTCACATACACATCATTTTCATAAATTACAATGCATTACGAAATTCTATATGTTTCTTTCCTTATATATAATAGATTATCTAATTGGGTTAGCCTTTTGAGCCAGCCTTTTGGGCCATTCCAATTGGGCTCTAATATGTGGCTTGAAATGGGACCAAAATGGACAAATAAGACACTAGTTCCAATTTGTTTTAGGCCTTTCTGTTAACTCTTGACAAGCCCAAAATTGTCATTAATTATATTTAAAACCACTATATAAATATAATTACACTCTAGGCCCTATTAATAAATTATATCCCAAGACTTTATTATACATTCAACTCCTTCATTAAAATATTTGTAGTAATACAAAGTAGTGAATGTTGACTGCCACTTTGAAGATTACTACATCTTAATCCTTGAGTACCCGATTTAATCCTTTAAGTTATTCATCATATATTTATGAAATTTATAAATATATACTTTAATAACTTCATACTAAAGTGGTTAGGTCTAACACTATGAATAACCAAACCCATTAAACTTATCTCAAAGGAATATTTTATATCTTCGTTAAGAGATTATGAATTCCATCTTGAGAATATATGTTCCTTCAACATTAAATGTGACTGCCCAACATGCTGAGATTTTGATCGTGACTTTAGATCTCACTCCTGATATATCAAAGTAGCATATAGTTCATGATCAGGTTCATTATTCTATTAAGATTGAGAGTTGATATAAATAGAAGTCATGAGATTTATTATTCATTTGACAGTCGTTAGTAGAATAATAAATCTCACAGTGATTCAATTCAATATATCTTAACACTTAAAACATATCAACTAGAAGTCTCCACTTCCATGATCAAGACAAATCATCTTAGTTGATATGTTATAGTCTTCACAGATGAAATGCCCAATTTCATCAACGACTGCGAACTAAAATTCTAAATTTATAAAAAACTTGTGATTTACATCTTCTGTGACTAAATCACATAAATCACGTATTATGCATCTCATGGACTATATGATAATGTTCAAATATTCATGTTACCATTATTTTAGATAATAATAAAACAATTTTATTAATTACAACATAATATCATACATAATGTCATACATAGCATCATACAATAGGATTTAAAGGGCACATATCCTAACAATCTCCCACTAGCCCTAAAGACTGTTGTGCACTAATCTAACTCCCATTCCCTCAAAGTATAACTCAAAAGTCCTTTGGGGCAAGGCTTTGGTAAAATGATTTGCTAGATTATTTGCATTATCAATCTTTGCTACAATTACATCTCCTCGAACAACAATGTCTCGAATGATGTGGTACTTTCTTTCAATATGCTTTCCTTTCTTGTGGTTTCTTGAACCCTTGGATTGTGCAACTACTCCACTAATGTCATAAAACAATGTGATAGGAACTTGCTCCATTCTCACAACACCAAGATCAGAAAGGAATTTTTTAAGCCAAACAGCTCCCTTTGCCGTTTCACAAGCAGCAACATATTCAGCTTCCATGGTGGAGTCGGCAATACAAGATTGCCTAACACTCCTCCAACTTATGGCTCCACCTCCCAAGGTGAACACATAACCTGAAATGGACTTTCTGAAATCAAGATCTGATTGAAAATCTAAAATCTATATAACTAATGGGAATCAAATCCTTACTATGGTAAACAAGCATATAATCTCTTGTTCTACTTAGATACTTACAAATATGATTTACAGCTTGCCAATGTTTAAGTCCTGGATTTGATTGATATCGGCTGACCATGCTAACTGAATAACAGATATCTGGTTTAGTACAAAGCATGACATACATGAGACTTCTCACTGTAGAAGCATAAGGAATTTGTCTCATCATATTTTTTTCCTCAAGAGTCTTAGGCCTTTGATCATCAGACAAAGGAAGTCCATGTCTGAAAGAGAGTAATCCTCTTTTGGAATTTTGCATGCTAAACCGTTCTAGAACCTTATCTATATACCCTGCTTGAGATAAGCCTAATATCCTATTCTTGCGATCTCGCCAAAGCTTGATCCCTAGGATATAGCTAGCTTCACTCAAGTCCTTCATATCAAATTGGCTTAACAACCATATCTTAACTGATGACATCACCCCTACATCATTTTCAATGAGTAGAATGTCATCAAAATAAAGCACTAGGAAGATTACAACTTTATCTTGATGTCTTTTGTACACACATGGTTCATCAAGATTTTGTTCAAAACCAAATGATTTGATTGCTTAATCAAATCTGATGTTCCATAATCTAGATGTTTACTTAAGTCCATAAATGATCCTTTTCAATTTGCATACCATATGCTCTTGATTCTTTGCTATGAAACCTTCTAGTTGCATCATATAAATTTCTTCTTCAAGATTGCCATTAAGAAATGCAGTCTTGACATCCATTTGTCAAATCTCATAATCATAATGAGCAGTAATGGATAAGAGAATTATGATAGATTTAAGCATTGCTATTGGTGAAAAGTTTTCTTCATAATCAATACCTTCTTTTTATGTATACCCCTTCGCTACTACCCTAGCTTTAAAGGTTTCAACTTTTCCATCTATTCCTCTCTTCCTCTTGTAAACTCATTTGCAACCAACAGGTTTAATGCGGTTAGGCGTCTTTACAAGATCTCAAACTTGATTGGAATAAATAGAATTCAATTCAGATTTCATAGCTTTGATCCAATGATGTGCATCCATATCTTTCATTGCATCTTCATAAGTGTAGGGATCCAATTCAAGCACTTCTGAAATAGCTTCAAAAGTTTCTCCCAGACCTATAAATCTTACAGGTGGCCTTATAATCCTCTCACTACAACAAGGCACCTATCATCTTATGAGTAGAATCTTGTGGTGTATCTAATACAGCCACATCATCCCTAGTTTCATCCATTGGTTGTTCAATTATAGGTTCATCTATTTCAACCAAGACAACTTTACTTCTAGGATTAAAATTATTCACAAATTTTGGCATTGGTGCTAACAAACACTTTGTTATCTTTATCATTATAGAATAAATAACCCTTAGTTTCCTTTGAATACCCTAAAAAAATGTATATTTCTATTTTTGCTTCCAACTTATCAGACTTCCCTTTCAACACATGTGCTGGACATCACCAAAGTGGAAGTATTTCATACTAGGCTTGCACCCACTCCACAATTCCTTAGGTGTGTTGGGAACTGGTTTTGATGGAACTAAATTTAAAATATGCATTGCAATTTTTAGTGCATATCCCCAAAAGGAAATTGGTAAAATTGAATAACTCATCATGGACCTAACCATTTCTAAAAGAGTCTTGTTCATCCTCTCTACTACACCATTTTGTTAAGGATTTCTAGGTGTAGTCAATTGGGATACAATCCCATTTTGAGTTAAGTAATCCTTGAAATCCCCAAGAAGGTATTCGCCACCTTAATCAAATCGAATGGCCTTTATGCGTTTACCCAATTGATTCTCAACTTCAGCCTTATACTCTTTAAACTTTTCAAAGGCTTCAAACTTCCGTTTCATTAGGTACACATAACCATATCTTGAATAATCATTCGTAAAAGTGATGAAGTACTCATAACCAAGGGAGTCAATACCGTACTAGAAACTATTTCGGTTTGGTCAAGAAAATGAAATATTTCAATACTGGTCGATACTGGTGTACCGTTTCGGAGTTACCGTAATTATATATATATATATATACACACACACACACTTTAAAAGAATTCTATATAAATTAATACATCTAATTACATTTCAAAATTTTACCTCTTTTGTTCAAATTATTTTTAGCCATTTCACAACTCAATAAAAAAATTAAAAAGCATAATAAGCCTTCTACATAGGAGTGGTCAAAAAGAAAAAGAATAGTAAACTATAAACGATTTTCTAACAAATTAAAAAACAAAAATCAAAAATGAAAAAAAAAAAGTAAAAGAGTGGCAAATAAACCACATTGGTTTGTCTGCCCATTAGTAACTTTTGTAAAAAAAGAAAAAAAAAAAGCTTTTAATAAGAAGTAGAAAGTGGGTAGGTGTTAAACAATGGAAGTCATCTTGAGTCTTGACCTCTTGTCCCTTGGGTTTCTTTGCTAACATTTTGTTTAGAAACCCAAACCAGAAATGCCAAAAGAAAGAAAGTGACAACAAGGAAGAGAAGAAAACTGAAGAAGCTACTATGGGATGGCAACGAGCTCAAGCCTCAAGATTTGACAATATCTCACTGGTGGATGAAGGTTCAACAATGGTGAAGAGGCCCTGTAAGTAGCATTTTTTTTTATGAAAACCCATTTTAGTTTGTACTAGTCCAAAATGAAGTTACCGTTGAAAAGCACCGAAATCCGCCGAAATGGTCAAAACAAGCCGAAACACACTGGTATTTAGGACGACATGAATCAACCCAGTTTCTATACCAGTCCAAGCATCGGCATGAAAAATTCTGGCCGTGCTGGCCGGTACAGTAGGGAATTAACTTCCTTACTCATAACCCCCTTTTGCTTGGGTTGACATAGAACCACATATATCCGTATGAACTAATTCTAGTAACTCTTGGGCTCTTCTACCTTTTGCATTAAAAGGTTTTTTGGTCATTTTGCCCTCCAAACAAGATTCATAAACTAGAAATCCATCAAAGTCCAATGGCTTAAAGAGTCCATCTTTGATTAGTCTTTGAATTAATATGACCCACATGCAAGTGCCAAAGATATGCATCATTAGTAGAAGGAAACTTTCTCTTTAATGATTTTACATGAGAATTATTATCTAATTCAGAATTGTATAATTCATACTTATCAAGAGTTGAAATATAAAGACCACCAACAATATTGACAGAATAGATAAACACTTTATCCTTCTTTATTGCAACATTATCTTTGAGGATAACAAAATATCCATGTCTACCTAAATAAGTTGTAGAAACTAAATTCCTACGAACATTGGGTACATACAAACAATCTTTCAATATTAAAACTCTAAGACCAAAATACAAACTAAACACTCCAACAACTACAACTGGAATTTTGCTCCCATCAGCCAAAATAAGAAATAATTCCCCTTCATTCAGCTTGCTTGTTTCTTGGAACCCCAGTAAAGTATTGCAAATATAATTAGTACAACTTGAATCCACACTCTAGGAATCTATGGGATTTTGTACTAAACATATTTCAAGAAGGAATGAACTTTTCATACCCTTATTACCAAATATCTCCTTCAGACTTAGCATTATGTTCGAAGCTAGTTCTACATCTTGCATTTGATGTTGTAAAACATTTAAGATAGATGCTAGGATATAGCACTTAGCCATCTCATTAGATTTCTGCCAACGATCATATTGTTGTTTTTCCTCAAGAGGAACATCTAATGATGGAAAGTTAGGACAAGGTTTATAAAGCTCGAATTTGTGCTCTTTCTTCAGCAATGAGAACAAAGCCCAAGTTTCTTTTCCAGTTAACATAGTTGGATCCAGTCAGTTTGTTTTAATTAAGAATAACAACAAGTGGGCTAAAAGATGCCATGATTTAAATTGGAAAATAACAAACATAAATATAATAAGTACCGGACATTATCAATTTAGCATGTAAACATATAGTATGGAACCTTAATAAAACCTTACTATAAAATATGCAATGACAACCCAATCCATGTCCATAATTCCTTGGAAGCAAGTATATTATAAACATCATGATTGATTGAGAACTATTTTCATTATTAGTGCTATCATGATAACTCTTATCAAATACTAATAATAAATATGCCGTATGAACTTTAGCCTCTGTGAGAGACCGCGCCCTCGGCTCACTTTTATAGGATGTTGGGCCAAACTCACGTAAATGGGTGGAGTCGTGTTATTGCCTCTCAAAATGGAGGTTCGACTAGCTATAATTTCCCCTTTAGATTAAGGGTTTTACAATGGAGTCGCCACTTATTTAGTTATTGAAAAAATAAGAAAACCATAATTGAAAAATTCCTCATTTTATTAATTTGAAATTGAATTTACATTGATCCTAGAAAAATTACATGACTTTGGTCCTAGATACAATCTAAGATAAAGTACATGGCTTTATTTCCTAGTTACAATCTATAAATTGAAAATTACATGGATAAGTATTTGATCTACTAACCCTTGATCTAAACTCGGAGGCTATGTTACAAGGTGAGAAGGTGTTAGGCACTCATCTTACCCAGTGAAACCGGTCTTCTAGATTATGGTGACCAACATTCATATCATATCGTCCAATATGTCAATCAACTTACATGTTGAATTTAATGTGTGTACATGTGATAAACTTTAATTCAATTTATTAAATATTGCATTTGGATTAAAAAAATAAATTCTAGTGAATGTGTGTGGATGGTGATAACCTAGATTCAAAGATTTGAAAAAATTATTAAACAAACATGTTTTTCGTATTTTTGATGTGGATTTAAGATTAAATCTAGTGATATGCATGAACATATGATAAACAACCAAGAACATGTGAAGAACACATAAGAACAATTAAGAACATTCAAACATATTCAAGGGAATTATCATACTTTAATCTTAAATTTTCATCATGGCAATATAAACAAACAGTTAGGGAAGAGAATTATACCTTCATGCAAAATCCATATAGTGGAGAATAAGACTCTTGAAATAGGTCTTAAGGGTGGAGGAAAAGAAGAGCTAGGAGAGGGAGAATGAGTCTCACTCAATACCTAGAGTCTCAAGAAGATCAAGATATGATAAGACTACTCAACTTCACTAGAACTCAAGAAAAAAGAAGAGATGGGGGTTTTTGTGTTTTGGAATGAAAGAGAGGGAGGGTTTATATAGTAGTGGTGGAGGAAATATGAATGGAATGCCATTTAATGAGGGTTGACAAAGAATCATGAACCTAGACCTCATTTTAGCCTTTGGGGAAATCTGGTGTATTAAATGTGGAAATTGATGAGAGTGAAGAGCAAGCAAAGTTCGGTTTTCCCGTAACTGCTATAACAGCCTGTAGAGCCAATTTCGAAAATTCATATCTACCTCAATTTTGATCGGAATTGTCTCATTCTTATGCTCAAATTGAAGCCCCGGATGTCTAATTTCTGGGAAAATTAATATCATTTATAGATTCAAAATATTCTGAGAGATATCGATGAAATGGTGAACAGAGGTCATTTGTTAGAAAATGGTTTCAGCACAATTAACATTAATAGGTCCCAAATTAGCTCCCAATTAATATTAAATGGCTCCAATCACTCTCATTTCAGACTTAATTGGTTCCAAATTTACTCTAATTAAAAGATAATTGCACAAATTACTCATTGAATAATTAATATTTAACTATCTAGTTACTTAGGTGTGTGCAATCCTATCATAAAATGTAGTCCTGACCAATCAAATTATGACACATCATCGATCTCAAATCGATTATACTTATAACCAATTGAAATTAATTGTTCATAATCACATATTATCGAACTCAATTTATGATAGTGCATCTCAGCCATGAAAACTTGATTTGATGATAACTTTCAATCTAATGGTCCGATTAGTGCTCTTGACCAGTCGATTTGATCGTTACAACATCAAGATCATTTTGGTGAAATGAGATTAAGAATCTAATTACCAGAATCAAGATGCATATTTCCAATGTGGAATTACCCTTTTACCTTCCATGTGAGGTTAAATACGGATTGCAAAATAGGGTGTCAACACCTCTAAGTAAATAATGACATAGCTCCTTTAGGAGGTTAATATTATACTTAATCTAGTATACACTATTATCTAGAATCATGTGTAGCCATATTTCACCTCCCTTATAGTGTTTAAACTTGTAGTGCCATGAAACAAAACACCCTCCTTTGGGATCACGAGGCATATACGCCAAGACGAAGTGCTTGTTCACACTATTTTAAACAGGTAAGTTCAATCTTGTAGTACTATGAAATAAGCACCCTCCTTTGGGATCGTAAGGTATATATGCCAAAACGAGGTGCTTACCCATACTACTATGACCTGATAATGGAGGCCGTGAGATCCAACCCTTGTATCTCTCTCCCATTAAATATTTTAAAAGAAAAGTTTTTAATTAGAAATCATGTATAATCTCATCACACATAGCCTTGCACTTTTAAATGGGAAAACACTTAGTGAAAATTCAAAATTCACAACTTTCGATCGATCGAACCTTTTTCTTGATTGGTCGAAAAAGTGAAAAAATTTGTACCAAACCTTCTGTCTAGCTCAATTGATACTCGATCGATTGAAAAAGAACATTCGATCGATTGGAAGCAATTTTCAATCAATCGAAAATATAAAGAAAATCATTACATAGGTTCTGTCCAACTTGATCGACTCTCGATTGCAAGTCGATCAATCGAAAAGGAACAATCAATCGATCAAAATAAATTTCGATCGATCAAAACATGTGATGAAATTTTCCAAGAGGTTTCCATCTTACTCGATCAATCGAAGGTGATTCTCGATCAATCGAAACTTGTGAAATTGAATTTTTCCAGAATTTTCACCAAACTGTTTTCAACGGTTTTTCATGAACAAAATACCATCATATGAACATAATAGATTGAGTGTGAGATCAAAAATTGAATTCTATTGATGTTATAGCCTTGAAGTTCAATCTAACATACTTAATATCAAACTTAAACAACATCATAACATCAATATCAGTTTTTATCAAACAATAATTTCAATAACCATGCAAAAAATTGATTATAGAATCTTCTAACATCATGAAATTACTATCTTTGATTCCAAAACTCACAAAACATGTTATACAATTTCGAAATTGAAGACTACTCTGATACCGATTGTAGGAAAAACATATGGAAAATATAGTTTTGTATCTCATACAAAACTTTCGCAGCAGAAAATTAACAAATCTACTTCATTCACAATTAATAACATGTAGTATGTAAATTTCAGAATTTAAGAACAAGAGAGCATACCTTAGTGTGGTGAAATTCAAAACCAAAGATTAGAAGTACTTGGGAACACTTTTAATCTTCACTTCAATTCCACTCATGCCCAAGAAGTGTGATCTCTCAATCAGTTTACACGTAAGTGTTCAAGAGAAAATAAGAAAGTGGCTTACACTCACATACGCACCATTTTCATACATTGCAATGCATTACTAAATTCTGTATGTTTCTCTTCTTATATATAACTGATTATCTAATTGGACTAGCTTTTTAGGCCATTTCAATTGGGCTTTAGTATGTGGCTTAGAGTGAGACCAAAAAGAAAAAATAAGACACTAGCTCCAATGGGTTTTGAACTTTTCTGTCAACTCTTGATAAGCCCAAAATTACCATTAATTATATTTAATACTACTATATAAATATAATTGCATTCTAGTAATATAAAGTCATTAATGTTGACTATCACTTTAAAGATTACTACATCTTAATCCTTAAGTATCCAGTTTAGTCCTTTAAGTTATTTATCATATATTTATGAAATCTAATTTCATAAATATATACTTTAGTAACTCCTTACTAAAATGGTTAGGCTTAAAACTCTGAATAACCAAATCCATTTATCTTAATGGAATATTTTATATCTCTGTTAAGAGATTATGAATTCCATCTTGAGAATATATGTTCCTTCAACATTAAATGTGGCTGCCCAACATATTGATGTTTTGATCGTGATTTTAGATCTCACTCTTGATATATCAAAGCAACCTACACTTTATGATCATGTTCATTATTCTCTCAAGATTGAGAACTGATGTAAATAGACGTCGTGGGATTTATTATTCATTTGACGGTCGTTAATAGAATAATAAATCTCATAGTGGTCTAGTTCAATATGTCTTAACACTTAAAACATATCAACATATCAACTAAAAGTCTCCACTTCTATGATCATGACAAATCAATATGTTATAGTTTTCGCAGATGAAATGCCAAATTTCATCACCAAGTACAAACTAAAATTTTGAGTTTACAAAGAACTTGTGATTTATATCTTCTGTAACTGAATCACATAAATCACATACTATACATCTCATGGACTATAAGATAATGTCCAAATATTCATGTTACCATTATTTTAAATAATAATAAAACAACTTTATTAATTATAACATAATATCATACATAGCATCATACAATAGGATTTAAAGAGCACATATCCTAACACAAATATGATAGAACATGTAGGAATTTTATTGTGAGCACATTTCTAGATAAAGAGTTTGATTTTGGGAGGAATTTTGAGTTTCCAAATCCATGTCCAAGATTTAGATTGTCCTAAAACGTCATTAGTGCTCAATCTTTGTGATAAAAGGTAAGCTGATTTTACTGAATAGATTCTTGAATGGTGGTTCCATATTTGTTGATCTTGGGTTGAATTTGATTGTGTATAAGATAAGGGAATGGCTTGAATAAAAGTGGTAATTTTCGTAGGCAATTGCATCCTTACCCTATATAGCTTTCCACGAATGGGAGTCATTCCTAAAAATAGAGAAAAGGAAATTGCTATTATCAAAGTGTTTTGTGCCTAAGAAAAGTTGACCACAAACTATTAGGGGATTTCCATAATCGCAGGCTTAGTTAGCTAGGAAAGCTTCGTTACTTTATTAACAATTACAAGTAAATTGGTGGCATTTTAAAATGTCAATCGACCTCAATTTCATTCAAAATTATAAGGAAAAATTGCATTTTACCCACCTGTGGTTTGACCCGTTTTAACAATGTCCACTCATGGTTTAAAAGTTATCACTTAACCCACCTGTGGTGGCCTCTGTTAGACCCCCATTACCCACCTTTGCCCATTCCGTTAGAAAATCCCCTTTACTATATAAGTCAAAATTAGAACCCTAAATGAAGAACGAGCTCTCTCCCTCTCTCTACCTTAGAATCCCCAAAAATCTCCAAACCCATAATCCCTTTCTCTCTTTACTTTGATTGCCAAAGTGATATCCGACCACTTGCAAGCAAGGAGGTGTGCTGAAGCTTGGGTTTTCCTCTATATCAAGGTCCCTAAAAATCCCCAAACCCATTTCTCTCTATACTCCAATTGCCAAAGTGAAATCTGAGCATGTCTTCTTCAAGTTATTACTCGGGTTCCACTCACCATTCATGTTCTGCTGATCATTGTCAACTACAGACTGCTTTGACCTTGAACAATTTTGGGATAAAGTTTTATAGGTGCAGCCAAGGTTTTCAGACCCGAACCGTTCATTGAACCGTAAAAGAGAGGGGTTCAAGTTTTTTGAGATCAAACCGAAGTCAAACTGGGGTAAAACCGTGATGACGTCATAATTAATTTAATAATTAATTAAAACCTAAATATAGATATTAAATTTATAAAACTAGCAAAATTGACAATATATCTATATATGTGAGGGAAATTTAATGATTTTTAAGCATATATTTAATAATTAAATAAGAAAGTTAATAAAATAAAATAATAACCATGAAAACATTAAAATTTATGATTAATTTTTGAAGTAAAGTTGAATATCTTCGAAGGATTTTAATTATAATTTTTTTTATTCATTGTAAGAGATAGATAATTTAATTAAGTAGAATAAAATTGTGTTAAGTTATTTTTTTTTTTTAAAAAAAAATTGCAAAGGGGTTGGACTGCACGGTTCTCACCAATTTGTGCGGTCCAACCCCAGTTTTAGCGGTTTGCGGAATTAACAAAAAATCTGGTTCTTTATGCTTAAAAAACCAGTTTTCATCCCGGTTCCCGATTTTCACAGTCCGACCTCCCGGTCCGGTCCGATTTTGAAAATTATTGGTGCAACTACTATGATGTGGTGAGTAACAGTTGATTTTCAGATTTTTTTTTCCTTTTTTTTTTGTTTTATTGTTTTTTTGGTTTTGTTGGCTTTATGAATAACCTTAATTTAATTTTGTTTGTAGGATGATGAACCTACTTGTAAATACTTTAGGTGGTTGGATGGCAAAACATGTAAGCGTGGGTCTGAAGTTGCACCCATTATCCTTGCAAGATTCAGTATGGACAAGAATCAAGCAAGAGTTGCATAGGAAAAGGAAAGGGAGGCTAGTGATAGGGAAATAGTAGAGGGAAATAGCAGCTATTGAGAAGAAAAAAGTAGCCAAGTGAAGGGAAAAAGTAGCCACGTTAAATGGTATTTTATATGCAACTGAAATTATTTTGCTTTTGTTAATGATTGGTGCTTTTTGTGCATGTGTTGGTTATGTATTTAATTACTGTTGTTTGTGCATGTATTTTAACTCCTGTAGATAGCTGCTAAAATTCGTTTTGATTTTGCTATTCACCATAGTGGGAATTTTGGAACCCTGGTTTAGAGTATGTAGGTGGTGAGGTATCTACAATGGTTAATGTTAATCCAGATCTACTAAGTCATTTTGAGATACAAAACATTTGTGTTGAGGTTGGGGGACCTATTAACAGTAGGATTTATTATTTAATACCTGGTGGTGACTTAGAGTAAGGGTTAAGGTTGATTACTTTAGATGATGATGTGACCTACATGTGTGAACTATATGCTGAATGACTAACAAATGAAATCACATTTTATGTAAAACCTGAAGTTGATCCAATTGCTATTAAAGAACTTATAGTTGAACTAAACCAACCAATTGCAGTAGACCAACCATGAAATGAATGATGAAGATGATGATACTGATTGTGAGGAGGTGACCAATATTGTCTCTGTTAGATCATCTGTGGTTGGCCAAAATGAGGTTCATGTGGATGAACCTAATTGGCTAGATGAAGGGTATGAAGGACTAGATTATCCTGATGACATATTTAGTGCTCAGAATAATGAGGTGCCCGATATGAGAGAGCATCAAAGAGATATTGAAAATGTAAATGAGGGAGAGCATTTGAAGGAGCTAGTTACAGATAATGGGAAGAGATTAGAAGCTGTTGCTAGTGATCAAGTTGCTAATGATAATGATTAAGCTAAAAAAGCTTTTGATGATAATGACACTAGGAGCATTAACAATTCTGAGGATGAGGATGAAATGGTGAGATGTCTAGAGTTTAATGAGAAGATTAACATGAGTAACCTTCAGTTATGCAAGGGTATAAAATTCCCAAATGGGAAGGTGTTTAGGGCTGCCTTGAGGGAATATGTAGTGCAAAAGCCTGTGGACACTAAGTTCAAGCTTAATTAAAAGACCAAAGTTTTTGTACACTACAAGTATGAATGTGGTTGGAAGGTATATGCATCACAGATTTCTGGAGAGTTAACCTTCCAAATAAAGACCATGGTTCCAACTTGTAAATGTGGGAGGACATTCAAGTATAGCCAGGTCACTTTTACATATGTGGCTAGGAAGTACTTGGATGATTTCAACAAAAACCTTGATTTGGCAATTTCTAGTGTGAAGCATCGAGTTATGCAGGATGTATTTATAGACTTGAGCATAAATCAAGTGTATAAAGTTAAGAGGAAAGTTAGAGAGTTCATACTAGGTGATGAGAGGTTGCAGTATGGGAAATTTAGGAACTATGCTGAGATGATAAGAATAACTGATGTGGAGAGTAAGGTAATTCTGCAAACTGATATTATTGAGCCTAACACACAACCCAAATTCAAGAGGATATATGTGAGATACAGTGCACAGAAAGTTGGATTCTTGGGAGGGTGCAGGCCACTTGTAGGATTAGATGATTGCCACTTAAAGGGCAAGTTTGGTGGACATATATTATCAGCAACTGCAAGGGATGGAAATAACAATATTTTCCTTGTTGCATTAGGTGTAGTTGAGCAAAAAAATAAGGATTCTTGGTGTGTGGTTTTTACAAACATTTGCAGATGATATTGGGAGGCCAGATGAGCTAAATCTGGTGTTCATTTCAGATAGGCAGATGGTAATACAATTCACTTGCTTTTTGAGATTTCTATTTGTTCTTAATCGTTACATTTTTTTTTTTTGAAAGTTTTGTTTTTGTTCTTTAGATGTTTTTTTATTGCATTTATGATAACCAGGGATTGATACCTACCATGAAGATATTTTTCCCAACAATTGAACATAGATTCTATATGAAGCATATCTACAGCAATTTTAAGTTAAATTTCAAGGGTTTAGAATTGAAAGTTGCATTATGTAGGTGTGTTGCAGCAACAACAGTTAAGGAGTTTAAGAAGAGAATGCAAGATATGAAGGAATTGGACAAAGAAGCATGGGAGTATCTAGTAGACATTCAACCAATCCAATGGACCAAGTCACATTTCTCTCCAAGGGCCATCTCTGATTGTTATGTGAACAATCTTAGTGAGTTATTTAATTCTATGATATTAGAAGCAAGAGATAAGCCTATCATTGCCATGCTATAATGGATTAGGGTTAGGTTGATGACTAGAATGTACAGTAAGAGGACTGAGATTGAAAAATTCACTAGTGACCTTTTGAATGTCATGACCTTTTAATCTACTATCCAATCATGTTGTATTTATTTTAAATGTCATGACCTTTTGATCTTCTATCCAATCATTTTGTATTTTTTTTTACCCTTTCAGGCTTTGAAATTTGTATTTTTGCACTTTTTTTTTTTGCATTTGTTTTGACACGTAAATTGAGGCTAGACAAAATACAGTATTATTAACACCTCATTTTGCAACCCGCATTTAACCTCACTCGAAGGGCAAAAGGGTAATTTTGCCTTAGAAATATGCATCTTAATTCTAGTCATTAGATCCTTAATCTTATTTCACCAAAATGATCTTGATATTGTAATGATCAAATCAAATGGTCATAAGCCCTAATCGGACCATCAGATTGAAAGTTATCATCAAATCAAATTTTAATGGGTAAGATGCACTATCACAAATTGAGTCCGACTATATGTGATTATGAACAATTGATTTTAATTGGTTATAAGTATAATCAATTTGAGATCAATGATGTGTCATAATTTGATTAGTTAGGACTACATTTTATGGTAGGGTTGCACACACCTAATTAACTAGATAGTTAAACATTAATTATTCAATGAGTAATTTGTGCAATTATCTTTTAATTAGGGTAAATTTGGAACTAGTTAAGTCTGAAATGGGTGTAATTGAAGCCTATTAATATTAATTGGAAAATGATTTGGAACCTAATAATGTTAATTGTGCTGAAATTATTTTTTAACAAATGACCTCTGCTCACCATTTCGTTAATATCTCTTAGAATATTTTGAATCTATAAATGAGGTTAATTTTACCAGAAAGTAGACATCTGGGGCTTCAATTTAAGCACAAGAACGAGACGATTCCGATCCCGATCAAAAGTGAGGAAGATATTATTTTTTGAATTTGGCTCTACAGGCTGCTACAGTAGTGTGAGAAAACCGAATTTTACTTACTCCTCACTCTCACCTATCTCTAAATTTAATGCACCCGATTTCTCCAAAGGCTAAAATAAGGTTTAGGTTCATGATTCTTTGTCAACCCTCATTAAATGACCTTCCATTCATATTTTCTCCACCACTATTATATAAATCCTTCATCTCCTCTATTCCAAAGCACACAAAAACCCCCTTCTCTTCTCCTCTTTTGAGTTCTAGAAAGTTGAGTAGTCTTGTCATATCTTGGTCTTTTTGAGACTTAAGGTATTGAGTGAAACTCACTCTTCCTCTCCTAACTCTTCTTTTCTTTTACCCTTAGGACCTCCCTCAAGAGTCTCCTCCTCCAACATATGGATCTTGCATGAAGGCATAATCCTATTCCCTAATTGTTTTTTATGTTGCCATGATGAGAGTTTAAGATTAAAACATGATAGTAATCATTTAAATTCCCTTAAATATGTTTAAATGTTCTTAATTGTTCTTATATGTTTTTCACATGTTCTTGGTTGTTCGTCACATGTTCATGCATAACATTAATTTTAATCTTAAATCCACATTAAAAATATGAAAAACATGTTTGTTTAATAATTCTTTCAAATCCTTGAATTTAGGTTATCATCATCCACACACATTCACTAAAATTTATTTTTCAATCCAAATGAAATACTTAATAAACTGAATTAGGATTTATTACATGCACACACTTTAAATTCATCATGCAAATTGATTGATAACATATTAGATGATATGATATAAATATTGGCCACCATAGTCTAGAAAACCGGTTTCACCAGACAAGGTGGGTGCCTAACACCTTCCCACTTTGTAACATAGCCTCCGAATTTAGATCAAGGGTTGATAGACCAATGTTTATCCTTGTAATTTTCAATTTCTAGATTGTAACTAGGAAACAAAGCTATGTGCTTTATCTTAGATTGTATCTATGACCAAAACCATGTAATTTTCCTATGATCAATGTAAATTCAATTGAAATTAATAAAATGAGGAATTTTTCAATTTTGGTTTTCTTATTTATCCCAATAATTAAATAAGTAGCGACTCCATTGTAAAACCGTTAATCTAAAGGGGAAAATATAATTAGTCGAACCTCCATTTTGAGAGGTAATAACACGACTCCACCCATTTACATGGGTTTGGCCCAACATCCCAAAAAAGGGGGCCGGGGGCACGATCTCTCACAGTGGTGACTCCACTAAGGACAATTGAGAGCTAAGCTTTAATTAGGTTATGATGGCGAACCATGTCATTATTTTTTTATTGCTTTTTGTATATAATATGTCTAATATGTCATTATATTGCATAGTTCATCAAAAAAAAAAAAAAAAAAAAAAAGTCATTATATTGCATGTCATGCATCATTTGTTTGAATAAAATTTATTTTATTTGTGTACAAGCCCAGAAGCCCGATAGTATTAGCCGTGGATTGTAGTCTTCCTAAGACTCACATACCCAGCAATGAATCTACCACCCACCACAACAAGGATCATCATGGTTATGCCATGGTGGTTCATAGGGACAAACTGTATCATTCGGACCAACGCGACGCTCCTAGCGTCACAAGTTGGAAGGTACGACGTCCTAGCTTGTGGGGACCTTTAACCTACCTTCTACCCATGTTGTAATGACCCATAGAACCTACCTTTAGGTTAATCCATGTAAATTGCATTGCATTACACATTTGTATGGATGTTGTTTGAACCATAATAACTCAAGCCCAATGTTTGAGCCCATCATAATTGTTTGAACCTTGTATGTTGTGAATGAACTTAAGCCCAAAAGCCTATAATTGAACTCTAATTGGTATGAAAACCCAAAATCGTTTCTTGAATCATTCTAAGCCCACCACTTGAGCCCATCAAAGGTGTATACACATAATCAACATCAAAGGCCAAAAGCTCACAGGATGCATGCCTTCCAAGTGTAAGGTTCAAGCCTTCCAAAAGATCATAATCAAGGTTCAAGCTTTCCAAGTGCAAACCTAAGCCATTTCAAGCAAATACTAAAAGACCATAATCAAGGTTCAAGCCCACCAAGTCTTAAGCATTCTCAATGGACCAAGAAGAAGCAAACGGCCCAACTTTGCCTCACTCCACATTTAGTTTGTAACATCATGGTTAAGCTTAAAGTTTGTTTGTTTGTTTATTCCATGTTTCTATATTTCTTTGAATTCTAAAAATCCATGTAGTATTTGATGTATTTTGTTCATGTATATATTTAGAAAGAAAGATTCCCAAATCTTCCCCAAAAAAAAAAAAAAAATTCAAATGAGAAAGTGTTTGGACTAGGGGCATTGGGTCTTTGAGTCATTTAAAAAAAAATCTTTGAACTAGGACCATTGAACTTCCTAGTGACTTTTTCAAAAAGACCTAATTTTTTTTCTTTCAAGATTTATTAAAAAAAAAAATCTTTGAACTAGGACCATTGAACTTTTTAGTGACTTTTTCAAAAAGACCCAATTTTTTTCTTTCAAGATTAAAAAAAAAAAAAAAAAAAAAAAAAGTCTCATTTTCAAAATGGTACATAAGGATCCCTTGGACAAAACATTTTCTAAATCTTGATGTTTAAAGGCTTGAGCAATCAACTTATACCAAGGAATGATTAATTTCATTTGATTCATGTAAAGACTTTTGCTACTTGGCTTAGAATATAAGAAGAAATAGTTTTAAAAGGCAATAAAAAAGAATCCATCCATCGGAAAATCCCAAGAATCTATGCCCTTGATCCAATTTTCAAAAGTCTTTTATTTCACATCATTAGAGCATTCATACTTTTTCTTTTACGATGAATTTATTAAAAGAGCTTGAATCACTATGCCTACAAGCAAGCATTACCAGGGATAGGAGGCCATCTTTGGCTAAACCAAATTATTTCCTATTACCTAGAATCTTCATCATCCATTGCTAGCCTATTTGAGCCTTCAAACATTTAGCCTTTTTTTGCATGAACCCACTAAAATCTAAACTTGGGGTGGGAAAAATTCAAAGTATGCATGCTTAAGTCTCATGTTGAGGAGTAGTCGACCTTGTAACTTTGAAGCTAATTGATAAAGCTCTCCTAGAAGACATGAAAGACAAGTAGAGAATTCATTAAGCTAAAGATAAGAGATCATCAAAGAAAAATGAGGTTTTACTCAATTTTGGAAAGAGAAATGAAATTTCATCAATGTGAGAAAGAAAAAAAGTGTGTATCAAATTTGAAGAGCCTAAAATTCATCATGCCAGGAGGAATACAAGATTCATCTAAAAGAGATTTCATCAAAAAAGGAAAGATTCATCAAGCACAAAAAGGTGCAAGTGCATCGAGGTAAGAAATGAGTCTAGAGAGTGCATCAAAATGACCATAAATCATTAATCTGAGAAAAACAAGGAGGGAAAAATGTCCCCAAAAGTTTACTTAATCAAGAGATGAAAGACCAAAAAATAAATAATAAAAAAAGAAAAGAAAAGAAAAGAAGCCCGCTAGGCTAAAAATCCAAAAGGGTGGTCTAGGCAAAAGTTAGGGCCAAAGAAAAGAAGAAGAAGAAAAGAAAAAATTGGAAAATCCTACTAAGTTGGAAACTTGAGGATGCAACCTAAAAAGAGAAGAATTTTACAAGATGAAAGTCTAGAGGTATGATTCAAGATGAATGAGCATAAAAACAAATGTTGCTACAAGTGACCAATGAAGACTAGTGTGAAGATGACAACGAAGAAATGAGAAAACTCCTCCAATACTTGATTTTTGAATAATGCATACTTAGGGGAACATCATAGGGAATTTTGAGCATTTTTATATCATTCATTTCATAACCTAAACCTAGCCTACAACCCATGAATAAGACCTCCTTGAAGTCTTGCTAATTGTAGGCACATCTTAAACTTTAATAATATTTTTCTCTTGAATTAAAAAAGAAAAATTCTTAAAATTGTCAAACCCCATAGAATGATATGTCTGAGGACAAAATTTCTCAAATTCTCAAATCCTCAAAATGACTCAAAATAACTTCCAAACCTGGAGCATTCTCCTTGTTTGCACCCAACAATGTGATTCATAAATATTATCACATTTCATTTCTTGATTGCCTTTGGAGACTTAATATGATGATATTCAAAAGGATGAAGCAAATTTGATTACATGAGTTTAACGATCTTGATCCTTCTTAATCAAAGAGATTTGTTTGATTCTTAAACACTTTGATTTGCCAAAATGGTTGTTCAAAGGATCACCTCTTGTTCATTAAAAGAGAGAGAGAGAGAGAGAGAGAGAGAGAAATCTCATTTTCACCCAAAAAAAAATCATTCTTTTTTCAAAGTCTAGTTTTCTTGAACTACATCTTAACTTGATCCTCTACGAAAAGAGGTATGTAGGCAGCCTTTCAAAGGCCTGGTCCCAATCACCCAAACAATCTTAGGGAACAAATTCAAAACAATGTGACAAAATTGTTTGGGTGTATGTTAGGCTAAGCTCATTTGTTTTGCATCAAGCATACTTAAACTTGGAGCATTGGCCTATTTATATTGTGTGCAGATATATCCTTCTCGCATGAAAGCATGTTTTCATCTAAGGCATCTATCCATTTTTTTTGCAAGCATGTCCACATTAGGGGCATTTGCCAAAACTGTTTCATGATAATTGGTTTCTAACAAGCTAGAGAAAGAAAGTCATTTTGTAGGAACCAATGATGGCAAACCGTGATCTTCTTTCATGTTCCCCAATGGTTGCAATATCAAATTAACTTAGCTTCCATCTAAGCAAAGAATATGCCCCAAACTAGGGGCATTGGCTAAGTGCTTCCAATTTCATGTAATGAATGACTCTATTGCTGGTTGAAACTTGCTTTTTTGTAGGAATCAAGGTGAAGGATCCTTTATCTCATTCAACACAAGTTATCTCAAATATGCACCCTCATATAGCTAGATAATAGCATGACCTATATACCATGTAGGATTGACAGTAACTCTCCTACTTTCAAGGGATCGACCTTAGTTCTCTCAAAACTCATAGGATTGACCTTAGTTCTCCTATTCACAGTAGGATTGAAAGTAGCTCTCCTACTTCCAAGGGATCAACTTTAGTTCTCCCGAAACTCATAGGATTAACTTTAATTCTCCTATACACTGTAGGATCGACAGTAGCTCTTCTACCTCCAAGGGATCGACCTTAGTTCTCCCAAAACCCATAGGATCGACCTTAGCTCTCTTATACACTGTGGGATCGACAGTAGCTCTCCCACCTTCAAAGGATCGACCATAGTTCTCCCGAAACCCACAAGATCGACCTTAGCTCTCCTATACACTGTAGGATCGATAGTAGCTCTCCTACCTTCAAGGGATCGACCTTAGTTCTCCTGAAACCCATAGGATCGACCTTAGCTCTCCTATGCATTGTAGGATCGACAATAGCTCTCCTACCTCCTTAGTTTTCCCGAAACACATAGGATCGACCTTAGTTCTCCTATGTATTGTAGGATCGACAGTAGCTCTCCTACATTCAAGGGATCGACCTTAGTTCTCCTGAAATGCATAGGATCGACCTTAGTTCTCCCAAAATGCATAGGATTGACCTCAGTTCTCCTATGTACTGTAGGATCGACTGTAGCTCTCCTACATTCAAGGGATCAACCTTAGTTCTCCTGAAACCCATAGAATTGACCTTAGTTCTCCTATACACTGTAAGATCGACAGTAGCTCTCCTACATTCAAGGAGTCGACCTTAGTTCTCTCGAAACTTATAGGATAGACCTTAGCTCTCCTATACCATGTAGGATCGATAGTAGCTCTCCTACCTTCAAGGGATCAATCTTATTTCTCTCGAAACCCATAGGATCGACCTTAGCTCTCCTATACACGGTAGGATCAATAGTAGCTTCCTACCTTCAAGAGATCGACCTTAGTTCTTCCGAAACTCATAGGATCGACCTTAGCTCTCCTATACACTGTAGGATCGATAATACCTCTCCTACTTTCAAGGGATCGACCTTAGTTCTCCCGAAACCTATAGGATCGACCTTAGCTCTCCTATACAGTGTAGGATCGACGGTAGCTCTCTTACATTCAAGGGATCGACCTTAGTTCTCCTGAAACACATAGGATCGACCTTAGCTCTCCTATACAGTGTAGGATCGACAGTAGCTCTCCTATACAGTGTAAGATTGACAGTAGCTCTCTTACATTCAAGGGATCGACCTTAGTTCTCCCAAAACTCATAAGATCGACCTTAGTTCTCCTATATATTGTAGGATCGATAATAGCTCTCCTACCTCCAAGGGATCAACCGTAGTTCTCCCAAAACTCATAAGATTGACCTCAGTTTTCCTATACACCGCTCTCCTACCTATAAGGGATTGACTATAGTTCTCCCAAAACTCATAGGATCGACTTTAGTTCTCTTACCTTCCACAAATCCATCAGACCTCTGGGTAGCACGTCTAAACTTCAAGTCCATCGAACCTTTGGGAAGCACGTCCAAATTCAAATCCATCAGACCTCTAGGAAGCATGTCTAAACTTCAATCCATTGAACCTCTGGAAATGACGACTGAAATCCTCATTTTGTCATGACCACTGGTAAGCATGTCTTGTGCTTATTTTTTTTCCAATAAAAAAAAAAGCTGCATGCATGAACTACATTTGGACCTGATCCTCTTACCAAGAGATACGTAGGCAATCTCCCCTAAGATTTGGTCCATATTTTGATCCATAACATGACCGTCTGCATTCCTATATGCATGCATCATACATTTATCACAGTTAAATACTGATTGCAAAGTTAGGTGTCTTTTTCATACATTAACATTCGCACTTCAAGCTCTGTCAATGAGGGGCATTCTGTTGACACCTCATTCTGCAACCCGCATTTAACCTCACTTGAAGAGTAAAAGGGTAATTTTGCCTTGGAAATATGCATCTTAATTCTAGTCATTAGATCCTTAATCTCATTTCACCAAAATGATCTTGATATTGTGATGATTAAATCGACTAATCATAAGCCCTAATCGAACCATTAAATTGAAAGTTATCATCAAATCAAGTTTTAATGGCTGAGATGCACTATCACAAATTGAGTCCGACTATATGTGATTATGAACAATTGATTTCAATTGGTTATAGGTATAATCAATCTGAGATCAATGATATGTCATAATTTGATTGGTTAGGACTACATTTTATGGTAGAGTTGCACACACCTAATTAACTATATAATTAAACATTAATTATTGAATGAGTAATTTGTGCAATTATCTTTTAATTATGGTAAATTTGGAACTAATTAAATCTGAAATGGGAGTGATTAGCATATTAATGTTAATTAGAAATTAATTTGGGACATATTAATGTTAATTGTGCTGAAATTATTTTCAAACAAATGCCTCTGCTCACCATTTCGTTGATATCTCTTAGAATATTTTAAATCTATGAATGAGGTTAATTTTACCAGAAAGTACACATCCGGGGCTTCAATTTGAGCATAAGAACAAGACAATTCCGATCACAATTGAGAAAGATATTATTTTTTAAATTTGGCTCTACAAGCTGCTACAATAGTTATGGGAAAACCGAATTTTGCTTGCTCCTCACTTCCACTAATCTCTAAATTTGATGCACCTGATTTCCCCAAAGGCTAAAATAAGGTCTAGGTTCATGATTCTTTGTCAACCCTCATTAAATGACCTTTCATTCATATTTTTTCCACCAGTACTATACAACCCCCCCTTCTCCTCCATTCCAAAGCACACAAAAAACCTCTTCTCTTCTCCTCTCTTGAGTTGTAGGAAGTTGAGTAGTCTTGTCATATCTTGGTCTTCTTGAGACTTAAGGTATTGAGTAAGACTCACTCTTCCTCTCCTAACTCTTCTTTTCCTCCACCCTTAGGACCTCCCTCAAGAGTCTCTTCCTCCAACATATGGATCTTGCATGAAGGTATAATCCATTTCCCTAATTGTTTTTTGTGTTGCCATGATGAAAGTTTAAGATTAAAGCATAATAGTAATTATTTAAATTTTCTTGAATATGTTTGATTGTTCTTAATTGTTCTTATATGTTCTTCAAATGTTCTTGATTATTCATTGCATGTTCATGCATAACACTAATTTTAATCTTAAATCCACATCAAAAATATGAAAAACATGTTTGTTTAATAATTCTTTCAAATTCTTAAATCTAAGATATCACCATCCACACACATTCACTAGAATTTATTTCTCAATTCAAATGATATGCTTAATAAATTGAATTAGGATTTATCACATACACATACTTTAAATTCAACATGCAAATTGATTGATAACATATTGGATGATGTGATATGAATGTTGGTTACCATAGTCTAGAAGATCAATTTCACCGGACAAAGTGAGTGCCTAACACCTTCCCACCTTGTAACATAACCTCCGAATTTAGATCAAGGGTTAATAGACCAATGTTTATCCTTGTAATTTTCAATTTCTAGATTGTAACTAGGAAACAAAGCTTTATACTTTATCTTAGACTGTATCTAGGACCAAAGCCATGTAATTTTCCTATGATCAATGTAAATTCAATTGAAAATTAATAAAATGAAAAATTTTTCAATTTTGGTTTTCTTATTTATCCCAATAATTAAATAAGTGGCGACTCCATTGTAAAACCCTTAATCTAAAGAGGAAAATATAATTAGTCGAACCTCCATTTTAAGAGACAATAACACGACTCCACCAATTCACATGGGTTTGACCCAACATCCCAAAAAAGGGGGCCGAGGGCGCGGTCTCTCACAAGTATTGACAATAATATAAATAGTTAATTTTTTAGTAAAAATTATATATAATTTTTAGCAATTCATTGTTGGATTTTTTTCATAGTCAATGATGCACGGATTAGTGATTAGTTTTCATATATTCATAAATGAAAATAATTTAATCAAAATATCTCAAATAATATAATTTTAATTATAATTTTGTTATTATTTATTAGTATAGATTCATGGGAGGGTAAAAGCCATCAATTATTGTGTTTACAAGTTCGAGCTTGATTGACAACAAAAATGAACAAAGTTTGAATATATAATCTAACTTGATGATGACTTTGAAATAAAATTAAATGAATAAATTTTGAACTATTAATACTTGGCTCAACTTGATATAGTCATAGCTAACTCATACCCTTATTAGATGATGAAAATTACCACCGCACACCCTTGGTGTGATGGTCACTCCACAAGTATAAATGTTTGTGGAGTGTGGGGGGTAAGGGCTAGGGTTCAAGTCTCTAGGAGAGAACTTCACACATATATATACTTAGATTAGGCTAGAGTAGAATTTTATCTTGTATATAAAAAATAAAAATAAAAAGATGATGAAAATTGGCTTATTTTTTTGATTTAATAAGTCATTTATCTTCTAATCTTATTATTTATTCCAATGCATAAGTGAATGGATCCAAACCCTTCTTTATTTATATACTAGTATTATGCCCATGTGATACATGACTTAATTAAGAATCATGTGTAAATTAAAGAAATTTTTTATTAATTTAATTAAAATTAAATAATAAAAATAAAGTAATCTTTTACGTTGGGTTATATAATGAATACATATTGTCTAAGACTGATATATAAAAAAAAAAAAAAAAAAAATCAAATATAAGTCTAGATAACTATGTAACTCTTTTTTCTTTTTTCCTTAGAAAAAACTATGTAACTAATATAAAATGAGATGCCTAAAAAAGTATTAAGGGAGCTTGCATAATATATATTAAGCTATAAAGCTAAAGTAATCACCATTGCATATATAAATGCAAAAGCCTTGAGTTCAATAATTATAAACAATCCAAAAATAATAATTGAAAGCATATTTAATTGGTAACCTCAATTCAATAATCAAGAATAATTCGAATCACTAATCTTTAAAAAATGTAAATAGAGAAACTAACATGAAAATTTAATTTTTGTCTTTGAATGACGGGGAGGAGACACCAAAACTTAGGCGAGTTTCACCCTAAAAAAAAAAAAGAGGGTATATATACACAAAAACTTCAAGATTTTTTTTTTAAATTAAAAAAACTAAAAGTTAAAACATTGGCAATAAGTTTGCATCGATAATTGAAAATAACTTTTAAGATATAATGAGAATTGAGAAGTAAATAACTTCATTAGCATTGAGATACAATGAGAATTGAGAAGCAAAACATGTTATAATAATTAAACAAAAACCTATTAAATTTGATTAAAAAAAAATCATAGCATACAAATACATACCTTTGTAGGTGCTGTAGATAAAAGAATGGAAGACTAAACCAAAAAACCATACAATAGGTTGGGGAATTAAAAAACACACCTAATAATTGTGTGTGTGTATATATATATACACACACACACATATATCCGCACTCCGCCTAAAAGGAATCAAAGTAAAAATCAAATATCCTAAACTTCATATATATGTATCTATATACATACATACATATATATATATCCACACTCCGCCAAAAAGGAATCAAAGTAAAAATCAAATATCTTAAACTTCTTGAAGTCTACGTTAACATAGAGTTCTGAAGAAACCAAATTGCAAAACAATTTAGATAACAACAAAAAAAAATAAATAAATATTACACTCGATATATATCACCATATGCTACATACCATTATGCCCTGGTGCTATTCGAACTCATTAATTTATGTGGGACTCTAATTCTATCAATTAAACTTTTTATAAGGAAAAAAAAAAAAAAACCTAATTTTCTATCATATGTATCAAACTTTTCCTCTACATGTCAAATTTTTATCTTCACCAACAATGTCTTTTTTCTTTGATTTTTTTTTTTTTTTTTGGGTGGATATATATCATTTTTGGGATAGATTTACATTAATGGAGATGTACGGTTTGTTAGGATTATTCATCAAATGCCTAGATAGTGTTAAATTCTAATACCTCACAGTTCTAAGCTTATCGTACTTCTTTCTAATATATATCAATTCAGCAATAAACTTTCTACATTTTATTTAGGAAAAAAAAAGTTTAATCTTTCTACAACCGATCAAGATAATTTACAATGATTAGATCTTCCTTAAGTATAGTGGTTGTATGACACTAACCAACTAAATTTAATTTTTTTAAATGAAATTTAATGAATTTTCTGCAATTTGGTGCAACCAAGACTTTTTAGCCAAATTTTTATTATATAGTGTGTGTGTGAGTGTGTATATATATATCTTGAACATACTTTTGAACATGTTTGGCTTCATAAGCCCCCGTACAACTCTAAGTGAGACATTTTTATATATTTAAATATCAATGAAATAACACTTATTTATTTATTTTTATTTAAAATCTATTCTTGCATTTTTTTTAATATTAAAATTTATGAATTAAGCTTTTTTTTTTTCAAAATTTAATAGTATCTTCTTTTCAATTGATAACATGTTTAATCCTCTTAAACTTTCTTATAACATAATTGATTTTAGATAAAATTTTATTAATTTTTATTTTTAAAACTTTTTTTTTTTGGGTAGAAGCAGTCGTAACATGTATTTCAAATTATGTAAACAATACATGCATTTGAAAAGTAATTTAGTATTTTTTTTTTAGTTTAATATGCCAATTAGAGTACATTCTTCTATTCATAAAACTTTTTTTAAATTTTAGTCCTTAAATAAATTTAAACCACTAATATATATATATATATATGTGTGTGTGTGTATAAAGCACTACACAATAAAAAATTATTGCAATACAGCTAAAATAAAATAAATTTTAAAGTATAAAACAATAAGATTTGATTTATTATATTCGCTATTGCAATTTCACTTAACAATAAAATCACCTAATAGCCCCAACCTTCATAAGTAAGACAAATTCAATTAAAATTAATTTAACAATAGAAATTTTCACATCAATGGTATATAAAATACACATAAAACTAAAGATTTGATAAATAATTAAGGAGAAGGAAAGAAGTTGATGAAGACTTTATAGGTGAAGTCCCGAAAGATATAATAAACTTGTTTACTTTATGTGACATATATGAGAGAGAGAGAGAGAGAGAGAGAGACCTTTGATGGGAAGAATGAAAGACTCTTTATATATATAGTAAATGAGGAAAACTCTTTTTTTAAAGTGAAAAAGAGAGAAAAAGATACGAGTTTCTCCAATTTTAACCAGACATAGAACACTCTACTAAAAGAAAAAGTAAATAGATGTGAGATATAATTTATTTGTGGTTGCTACATTAGTATAGTATCATCTAATCAAAATTATAAGACTTTCTTTTTTTGAGAGTCTTAAGCAATTACCTAAATTGTTAAGGTAACCAGACATAGAACACTCTACTAAAAGAAAAGGTAAATAGAAGTGAGATATAATTTATTTGTGGTTGCTACATTAGTATAGTATTATACTTATCAAAATTATGAGACTTCCCTTTTTTTGAAAGTCTTAAGCAATTACCTAAATTGTTAAGGAAAAAAAATTCAAATTTGCTCTTAGGCAAAGTTGTTGTTGTTGTTTTTTTTTTTTTAACAATATGATAAAATTTCAACTTATTATGAAGTCCACTTCATGATGATTGTTCTTTATCATTAAGTTCAAAATACCAATTGGTTTTGAGTGTAAGCATGGTTTGAAATCAAAATCTCTTATTTGAAAAGAATAGATTTAACTATTTTTTTTTTAATAAACAGTAATACTTATTAGAAGATACATGAAAATAATAATAGTGTTTTAAACCGGATTTATAATACACTATATAATCAGAGTACAACTACAAAGGTTAGACCCTTTTGCAGTTGTAAATTGAGGTTATAAACAATGGACACTAGACACACAATCAACACAGGATAAACATTCCTATTATCTTTTTTTGAGTAAACAATAATACTTATTAGAATACACACGAAAATAATAATAGTGTTTTAAATTAGATTTATAATACATTACATAATCAGAGTACAACTACAAAAAGGTCTAACCTTTTTAGTTGTAGACTGGGGTTATAAATAGCGGACACTAGACATATATAACTAATGTGAGATTTTACCAATTAAGCTGAAAATTATAGCACATTTTTTCTTCTAATAAAAAATATATGCGCGCATGTGGGAAATGAATTTCTACAATTTTTTTAGTTAAAAACATGAGACATTGTTATTGGAACAATTCATACTTTGAAGATATTGGAATTGTATAAAAAAAAAAAAAAAGATATTGGAATTGAACCAAATCTAGAAAACAATTAAAAACTGAATTTAGTCAATGAAATTAAAACAATTCTATCTTATTAAGAGATTGTTAAAAGTATTTATGTATATAATGATTTTTTTTATTGTAATTTCAACTGTTTAATAATAAGTAGTTTCTAAAATTTACAAAATAAACTTTTATTAAAAAAAATTATAAATTCAACACACACACATATAAAGGTGCATAATTTTGAATCATTAATAATAAGTATTTTTTATGTGATCAATAGCTGAATGAAAATTATAAATTAAAATTTTATTTTTTTAGAAAACCTTTCAAATCATATGCACAATATTATATTACTATTTTTTTATATACATCTTAAGGAAGAATGAAGATTTAAACTTTGGATATCATTATTGAAAATACATGAAATTTCAGTTGAATAAAAGTTTATTAACCAATCGTACAAAACCATTAAGCATACACATAAAAGTAAAACTATAGATGATTTTACTTAATCCAATGAAGTAAATTTTTAAAATTTTCTATAGTAGTGTTTTATAGATTTGTTTGAAACTTTGATCCTAGAAGGAGGCGATTGTTTTGAATGGAAAAATGGAAAGTCCTCAAGCTGGAGAAATGAAGGCATAATTTCAAGACATCCTGTTGAAGGCAAAAGTCTATATGAGAAATGTGAATTTAGGCTAGGTATGGATAGCAGCAGATTGCGCGTCTGAGTTTTTTTAGTTGGGTCTCGTGTATGTGAATTTAGGCTGGGTATGGACAGTGGAAGACTGCGTGTTTGCGTTTTTTTAGTTGGGTCTTGTGTACTATTTACGAGACCTACAAGTACGGAAAAATGCAAATCTAACTTTAAAATTGGGTCTCACAGTATTATTCACACATTTAAAAATTATTTCACTATAGTATTTTTAGTTTTCAATTTTTAATTTTTAATTTTTAGCAATAAATGATATTCAAGCATATCCTTAATTAAGTCTCAAGGGAAGCAATACAGCTGCTCATCAACAAGGTTCTTGGGCTAGATCTCTTTCTTTTGTTGGGATGTCACTGATATTTCAACGCACAGGTGCTTTTTGGTGGGCCATTTGTATGTATGCTGTGTTTTGACTTTTGAGTTTTTGACTTTTGAGTTCTGTCAAAAGGTCTAGAGAAGTGCACCTTTGCCTTGTACACACCTAACGCTATAGAACAATTAGTACCGGTGTTCATTGAATTAATTTTTTATAATTACCGGTAGTAGTTCTTATACCAATAAGTATGTTTGGTAGACTGTAATAAGTATTGTAATGTAATAATTATTTTTATGGTATAACTATTCAGTAGTTTAGTTATTTTTTTATTACAAAAAATAGTCATTCCTTATGAATAGCTATTCTTTCAAATGAGAAATAACTATTCATCTCTAAAAGGGTTGTAATAGTTATTCTTTAATAGGTGTATTAATTTCTAAAATTAATATATTTTTAAATAAATAAACTTTCCATATGCACATAACAATTATGAAAATAATAAAAAATATCATAGAAAAATAACTAATCTCTCTTTCAAATTAAAAAAAAATAATTATTTTTTAGAAAATATAATTATATGAGTAAGATATTTTCTAAAATATATCTTAAGTTTGAATTATAATACTTTCATTTCATTGTCTTCAGTATTCTATTATTATATTGTCACCAAACAGATGAATAGTAATAAATATTACATTATAACATCTTGTATTCCTTTTAATACCTATTCCTATTCCTATTTAATTACCATTACAATCTACCAAACATGTTCCAAGTAATGAAATCTTTTTTTTTTTTGGAAGGCATAATGGAATCTAATCATACGTTAACAAATATATAAATTATGTCAAAATAGTATATGACAAAATGCTAATCCCTGAAAAAACTCGAGTTCTTTTGCCTTGTTTCTCCTTCGTATTCACTCGTTAATTTCCTCTCAATGAAATACTATCTTTCCATCCAAAAATTATGTATATTCCAAATAGACCCATCCGATATACTAAGTTGCATGAATAAAAATGTAATAAATCTTTTATAGAGGGTATATTGATTGAGGGGACTCCTATTACAACTCTAGTGAGGAATCATTTGTTTAACTACAAATTGACTTGTTTTCAAAAAAAGAAAAAAAAAAAAAAACTTTACAAATTGACTTAAAATGAGAGCACTTACACATGATTTTCTGAAAAAAAAAAAAAAAAAAAAAAAATCTATCAAAAAGTCATTCTATTTGCATAACCTTTTGTAATATATCGTACATCCAATTTTTTATATTACAATCCATCAAATTAAAATAATTAATTTTTTTTTTTTCTAAAATCATTGTTTAAAATGATATGAAAACTGTGGTTTAAAAAGTGTTATGAAAACACGTGTTTACAGAATTCATAAAGTAAAAAATGTGTTTGGTATCATATTTCAAATAATGCTTCAATATGTGAAAAAACATAATTGTATGTTTGGTATTTGTATATGTGTTTTTTTTTTTAAAGCTGACAAGTGGGCACCGTGATTGGAATTGAAGAATGAAACTTTATGTGTTGTCTAATCAAGTGGGCTCCATAGTTTTCAACATATTTACAAAATGTCATTGAGTAACGTTGTTTGAAAATTAAAAACTGGTAAAATGTGTTTTCTAAATTTAGTGTTTAAATACCTTAAAATGAGTAACGTAACTCAAACACTCCAAAAAAACACCTTTATCAAACACGCTGTTTTTTTTTTAGAACCACGGTTTTCAATATTTAAACATTGAAAACTATTGCTTGAAATTACATTCCAAACAAGCCTCTAGCCATTGCAGATTTAAGGCATCTAAACCCATTGCCGCCTAAACTCATTAGGTTCATCCACTCGAAACCCATTGCCACCAAACCCATTATTGCCTGATTCGCCCCCCACCAAAACCCAAATATAAACCCATTCCCACCCTAAAATGTGATCCCACTATAGCAAACAATGACAATGAACCAACGACTTCTAACTAGTGACATTAATGGCTTCAAACCAATAATATTGACCCATAAGCAAATGATGATATCTATTCAGCTTGATTTTGAGAGAGAACTAATTTGTGAATAAATGGTGGAGAGAGGAGAGAGATGTTAAAGAGCAAAGAGATTGAATAAAAACAGAAGATAAAAGATGTAAAAAACTATAGTTCCTTTATATATTTAGAAGATAATTGTGCATTTTCCAAAATTTTGAACAATGATGCAAAACTAGGTGTAAAGAAACAAAAAAAAAAAAAAAAAAAAAAACCATTTTTGGTTTTTACATTTTGAAGTTACTATCAATTTGGTTCTTATATTTTAGTAGTGGTCAATTTGGTCCCTGTTATTTTCAACTTGCCGTCAATTTAGCCTCTACTGTCAAATCATAACTTTTGTTGCACTTTATAAGCAACAAAAACATAAAATCAAATTTACTAGTCTCCAACTTTGGTAGACACAAATATGAACTTAGAAACTAAAAAAAAAAAAATGCATATTTAGACCTAGAATGACTACAATTTGAAAATAATAGAGATCAAAGTCATTATAAATTGAAAATAATATGGACCAAATTGATTACTACTAAAATGTAAAAACCAGATTGACAGTAACCCATAAAATGTAAGGACTAAAATGATATTTTCGGGTTATGTAAATTGGTGTACAACACCAAGTGTGAATATTCTAATCCAACTTATAAACAACTTATAAAACTTTTTCCACCCCAAGTACAGCTGTTTTTTAAGCCAAATACATCAATAAAATAAAATGTCCATAAATGGGCATTTAATAGTATAAACAGTTATTGTTACCCCCTCAATTATTATTCAAGTCTCTCAGACTCTTGAGATTCATGAGTTCTTAGTTTCGAAACATCTAATCAGCATCTTGAGAATATATTTAAGAAATTCATCTATATAAATCATCTAATTTATGAGAAATATGGATTAGACACGCCCAAAAATTGTCAAGCATTCGAATAGATATAAAGAAACTCATTTAAAAGGAGAAAAATAATAAGTCTAGACTCTCTATGGTCCAAAACAATAAAACCACTTGCCTGATGGTAAGAAGTCATCACAACCCATCACCATCGCATTGCAAATTCAAGATTGTGATACGCCCCATCTAGCGCCATGGTGGTTCGGGGCCATATATGATAGTGTCCTAAGTGGGCCGAGATCAGTGAAAACACCTACCAATTTCCATAGAAAGATAATTTTGCCAATAAGAAAAAAGTGTACATTTCTTGATTTGACACTGGCATATGTATTTAGGGGGTTGGGGATTGGACAAGTCCTCACGCAAGAATTTTGTGGCGTTGTTGTGGCAGTCCTGATAATACCACAATTTCAAGGGTCAAAAAACCAACACTACCCTTTACTGTAAATTCCAAACTGTACACAAACGCGACCCTACTCCCGTACACACACACACACACACCCATAAAGCCAGAAAGTCCTCTGCCATTACCAAATCACAGCAAAAAAAAAAAATTAACCCCAAAAACCAAAAAAACCAAAAAACCCAAACAAATTACCAATATTTTTTTTATTGTACCAAAAAAAAAAAAAAAACCCACTAGGGTTTGACTGGAAAAAACTGCGGATCGCGTGCAAAAAAGCCAGAGAGTCAGAAATTTCACCGATTCCGTTAACTTCGCGCTTCTCTCCGTCACAGAGATCTATTCTATTCTCTGTTGTTTCCGAAAATCCCGCTTTTTTTTTAGAGAGAGAGAGAGAGAGAGAGAATTTTGTTGCAATTTTAGAGAGAGAAAATGAGCGAGTGAGTGAGAGACAGAGGTGGGGTTTTTTTTTGAACGTTGGGATCGGAGGGCTTATATGGGTTTTTCTTAAAATTTGGGAAGTGGGTTTTGGAGGGTGTTTTCTAAAAGTGTTTTTTTTTTTTTTTTTTTTAAGAAAAAACAAAAATTTATAGTTTTGGTGGGTTTGTGGGGTTTAGTGGGTGTGTTGTGAATTTTGGGTTGATTTTGCATGCAATCTGGTGGAGGAGGAGGAGGGCCCGGCCGGGTGGGACCGGCGGGGCGGGCGGCATCCACATCATCGGCTGCGTCGCCGTCCTCTTCGTCTTCGGCCGTGTCGACCCCGCACTTGGGGTTTGATTCGATGCAGCAGCAACAGCAACAACAGCAACAGCAGCAGCAGCAGCAGCAGCTGGGGTCTAGGCAGGTGAGAGCTTGTTGGTGTAATTGAATTGTGTATTTTGTGAGAATTTTGGTTGAATTAGGAAATGGGGGGGTTTTGGAGTTGGGGAGTGTTGAGTGTTAGAGTGTGAGTGTGAGTGTGAGTGTGTGAGTGGATTTTGGTGGAACATTTGTTGAATTGGGGATGTGGGTTTTGGAATTGGGAGTGTTTTGGCAAATGGGTGTGAGTGAATTTGTGTCATTAATGGTTTTTTGGGGGGGGTGGGGGGGTTGATGATTGTCACATTATGTATATACATTTTGGGAGTTGGAATTTGTTTTGTTTTATTTTTGGTTGGAAACTAGTGGGAATGAATTTTTGTAATTAATATACTATGTTGTGTGGTGTAGTTACCATAGTACGCAGGTTATTGGTTAGTTGTTTAGTTGACTTTCTGGTTAACCAAGTCTGAAGAGTTATTCTAGGAGACAAAGTTGGCATATCTTAATTTGGAAGAAAATGGGAACTGATGGTTTCATTGAACTTTGAGATGCTTAGCTTTTGTTGGGCTTCAACTTCAGGCGGCTCAACTCTAGAGGGGGATGAGTTATACTTCGGTTCTGCTCTTGAATATAGTTAATGACCTTCGGCATTCATTGCCTATCACCACATATGTTGTTAGATTATAGGGGAACGTGTCTGTTTTCTTTATAATTTGTTTCTTATGCTTTTCATGGTTTTGATATATAATTTGGAATATGTTGAATGGGATATGGAGGTCAAATTAGGTTTACCCTTGTTTGGGTTTGTGAAGTTGCTCACAGATGGTTTACATGAATATGGATTTTGGGTTTGTTTACTAAAGTGAGAGAAGTTGATTAACAGCAGAAAAAGGTGGTACCATGAGTTCAATGTCACAGCTTGCCACTATTGATCTTAGGAAATAAGATCAAAATGATGTAATGAGCTGTAATATTGCACTTTCCACACAATGTCTCAAGTTGTTCTGCTGGCTAATCCACATGATCTCAAGGTCCTAGTCCTCTGTGTATTTTTGTTCAATGTAAATTTTCTAGAAATTTTCCTTATCCACAATTTTCTTTCTTACTTTTTGTTGACCTCCAATGTATGTCTCATCCTCTGTTTGTTGAGCATTGATGCCCTGGACTACTGCACTTCATAATCATAACTATTGCTTAAGTTCTTATGAATATATATTTATAAATATGTCAATTCATTGGTGGACATAATTTTCTATTTCTTTTTTCTTTTCATAGATTGTCACGGTTCTCTGTATTGCTCGCTTACATATTGAATGTATGTTGCATAACTTCTATAATTTCATATATTTTAGGAACAGTATGTATTGATTTTGGAGCTTTTTCTGTTTTTTTGCCTTCTTGATTATGCGAAGTCACTGATGTTTGCATCTCCCATATCATTACCATGTATTGATTTGGAATAAAAAATTTGCAAATGAAAGTTGGGAATAAATTTTTATTTTTATTTTTATTATATATATATATATATATATATAATTCAACCTCGAGTCATTAATGTAATGGGGTTTTCTCATGGAATGATAACTGGATTTAACTATGTATCATTTATTGTTCATGCAGTCATTACAACAACAGTTGCATAGAAAACCTGAAGGGAATGAAGCCTTTCTAGCATATCAAGCTAGTCTCCAAGGGGTTCTAGGAGGGAACAACTTTGCTTCATCTCCTGGCTCTATGCAACTGCCTCCACAGTCTAGGAAATTCATTGAATTGGCTCAACAACACAGTTCCCCCCATGAGGGCCAGAATACAAATCAAGCTATTGATCAACAAATGCTAAGTCCAGTTCAACAAGCTTATCTTCAATATGCCTTTCAAGCTCAACAAAAATCAGCTTTGGCAATGCAATCACAGCATCATGCTAAAATGGGTATGTTAGGTCCACCACCAGGGAAGGATCAGGACATGCGAATGGCAAATCTGAAAATGCAGGATCTCATTTCCATGCAGGGGCCTAATCAGGCTCAGGCATCATCATCTAAAAACTCATCTGAACATTTTGGTCGTGGTGAAAAGCAGATGGATCAAGGGCAGCAACCTACCTCTGAACAGAGGAGTGAGCCAAAGCCTTCAACCCAGCTGACAGGCCATGGACAATTAGTACCTGGAAATATGGTGAGGCCTTTGCAAGCACCACAAGCTCAGCAGAGCATGCAAAACATGTCAAACAACCAGCTCATGTCTGCCCAGTTGCAGGCAATGCATTCGTGGGCACTTGAGCGCAATATTGATCTCTCACTGCCGGCAAATGCCAACTTGATGGCACAGCTCATACCATTGATGCAGTCTAGGATGGTTCCACAACAAAAGGCAAATGAAAGCAATATGGGTGCACAGTCATTACCTGCTCCAGTGTCAAAGCAGCAGGTCACTTCTCCATCAGTTGCGAGTGAGAGTTCTCCCCATGCTAATTCATCGAGTGATATATCTGGGCAGTCTGGCTCTGCAAAAGCAAGGCAGACTGTTTCAGCCAGCCCTTTTCGCTCGACTTCAAATGCTGGCATGGTTAACCATGCTAGCAACAATGCATTGCAGCAGTTTGGTACTCATGGCAGAGAGAATCAGGTGCCTTCTAGACAGCATGCTGGGATTGGTAATGGAATGCCATCAATGCATCCCCCTCAGTCCTCTGCCAACACAAGCCAAGGTGTGGATCATTCTCTGAGTGTGAAAAATACATTAAGTAGCCCAGAAGCTTCGCAGTTGCAGTACCTCAGGCAGTTAAATCGATCTTCTCCACAAGCAGCAGCTCCTACAAATGATGGGGGCTCTGGCAATAACATCCTTTCACCAGGTGGATCGTCTAGTCAGACGCCTCAACAGCGCTTTGGGTTCACCAAACAGCAATTGCATGTTCTTAAAGCACAAATACTAGCATTTAGGCGGCTGAAGGTCTGAACATCTATTTCTCTGTGTGTGTGTGTGCGTGCGCGTGTTTGCTAGTTTGTGTGTGATCTCTTGCTGCCTTTCTTTTTCCTCTTGAATAGTCTTTGGTCTTGTAACAATTTCTGAGTGGATGTTGTTACTTATTTCCTGTTGCTTGACAGAAAGGAGATCCTGGTCTGCCTCAAGAACTACTTCGAGCTATTGCTCCACCACCTCTCGAGTTGCAGCTGCCACAGCAAAATCCTGCTGCCGGAGGAAATAATCAGGATAAATCAGCTGGGAACATGGCAGCAGACTATCCAAGGCAAATAGAGTCCAATGAGAAGGATTCAACTGCTGTGGCATCAATTAATGGACAAACTTTCCCAAAAGAGGAAGCTTTTGTGGGAGATGAGAAAGCAACCATCAGCACAGCTCATTTGCAAGGTGTTCCGGCTGTAATGAAGGAACCTACACCAGTGGCATCTGCTGGAAAAGATGAGCAGCAATCCTCTGTATTTTCTGTTAAATCAGATCAGGATGTTGAACGTGGTATTCATAGAAATCCTGTTAAAAGTGATTTCCCAGTGGATAAGGGAAAGGCTATTGCACCACAGGCAGCTGCATCTGATGCAGTGCAAGTTAAGAAACCTGTACAAGCAAGCACTGCCCCCCAGCCAAAAGACGCTGGCTCCGCTAGAAAGTATCATGGGCCCCTATTTGATTTCCCCTTTTTCACTAGGAAACATGACTCTTTTGGGTCGGCAATGATGGTTAATAACAATAATAATCTAACATTGGCATATGATGTCAAAGATCTTCTTTTTGAGGAAGGCATGGAAGTGCTTACCAAGAAAAGGTCCGAAAATTTAAGAAAGATTGGTGGTTTACTGGCAGTGAACTTAGAGAGGAAAAGGATTAGGCCAGATCTTGTCTTGAGGCTGCAAATTGAAGAGAAAAAGCTTCGACTTTTAGATATACAGGCACGGTTAAGGGATGAAATTGATCAACAGCAACAAGAGATAATGGCAATGCCTGACAGGCCATATAGGAAATTTGTTCGGCTGTGTGAGCGTCAGCGACTGGAGCTCAGTAGACAAGTACAGGCCTCTCAGAAAGCTATGAGAGAGAAGCAACTTAAATCCATATTTCAGTGGCGTAAGAAGCTTCTTGAGGCTCACTGGGCCATCCGTGATGCACGAACTGCCCGCAATAGGGGGGTTGCCAAATATCATGAGAGGATGTTGAGAGAATTTTCAAAAAGAAAAGATGATGACAGGAATAAGAGGATGGAAGCATTGAAAAATAATGACGTTGAAAGGTACAGGGAGATGTTGCTAGAGCAACAGACAAGCATTCCAGGTGAAGCTGCAGAGAGATATGCTGTTCTCTCATCATTCTTGACTCAGACTGAAGAGTATCTACATAAACTGGGAAGTAAAATAACAGCTGCCAAAAACCAACAAGAAGTGGAAGAAGCAGCAAATGCTGCTGCAGCTGCTGCACGATTGCAGGCATGCTTTGTATCTCTTTCTCCTGCTTCCCCTGCCCCCCTCATACTTTTATTTTCTCTCAAAGCATCCTTTTTATTTGTCTATTTTTTGTTTTCCCATTTCTCATCTTTAAAAATCATTCCAGTTGTTTATGAACAAAAGACATTTCTTCCCAATTCATTAGCTGTGTGTGTTTGGTGATTCTGTGTTTCTGATTCATTTACTTATCTTTTTGCTGGCAAAAGGGTCTCTCGGAAGAAGAAGTTAGGGCAGCAGCGGCTTGTGCTGGGGAGGAAGTAATGATAAGAAATCAGTTCATGGAAATGAATGCACCTAAGGATACATCTGTTAGCAAGTAAGTAAATTTATTTGTTTAATTGTATGCTTCATGTTATAAAGTTCCAAGGGGGTGGGTGGCTCCATTGGGTAGAATTTTTTTACTATCTGTGGATTCAAAATGTGGCTTTGCAGTTATTGTTCCTCTTATTTATTAGTTTGATTAAGCTCAACTTATTAAGAGAATGATATGTAAATTGTTGTTTTTCTTGATTCGGCTCCCTTGTGCTGTACATGTAACTTTTCCTCATTATTGTCACCAGGTATTATACTCTTGCACACGCTGTGAATGAAAGGGTCATGAGGCAACCCTCAATGTTAAGGGCTGGAACGTTGAGGGACTATCAACTTGTAGGTTGCTGAAGGCTCTTTTGTACTCTGTTTTATATAGTAAGTCAGTTTTTAATCCATACTGTGTATGATTCTGCAGGTCGGGTTGCAATGGATGCTCTCTTTGTATAACAATAAATTAAATGGAATCTTGGCAGATGAGATGGGTCTTGGGAAGACTGTGCAGGTGATTTCTCTAGTTGTGCACAACTCAGAAAGTTAGCCTTAGTTATTTCGACTTTTGAGCCTGTTAGTGTGCCTGAAAATCTGTAAAAGTTAGATTTGATTGTATTCTTCTCTATCTAGGTAATGGCATTGATTGCTTACTTGATGGAGTTCAAAGGGAACTATGGCCCACATCTTATAATAGTTCCAAATGCTGTTTTGGTAAATTGGAAGGTTAGTATATTTTGTGTTCCATGTTAATGAGTCTCACCTTTTCCATTAGTATCTAACATGACAGAGTTCACTTTACAGAGTGAGCTCCATACTTGGCTGCCATCTGCGTCATGCATTTTTTATGTTGGTGGCAAGGATCAACGATCAAAATTATTTTCTCAAGTAAGAAGGATGCATTTGCTTATTTGCTTGATCTTTAAGTTTTTATTTTTATTTTTATTTTTTATAATAAATTTCATAACTTCTTATTTTTGTTATTACTTTGCTTATTTATTTAATTATTTAATTTTTCTGTAGGAGGTTTGTGCTATGAAATTTAATGTCCTTGTGACAACTTATGAGTTCATCATGTATGATCGTGCAAAACTTTCAAAAGTTGATTGGAAGTATATCATAATTGATGAAGCACAAAGGATGAAGGACAGGGAATCAGTTTTAGCACGTGATCTTGATAGATATCGCTGCCAGAGGCGCTTGCTTCTCACTGGGACGCCATTACAGGTCTGTTACAACAGTTTTTAATTCATGGTGATTAGACATTGTTTGACACAGATGCATATATTTATTTTTGTGTATATCTTAAAAAAAAAAAAAAAAAAATCTAATACGTCTCTCTTACCTTATGACCTTGCATAGCCCTAATTATATTAGTATTCGTTTTTCCTTGTAACATTATTTACAGCATTTTTAGGGCTGCGCTTTTCAATATAACTTTATTAGTATTCTTTTTTCTTTATAATATTGCTTTATCTAATATACATGTGCACACATGCACAACTCTTACTCATTTGGTTGGCAAACCAATTTGGCTGGTTTAACTGAAGCTGAAGCTTTAACTAAAGGTGTCCTGAGTGTAGTTCAAAACTGGATCCTAGTTCTTGGGTAACCATGAATTGCTTTCTATATATGATCAAATCCAGTCTATGCCATTATTTTTAGCTGCTCCTTCTGTAACCTATAAGCATGGAGGAAGAAATTTCAGTATACTTATTGAACAAGCAACACATAATACCTCTTCACTAAGTTTCTGAGCTGCATATCTGCATTTCCTTTCCTGCCTTTTCTGGGACTGTTGCGATTGAGCATGTGGCCTCTTCTATCACTCTTTGGCTACTTTTTCTTACATTGTTGCTAAATCAGTCTTTCTATGTGCTAATATGAGGTTGAATCTATTTTTCAAAATTTTTATTGGTAGTAATCTGGATCTATGATTTGGAAAGTTTGTTATTGATCCTCTAACAAAAAGAACATATTCTGTTACCATTTATCTAAGTTGGAATTTAGTCAGGAGTGGAAAGATTGCTCACATATACTTGAATGAAGAATAAAAGTGAAGGTTCATTATTTATATGTTTAAACTTATCGCTATAAATCGAATGCTTTTATTGAAAGCTACAAAGAAATTATTGATCTACTTGATCATTTATATTCATCCTTGTAATTTTATTCAAGTCATTGAGTTTAGTTGAACATGGAGTGATCTATCTTTTGCAGAATGATTTGAAGGAACTCTGGTCACTTTTAAACCTACTTCTTCCAGAAGTATTTGATAATCGGAAAGCATTTCACGATTGGTTCTCAAAGCCCTTTCAAAAGGAAGGTCCTTCACAGAATGCTGAGGATGATTGGCTTGAGACTGAAAAAAAGGTCATCATCATACACCGACTTCATCAAATTCTGGAGCCATTTATGCTCAGGCGTCGTGTTGAAGATGTTGAAGGCTCACTTCCACCTAAGGTATCATTGTGGCAGTCCTAGTTGGTCATATGAGTATATCTGTTCTTTTCACTGATCCTAACAACAATGTTGGATTGCAGGTTTCCATAGTTTTAAGATGTAGGATGTCAGCTATTCAGAGTGCCATTTATGATTGGATCAAATCCACTGGTACTCTTCGGGTTGATCCTGAAGATGAAAAGCGCAGGGCTCAAAAGAACCCAATTTACACGGCTAAAGTGTATAGAACTTTAAATAACAGATGTATGGAGCTTCGGAAAGCCTGCAATCATCCTCTGCTCAATTACCCATATTTCAATGACTTATCGAAGGACTTTCTCATAAGATCTTGTGGGAAATTGTGGATTATGGATAGAATTCTTATCAAACTTCAGAGAACTGGGCATCGAGTACTTCTCTTTAGTACAATGACAAAACTCCTTGATATATTGGAGGAATACTTGCAATGGCGACGACTTCTCTACAGGCGAATCGATGGAACAACTAGTTTAGAAGATCGTGAATCGGCTATTGTGGATTTTAATAGCCCTGATTCGGACTGCTTCATTTTCTTGCTTAGTATTCGTGCAGCTGGTCGGGGTCTTAATCTTCAGTCTGCTGACACAGTTATCATTTATGATCCTGATCCAAACCCTAAAAATGAGGAGCAGGCAGTGGCTAGAGCCCACCGTATTGGACAGACAAGAGAAGTCAAAGTCATTTATATGGAAGCAGTAGTTGATAAAATCTCTAGCCATCAGAAAGAAGATGAGCTCAGAAGTGGAGGTACAGTTGATATGGAGGATGACCTTGCTGGTAAGGATCGTTATATGGGATCTATTGAGAGCCTGATAAGGAACAACATTCAACAATATAAAATTGATATGGCTGATGAGGTTATTAATGCTGGACGCTTTGACCAGAGAACAACACATGAGGAGAGACGCTTGACTTTGGAAACATTATTGCATGATGAGGAGAGATATCAAGAAACTTTACATGATGTTCCCTCACTGCAGCAGGTCAATCGCATGATTGCTAGGAGCGAAGAGGAAGTTGAGTTATTTGATCAAATGGATGAGGAACTGGATTGGATTGAGGAGATGACAAGGTATGACCAGGTACCTAAGTGGCTTCGAACAAGTACTAGAGAAGTAAATACCACTGTTGCCGCGATTTCCAAAAGACCATCAAAGCACAATTTATTTGCTGGTAATATTGTTGTAGAATCTAGTGAAATGGGTTCTGATTCTTCTCCTAAGACTGAGAGGAAAAGGGGACGCCCAAAAGGGAAAAAGCATCCTAACTACAAGGAATTAGATGATGAAAATGGGGAATACTCTGAAGCAAGTTCTGATGAGAGAAATGGATATTCTGTTCATGAAGAAGAGGGAGAAATTGGAGAGTTTGAAGAGGATGAATTTAGTGGTGCTGTTGGGGCACCACCAATCAACAAAGACCCATCAGAAGAGGAGGGTGCAGTTTGTGATGGTGGATATGAGTATCCCCGGGCTTCAGAAAGTACAAAAAATAATCTCACAGTAGAAGAAGCAGGTTCCTCTGGATCATCCTCAGAAACTCGAAGAGTGGCACAAAGGAGGGTATCGCCTTCCATTTCTTCTCAGAAATTTGGGTCCCTGTCTGCTTTAGATGCTAGGCCAGGTTCTCAACCAAAAAGGCTGGTATGTGTCTTTCATTCTCTATGGATGGATGATTTATTGTCAGTTGGTTAATTTTTTTATATCTGCTCATTTTTGTTCTGTTAACATTTTTCCAGCCAGATGAACTTGAGGAAGGGGAAATTGCAGTATCTGGAGATTCTCACATGGACCACCAACAATCTGGAAGTTGGAATCATGATCGTGATGAAGGTGAAGATGAACAGGTTTTGCAACCCAAAATAAAGCGAAAACGTAGTCTTCGGGTTCGTCCCCGTCATACCATGGAAAGGCCAGAGGAGAAGTCTGGTAGTGAGACACAAGCTTTCCAACGAGGAGATGCGTCTCTGTTGCCATTCCAAGTGGACAATAGGTATCAAGCTCAGTTAAAGGCTGACTCTGAAACAAAAACATATGGAGAGCCCAATGTCTTTAAACATGATCAAGCCGATTCATCCTCAAAAAGTAGGCGAAATTTGCCATCAAGGAGAATAGCTAATACGTCAAAAGTGCATGCTTCACCAAAATCTAGCAGATTGAATAGCGTGTCTACTCCGGCAGAAGATGGTGAACAGTCAAGAGAAAATTGGGATGGTAAAGTTATGAATTCAAGTGGGACATCAGGTTATGGCACTAAGATGCCTGACAATGTCCAGAGAAGGGTATGCCTGTTGAACTGACCATATATCCATGATACTTGAAATCTTCATATTATAAATGTGGACACATTGAAAACTTAATTTAGTAATTGTTTCAGACCAACCATGAATGAATAAAATGATTAAAATCATAGACTACTTGTTAAGATTAAGCTTCATGCTTATGTTATTTATGCTATCAGCATCTCTGGTTTCCTTATGTATCTAGTATTATTTCTTACTAATTTAGGGAAGATGCCTAGCGTTTTGTACATGAAGAGTAAAATTTCATTGACAATTTGACCTTCTGATTATTGGGGGACAAGCATTATACTTATTTGGAAATTTTATAAATCATAGGATGGTGATATTGAGGTCATTTAGAGAAAGTGGTCTGGTGGACACAGCCTTCTATCATGCTTTCTTATAAGGACTTTTCCCATCTAAGCATCAAAGTCTAATATTAATATGATGCGATTTGGTGTATAAGTTGGAAATCTTGCATAGAATAACTTCCCTCTTACAATACTAGTGTTGACTTTTAATCTTTTTATTTTCTCTTTTCCTTGCCCGATTCTGGTTACATAATAAGAACTAACCCAAACTTTTTCTATTTGCAGTGCAAGAGTGTCATCACTAAGCTTCAAAGGAAAATAGGTAAGGAAGGTCCTCAAATTATACCTCTGCTAACAGATTTGTGGAAGAGGATTGAAAACTCTGGGTACGCGGGTGGATCAGGAAATAATCTTTTGGATTTACGAAAGATCGATCAGCGTATAGACAGATTAGAGTATAATGGAGTTATGGACCTTGTGTTTGATGTGCAGTTCATGTTGAAAAGTGCAATGCATTTTTATGGGTTCTCACATGAGGTATGATTGCTCATCTACAACATTTTACCCTAGCATTGCATTAATATCCTACTTTTGATATGGTTTCTTGTGTATTCATTTTCTTTTATCTTCTTTCCTTCTTTAAAAATTTTGATCCAAATTCTAGGTTTAAAACTCTTGTTTTAATTAGGTTCTGAATTCTTGTTTTTATTTTGAGCTCTTTTTTTGCAATTAATCAGTAAATCATAGAACTTAATTATCTGAAATATGAGAATTTATTATGTATAATTTTATATTAGCCCTACTTAATTTATTTAGGATGGCTTGAACAAGTTCTTTCTCGAAGTTATTGCCAAACACATCCCTCATCCCTCTCATATTCTGATGCCTATGTTTTGGAAATTCTTGTGCATCTAGAATTCCAAAAACTTCTGACAAAGTTTAGCTACAAAACTTGCTGTAGTCTTAGGCTACAACGTTACTCAATAAAATAAAAATTACTACATATTTTGAAAATCTAACTGTTGAATTACATGTTATTTGCTTTCTTCATACACATGTCAAATTTTATGTTAATCGGATATTATTTACTATATGATCTATAAGGTTATATTTTATTCATAATTTTAAACTACAAAAACTTGCAATTTAAAAAATTTATTGATGAAATAGCTATTGATCTTTAATTTTCTAGAAATTTTGTAAGCTTGGAGGTCATAAGAAGAAGTTGTAATCCAATTGTAAATTTGTCAAAATTCACTTTCAATAAAAAGATATTGAATAAGGATGTAGCCTTAAACTACAACCAATTTTGTAGTTAAACTTTGTCCAAAATTTCTACTTGCATTGCCAAGAATAATGTTACAATAATTTAAGGCCGGGGGCACTTATAATCTCCCAATTTCATTAATGAATTCATGATTTTTATACTGAAAAAATGAAAATAAAGAAATCATGATCTCACTGTCTGTTTATAATGCCCAGGTGAGATCTGAAGCAAGGAAAGTGCATGATCTCTTTTTTGATATCTTGAAGAATACATTTCCAGACTCAGATTTTCGAGAAGCCAGAAATGCGCTCTCTTTTTCTGGCCCATTTACTACCACTGCTGCTCCATCCCCAAGACAGCCAGCTGTTGGCCCAAGCAAGAGACACAAGTTGGTAAATGAGGTGGAACCTGATCCAGGCCCTCCACAGAAGCCACCACAGCGTGGACTCGTTTCCAGTGGTGACGAGACAAGAATTAGAAGCCATTTGTCCCAGAAGGAATCAAGGGTTGGGAGTGGAATTGGCAGTAGCCGAGAGCAATCTCAACAGGAAGATTCCCCACTTCTTACACATCCAGGAGAGCTGGTAATATGCAAGAAGAAGAGAAAAGACAGGGAGAAGTCGGCAGTGAAGCCTAGGACTGGACCAGCCGGCCCAGTTTCACCGCCTAGCATGGGACGTAGTATGAGAAGTCCTGGTTCAGGTTCAGTACCCAAGGACACAAGACAGACCCAACAAAGCACCCATCCGCAAGGATGGACCAACCAGCCTGCTCAACCAGCAAATGGGGATGGTGGGTCTGTTGGTTGGGCAAATCCTGTAAAGAGATTGAGGACAGATTCTGGAAAAAGGAGGCCAAGCCATCTATGACTGAGGTATAATGATTGTAATGGATAAATTTCTTCCTATTAACTTCAGGGCGCTGAGTTTATTATTAGAGGGGCCTTCGCTGCCTGTACTAGTGGAAATTAGCCATACTGTTAATAATAGCATAGGGTCTTTGTTCCTCTGTTGTATTTTACATCTCTTACCATGGTTAAGAATCAAATAGTTTTTTGGTTTTTTGTATCTGCCCCTTGCAGGTATCATGTTGCCCTGGATAACTGAAGCCTTTGTATAGATTTGCTTACATATTAATTTTCAGGCTTATCATACATCTTTCAACTATGCTTTTAACCTGACTAAGCAATCTCAATGTGACATCCTTTTTGAGTTGTTGAAACGTATTTGCACTATTATGTAACGGGAGATTGGAGAACCCACGCAAACCAAGCTTAATCCAAGGATGGACCTTCTAATCTTCTTTTTGTTTTTGTTTTGTTTTAATGACAATTTCATTCAAACCAACCAAATAGAGTTGCTACTCAAGACATTAAGAAAGTATCCTATGAAACGTCTCACACACTCGAATGTTGTGAGGACATTCTATGCGACGGTCTCATAAGACAGCATAGCTACAAACAACAAACAGATGGGTTCACAACGTACAAACAGACGGTTTCACAATGACACAACGCTGTGGAATGCTTACTCAACTAACCAAGATTTTTACAGTAGCCTATATCTGACATCATAAATATTGGCTTTTCAGATTTCTTCTACAATTGAACTTTCAACCATATTTCCTGCTCTAAAATATTATAGATACAACCAAAGCGAACCTAACAATAATTGAGTTACAAGCCTCTTCGAGTCCTTGACACAATGCTTTTAATATTCTTGCCTTTCAACTTTTCAGCAGCCTCTTGTAGTTCATAATCCAATCAACCAACCTCCCCTAATAAACTGAGGCAATCAGAGAACAAGTGATCATTGACTCGACTTTGCTTCTATATTTGGACATCCTCTTCTTATTAGTAGCTTTCTGTCTTTAATAACCAGCCAGCCTAATAAAAGCATGCATGTGAAAACCAAATCAATTTCCACCACTTTACCTACTGCCTTTTAAGTCTTTAAGTTCTTCTCAAAGCAGAAATACAACTAAACACCCCATTTGAAGCAGTCCACACTATTTTGAATAATAGATGAAAGTTTTGCATCCATGCTACTTTCAGCATTTAGATACAACGGACCCTCTAAATACCAGTTACCTTGCAATTGCAAAAGGGAAATAAAAGATTAAGTCTCCATTCCAAGCAACTCGCCTAAACTGCAACAACTTCTTTCAACCCCGAACAGACCCTAGGAACAAACCTAACAAATCCAATTCTTAGCAAGTTCCAGATATGTTTAATCATGGCTGCCTTCTTCCAATCACGCACCTTCATCCATAGGAGAAGTTAACATTTTTCAAGATACCTTTGCCCTTATAACTTTCCCTGTTGCACCAATACACAAGGAGGTGACGAATCTTTGGTGATTACTAGTATTCTATATCCTTAATAAAAGAATCGACCCTAGTTGCAAAATGTGACGTCTACACTCATGTGAAAGTCCACCCTAAACCTGGGTTTAGGATTAGGTTAACGCTACAAACTTCATGTAAATTCTCAAGTAAAAGTTATTCTACTGACACAAGAAAACAAGAACAGTAATATCATGTGAATTCTAAGTAATGTGACGATCTTCTCGCTTAAGATATGCGACCCTCCACCAACAACTGACAACTAGGATACCAATGTATGTTTGTGCCAAATGATATGCTGGAGCCATTCCAAACCTGAAATTTTAGGTAAGGTCTAATAAATTCTCATTCTGTTCTCATTCTTGGAATGAGAACAGTCTGATTTTTACTAACAATGCTAGGAAGACATCAGAGCTTGTAAATACTGCCTTTTTTTAGCTGTCATTTGAGTTTCGCCCATTAATTTTTTGTTTTCTTTTGTTTTTACCTTTTAGTTATTTATTTATATACGTATGTATGTCATACACGCAACTTTATTTGTGCCTGCACTTGATTAAATATCGTACAACAGCACTTACAATCACCAAATACCATGCTTTTATTGAAATCCCAACAACAAAGAAGCAAATGAAAAAATTACAACATGAAATCTATGGTACATTATTTACAAATGACAGGAAACTAACAGAGGCTAAGGGAACTTTTTCCAGACCCAATAAACAAGTCTATTCTTTGGAGTTGGGGTTGAATTAACAGAAGCTAAAACACCATGTACAGATGGAGATACAATTAAAGGACAGGTCATGAACACCTATGGATCAGCTCTGCCTGCCACTTGCTCATCACCGGAATCAGATTCATCTTCACTCAGCTCCTCATCACTAGATTTGTCTTCTGCGGCAGCCCCAATGTCTTCTGGCTTGGCATACTTCTCACAGTATTCTACATTGTGAGACAATACAAATAACATGAAGTTATATCAGCACAAGGTTATGGTATTGAAGATAAATGGAGACAATGTTTGGTCTAGACAAGAAGTTCAATGCCATGCTGCGTACAATGGCGTCAGACAAAATGATAACAAAAACAAAAAACAAAAAATAAATGAGACTGTCTTTTGAAATAACTTAAAAAAAGAATTAAACAAAATAGTTGTGTTATCCAAATGCTTCAAGAACCCATCAGTATATAAAAGTGTCTAAAGCAAATGTCACAGCCCAAAGGCTCAAATTGGGCCTTGCTTGTTAAAGAGACAACAGCTAGATTGCTGTTATATTGCTTCACTTATGTTTCTTGGTGTAGGATAGTACAACCTGCAGCATATAAACTTCTTGGTTCCTTATAAATGTCAACACATAGATCTGTTCCTTCACCAATAAACACCCTTAAATTCCCTTGATTGTTAAATTCCCTCTAAAAAAATTAACATGACTACATATTTTTAAAATCTAACAGCTAAATTGCATTTTTATTTTTTTTATAGGTAAATTGCATATTCTTTATATTCTTAACACACATGTCAAATTTCATACCAATTAGATGTTGAAGCTAAACCTTGTCCTATATGATATAGGAGATTCAAGTATTTGGATGAGCTTATTTTCATCAATTTATTTTGTTTATAGTGCAAAAGACAGCCGTACCTTGAAAAAATTGATGCTTTTAAAAAGCTGTACATTCTATTTTAAGATAAAAATAAGCTTATCTGGGTGAAGGTGGCAGCATCTCTCTTCAATGCCTGGCCAATCACAATATTCAAGAAGAGTAGCTAAACTACTGAGTTTTGGGGAGATAACACCTTGAGAAGCCTCCAATTGAGTAGTTAATATAACATATAGAAATACCTCTTAACCCTAAAGCTTAATAAGTTTAGGCCAACTATATCATATTAACCACTCACTATTTTTATTATTCAACGTGATACTCACATGTGTATATCCAACAATCTCCCCCTCATGTGTAAATCATTGCCTCTCTATGGACTTCCAAACATCTATGTGGTCCACAAACAAGTCTTGCCCGCTCCCCTTGCCTATGAGCTTTTCCTTCACCAATGCATCATACATGAAACTCTTGTACGCTATCCATGAGAATCACGTGTCAACCTTGCAGCTCGGCCCATACTTCCATGTCCATGGGAATCTCATGCCTCACTATGATCTAGCATCATTGGCAACGCTCCTTTGTTGGGCATTCTTGTAGGATCATTTTTGAGGGCCTTTTAGGCTTGCCTTGTGTGATGCACACTTGTGAGATCTCCAAGTACACGTACCTCATCACCGCTCCAACTGCAAAAGGGACCTTGATAACCTTGCCATCCCTAATGAGTTTGAGCCAACTATGTTATATTAGCCACCTACTCTTCTCATTATTATTCAATGTGGGACTTCACTCACGTGTATATAACCAACATTGAGTTCAAGCTGATGTACTCCGTCACTATTGGAGATGAAAATGGAAGAAATGGGTATAAGAAACAAATTCTAAATCTTTGACATTAAAGCTATCAATAAAAACTCCCAGCAGGAGTCACCAGATAGAGGCTTGCAAGGGAGATTTGACATGATCCCTAAGCCAAAAAAGACCTTCCACGGATTATGCCTTTGAACCTTTGATCTACATTTATAGCAATCAGACCAACTTCTGGTAACTAGCTAAAATTTCTCATACTTAATTACCACAACCTCATTGCAGGTGGATGGATGATATTCAGCTAAAATTTTAGCCTCGGTTTCAAAACCACCAGGACATCATGTTTGGATGTGCTGGTAATCCATGCAATGTGGCCTTAATCCCAAGACTCATTTCTTCTCCAAAGCTATGGAATAAATATCTTATTTTATCTTTGCATTCCAAATTTTGAACAGAAATTGGAAGGTAAAACTCTGGGTTGGACAGAGACATGGAACATTCTTGTTGAAATTTGTAGTTGAAAATTTCCTACTACACTGCTCTATATAATTTAGCAAAACCATAATTGCAAACAAATAAAACACGATGCTGCATCCAGAAACTAATTAGGAATTCCATAATGGACAACAAGATGGGTTTTTTGTTCGTTCATATAGCTAAAGTGAGCCACTCCATTTCTTTTCCAACCTCTATCACAATTCTTCTTTTCAAATTTCTCAACACAAAAATTGTGTACAGAAAGCTTTGAATTAAATCTGGCAATAGGCAGACTCAAAGTCAATATTTAGTTCAGATTTGAACTGAATCCTATCACCAGACCCAGTCCAAAACTCACCCAACAATATATGTTGACCAAATGCAAATGGGATTTCAGGTCTAGAAGCCAAACCCGAAATTAACTTGCTTAAAGTTGTCCAGTTACAAATTACAATGCACCCGAATTAAAAGGATTTAGTTAAAGAGGGACTGAGCTAGGCCATACCATACCAACTCCACTATTGATGCATTTAGTATATTATACCTTGAAAATACTATTATTGCTTCAGAGAGCAATATAAAATGATGAAAAGAAAATAAAGACATATTTAGTAATGTATTTTCAAAGCATCAAGGAACTAATTAATATTAAAGTACAGACTGTATTTTGGACTTTAAGACAAAATTTTTGAAATATTATGTTGCTTTCAGAAGCAAAAAGTTCTGGCATTCTTATTTGACCATTACTATGACCATTATCAATACCTTTCCAGGGACATCACCACTTCTAGAAGATCAACACGAACACCCACCCTTACATCACTGCCTCCACCATCTTTAATACCAAAACCACAACAGTTATAACCACAAGCACCACCCTTTCCACACCATCATTGTAACTGTCAGTGTTAGTTGTGGTTATTTATAAGTGGCCTGTTATTCTTGTATTAGCTTGAAATTGTGTCATATCACTTTAATATAAATATATGCTACAGTGAAGGGACTAAGCAATTAAACCCTATAGCTATTTCTAACTTTTCTCCTCTCTCAGTCTTCTCTCTCTTCTCATCTAACCATAATTTTCCAAAATTTACGACTCATCTGTAACACTGCCACCTTGAGTTCACGCTTTCATATTATTACTACAAGTAGTGCTCTTGTGCGGTTATTTACCAAACATGCCCATTACCAATGCTCTTAGAAAGTTAGAATTTACCAAACATGCCCATTACCTCTGCTCTAGAATTTACCAAACATTACAATGCAGGCATCAGGAACCAGAACTAGAAATTTGAAATGGATCAATACCTTTCACCCTTTGTTCATAAGAAGCTCGGTCGCGCATCATCAAAGCTGCAGCCTCTCCATTCAATGGGTCTGATGGGTTGGGATACAGTAGAAGCTGTGGTAGGAATACTTCAAAAACATTTACTAGATCTGTAAAACATGGATGTCAACATATAAGACCAGAAGCACAAACCACCTTAAACTGGAGAATAGAAAATTTAATTTTAGTAAAAGGCCTTATTAATTTTATTACCAAACATGGGGCTCCAGGTCTGATTAATAACATCTAAACAAACTGAACCTGACCTGAAATTGATAAAAGCAAGATGGTCAGTCTTGAACAAAGTTTCTCTTAAAATCAATGTTTATGGTAAACAACCCAGTTGAGAAAAACACATACTTATAACATTTATATACTCACATCTCATCAACATTTGGGTGGTAGATCTTATTAACAAAGCCTATGGAGGGAGATTTATATGGATAAGCATCTGGTAGCTCAACTCTTATCCTCCACACACCTCCTTGATAAGGACCTGCCAGAATTCATCATATGAATTGGGGAAATACATCTCCTTTTCTTAATTATGTAAAGCCCCATTTCAGTCTAGTTTAACTTCTGTAGCTATGGACAAAAATAAGCAAACAAAAAAATCTACCTGTGTTATAACATGAAGTCTCTTAGTAATCTATAGAGGGTTTTTTTTTTTTTTTTTTTTTTTTCGATTTGCTGAACATACAGGGTTAAAATGGATATAGATTTCAACTAAAAGACCATGGTATATCTAATATAGAATTCAAAACATACTAAATTAATTTGCTTTCTAAAACCAAAAAAAGCACACAAGTACATAGACTTAAAAATAATTACAAAAGTAAGGGAATCAAAGAATTAAAAAGAAATTCCAAGAACTACAGTTGAGAAAAATTGATAATTGTAACTTTCTCTCATCACCCATATTTAAATCAAGAGCTCATAATATCTAAATTTGGTCAAAATGGCTAAATTTAGAAAGATGAAGCAAAACTAGCAAAGACCCATTATAGCAACCACTGGAAAGCTCAGAAGTTCATGCACAAATACCAAAAATGAAAAAAAAAAAAAAAAAAAAAAAAGGCATATATATGGGTATTGAAGATTTACTTTCACTGGGTCCATTGAAATCTACATAGAATTCTTGCATGCCATCATTGATCATCTCTACCTTGTAGTCACTCATCATCCTAGTAAAACCAAAAATGAAAAATAAAAATGTCAAAATTAAAGAAAAGAACTAAAAAAGAAAGGAGAAAGATTATTAATTAGAGGGTTAACAATTTCATCAAGTCCATCTCTCTGCGTTTGCTTGGGGAAGACATGATTTTTCTTTGAATATTTTGATACTTTTCTTTTTCTTTTTCTTCTTGTTTCTATGGTTTCAGAGAGAGAGAGAGAGAGAGAGAGAGATGAGTTTCTTGTCCAACTGACAGAAGCAAAGCTTAAAAAAAAAACGGTTCAGACATGAATGAGTGAAACAACGAGATAATAATGGAAAGAGATTTTTCCAATTAGGACCCATAATAATAGTTTAATATTTTTATCATTTTTCATTTGTGGATTGCTTGCATTTTCAAGATTCCTCACTTGCCACCCTTTATATCTTTATTTTGACTGCTACCCACAATTTGATTTTTTTTTTTTTTTTTTTTTTGAGGATTCCTCACTTGCCACTCTTAGTCATTTTTCTCTTCTTTTATAAATATATATATATATATATATATATATATAAAATTTTGACCCTTGTTATATTGATTATCTATTTATATCATTCTATTCAATTTCAATCCACTTTTTAAAATTTTAGAGTTTTGAAATAAAAAATAGAAATTTGAAAAAGGTGAATAGAAGAATCTATGAGTTTTAATACATTTAAAATAAAAAAATTGCATGACTAAAATAATATCCCTAAAAGAAAATAATATCTAAATAAATATCAAAAGTTTTTATACATTTAATAGTGTACTTATACTTATATTATCCTAATATAATTTTGCTAACGAAATTATCAAATCCAAATAATATAGGGTATTAATCAAATTTTCATTTTGTATAGTGAATTGAATTTCTTCATTTTGTTGTTGTACTTTCAAGCAAAGTAATAAAAAAAAATGTTATATAAATATATATATATATATATATTAAAAATTAATGTTTCAAATTGTAGAAACATCTTAATAGGTCAAAGGGATATGAATAAAATATGAAAATATAAATGATATAATATTAAATTAAAAATAAATATTAATTTTGATAACTTTGTTCTCAATTATGATAATTTAACTTCGTATAATACTAACTTATTGCTTATAGTTCCTTATGGGTTTTGCTTCACATTGTTACATACGGAATTGAATTTTGACTTTATAAGTGTGTAAACTATCTTGGGAGTTAGAGTACACTTTTTAATTTTAAGGTAGGATTGCTATTTTTACATATAAGACCTTCGTCTCTACTCTCCTTATTATGTGTATTATTATTCTTCGAAAATTAAAAATAAAAATTAGAGTAATTGAGGTTTTTACAATAAATAAAATTTTTAAAAACAACATGTATATACACATATTATATGATATAATACACTTATTTTAATAACTATGTCAAAATATGTATTATTAAATGACAACAAAGGATGATTGTGAATTACCATGATATTCGATTAAGATTGATAGTAATGTTTTGTTGTTGTTTTTCCTTGTCTAGATGGTTGGGAACATTCCAGTAGGAGTTTGTATCTAGCTTGACAAAATTAACCTAACTCAATCCAGCCGATCCTAATAATTTGAATTGGATTTTCATGGATTGATGGGTTGGAAGCTTATTTTGAGCCTTCAATTGAGTTAATAATTTTTTCAATCCAACTAATCAAACCCAACTCACTATTTATATAAGTTATTTTATTAAATTTATTTTTTTTAGTTTGATTTATTTTGATATTTTGAGAATTATATTTAATAAATTTGAAATTTTGGAATATAATTTATCCATAATATGAAATGTAATAATTTATTGAAAAAATAAGGGCTTAAGCCCAATTTTTCATAAGAAAAAAACAAGTAGGCACAACTCATTGATTAAACCCAACCCATTCCATGGCTTAAGTTGGGTTTGGTTAAGTATTTTTAACTCTACAAGGCCAGATTGAGTTTTAAAAACCCATACAAACTAACTCATTCACATCCATACATCTAATGCTCATAACTCATAAGTCATAATAGTTGACTTTGAATTAGAAATATTAATTTAGAAAAGCCAAAATTTGTTTTTTTTTTAAAGGTTTTATCCTATAAGATTCAAAATATTTTGGGTAAAAAATAACAAATTCAGTACAAAGATGGCAAACTCTCCTGTGGAAAAAATGCCGCACCTAAAAGGTGATCTTAGAGTTTTAGCCCCCCAATTTAAAGAAAGTAAGCTTAAAGTGGGAAAAATGTTATGAAATTCAATATGGGGAGAGAAATGTTGCAAATCATTATTTTTATAAAAAAAAAGTTGCAAATCTTATAATGGAAAATCAATCAATTAGTTATTGATGGTAATGGTTTAATATAGCCATATAGGAATATTTGTATTGATTTACTACATGCTTCCATTGGTGCGAAGCCAATATCATTATCACTATCATCATCTTGAGAATAGCACAAAATGATATCAAACTTGACCATTACAATCCAAAAGTAAAATGGCAGTTCAAGATTCTAATCAACTTATTTGTATCTTTTAGACATTTTATTGAGCGGCCAAGATCTTTAGGCAACTTGCTCTTTGACTGCTACCTTACCTTACTACCTTTTAAAAGCGTGTGGGGTTACAAATATAAAAGGTATAGCTTGATGAGTTGGTGAAGCACATATCTAACATTTATGGGTCTTCCTTCCTGTTCCTGTTGAACCTTTTCTTTTTTTTTCTTTTTTCAGACCAATTTAATACACCTTTCCTATCCTAAAAGAAAGCAGATGTACTTCCACAGCTTCCACAAAGAGATTCCTTTTTAAAAAGCTAAAATTTACATTGAATTTGTTTTAAAGTAAAAATACATGTAAAACATTTTCAGTAAAATATTTTTATGTGTTTAGTATGATAAGTAAAATTTTTTAAGCCTCAACATTGAAACAGTTGGCGTTGGAGGTTTGGTAATCGAACCACTGGGACCGCAGTCAGATCGATGGCTTAGGCGACTGGACTATTGACGATAAAGCAATATATCTCTGGTGATCGAACCACCAACACCGGTTGACAAAATGACATCTTTAATTACTAGACTTCCAACACTAATTGCAATGTGGCGTTTTTGGCTACCAGACTATCGATATCAGTCACTGTGTGGCATATTTGGCCATCAAACCACTAGCATCGATCGGCGGTGAGGCATATCCTGCCTCTAGACAACCGACACCAGTTGCCAGAGCAAAGGCTCCAAACATTGCACAGCTAGCACCAATGGCGTAGCAAAGTCACTGGCCACTAGACCTTTGGCACCAATCACGAAGCAGAGTCATCGAACATCGAACTAATGACATCGTTGCTAACTTTTTATAAAGGATTTTACGGTCAACGGAAAATATTTTACATGCTTGACTATATTTTACTTGCAAACAAACACCTGAAAATGGCAAAACATTTTTCTAAAAATATTTTACTTCAAAACAAATAGAGTGTTAAGGCCAAAATATCATCTTGGTCCTTATATTTAGAATTGTAATTAATTTAGTCTTTATATTTTGGTGGCAATCGATTTGGTCCATATTATTTTTAACTTATAGTCAATTTGGTCCCTACTTTCAATTCACTAACAAAAATTGACAACAAATTGAAAATATTAGGGACTAAATCGACCATAATTTCAAAATATAATAATCAGATAGTATTTTCGCTTATAATTAATTGGGGAAACTTGTAGGTGCCCTTTTTTTATTCATTTATAATGAATAAAACTTGTAGATGTCAAGTCTACAGGCACATACAATCATCCTTGCTCACTCTTCAGCAACATCTCGCCATATTTCATAGGTCCAAAGTTGCATTTTTGCTAGACAAACAATTCGATAAAAGAAGTTATACGTATTGTTCAAAAGTACTCCTTAAACAAAGTAACAAATTAATTTTCAAGTTGGCTTGGGCACAAATAAGCATTCAACCTTGTCCAATCCTTATCAATGTGAGACTAAAGTCCATGAAGTCTAAAGGTTTTTTTTTTATAATTTTTTTTTTTTTGACAAAGAATTCTGTAAAGGGAAGAAAACTATGCTTTACAATGCTTCTGAATAAAGTTATTGTCCACGTATAATTCTTGGCAATTTTTTGCACCTAAAACATGTTTATGGTACTCCAAAGTTATACCATAGAATAAACAAAATCCACCGCCAAGAGAGCGGTATAACTTGTTCTCATTTAATAGGAGAATTAGAATTTGAACTGCCCCTCTTTATTATTTTAATTATCAAAAAAAAAATTATATATATATATATATATAATCCATCCCGCGTTATTAGTTAAAAACTCTAAATTCATATCAATTTTCACAAAATATTTTAGGATTGATGCGGTAGCAAATTGTTAATAATAGATAATAAAATGATATAAATGTTGGGCTCAAAAATTATTGAGTTTGCATAAGATTACTTATTATTAATATTTGCCGCATGATGGACGGTGTGTGAGCGGTAGGTAACAGGTGTTGTCCCTTCCTTTAACATTAATGTAGATATATTTTTACCTAACGTTGCAGCTTCATTAAAAAAGTGCAATGTGTGTGAATTTTGAAATATGAATATATGAGTCATCCAGACCATAAGGATAGGATTTGATGCAACCAAAATTTTTGACTAATAAAAAATGTCCACATTTTGTTTGAAAAGGAAGTTATGCTTACATGGCCAAACTTAAACCAGGCCTTCCCATCCATTGTATTAAAAAGACACAGAAAAGCCCCTTTCCACCCCTAGTTTCGAAAACATTGAAGCACCTTTTTTTTAAATCACGAAATAAACAACCCAAATCGTATCAATAATTTTTTAACAATTAAAAGATGGATTGGTTGCTTTTTTGAAGTCACCCTTGCACTATTTTTTTTCACCTCATAGGCCATAGGGTGTTTATTTAGAAACAGTCCATTAGTGGCTGAGTGGGAAGTTGGATGAAGTAACAGCTCTAACGCATTACTCCAGGGAGAAACACATAGGTGTTCCTCTCGCATGAAGGGACAAGCCCACTTTGGGTGCCTCTAATTTTCTGTTCAATTTCTTACAGAAGAATAATAGGATAGGAGTCTACTATTTCTTTGTGTTTCTCTTCTCCATTTTCCCATCTCAAAGGAGATTTTAGGTTACAATTATTCTTACCAAACAAAAGAATCTTTGAGACAAAAATATGATTTGAGAACTTATACTTCAAACTTTCAATTAGAAGTCATTCTTCCTGAAATTGCATCCAACCCATAAGTTGTCTTAGTTCTTAAGGTCTGTTTGAGAAGATGGAAATGAATAAATGAAAGGATCTTTAGCAAATGTTTCACCTTTTTTTTTTTTTTTTTTGATTGAAAGTTTAGACTTGTATTTTAACCAACCAAAGAAAATGAAATACAACAGAGATGACAAACAGCAAAGCACAGGAGCTACTAAATACAATCTGCTCGAATCACTTCTTGCACAATTGGAGGGGAGACCTGTTAGAATTATTTGCCTTCAAAAACAATACTATGCATTTTTATTTGATAATAAAATTTTATTTTCACATTCATAATTTTTATAGGTATATTTCATTGTTTAAATGTGGCATGTGATGTCACCTTTGTAGAAAAATCATGTTAATGGTTAAGGAACCAAAGATACGGAATAATGTTTTTTCATAGATTATTAAATTGGTCTAGGCTGTGGATATTAATTGAATAGTACCACTGAAGCCTACACTTGTTGTGCTATTATATGATATGATGATTTACTCCATCATTGAGGTAGTGACTTTAAGCAGACAAGTGGATGTAATGTAACAAGTACATACACTGAATTAGATCTGATCAATATCACTGTTAATTAAAAGGTTATTCTATCACAAATTTTCTTTTGTCCTCAAACATGAGAGGTTTATGTATATTTATTTATTATGCACATAATTTTGACAGTGTCAATTGGTGAAATTTTAAAGGCTATATACAGACACGTTGGGTTATGTGTGTAATGAATAAAATATGTAAATGCTCAACAATGAATCCACCAATCTCTAAAGAAGATAGTATATTCAATTGATTTTTATATTGAAGTTGGACTCAAAACAAAACCGGCCGGTGACATTTTTCAAAAATGTTTTTCATATATATAATATTGTATATATATATATATATATATTTAAAGAGTTGTTCAAAGATATTTTGGAGTCCAATAGAAATTATGAAATCAAGATATTAAGGGTTACATAAGCTAAGGACATGACAGTGATATTAATCCAGTCCTAATAGCTTGTGGGAATATAGTGTGGTGGAAGGACATAAATATAAAATTGTAAGTAAGGGGACCTCATTTGTAATTCTCTAATCTTCAGTAGTCAATTGCAATGTGTTGATGGACATTATTGCAATCTGTAGAAGTTCAAATATTTTCTTGATATGGTTGAGAAAATTAAGGAATAATTTTGAAAGAGTTTCAAGATAAGTCAATAACGATCAAAAAGTTATTGATTAATCCTACAACTGAAGATTAGGATCCCTAAAGATCTCACGTCCAATCTCTCTCTTGGGTTTTAGAAGTCTTAAACAAAAAATAAGATTTTATAAAGTTACATTAGTGGTTGTCCATCAGAACTACTGAGTGATACTGCAGTCTTCTAAAAACCCAAAAAGAAACAGAGAGAGAGACGTGATACCTTGGGAGGCAACACACTTGGGTTGCTAAGAGAGGTACGCAATTTTGTTCTATTTAGAATCTATAGTTGTGTAGTACAACGATCTTTAATTGAAAATATAAAATTTGTTTTATATTGCTTCCGCAAAAACTATCAAGACCCCCACCCACACCTGTGAAGCTTCCTCATTTCTTGTTAGGCGAGCTAGCTCATGGGCAGCTCTGTTGTATTGCCTTTTCACATGCTTGATTTTCCAACTTGTGAAGCAGTTCAGCAAAGAGTGGATGCCTTGGTACAGATTGTCGAGGTTGCCATCAGTGAACCTCTCATTTATGCTGTTACTATAGATTCTACATCTGATTCAAGAATAACTTGAAGAATCTTCATATCTCAGGCAAGCAGAATACCATTTTCTACAGCAATAGCTTCCACCTCAACTACTGAAAATTGACCTTGGAGGTATTTACAACTAGCTGCTATGTTTGCACCACATGAATCTCTAATGGTAGCTCCCATGCTTGAATTTCTCCCAGCCTCAGAGGTCGCCCCATCAACATTGACCTTGAAAATTCCAGGAGGTGGAGGAGTCCAACCACCTTTCTGTGCTACTGTACCTGTGTTCACTACCACCCAAGCATTTCTATGTTCATGAAGAAATCTTTTGGCAAAACTCCAGATTTGGCTCGGTAATTGGCATATTGAATCAAATGCAATTAGATTCCTATTGTACCAAATTGACCAAGCTACTCCAAAGAATAATTCAAGGTCTCAAGTTGTTCCTTTTTCAAGGATTTTCAAAGCAACATAAAAAATGTCATATAGCCCTGCCAGTTCTCAACAATTTGGACCTCCCAAAAATCCCAAACCTTTTTAGCTACCTCACAACTGATGATAGAGTGAAAAATTGACTTTGAATCTTTTCCACAACAAGGACATAACTCATTTTCCCCAATACCCCCTTTTTTGCAGGTTCACCATTGTTAGGAGGGCATCCACACATGCTCTCCATGCAAAGATTCTAATCTTTGATGGAATATTTAGGTGCCAAATCTTCTTCCATAATAGGTCTCTAGGGTCCCCATAGGAGCTTTCTCCCTCCTCAGATGAGTCTACCATATTAAGGGCTACATAGGAGGCGCTTTTAATAGTAAAAACACCCTTATTGTTGCCAACCCAAATAATTTTGTCTTCCAGGAGATTGTAACTAATTGGGATGTTGAGAATCGTTCTTGCTACAATCAGCAAAAAAAGAGACTTAACAAGATCCGCCCTCCATCTTCTGGTATCACAATCAATTAATGCTGAAACCATGGGGTAGTTGTCAAAATTTCAAGGAGGGGAGACAACTTTGTACGTTGTGGGGGTTGGCAACCACTTGTCATCCCAAATATGGATCAACCTTCCATTGCCTACTCTCCATCGAGTACCTCTTCTGACTACCTCAAACCCTTGCATTATGCTTCTCCAAGCATAGGAAGGCCTAGACCCCAAACTAGCTTTGAGGACATCTCCATGGGGATAATATTTAGCCTTGTATACTCATGCTACTAAAGAGTTTGGGTTCATGAGAAGTTCCCAACCTTGCTTTGCTAGCATGGCAAGGTTGAAAGCCTAAAGATTTTTGAAGCCCATCCCTCCTTTAAACTTGGATTTACATAATCTCCTCCAACTCACCCAAGCAATCCTGGATTCCTGGCCACGCTATCCCCACCAAAATCTTCTCATATTTCATCACACAAACCTTTTGGTAATTGAAAACAACTCATGGTGTACATAGGGATAGCTTGGGCCACCGCTTTTATGAGAATCGCCCTACTTCCAATGGAAAGAATTTTTTCCTTCCATCTAGACAACTTCCTTCCCAATCTTTCTTTAATCTCAACAAATACATCATTTCTTGATCTACCAATGATTGAAGGGAGACTGAGGTACTTACTGTGTCGAGAGTCTTGCATAGGCCCTAAAATGTTTAAGGTCTCATTTTTCTTTTCCTCCTCTGTATTGGCACTAAAGAAGACTGAGGATTTATTTGTGTTGATTTTCTGACCTAAAGCAACTTTATACAAGTGGAGAATTTCAACTAGTTGCTGGCATTCTTGGCTATTAGCTTTACAAAAAAGCAAACTATTGTCTGCAAAGAAGAGGTGTGTGATCGTGAGGAAACCTCTGTAAATCAATAAGCCACTCATTGTTTGATTTCTTACAGCCCTATAAGTGAAGAGAAGTCATCTGCACATAATAAGAACAAGTAAGATGATAGGGGATCTCCTTGACGAAGTCCCCTCGAGGGTATAATATTACCATGAACTACACCATTAATGAGCACAGAATAGGAGACAGTAGTTATGCATCGCATTATTAGACAAATCCACTTTTCATGAAAGCCCAATTTTTTCATAACTTTTTTAGTGAAGTCCCATTCCACTGTATCGTAAGTTTTACTCATGTCTAATTTAATTGCCATGTAACAATCCTTACCATCTCTTTTGTGGTCTAAATAGTGCATAAGCTCAAAAGCTATAAGGACATTATCTGTTATTAACCTCTCAGATAGAAAGGCACTTTGATTTTCTGTTATTATCTGAGGAAGAACCAATTTAAGTCGATTAGCTAAGACCTTAGAGATGAATTTATAGATCACATTGCTAAGACTAATTGGTCTAAACTTTGTCATTTTTGTAGGATTGTTAATTTTGGGACAAGAGTAATATATGTTTTGTTTATGTCAGCCATAGACCTATTGGAATTTAAAACATTTAAGGCCATGCAAGCCACATTCCAACAATATCCCAATATTTTTGATAAAAGATAGCTGACATACCATCTAGACCAGGGGATTTGGTCGAGTGCATCTCTTTTAGGGCTGCTTCAACTTCTTCTCTTGTGAATTGTTTAATCAGAGTTTGATTCATTTCAATCGAAACTTTAGGATCAATAGCATCAACTACCTCCTGTATTCTATCAGGTTGGGATGTTGTATAAAGCTTCTTAAAATATGAAATTGCAACTTCAGCCACACCCAAAGTAGATTCTTTCCAGGTCCCTCTCTCATCCATAAGCCTGGTAATGGTGTTTTTCTTTTTTCTCCTAGAGGCCTTTGTGTGGAAGTATTTTGTATTGCGATCCCCAAGACCTATCCACTGTACTTTGGACCTTTGTTGCCACATGATCTCCTCACAGTCCAGTAAGTCATTAATCTCCTTCCTAATCTTGTTGATTTCACTACCATTGCTTCCATTTTGATCCCTCAAGACCAGGTCACTTAGGATTTTCCTTTTATTCTGAATCTGCCTTGGAACATGGCCTAAAACTGATCTGTTTCACTTTGATAAATCATCTACACAATGCTTGAGACCTGCTGCTATGTTATCTGGGGTATTAGAGTTTACACTTTCATTCCAAGCTGCCTTAATAATATCTCTACATTCATCTCTTCTTGTCCATATTGCTTTAAACTAGAACATTCTCTTCCGAGGGCTTTGTGAGGTAATGGAATCAGTGATCAGAAGCGCACAATGGTCACTAATAGATTCCACAAGAAGGTGCACTCTCATATCCTTAAAGTGATCGATCCACTACTACGTAGCCAGGGCACGATATAACCGAAGATACATTCTGTGTACTCCCTCATGCATATTACTCCAAGTAAAATCCGAACCACAATAGCCAAGGTCCTTCAACCGGTAACAATTAATTCCTTCTCTGAAATCATCCATTTGCCTTTGTGGTCTTCGAGCTCCACCCATCTTCTCCTCCATTGATACGATTTCATTGAAGTCACCAAAGCACAACCAGGGGAGGTTAACCTTTTTGTTAAGAGCTTTTAATAAATCCCACGATTCCTTTCTTCGATGGACCTCAGGATTTCCATAAAATCCTATAATCCACCATTTAAACCCTGAATCTTCAGTAACAATGGCATCACTATGCCTGCCCGAATAGTTTTGGATATCTACAAAAATTTCCTTCCTCCACAGCATAGCCAAACCCCCACTTCTTCCTGAACTTGGAACAACTAAGCCGTTGATGAATCCAACACTCATCTTCTTCTTTTCCATGCTTCTCTTTTTCTGTTTAGTTTTCGACAAGAAAACAAAATCGGGATCCCACCATTGCATGAGCTTGCGCAACACACAAACTATCTGAGGGTTCCCAAGCCCTCAACAGTTCCAACCTAAAATCATCATTTTTCTCGATGGTGCTACCTAGCAACCATTGCCATTTGATCAAGAAAAACCGTGTTTTTGTTGTCATCCTCCCTATAAACCCGTTTCTGGTCTTTACCTTCATCCTTTGTAAGAGCTTCAATACTTTCAAGCGTTTTCTTTCCAACTTCTGGGCCTTTGTTTATCTTCTCTACCTCTTAGGCCTTACCTTTCTCCCTTGCAATTTTCTTCCACTTTCCTTTGCTCATTGTGTTATTTTCTACTTCTGGACTTAGGCCTTTACTCTCTGCTTGGCCATTCTTATTAGCTTCCTTCTTGGGCCTAAATGGGCCGGGCACCTCAGGATCTTCACCACTAGGCTCGTGTGATTTAAAATTGGCTGCTGACATGGCATCTTCATTCTCTTTGAACAACCCTTTAATTGGACTAGTTCTAGTTTCGTTCTCCATCTTACGTGTCTCCAGATCCATCCTCGACCCCTGTTTTGTCCCATCCATCCTGTCCCATCGATACAAACTGTCACTTTCAGAGAAATTTGAATTTCTCATTTGTATCTCAGATTCGAAGGCATTCACCACTGCTAATTTCCAGTCACTATTCCGGCAACCATCCTCATTTTCCCTTGTTTGAACTAATGAGCTAAGATTTTTTGCTATACCTTTTGATTTGGACCTTATTACATCACTTTCCATAGGGTTTGAATTTTTGTCACCTGTTGCGTTTCCTTTCTTGCTTCCACTCCTGACCACGCCACCCGCTTTGAGTCATTCTCCATATTGCTTCTCTTTCGACCCCCCTGATTGACTCATATGCCAATGCTTATCATCATGCCCAAGTATTCCACAAATATAACAGAAAGTGGGAAGTCTTTCATACTTGAAATTAATCCAAACTCTTTCCCCCTCTACATTTGTGATATTCCTTCCTCTATGAAAAGGCTTGTCTATGGGTATTTCTACTCGTATTCTCAAAAACTTTGCTTGTTCCACTTGTAGTGATCTTTTGTCCACTTTGAGGACTTTACCAAGCCGCTTTCTATTTCTTTCCTGGCTTCCTCAAACATGTATTCAAATGGCAAACCCTAGACTTGGATCCAAAAAGGAGCGTGGGTAAAGGAAATATTTGCCGCTATTAATCCTTTCCTCCATCGACATAGCAGAAGTAAGTTATTATCAAAATTCCAAGGACCACTCTTTTCAACCCACTCCAACTAACACAGAGAACCAAATTTAAACTGTAATATGTTGTTCCCCACCTCGACAATCCTTAAATCTGACCCCATTTTCCATGCCACCTTCAATGTATTTTTGAAAACTCTTTGATTCTGTTGACGGTCAATGAGAAGGCGCCCAAAGAGGCTTAAAGAACATTCTTCAATTAGCTCCGACCTAGCAACATTTGTTATGACAATATCATCTTCCTCCTCTTTTGTGAGTTGTAGCTTTTGAAGACAATCCACTACTTCTTGCTCCATAGATTTACACTGCGCAGGCTACTACCCAAACCAGCTTGGATGAGTAGGCCAAGGAAAGGCCCTCAAGGGAAGGGTAAAGGGAGAGAAAGCTCGTATCTTGAGAGAGAGAAGGGCTCCTACACGGGAGAGAGAAAACTTAATCTTTTCTTATTTTTCCTATTTTCCTATTTAGCAACTTAGTACAAAGCAATGAAATAATTATGACGGAATGTTTATTTTGAACCATTCTTTTATGATCTATCCTTTTTTTTCTATTCCATTTCTTATAAGCTCTCAAAATGTTGGCCTCATGGAATTAGCGATCACCCTATGGAGTGTTGACCTTACAAGGGTCAACCCCATGTATTCGCTATCATGTGCAAGTGTGGCATTGGTGCTTGATAGCCTAGCCCTCCGATGCAACGCATTACAAAGCCATTCATGCACGCCTGCAACATGTACAAACACAGGGCTTTGTTCTTTTTAAAAGACTAAAGTGTGTCTCTTCCTAACACCAATTGGTTTTAAGAGTAGTTGTTAGTATCGTGGTCCTAAAAAGTAGTATCAAAGCAAGGTTAAAAATTCAAATCCCCCGAGTGTCGTTAGTGGGTGATTGTTGACCTTATTGGTCCACAAGCCCACCTCATTAACCCTGTATTCATTGTCATGTGCAAGCATGACGTTAATGCTTGACAACCAGTCTACCGATGCAACACACTAAAACTCCTCGTGCAACATACATAGGCTTTGTGCCCTTTAAAAGACCAAAATGCATCTTTTTGTGACACCAATTGACTTTAAGATTATTGATTAGCACCGCGGTCCTAACATCAAAATAGTGTAAGGTTTTAAATTTTTAATAAAAATTCAAATACCTACATAATTCCGTGAACGATGGCTTGCTAGGCTGTCAAGGTTGGTAGAAGGCCTCTTTTGATTAAGAGGAAGTGGGTTGAAAAAAAAAACTAAGTGAGGTAATTGCGTTGGATTTAGTACTCGTCAATGTCTAATTAATTATTTTGATTTATACAAGAAAAGGAACCTATCAACTTAAGCAAAGTATAGCAAATACTTTTGACCAAATTAGGAGTCCAGCAAAAGTGGCTTACCTTGCATTCATTACATTATTACCTTATCATAGCCACATATATACTAGGCACTTAGGGCCTATTATAGTGACTTTTATTGACCAAACTGTAAACTAGTCATAGGTCACAACTCACATGGAAAACATCTCTCTTAATTTTCTCAACCAAAGGCTGCATCGCAGATGCAAAAGGAGTCTTGGGGAGTGCTTCTATTTAGCGTTTAGAATGTGTGTATGTTGTGGATATTTCATTATGTAGCTGCTAACGTGGTTGTATTTTGTACATTTGTAGTTGGCGAAATAGAAAAAGTCATGCATTGAAAAGGTAAAGAAATGAAGAAAAAATCAAAGGAAGTTGGTTACAATGACGAGACTGCAGCATTGGACGATGTGGAAGTTCCAAATTTTCAGTACAATTTGGATTATAGTGAATGTGGAATGTCCAATAGATAATTACATGCAATGTTGAATGATATAAATGTGAACATTTCCTTACATTGATTCACGCTTTTTTCTTATTATTTTATTATAGTATAGTGACCAATAAAAATGATTTATTCATCCCTTTAAATTTTTTTTTAGATAATATAGTCAGAACATATAAGGGGTGGAGAGAGGGGAAGTGAGAATACAAGACTTACAACACTAGCTAGCACTTACAAAAGGGCCTATTCATCCCTTTAAGTAATTAATAAAAGATATATGCAACATAAAATAATAATGATAAATTAACAAATATTTACTTTTAACCTTTATTAACTAAATAAAGACCAACATTTGAAAATGATAAACTAGAATTCATTTTCAAATGGACCAAAATAAAAATTAAACTAAAATAAGATTTAACTCAAACATATTTTAAGAAAGATAATTTGTAATATATATATATATATATATTAATAGCCAAAACTTAGAGAAAATTTAATTAGATTTCAATTGGATTCTTAATTTTGCACCACATGTCCCATTTAATTTCAAATTTTTGTGCCAAGTGAATTATTGAGTATAAAAATCAAAGAGTCCATATCCAATTAGATTCTATATTAGAGTTCAATTTTTTGCCACGTGTCCTTCTAATTTTTTTATTTTTGAGGTAGGAGAATTATTGAGTACAAAAATCGAAGAGTCCAAATTCAATTAAATTCGAAATCATATATATATATAATGAAAAACCATTACATATTTTAGAAATGTATGGTTTAAAAAATATCTAAGCTAATATTATGTATAATTTGAACATTTTTTAAAAAAAAGTATAATTTGAATTATGAAATTGTGATTGTTTTTAATTATATCCGTGTTTATGCACGGAGTTATACACTAGTTACTCCTAAAATGTTTGATCATAGTTTCAATACTTGATCATGTGAAGTTATTAGAAATGAAAATTTAAACAACTATATGATACATGACAATATAAATTACAAATCATATCAATGAGAATTTTCAGCGAGAATGATGATCATTGTCTTGTGCTACAATTATTTTCATTGTTATCTTTGGTACTACACATGCAAGAATCTCATTATTATATATGATTTTCTTGTCATTAGATGTGAAATTCATGAATGAGCCTATTCTATATTATGCATGGAATTTGTTGATGAATGATAGTTTTTTTTTTTTTTTTTTTTTTTCTAGGGATTTTTTTTTCTATTATTTCTTGCGACACAATTTTTATAATCAAATACTGGAATTTTGAGACTTATGTGAACGAAGCGTTATTTTATGTGATAATTTTATACTTTGGATGAAATATTAATTTTCCTACATGATGCAAAAATGAGCATAAAAATTGTTCACAAAAAAACTATTCCAACACATGATTACGAAAACTCAATTCAGTAGCTACCTATTTCTTGCCGAACTGATTTGGATTGTTTTGTGAAAATATTAGATCCTACAGTCTGAATCAAGATTTCAGTTACTATAGTATGAAGTGATGAAGTTCCATATGCCACTTTTGAGTAAAAGGAGATAATTATATTAGTCGAAAACGTCAACAAAGATGAAGAGTAACCCATTTTTCTCTCTTTGTCAAAACAAATATTGTAAGGCACATTCGACAAGGTCGAGCCCAAAGAATTCTCAGTTCTCACTAATAGGTGATATTCACAACAGCTACATATGGGTATTGGTTGGTCCCCTATTGACGAGTAGTGTAAAAATGGTCATTTATAAAGCGACCATCATTACTAAGGACGACCGTCATTACTAAAGACGATCGTCATTACTAAGGATGATCATAAGCACACATTAATGCTCAAATATAAATTCCTCACTTAAATGGTTCAAGTGTAACAGACGTACAACCTTTCCAGCCACCAGCTCACAACTGTTACAACTACTTCAAACTGACCATTACACAGCTGTTATAAAACATTGAATGGGAAAGTTAAATAGCTATTAAATGAGCATATAAGCCTCCAACTCAACCATAACTAATGGATAGCGATAAAATGCTCGTCCATATTGCAAACCATCCATGTTAATAACGAGTAAAAGTTGGACGAGCGTAAACACATTAGTTCCAGACAGCATTTAATGTCTAAATGATAAATAAGCACAGAGCCGTTACTAACATCCAATTATGCGCATTTAATGACCGTTACAGATGTTAAAAGGCTGAGGATAAATGGTCATTATTAGGCCATATATCCTCCAGTTGTGGTACAACGTTAGAAAGGCCAATAAATTGAGCATTTACTCATACAAAGGCTATATAAAGCTAGGAGAGACAAGTAAGTGGGGCATGTTGAACACACACACAAATTACTCTACAAAGTACAAATTTCTAAAGAGTTTAAGCTAACTTAAGTATCGGAGGGTCCTTAGCAAGCCCCAAACCGGTGTCATTATCTACTTAGTGCTTTCTTTGGTACAAGATCTCCAGGTCGTCCATCGTACTGACGAGGTACATACTGACAAGCTCCAGGTCGTCAATTATGCTGATGAGGAACATACTGATGAGGTGAAATCATGCTTCATCAGTTTGGCACCATCTGTGGGGAACGACAGGCTATCAATCAATAAGCCATTGAATTCTCTACTGACTAAGTTCCTTAGAACCAATGAACTCTACCACAACTACGTCGCCGAACCCGATGGTGATGGCTCAACAAATCCAAGCACTAACAGCCAATGTGCAAGAATTGAAGAAACAAAATGAAGACTTGAAGCGGAGAGTGCATTCAAAGGGCACAAAAACATCACAGTCACGGCGTAATCGCAATGACAATGACGATGAAGCCCATAGTCTAGGAAATAGTAGAAGAGAAACTTCTAAGCACACCGCACAGTCGACTCATGGCAACGTTCAAATGATGAAAAACATGAGGAAGGAGTTAGACGAAGTTAATAACACCATGAAGTGAAAGATAGCGATAAATCTTGATGGCATGATCAAGATGACAGAATCACCATTCACTGCCAGCGTTTTGGAGTGCCCCTTGCCTTCCAAATTTCGTCTCCCACAACTGGAGGTTTACGATGGCACTAAGGATCCCCTAGATCACATAAGGGCATTCAAGACAATATTAAACCTCTAGCAGACCCCAGACGAGGTAATTTGTAGATCATTCCCAGTAACCCTCAGAGGAGCAACAAGGGTGTGGTTTAGCAAGCTACCTGCAGCATCTATCGCGAACTTTGAACAATTGAGTGACTCTTTTATCCACCATTTCATTGGGGGCTGACACCATAAGAGGTCCACCTCATACCTACTAACTGTGAAGCAATAGGAAGGGGAAACCCTGAGAAAGTATGTAAAACGCTTCAACGAAGCAGTGCTAGAAATTGATGAGGCAAACGATCAGGTGATAATGATGACCTTCCAAGCAGGGTTGAACAATCATAACCTCATCTTCTCTCTAGAGAAGACTCCACCAACTACAATGACAGACCTCATGTTTAAAGCCCAAAAGTACATAAACAGATAGGATGCATTAACAGCAAATGGAGTAGATGGCAAACGAAGGATGGAAGAAATCTACGAGCTCCAACACAAAAAGAAGGAGAAGAAGGATCGTTCCCCCAGTCAAAAGAATGACAACGAAAATACACAGGCTTATACAAGATCGACAAGTATTCCAGAAGAGGAACTTGTTACCTTGAATCACTCAACGGCAAACAATTACCTCGTCCATGGAATGTAGAGCACTTCAAGAGGTATTATTGCTAGTTAGATGACATTTTCAATTTTCTTTCATCAAACTGTTTTCTAAGCAGGAATGAATAAGGGGGCATTTTTCCCCACATGAATAAATGTCGTTCTCTTGAAAGATCTGAAAGTATTATTTATCATACAAAAAAAATTTTGAAAAGAAAGCCCGTCATTGAAAGTCCAACAAGTAAAACCAAGTACACGATAAAAATCTCAATAAGAGTAAAATCTTCACATAAGGTTCAACTTGGATGAGTACAATCATAATGAAAATCAAATTCTCAAAGTAAGAGTAAGTCATATGATTAAATTCACATGGTTAAAAACCAACGAGTACATTCATAATGACGATCAAATTCTCAAAGCTAGAGTAAGTCATACGATTAAATTCACATGGTTAAAAACTGACGAGTACAATCATAATGACGATCAAATTCTCAAAACGAGAGTAAGTCATATGATTATCTTCGCATGGTACAATCAAATTCTCAAAGTAAGAGTAAGTCATATGATTAAATTTGCATGGTTAAAAATCGACAAACACAATCATAATGACGATCAAATTCTCAAAGCAAGAGTAAGTTATATGATTAAATTCACATGGTTAAAAACCGATTAGTACAATCATAATGATGATCAAATTCTCAAAGTGAGAGTAAGTCATATGATTAACTTCGCATGGTTAAAAACCGACGAACACAATCATAATGATAATCAAATTCTTAAAGTGAGAGTAAGTCATATGATTAAATTCGCATGGTTAAAAACCGACGAGCACAATCATAATGACAATCAAATTCTCAAAGCGATAGTAAGTCATATGATTAAATTCACATGGTTAAAAACCAACGAGCAGTTTTTCTAAAAAGGAAAACAAAAATCAAGGCGCATGGAAAGCTTAAGAAAACTTCGCACACGCAACCAATGAAGAGAAGGCACGTGTCAATCACCTAACGAGAAAGTCGCCTCGCATTAAATGTGATGGGATGAGAATCTTGGGACATAGGGGGGGAGATTGAACCGCCAAAAACTTTTCATATTCCTATGTTCGTCCAAACAAAGGACAACAAAGGATTAAAGGGGCAACTGATGAGTAGTGTAAAATGGATGTCTATAAAGTGACCGTCATTACTAAGGACGACCGTCATTACTAAAGACGATCGCCATTACTAAGGACGATCGTAAGCACATATTAATGCTCATATATAAATTCCTCACTTAAATTGTGCAAGTGTAATGAACGTACAACCTTTCCAACCACCAACTTACAGCTATTACAACTACCTCAAGCTGATCATTACACAGTTGTTATAGAACATTGAATGGGGAAGTTAAATGGCTATTAAATGAGCATATAAGCCTCCAGGTCAACCATAACTAATGAATAGCGATAAAATACTCGTCCATATTGCAAACCGTCCATGTTAATGACAAGTAAAAGTATCGACGAGCGTAAACGCATTAGTTCTAGACAACATTTAATGTCCAAATGATAAATGAGCACAGAGCCGTTACTGCCATCCAATTATGTGCATTTAATGGCCGTTACAGACGTTAAAGGGCTGAGGATAAATGGTCATTATTAGGCCATAAATCCTCCAACTGTGGTACAACGTTAGAAAGGCCACTAAATTGAGCATTTACTTATACAAAGGTTATATAAAACCAAGAGAGACAAGTAAGTGGGGCATGTTGAACACACACACAAATTACTCTACAGATTATAGATTTCTAAAGAGTTTAAGCTAACTTCAATATCGGAGGGTCCTTGGCAGGCCCCAAACCAGTATCATTATCTGCTTAGTGCTTTCTTTGGTACAGGATCTCCAGGTCGTCCATTGTACTGATGAGGTACATACTGACAAACTCCAGGTTGTCCATCATACTGACGAAGAACATACTGACGAGGTGAAATCGTGCTTCATCACCTATTACACTAGTGATGTTCAAGAGGAAAATATACAAGAGAGATAATATACACCAAATTGCTCCTAGTGAGATACTAAATGAAATAAGGAAGATAGTAAGAGATTGGTGAATGAGGGCACTTGAAGAGTGTTGCTAAGTGAAAGATGATTACTTGAACGCATGCTGAATTAGAGAGAACATTACAATTTCTAAGTATAATGAATGTGAGAATTTTTGGTTATAGGAGGGTTACAAAGTGTTTTGCTCTATTTTTTCCTTCTCCTTTTAAGCCTAGTATTTTGAATTGTAGCCCTACACAGACACACACACAAAGAATCCCCAAGGTAGCTCGTAACAACCAAGAAGTTTTTCTAGGAGGGGCCAAGCTAAAGTCTCAACATTAAGTTAACGTTTTTTTTGTTATATTTTAAAATTGTGTCTTAAATTCTTTAATGATACTAAGAGTGCATTTGTTTAAGGCCATCTGGTAGCAATGTTTAAGTATTGTTATTCAGTTTTTAGTGTTGTGAAAATACATGTTTGAGTATTATAGAAATACGTACCAGAAGTGTAATTGTTGTTTAAACACTAAAAACTGTTATTTAAACAACAATACCAAACAGCCTCATACACCCTAAAAATGTAAACTATTGTTTCTGTTCAATCAAATATAATAGACAAGTTAAGTGTAAATTTGCTTTTCTCTTTTTTATTTTTATTTTTATCTTTAATACTTCAATAAAAATAATATACAGTACTATAAATATATGGTAGACAAACGTAAAAGAATAAAACAATTTAATTACTCTTAAATCATTATATACTAAAGAAATAGATAGTAAACCATTTTTGTCAAATTTAAAAATAATATAAATTAGTAGAACATTAAAAAGATACAAGCTACGTAGTCAAGGTACAAACCACTAATCTAATATAGGAAAAAAATGCCCACACACATGCTAAATTTTAATGTAGTGACCATGACACCCCCTAAACTTTTATATTGGCCAATTTAATCAATTAACGCTATGCACCTACCAAATTAATACTTTGTTAGTTTGGTGTTAAAAACTTTAAGAGACAGAAAGACACAAGCCAAAAAGGTGAAGCCCAAAACCACTAACTTGGGCTCAGAAAAATTTACAACAAAATTTTCTCGCTCCCACTGCAAGCCATGAATATGAAACCAATTTTCTCTCTCTCTCTCCCTTTCTTTTTTCTTTTTCATTTTTTTTTTTTTTTAATACCGGTTTCTCATTGAGAGTGGGTTTGTTATTTTCTTCCACCATCACAAATCCATTGCCTTGTTCTTTGCCTTGCTACGGACCTAAATAGTTAGTAACTTTATATTTATATTCTTTTACAAAAACTTTCTAGGTGTTTGATGAATTCAATGAAATTTGATCCTTTGTGTTGTTAGGATTTGGAATTGGATTGGTGGGTTTTGGTTACTTTTCTTTGTTGTGTCGTGGAATTGGAGTGACGTTAAGAGTGGTGAATGTTGAACGGCGAATCCAAATATGTTGGGGGAAGGAGGGGAGGATGGCCCCCCAACCCCCTCTAGCATCCCAATTGTCGATGCCCGACCTCGATTGGCTAAACGGAAAAGACTGTCGCTGCCATGCCTTCATTCGACCACCCGCTGTGGCGACAGCTCCTGTGTGCGCAGGGATCGTTGGAGGCTCCTCTCAATGCATATGCGTGTTGTTCGCGCGGAGTTTCAGGTGTTCTCTCTCCCTCTCGATGGAGGAAGGTAGGTCTACCCTTGGCGTTATGGCAGGAATTTGTGCCAAATTTTAAGGGATTACCAAAGGTAAGTGGAGTCGCCACCAATCATTGGGTTTTTCTAAGGTGTGATTGGTCACCTGTTTCTACTTAATTTTATTACCGATCCTAGGCTAAGAAAAAGGGGCGTTTTTCCTAATCTAATGTGAATGGAAAAAAATCTTGATTCTTAGGTCTAGAAGTTTGGTTACGTGTGGGGAAGGTGTTAGGCACCCCATAACGCCTGTCCAAGGACAGTCTTTTGTTTTGATAAAACCTTAATTTTTGGAGATTGACAATAAAAACATGATTTTGGCATTGGCTTTCAAGGCTTTGCATGCATGGGGGGGCTTTGAGGTTTGGCTTTTGAACAAGTGTGGTCCCAATATATACTTTCCTAAGGCATTCGAGCAAAGTGCCAGACTTTCACTGCGAAAATTCGGCGAGAAGTCACCTTACTTTCGTTGTGGAAATTAGGCATTGCTAGCCTTAAGTGACATGAATCGTGACAATCACACCGGAAAGGGGCAAGCAAGTATATATATACATGCATCATGCACAATGCTAGCACATAGAGTAAGAAAGTAAATGCCTACATCCCTAAAGCATGGCCTAAAATATAGGTGCAGGAAAATAAACAAGGGTTGTCGTACTCTAGAGATAAGGACGAATGGTACAAAGCATGATATACCTAATATAAACCATCTAAAGGAGAAAGTGAGGAGGAAGGAAGGGGTTTAAAAGAGTACATAACCAAAGGGAAAAGCTAAACCCTAAACCTACTGAACACAGCCCTCAACTCATGTTGGCAAGCTTGCATCTGCGCCTTTTTTGCTGGCACCTAGGAGATTGCGCCCTAGCTCCATGTGTCCTTGCTTTATGTGTGTACATGCAAAGACAAAGATAAGAAACTAGCAGACGAGCAATGGAAAGTGAGAGATGCATAGATAATAGCAAAAGGGCGTAAAACGAACAAGCAAGATAGCAATGACAAGCATAGCATACAAGATGCGAGCAAACATACGAGCAAAGGGGCAGATGAGCAAGATAGCAAACAACAAGCAAAGGGTAAACAAGCAAGATAGCAAACAAAAGGTGGTGTCCACGAGGGACAAATGTAGGTTTGGATCAGATGTCCATAGCCTCATTGTGTTGAAGCATGGACGACACACTTACAAGCAAAACTCATGCATGGACATGTAAGCAAGCATGTAAAGATGCATATAAAGCCAACGGGCGGCACAACCAAGTATGGAAAGCACATCATCACATGGACCGGAAGAGGGGAAAGGTATGCACGAAGCAATTGGCATCATGGTGATGCATCCCAAATGGTTACATCCAAACAAGGTCTCATGGGCGTCGATGTAACCACACAACCACACGCCTGCTAAGGGCATCAAGCGTGGCAAAGCCTAGAACAAGAGGCTAACCCAAGCATAAAGCATAGAAACAAGCAAGCATAAACATGCAAATAAGGGTGATCCTAACCCTTTGATGTGGGCCAAGGTGTACGAATAGTGACAAAGACCATAGGGTCTAGATCGGGTCCAAACCAATAGGCCAAAACACAAGAAAGAAAGATGAAGCGACAAAAGGGCTACAATAGCACATGGCATGACATACATGGCCTAGGTCTAGGCACACAAATATGGCATGGACCGCACAAGCTCATGGAAGATGGCATAGAGCATGTAAAGAGCATAGATCCATGCACACAAGCATGTGGAAACATAGATCTAGACATATAAGCATAAAAATGTGCAAGCAAACATGTAGAAAGCTAGTACGTAGACATGGTAGAACAAAGATCCAAGCATATAAGCATGTGAAGACAAGGATCTAACCATATAGCATGGAAATAAACACATAAACACATAGATCCAAGCAAGGCATAACCAATGACATCATACAAGCATGTGAGCACATAACCCTAACATCAACATAAAGCAAAAAAGAGGAACGAAACAAAGGAAAGCATGGCATAAAACCCTACGCATGTAAATCTAAACATATAAGCGTGTAAAAAAGGTAGATCTAAGCATGAAAACACGGCATAAGACATAATAACAAAGAGATTTAACCTAGAAACACAAATAAAGCAAGAAACAAGCTAAAGAAACCAATAAATCATATTATTCAAGCAAAAAGAGCAAGATAAAAGCTAGGAAAAGATTTAAAAGGTTAGAGGTGTGGATGATAGCTAGAAAGGCTACATCCACACCCCTAAACCCCAAATCCAAAGTGTAGAACCAAGGGAAGGAAGATTGGGTATAAGAACAATACCTTTTGTTGTTAGTAAAGAGAGAAGAAGCAAGAGTCTTTGATGTGTCTCCTCCTTTGGTCTGTAGGTCGTCTCTTCCTTTGGTATGAAGGTGCTTGGGCCTTTTATAGCCTCGATGCATTTTTCGAGGCGGTGGTCCTTGTAGGGCCGCCAGCCTCAAAATTCCTCTGATCGGGTTGATCTTGACACCCTTGGAAAGATAATGATTTTCAGTTTCTAAGAAGGTGTGGAACTCAAAAATCCAACGGTCGGATCAAAATTTATGGCTCCGGGAAGTTAGCGATGCATCAATCAGTGTGTTAACTCGGTTTTCGTGATATCTCGATTGTTCTAACTCCGATTTCGACCCATGAACTGTCGTTGGAATGAGAATTTGATAATCTTCACAAAGAAGTTGGTTTCAATCCGTTCCGATGGCCGGATCAAAATTAAGATTTTTGGCCCCTACTCGAAGTCAAACTTCGAGTCAAACTTAGTCAAAGTGACTAAAAATCTTTGAGAAGCTCGGGTTTGATGAAAAACTATGAAAGGTGTTATTTTGTGTGGATTTTGACCTTATTTGACCTTCGGTCAACCCTGGGTTGACCAGGGGCATTTTGGTCATTTTAGTTGAAAAATGCACTTTGGGTGCTCCGATGTCCGAATGGGTTGCATCACGTCATTCTAGATGTTTTCGCAACCCCATGAAAAGAAAATGATATTTTTAGGTTTTTTAGGGTCTGGCGCGGAAATCGAGGGCGGACAAAATACACTATCAAGACTAGTGTTAATAGAAAAACATGTAAATCTCAAATTGAGATGAATAAAAAAATGAAACTAAAACAAAAAATGAAGACCCTTATCGTGCAACTTTTTGTGGGTGCTAATAGCATTAAAATAATTATGCATTGAACTTCTAAAAGTGAAATACTTAAGCACAAATCCTATATATTAGTACTAATACTCTAATCTCTATTTGTATATATTTTACAAGTTTCATTTTTACGTTCTTTGCACAAAGTCTTTGATTTCCTCAATTTCTTTTTCAATTCATCACCATATCTTCAATTAGAAAGGTACATTTCTAATTGAATTGTTTCAACTTGCCCATTTTAACTAATTGCTCCAGATAACTCCACAAAGTCTTGCAATCCTTGGTCGTATGCCCTCACTCCTAGTGGTATTGGCAATGAAGGCTTTGGTTGCGTTTCATGGGGTCTCCCCCTATCTTATTTGGTCACTTAAAATATGGCTTATTCTTAATTTTTTCCAAGATCTGGTGCACAGGCTCTTAGAACACAATGCTAACCATCTAAGCAACATTAGATCTAGTAGGCCCAGCAAAATCTCTTCGAGATCGGTTGTTATTGTACCTCTCCAACCTAAAATCCTTTCTATCTTGAGGGACCACCTTAGCTTTCCCCTTTCGCTGTTGCCGGTCCTCCTCGACTCGCTTATACTTGTCAATATGATCCATAAGCTGACGAAAACTCCTAATTGGCTTCCTTGTCAAAGACTTTCTTAGATCGTGCTCGGCGAGCAAGTCGACCTTGAAAGTCCTTATAGCCACGTCATCAAAATTCCCATCTATCTCATTGAATATCTCCTAATATCTGTCAGAATACGTTTTCAAGGTTTCCCCCTCTCGCATGGTCATAAATAGCAAGAAATCTAAGGGCTGAAGAACCCTACTGCAAGTAACAAAACGAGCCACAAAAGCCCTAGTAAGCTCCTTAAAGGAGTTAATGGAACCTTCCTTCAAACCATCCAATCACCTCATCGCTATAGGCCCTAAGCTGGATGGGAACACCTTGCACATCAAGGTCTCATTTTTCAAGTGAACAGCCATTCTCTAGTTGAAATGGCTAACATGCTCCATTGGGTCTATTCTACCGTTGTACATGGTCAAAGTTGGCTGAGTGAACCGCTGAGGAATTTTTCCTCCTTCAATCCTACGTGTAAAAGGTAACTTAGAAATTTGGTTCAACGCCTTACTCATAGCATCGTTACCTAGACCTTTGCGAGATGGGCTCTTATTTCTACATTTATAATGGTGATCCTTATCGCACGAAAAAGACTCACTAGGGGGAGTCCTTGATCTGGGCCTGTAGCTACCACCCCTATCATCATCCTAAGAAGGGTCAGAGCTTGAATGGGTCCTTGTCTGTCGATCACGGCATAACCTCCTCTGCAAACGATCAATCTTCAGTTGCATGCTTCTAGTATTCTCCCCATGAGAGACGTGACTCCCACTTCAAGACTGGCTCGTACTAATGTATGTGGTATGCACACTAACCTCTCGATCCCTCCTTCGTTCAAGATTAAGGAACTGATCTTGACGTTGGGAACCCATGGACTCTTCTTGGTTTGGTCTTGAACCTACCATAGCTAAACATTGATTTCACTAAAGCTCAAGTCTTCCCTACAGACGGCGTCAATCGTAAGGACAATTTTTTTTTGGATTCTAAGCCCAAAAGGTAAAAAGAGTAAGGCCCAAAGAGCCCAATACAAAGAATTCGTAGAGAGTGGGTAAAAACTAGGTTTCAATGAATTGGACAACACTCACAATGGATTAAAGATGGAAATAAAACAAAGAAAAACAGGTTTTTGCGAAGAAATCCTTCCTCGGCAAAGTCCAAGGAAAGTAGTTCTTGAATATATTTCTCATTGACTTGATTACAATTACAGTTCTTGGTGTTATAGTGTTTTTTCTACATATTCTCCGATGATCCCCTTGTAATTGGGGTCTTTCTTCTTTATATTACCTTGTTTTGCTTCATCTCAACCCTCCACGTGTAGATCAAGTTGCTGGCCTTTATCTTTGTCCCATCAGCACCTTCCTGAAATCTTTGGGAATAGCTGTAAGGCTGAATATCACTGTTCAGGTATCACCTCTACATTAATACGGCTAGAGAGTTAGTTGCAGAGCTTTTAATGCGGTGGTATCAGCTTTCTCTTAGATATTTTTTAGCTTTCCTTTATCCTATTCCCTCCTGATGTTTATCCTTACCAGTAGAATTGTTCGAAGCATAGCTCCTGATGGCAGACCAAACCTTCTGACCTCTACTCTGCTTAGCCGAGGAGGCATTTCTCCTTGTACAACCTTACCAAACTTTTATGGCTAGAATCCTTCCATACCCTACTAATTTGTATGTTTTAGCTAATGTCTAACTGTCCTCAAACTGCTAAATGTCCTTGGAAAAGGCCCACAACCCAATATACATTCATGGGCCCTCCATCCCTACAATATTAATCAAAGTAAATAACTGTTTGACATTTCCTTTTATAGAATGTATGCTTGACATTAGTCCTTATTAGTCACTGGTTATTTAATATTTAATTCCAATTGTCAAAAGAAATTTGTAATTTATTGAATTATATTAAATGAAAAAAATGCAATAGCACCCTTCTAATGTGAAATATATATAATCATAATATATATATATATATATATATATAAAAGCAGAAACTTCACATGGGAAAGCATGAGATTCTGTTAACTCATATTCTATGTAAAGAGAATTGAAATATTCATAATTGTTACATTAGAGATAAGAACAAATTAAATATTAACTTTTTGTTTTATTTGATTCCATGTTTTAAGACTTTTCTAATTAAAAAATAAATATTCTTTGTGTTTTTTAGTTCAATATTTCAAAACTTTTCATCCCTCACACATACATACAAAACTCTATGCATTTTAATTCACCATTTTCAGCTCTTACACTTCTACCCCTTTATATATACTTACTCATAGCCCTTCATGTCATCCCATATTAAATACACACAGACCAAAAAAGATGTCATTTACCTTTAATTTTTCGACAACACCTACCAAACTCTAAAATTGTTGTCTCATCTAATCCTAATCCGTATGAGTTGGCTACAACCAATGAAGGAGGGCTTGCATTTTATATTGAGTAATAATTGCAATTACAATTTTGATGTTAAGGTTGGACGTTGTAGATTTGTGAGTTTTGTTAGTGATGTGATTGACTGTGGTATTTGGGACATGTATTTTGTATTAAGGAAAAAGAGAAAAACGCATTTTATATCAACTTTTATTCTACAATATTCCTCCAAAGTTTTTTTTTTTTTTTTCTCTCTCTCTCTCTCTCTCATTACTTCAATTGAATAATTATATTGGATATGTTTTTAATTTATAATTTTTTTTATGATAAACTTATTACTAATAAAATTCTATAACAATAATACTATAATACATGTATAATATTCTTCAAAATCATCTTACATAAAACATTGCAACAATATCCGTGCATCACATAGGTAACTTACTAGTATAATAAATAGCAGATAAGATAATATAATCAGATGTATGGGTTTTTGCAAATATATTATTAATTAAATAAAACATATGCCAACAAAGATCGCAATTTCTTGAATTATACTAAAGTGAATAATGCAAGAACATCCGACCTCTTATGTTCTAATTTGGAGTAAAAATCTATGAGGCTTATATTTCACAAAATTACTAACTAATTGAATTGGTTGCAAATTGATTGCACAACCCATGTGATTCATTTTTAATAAAAATTCATTTTAAAATAAAATTTAATATAAGATTCATTTGTTTTGGCCCCTCTTTCTCTCCCAGAAAGGATTAAAAATGTTTCTGACCGTGGGGGAAAATTAAACCCATCACTAGCCATTAAGAAATTACTACATGACCGTCTGAAACTCCGTAGGTGTTGAAACCAACTAAAATTTGGCCTGAACGAATGATACAGGCGATAGCATTTGCAAATCTTTATGATAACCCCTACTCCCACGTTTTGTTCTTGCCTCTCTTGCAGGTGCTAGCCATTGGTGTGGACTGGAGGAGATGCTAGGGTTTGGGGGCATATATAAATTACGTGATGGGTTGTTCCTTGTTTGTGGGCATTTTGGCTAAGGTGGAGTGTCGCAGTCAGTGGGTTAATAGATTTCACACTGCTAGTGGTTGAGTCTAGTGACGAGTATTTTCAATGTTTAGAGGTTAGTGAATGAAAGTCTCTAAAAATTTTTGACCCATTTTATTGCAATTGTTGTGTTATGTTTTAAAAAACACTAACAAAAGAGGTTGGATGTCAAGACTCGAGAAGTATAGAGAAGTCCACCGAGCATAAAGAATACCATTCATCTTCACAGTTTGTTTGTTTTTTGGCATAGTTTTGGTAAAGTTACATTATATATGTCCTCTCTAACCATTATTCATTTTTCTATCAGCAAGCTCCACACACAATGGATCTTGAATCCATGCCAGCTCCTTCCACCTTACCCTTACAGGGGAAAAATGTGTCATTTAAAATAGAGAAATATTCATAACATTTTCACAACTTCTAAGTGGCTTTAAAATAACACTTATTAGCTTCTCTAACCATAAATTAACCTTATTTAACATCGGTCAATCTTTCATCATTAAAATTCTAAATCTTATTATCTTCACATATTCCAGTACTGCCCCCACAAAAGATGGTAGATTTGAAATGATCAAAAGTAAAATGTTCTTTTCATTTTGAATCCTATCCTTCTGGGTATTTCCATCTATCAATCTTAACATTCTTATTTCAACTACACTCATTTTATAAATATATTGCTTCTTAACAACCCAATAATCAATATCATAGTGCAGAGTTGGTCTTACGGTAATCTTATAAAAAAAATTATCCATCTTAATAGATATTCTACAATCACACAAGATTTCTTGATGCACTTCTCCACTTTGTCCATCGTGCTCATATCCTATGATTCACACCCTCTCCGACTTCTCCATTTCTATAAATTATTGACGTAAGATATCAAAAACTCTAGCCATTTAGCATCTATTGACTATCGTGTTTTACCGCCTCTTCCTTTTTGTTTCTACTTTCCAACATACTCTATTTTAGACAAAAACCTCTAAAATGACCAAAAGTACCCTTAAACCTCAAATTAACAAAATGCCCTTAAAACCTAAAATTTTTAGTCATATTTGATGAAGAGCCTTTAGGTTCTTGAGCGTATCGTCAAATTTCTAACTTGGCATTAACTCCATTTCTAGTTTCATCCACAAACTATATCATCTGCAAAAAGCATACACCAAGGGATTTCCTGAATCGATTTAGTGACCTCACCAATCATTAACGCAAAAAGATATGGACTTAATATTGATCCTTGATCCAAACCTATAGTAATTGGAAACTCACCTGTGATGCCTCAACTTATTCTCACACTAGTTAAAGCTCCATCATCTATATCCTTAATCATCTTAATATACTTCATAAGAAATTTCCCCCCACCCCCAAAAAAAAAAAAAAAAACCACCACATAACCTCTAGGATCCTATCGTATGTTTTCTCAATAACAACCATATGAAGATATTTCATGTCTCTCTTTATTTTTCCATTAAATGTCTAAGTAAGAAAATACTTTACATGGTAGATTATCCTAGCATAAAATCAAATTGATTCTCTGATATTATTGTTTTATGTTTTAACCTATATTCAATCACTCTCTCCAAAGTTTCATAGTTTAATTCATAAGTTTAATTCCATGATAATTAGTACAATTTGAATACCCCTGTTCTTGTAAATAGATATTGAAGTACTGTTCAAATTTAATTTAAATCAAACCATTCATATTAACTACTTATCTTTTCTTTTCTTTTCTTTTTTTGATAGGTAAGCTACTGATCTTATCCCTTGATTCAAAAATATTAACTCTAAATACAACACATACTAATTTATAAGCACCACCTTTCAAAACCTATAGTTAGACATAACTGGTTCTCATCATTTGAAAAATGTCCTAAATGAATATTCATACACAATAATCTAAACATATTCACAAAGCATTTCAACGGATTCAATTTAGGCATTTATTTACAGACAAGAGTAGCTCCATCTGATACTTAATCACTGTAGGGATAACACAAGGATATAACACCAAGTTCAAACCTGATAAAAGTGCAATAAGGAAAACACAGTTTGAGTCCCCAAACAGAAACTCCAGGCAAAATTGTCCAAATTTTATGAACATCCCATGTTTCTAATTTTTCCACTTTAAATAGCATACTCAAATAATCAAAAGGAATTGGAAAGTCGTATCACCATTATTGCCTAGAGCTAGGCAAGAACAAGGGCAAGGGGGCAACATTCCACTATAAAAGGCTTTACTTAGGTTAGAAGTAGGGCATTAAAATACTTTCTTTTCACCTAAGACTGATTAAGCAAAATGTAATTGAGAAAAAACAAATAAAATTGCAAATGAGAAATCAATTACTATACCATGTAAAAAACCCTCATGATAGCGAGAGCATCTACCCCCATAGATGAGAGACTACAATTCAGATTCCAGAACACCATGTTTCTAATTTCTTCCACTATACTCGTAAGGCTTCAATTCTTAGTCAGCCTTGCTGTCAAAATCCTAGTGAAAAAAAAGATAACAGAAGTGCAAGTACCTGTATTTTTTGTAGGTTCTAAATCATGATGAATAGACAAAACATATCACAAAAACCAAAATCACGCAAACCAAGAGAACTTCAACAGCACCAGAGCTGCTTGAACCTCTCCAGTTAGCAACATCCACCACCATGTGTCAACTTTTTCTTCAAAATTTCTCCTCAATCTATAGGATATTCATATTCACTTAGTGATGATTCTGCACTGACAGCAGACAAAAGGTTGTTTATATTGAAAATCACCAAAAGTAGAACCAAAACTTCCAGACTTCACATTCTCACTAAATCACTTGATTGTAATCAACGTTCAAAAGCTATCTAAAATTGGCATATGGTTTCTTTGGGGAATACAAGATGGAGTATGGTGACTTGTCTGCCTCATGCCCATTACCATTAGTTACTAATCCAGATTCTTCTTCATCATCGCTGTCAATGTTATTTGGAGTAACTCTATTCTGATATCCTCTGCGCTGCAGAAGATATACATTGAAATAGTAGCTCACCAAATCAGCTCTGCTCTTGGTAGGAAAAATTTTAAAAATTTGATCCCAGAAACACTTCTGAAGAGGAGGAGGAGTTGACCTCAGTATAGCCTCAAATTTCTTTTCTTCTTCCGCAGTCCAAGAAATTTTAACTTCCTCACCCATCCTATCAAATTTCCATCGGTAGAAAGCTGAGCCCAGCTCCAACTTCACTCTCAACCTTTTCTCAGCAATGTGAAACTTGACACATCCAATGGAACCAGGCACTTCACAGCCACATGAATCTTGTCTTCCCTTACCAATAGGATCCCTTTCAATGAGATATCTGTGCTCTCCTTTTTCCAAAGGCCAGACCTGGGTCCCCAACCACTTAGGGTCACTTTCAGAAGCCACACCAGTCCATTCTGGCACATTAGCTTCAAAACGTGGCCCATAAGGAATGCGCTTTGGGACATATTTCTCTAGTGCTGAAGCATATTTGTCAATTGCTGAATCTGCTGTGGACATATCAGAGGTTCCAGGCAAATGTTTGTCCAATCCATCTTCCATTCCTTCTGTACAAGGATTTTTGTCCAACTCACTTTGAGAGGCTGATGAGGACTCTGAACAAGCTCGTCCTTGAGACATTGTTTTCTCAGAAAGAAGCTTCTTGCGACATTTGAATCTCTCTCTAAGATTGTAATTTGACCCATGTTGATCGTCATACATGCATGGATGCATCTTCTGAGTTTTCTACAAATGGGGAACATGATTTTGACACATGAGACAGTTAAAGTATTTTAATGGGTTTAAACAATATTTTCTGATAAGTAATTGAAAAAAATATTGAACAATATTGTTTAAACAAGATTTTTATTAGTTTAGCATTGAAAAATTTGAAGCATTGACATATCAAGACAAAGCCCTGATAGAAAGCTTGAACTCCTGGATAAAGCAATAATATCCAACATTGAACACATGGATAAAGCTGGAACTTAAGAAACTTCTATGTTTCTGTAGGAGACATCCATTATTGAACTGACCATAACGCAATCCCACTCATTAGTCATAATATAAACTAGCATGTTCACACATGCTACACACATGTCCAGAGGCTTTTTATTTTGTCAGAAATATAGGTTTTTTTAAATTAAAAATAATAATAATAATCAGAAAATTAAAGATAGTTATAAGCAGTTCTAGTACAAAAAGTGGGGAATGTGGGGTTTTTGAAGTTACCACTATAACAACTTTTCGTTAGAGTTTACTGTCTATGGTGTTTTAAATTTTAAATGTGACCTAAATTTTAGGTATCTGAAATATATTATTTTCCTTACTTGAACATATTATTTGAAGTTTTATTAATTTATTGCGATTAATGAGTGAGGGTATTTTTGACCATTGAGAAAGTAGACATAGATGGAGGAGCAAAAACTTAAACAAGAATGCAAGGCATTTTCTAACAACAAACAAAATGAAATTGGTGTGAAATCATTCCTAAAAAGTGCTTTAATAGCTTCGCTGAAGGCAGTCCAAATTACTGAAATATCAAAGACGCTTACGATCTTCCATTGATTATTTTCTAGGCATGTAAATGAAACAATCATATTGTCAAGAATACTATTTTATTTTCAATGTTTCTGGGAAGTTCTGAATGAACCAAGCAAAGTCCCAATTTCTAGAAAGAAACAGATGCACATAAGAAAAGGTCACATATAAATTTTTAAAAAGATTTGCATCAGTAAATCCAGTAACTCAAAAATAACATGAACGAAAAGAACAAGAGTAGTGTGTTAGTGGCTGTAAGTCTTGTTATGTAATGGGTTAAAAATAGATTTCACCAACCCATTTTGGAAGAATTTTTTGTCCAACCCTTAAGGCACATTTAATTTAGTGATGGTAATATATCAATAGGGAAATATATCTTTTGATAAGTAATAGTGATATATATCTTAAAAGGAATAGTGACTTTAAAGCCCATGTTTCTCCACATCATCATTATAATAAATAAATTTTTTATTTAAGTATTGATATGTGCTAGTTGAATCCAATTTGAATTAATTTTTTTATTAGAATAAAGAAACACAGCGAAACAAAATCTATATAATTACATTTGGTCTTTTCCATAAAAATTCCAAATTTAGTTAAGTTAATTTTTTTCTACAAATTCTCTGATTTGGATGTATATATTTGATTATATGCCATTTATAAACAGGTTTCAATAAATTTTTTGTGGATCACATGGGTTACAACAACTTATGTTTATAGATAGACAGGCAATTGATAATTAAGAAATTACATATCCACTTGAACTGTAGTTTAAATTCGTCAAACCATATTCAATATGCATCACATATTCAATGGATTTAAGATTCTAATTTCTTACAAAATCAAAGAAATTTTATTAAAGTTCTAAAGTAAGCAAAGCAAGCATTATACACATAAGAAGGGGGAAAATAAAAAAGGAAACATATTTATAAAATTTACAATGACCAATGATTTGAAACTTCAAATTACTTTCAAATATAGTTTCAAGTGGTTATTAAATAACTGTGCTTCAACTGCTCCTACAATTAAAAACTTCTACTAATATGAGAAGAATCTTATAACTAGTAATAGAGAGAGAGAGAGAGAGAGAGAGAGAGAGAGAGAGAGACCATGGAATAAAATTATAGTAAGACAATTGATGAATATAGGCTAGTGTTTAAGTACTCATAAATGCTATGCATTTGGGTGATCATTTTTAATAATGTCACAGAATTGTTTCTAAAAAGTAATAGATTGACAACAATAGTGCTTATACAAATAACACTGGCAAAAGCAGATGAGTTTAATAAACCAATTAGCAATAATAATATTTGGCAATACAAACAATCATCAAAGACTAAATATTACATGACCAGACATGCCTGAAAAAGTATTTCTTTCTTCTTTCCTTCTTATCATTTCTTAAGAGCACGTAGCTAACATTTGGACATTGAGTGAATGACCAAAAATGCTAGAAAATCCATTATGATATTTAGCAGAAGTAACATTGATAAAACATCAATTTATATGAGTTGATAATGTTCCTAAAAAATCGAATATAATAAAAATAATAGAAATTGGTAAAATGTAAGCCACTCGGAGTTGAACGAGCTTATGCTAAAACATAACAAGACAAAAAATACAAATCTTACATCATGATAATGCAAGAATCTGATATATTTTAGAATTGCCACATCCTAAAGCATGCTAATGAATACATTGACAAAATGAGCAGCAACAAAAAAATAATTGTATAACACACCCTAACATGATAGCAGCAAGTTAAAAGTAACAAAGCCATATAATACGAAAACTATGATCCATCAGATTATTTGGGCTACAAACTTAGAAGGACAGCCTCATCCACCAGGATATGTGATACAGCCCTGCTATGAATTACTCAGCATACTCATTAGTGATAACAAAAACATGATTACAAACAACATCTAATTGAATATTAAATTATGTGATAGTAAACACTCACACAGAGAAACATGCATGTATAATGCTTTAACAAGATTCTTTAATAGGTAAGAATATAATATCTAACACATGTAAGACTAGAATATGCTTCCAACTGATTTTCCTATTTAGAGCACATAATGTGTTGTAGCATATACCTGCCATTGGTCAGCGCTTGATTCCACTTGTCTTTTCAGGAAGATGGCCTCTCGAGCCAACAAAACCTGCTTCCACATCTCCTCCTTTCCATGAGACTTCCACACAGACCATTCCGGTACTGAACCAACAGCTGGATCACAAGGATCCTTTGCCACCCCCACAACCCAGTTTAGCAATCCACATAAAGACTCCCGCTTCCTCTTACGACAGAAACTCTCCTCCTCCTCATTAGTCACATCCAAAATCACTACATCATCACATTTACTGCCTCCATCCAAACGCATCACCACGCCCTCAATCTCGTCATTGTCAAATAATTTTCCATTGTCTTGTAAATTCACTACACACTCACTCAAATCAATACGCACCTTTTTCTCATCCTCATGGCCAACACCATTCACGTCCCCATCCAACACTATCACCCCTTTCTTACCATCACTAATTTTCTCAACATTCTTCTTCGAATCCAAAGCCAACAACCCCTCACCATCAGCACATGACTTCACCTCCTTAAACTCTAATTCCAAATTCAGATAATCCTCATCCTTCCTCTTCTTCTTCTGATCCGGAACCTTGGCTAAAAAATCTTTAATCTGATCCTGAAACTCCATCAAATGCTCCTTATCATCAAAAACCCTCTTCAACCATCTCTCCAGCAGATCCAAATACTTGATGTAAATCAATTTCAAAGTCGAGCCCAGATTCGGACCCAATAACCCCGATTCTAATGCCACCAAATCCCACAACCCCTCTTCAGAAACAACGTTGTACCCACCATTCTCTCTCACAGCAAACAAAAGCTTAAGCAAATCCACACGCTGCCCATCTCCAAGCATTGGAGGTAGAGGCCGAACACAGTCTCGACCGCAGATCTCCTTGCCAAAACGTTGAAGAAACCCTTCGAACTCGCATCGAAGCTTATCGGAATCTAGTTGGATATCGGATCCATTGGAACCCGGTTTTAGATCGACCCAGAAATCGTTTTGCTTTAGCTTCTTTTCTGGGGTTTTGACGCAATCTAAAGCAGACCCATCAGCAAGCATCGACCACCCTGCCATTGGATTTCGAATTCAAACCCTAAAAACCAAATCACACTCTGTTTTGTAAACTTTTTTTGCTTTCTTCAACAACAAAAGCCATCAAAACCCACACACACACACACACGCACAAAAAAAAATACCCATAAATTAATATATAAAAAAACAGAGAGAAAAAACGGATGTGAAAGAGTTATGAAGTGACTATGAAGATGAAAGACCGAAAAAGATACCGATTAACCATCTGGGTCATGCTTGGAATTCGAGTTTTTGGCGGGAAAAAGGATTGAGATTTTTCAATGGGTGAAGGCTATTTTTTTTTGTTTTTGTTTTTGTTTGAAGGCTAATTATAAACTACTAGTTTTTAGAGTTTTTAGACCCCCATGAAAATAGTTTTTCAATGTCCCGCGCTTTCTCTCTCTTAATTGCAGAGAGAGAGAGAGAGAGAGAGAGAGATAGGACTAAAAATTCAAGTACTGAACAGAGACACATATACAGAGAGAGAGACCAATGGTCCTTAAAAATCCAAAAACGTCATTGGAGGATATAGAAGTAATGTAAAAATTTTGTAAAAAGAGAGAAAACGTACCAGTAGTTTAGTTTTTTTCCCTTCTTTTTGGCAACACAGCCCTTATGCTGTGGGGCTGTTGGGTTTTTGGATTTTGGGTTTTCAATTTTTCTCAGCTAATTTAGGTGACCCTTCTTGACCTTCTTCACCTTTTTTATAATACTAACCAATAACTCTCTCTCTCTACTTTTTTTTATTTAATATTATAACCCCCCCTCTCTCTCTCTCTCTCTCTCTCTCTTATTCTTGTTTTTTTTTTTTTTTTTTATAGTGTGCCTCTTTCTTTGAAATACCAAAAAAACACAAAACAAGAGAGGAGGGGGCTATTAGGGTTTTGATTGGAATGAAAAATAAAAAATGGCCAACAACAACAATATATATTTATAGTGGATGATGGCATGAGATGTATGGGGGGGGTGAGCTTGGTCTTTTTACCCTAGGGTTTATTATTAACTAGGTGGTTGGGTTAAGGCTGTTGTTGTTTATTGTTTGTTTTGATTGGTCAATATCAGAAAAGCTCAATGGTCCCACTTTTGGGGTTTTCAATTTTTTTTTTTTTAATTTTTAGGGTCCCCACTAATTGTTTTTGTCTAAGATTTAATCAAGGCCGTTTATAATAATTTTAATTATGTCAGGAGATTTGGAATATTTGACTTGTTTAAATGATTCATGATTGGAATTATATAAGGATTCGAATTCTCTAGAGTTGTTTTATGGCTTATGATAACTTGTTTAACAATTAACGAATGAGATCTAGACTTAAAGATTTGGGACCAATTTGGGGTTCATGTTATAAAGTTGATCCATTCTTTTTCCTCCTTTATTTATTGATTAAAAAGTAACTGAAATTCAATTCATTAATTGATATTGCTCAAACTGCAAATTCCATAATTCTCAAACGCCTATTTTCGCTAAAAATTCCTTGCAATTGCACATATATATATATATATATATTCCTTTTAAAAAAAAACAAATTTGAGAGAAAATTCAATTAAATTCTATAATTGAAAACTAATTTTGACAAAAGATGAAGTGTTTGGCATTAAGAAAAAACCAGAGCTAAGAGAGAGTAATTCTGTAACCGGTATTCTATCTAATTTTTTTTAATTTTTATGTCAAGTGAGTTATTTAATACAAAAAATGAAGAGTCCAGCATAAATGAAGTATCAAAAACTCAATCATTCATCTATTCTACACTTTTATAGTATGAACCATGTTGATTCTCAACCAAAAAAAAAAAAAAAAAAAAAACTATGAACCATGTCATTGGAAGATACTCTCTTTTTTTTTCAACAACTTAAATCCAAAAGTCATAATTTTGGACTTTGGATTGCTCCAACTTGACACCATGCAAGGAAATAATTATTTAAAACGTTCAAAGAACTACAATAAGCAAGTTTGTTCAACTTTGCAAGGAAATAATTATTTAAAACGTTCAAAGAACTACAATAAGCAAGTTTACCATCTAAATAAGTAATATTATGTTTTGGGATTTTTTTTGATGGATTAGATTTGCCTTCCCCAAGCAAGACATGATATTAATTTTTTTATCACATCAATTTTTTTGATTAACTTACAACTATGTTTAAACCCGTCTTTTATTTGCAATTTTGTTGCTTTGTCATCATTTAGATGTTTCCTATTTTGTATATAGTATCGGTTGCAGTACAATTGTTAGTTGGCTTGTTTGTAAGTATCCAAATGCTTGCTTCACAATTCCTCCGTGTTAGAAATAAAGTTTGATTAGAATGTGTAAACTTTGGACAATGAAAAGGTTACTTGGGATGTGTAAATGGTGAAATGTATAATTAATGTATAAATCCTATAGGGGAGATGTATATCGAAAAGTGTATTCATTATTACAACCTTATTCCATAAAGTCTACAAGCATTCTAAGGTCCTATATATATGTGGGATTACTTTACTGTTATTGTACATATCTAAGAGAGATCAAAAGAATTGTGGATAGCCACTTGAATATAAGAGTTTATCAATATATATTTCTTGTTTCTTTTATTTTGTTTTATATATTTCTATCATTTCACAGCACTTCGTTTATTTTTTTTCCTTACAATTTCTTCGTTTTCTTCGACATATTTATATTTGTACTATTCATTGTTCACTCGATGTTAAATCTATTAATCTTTCAACTCTATTTTAAAATAAACTATCCTGCTATTTTAATTTATATAACTCATGTTTTAATGATTTAACTCTTAATTTACTAACATCTTTTTGTAAGATATACATATAAAGATTAGTGTCTTGGTCTGATAATAAAGAAATCAGGAGCAAATGCTATAAGTTGAAACTATCTCAAAAAAAAAAAAAAGATATAAATGCATATTTAATGATTTATTCCCCTAGACCAAATATAATTTATCATATTCTCTTTGTAGATTCATATATGTTTGCCGATCACCTCTCTAAAAAGAATTTATTTCTTTTAGTTTTTCTTTGAATTTTGATTTTGAATTTTTTATTTCCCTTTTGAAATTATTTTCCAGCATTTTTCTGAATTGTGGTTTGGTAGTGGGCTTTTGATAATTGGTTTTGAGCATTAAACATTGGTTTGTTTCATAAATAAAAATCTTGTGCATTTTCACATGTTATAAGCTAGTTTCATAATAGAAGTTGGGTCATAAATTTTGTAATTATACCAAGTGGATCCTACCTAATTGTCACTTATACTTCTTTTCATAATAGTTTTGCTAATTTTTATTGACAATAGTAAAAATCAAATGAGCAGGAGATTATGTTTTGTATTTATCACTTTATCTCCTTTCTTTTTATTTAGAGAGTTACAACAGTATTTGTAACTTTTTTTGTTGCTTTTTTAATTCTTGATACTCAAAATAGAAAATTCTCAACATTGTCATATGATATTACTAGAATCATCACACGTGCTTTGCGCGTGCAATAATTCTTTTCTTTTTTTTTGGTTTAGTGTTATAATATTTAAAAGTGATATATATATATATATATATATAAGTTTGTACTATGTTTTTTAAAGAAAAAGATAAGGTAATAACTAATATGGAATAATGTTTAAAAATGAGATAAAGATAGTGTCTTAAATTTTAGGCAAAATTGAGAAGATAAAGGAAAAAACTTAAAACTTAGGAACAAAAAATTACTCTTTTAACCAGTTTGTCTTTTTTAATATAATTTTATTTAACTAAAAGCTAAGGGTATTTTAAAGAATTAAAGAATTTGTGTGAGGGTATTTTAGTACGCAAAAAGTTGAAACCCAAATAGTGAATCCTGTTATTAATAATAGAGATATGTAATAATCTGTACTTATCATAATAATATTTTTTTGAGAGAATTATCATAATAATATTAGGAGTTCAATTATATAAAGTCTTCCTATAAAGCTTTTATGTTTAAAGTTCGAATTTGGGAAGGATAGGATGTAAAACTCATGTTTTACATCATCCAATAAGGGTAATTATTAGGTACTCTTGGAGTACCATAAATGCATATTCCTCCCTCTCACATAACTATGAGTCTCACTAATTAAATTTATGGTGAGACCCATAATTCATGTGAGAGGAGGAGTACGCATTTATGATACTCCTGGAGTATTCAATAAGTTTCCATCCAATAAAAGATTGTTACATCAGCCTTTCAATTAAAACTGAATACATTCTAGCACACTAATAACACCACATTAGTTTTTTACTTAAAACAAGATATGGTGTTTATTGAAATATTATCTAGTGTAATCAGATGCATTTATGTTTTGATAATATGATGATGTGGCATGTCCTTATTGGAGGGTGCCAAAGGGTTTACACCAAGCCCCTATAGAATTTAATTTCTTATGTTTATATCATGTAAGTATCGGTTTCAGTAAAAAAATTACCTATTACCACAACTTTTTTTTTCTTCAAAATTATAATGTTAAGTAGATTTATACTTAACCTAGACCTAACTTAACCTTAATTAATAGGTACAAGATTAGTTTGGAAATGTGTTTAACCTAATGTGAAATAGTTGGATAGTATAGGTATGGTGTCAGTGGCGGCTTCAGGACATATATTTAGGGGGGTCAATTAGAAAGATACATTTTGGGTAAAAAAAAAGTGAGTCTTGCAATCTATGTGATTTCTTTATTACAAAATTTTTCATAGTACATACTAGTAAGAGAATAAAAGATAAGAAGTGTTACATCTACAACATTTTCATAACACTTTTCTAACAAATTTTAAGTTATACATTTTTGTTAGTTCTAATTTAAACTTACTACTAAAACTATTTTTTTCCCTATCAATAATAGTTAGTAACAATCGGCCACTTAAACTTTGTTGTGAGCGTATTATGAACATAGCGTTTCTCATATAAGATAAACTATAAGTTCATTGCATATTGTTTATTAATATAGTGAAGATACTAATTATTATTGTTAACATTAAATCTTGGAAATCATCTATTGTTTGTAAATACAATCAACATATGAATTATTGTTGTTAAGTGAAGTCTAAGCGAGATCTAAATATAATAAAATTTTATGTATTAGTTTATTTTAAATTTGTTAAGATCTAAATGATTTTTTTAAGATTTAAGATAAACAAATTTATATTTTTGTTATTAGGTTTACTATTTTTCCCTCTTATTTTAGATCAAATTGGTTTGTTTGTTTGTTTTTTTTTTTTTTTTTTGTTGGTTTAAAAAGACCCAAGATGTTGTCAACATGATCATATTCAAGTTCATTTCAACTAGGCTTAAAAAAAAATTTAGGTCTAAGGGGTTCAAAATTTATTTTAGGAGCCTCAAATAAAAAAAATAAAAAAATGATATATAAATTTTCTTTTTGGCCCAGCTCAGGGAGTTCAACTCAGGGGGTTCAAATGAACCCCCTGAATTGTACCTAGAGCTGCCCGTGTATGGTGTTTAACAATAACTCCTGATAGAATTTAAATTTTAAATAATAACAACCAGTTATGAGTTATTTGTAATTCCCCCACTTTTATTTTAATTATTTTAACCCTTCCATTAATAAGTTTTTAATTCGGTTCATGTGATTATTTTTCAACGATTAGTTCTTTTACAATATTTCCTACACTCGTGCTATGTATCCAAGAGTTAGGCTCTTTTAGATATACACCACTATTAGTTTCTTTAAGATCTTCTCCCCTCTCCCCGTATATATGTATGTTAAAATACTTTAGTATTCTAAAAAAAAACAATATTTCCTTTTTGTTGATCATCTTTTTCTATTGGTGCTTCATAGGATGGAAGATCACTTACATATCCATCTATCAGTTATCAAAAATAGAAAGAGAAAAAAGATATCTTTCTATGAATATATATTTTATAAGCTATTTTTTTATATGCTATATAATAAAATTTGGGTTCTAGAAGCAATGGTTGTCTCAAGTAAATATTATACCTAATTGTCATGTGTATTGTAAAAATTAGGTTTGCTATCAAATTTTTATTAAGAGAGTTTCAATGAAAAACCTTTTTTAACGTCTAATCATTGTTTCTCAACTAAATTATAGTATATTCTATAAATTATGTTTGCCCCGAGTTGCTATCTTCTCTCCACCAAAAATGGCTACATTCTCATTAATCATTAAATTAGTTTATCTTATTAATTAGGATAGTTTAACTTAGCTAAAACAAAATTACCTAAATTCCAAGAAAATAAAAATTCTACTCCAACTAAAACTCTAAATATCCTATTAATTGTTAGAATATTTTAAGGTAAGTAAAAATCTATAATATGATTTTAAAAAAAAATTTAAAGTATACTTCAACTAAAATTCTATTACCAAAAATTTCAAGGAATTAAAAGTTGGATCCTAGAGGTTGTGGTTGTACCAATTGACTATCTTCTCCATCTATTAAAATAAATTTAATTTACATATTTAGTTGTGTTTATAATCTTAAATTTTTTAATATATTTTAATATAATAAAACCTGTACGCTACAATTTGTAAAATAATGTATAATCGTCATCTTTTTCATTCATTCAGGCAATGTTTATTACACACTTGTGTATCTACATAAGCGTGTAATAACTAATAACAAAAAGTTGTGAGTTTAACTCACAATTTTGAAATTGTAAACATTAGTTAAACTCACAACTTTAATGTTATTTAACATTTGTGAGTATAGTGTAATAAGCACTTTTTTCTTTCTAGTACAAAAATTTGAGATTTCATTACTTTGTGAAATAGTCCTGCCCCATCTTTCGCACTAAGTTGCTTGAGCATAGAACAAAACACCATAACAACACGTAGAAAGCCTACAAAGGCTTGTTGGATTCACAAAGAGACTCCTTGAAGCTCGTTGGATCCTCAAGGAGCTCATTTTTAATATCAAATAAGGAAATATGAATCGTGATCTTAAAATTCACACATTACGGGTATGTTTGGTAGATTATAATAGACACTATAATGTAATAATTATTTCTATGATTAGCTATTTAGTGGTTTGGTTATGTTTTTGTTACAGAGAATAATCATTCCTTATGAATAGCTATTCTTTAAAATGAGAAATAACTATTCTTCTCTAAAATGGTTGTAATAGTTATTCTAGTAGGTGTATTAATTTCTAAAATTAATATATTTCTAAATAAATAAAAACTTCTCATATACACATAACAATTATGAAAATAAAAAGTCATTAAAAATAACTAATCTTTCTTTCAAATTTAAAAAATATTATTTTTTTAGGAAATATAATTATATGAGTAAGATACTTCCTAAAATATATCTTAAGTGTTATTCTAATGTTACAATTTAGACAATTTGATTTAAAATATTCCATTATCTTCAGGGTTCTATTATTGTGTTGTCACCAAATAAATGAATATTAATAAATATTACATTACAACATCTTGTATTCATTGTAATACATATTCTTATTCTTATGTAATCACTATTACAGTCTACTAAACGTGTCCTAAAAGCACTATTTGCTTTCAACAACTTTTCCTTTCATGGGCCAAGCCCACAAATTGCACATGTAGGGTAGTGGTCTAAAAGGTTGAGGGATAACTTTAGGAAACGATTGGCACAGTCTGCCTGATATAATTTGAGGCCTAAAGCAACAATTATAAGTAGGGTTTTTTTGGTTTAATATTTATTTAATTTTTCCATATTATAAATTTTTTTATTTCAAGTTCATTCTTCTTATATTAGGTTTGTAAAAAAAAAAAAAAAAAAAAAAAAAATCAAAAATCAATTGATAACATGGTTGATCCACTTAATCTCCTTGTGATGTTAATTAGGATTTTATCAATTTTAAAAAACTTCTTGTAAAAACAATTGCAACTAGTATTGTTAGTAATCTAATTTTATCAAATACACTATTACAATTTCACTTAATAATATATCACCTAACAATCTCAACTTGCCAAAACAAATACGAATTCAATGCATTGATGAATAACCAAAGCAAGATTTATTTTATATAAACAATCAAAGCAAGATTTATTTTGGCATTGTAGACACTCAATTTCACACCCATAATTTAACCTTGGGAGATGACTAAGATAATTATTCTAAGTACCCAAAAATCATGATTGCATTTCATGCTTTAAGTCATTCATCACATATCATAAAAATAATCTTGAGATTTTAACAATCATGATGATATGTTCGGTTTCCAAATCGGATGGTCGAATCGAAAGATATCACAAGAACAAGTTTCAACGGTCTGCATGCATTCATCTAGGTGGAACTGTTCACATGTGATTAATTGAAATTAATTTTGATTGGTCGACAACTAAAATTAATTAAATGAGTTTCTGTGATTGGTGGTTTATTTTGTTAAAAAAAGTTTGGTTGCATGGGAATAAAATAAATAATTTGACAATGTTAAAATTGAACTGATAATTAAGTTTTTAGGGAAATTATCTTTGAGATAATTATTTTAGAGATTTAATTATCAAGTTAAGATGAATTTTATCAGGAATATAAGTCCAAGACACATCCAAGTACAATTCCCACCTCAGGAAAACACCCAAAAAGAGTCCAAAACTTGCAAGAAGACAAAATTGGGCAAAATTGCTAAGAGTGTCGATTAGCACTTCAACAGTGCTGATTGGCACAAATTGCAGGATTGGTCCAGATACGTTTTGTTCAGGTCAAAACTCATTAGATTCAATTTTTTTGGGATAAAATCTGGCCCAACTCGTGTCTGCTAACTTCTAAAGCAACCCTAGCTTATTTTTTAAGCAGATACACCTCTATAAATAGAGGAGAAAACCCAAAATTCAGAACCCCTCTTCCCTTAACGTTAAAGAAACTCTGGAAGTTTGACTTTAAGATTTTCTATTTTGTTAAGCGATAATTCTTTAGAACTCAAAGAGATCCATTCTCTCTGACTTCTAAAGTAATTCCCCCTGTAGAATTCATCCATGCATTGATGCAAGTATTAAGTTTATTTCTTTATTAGCAATCAATCTCTAGCATGATTTTTCTTTTAAATTTTGATTCCATAATTAGAATATAATGATTATTTGATGCACATGCTTGACCTTGTAGATTTAGGGTTGTTCATGGCATAATCTTAGATCTATGGCTATTTGTTCTTAAATGCTTTTGATCTATAATTTTCTTATTAAAAACTCATTCTTTTTCACATCTAAAATCAGATCTGAAATTTTCTCATTAAAAACTCATTCTTTTTCACATCTAAAAACAGATCTGCAATTTTCTTGTTAAAAATTCATCATTTTTCACATCTAAAATCATATTTGAAATTTTCTTATTAAAAATTCATTATTTTTCACATCTAAAAACAAATCTGAAATTTTCTCATTAAATATTCATCCTTTTTCATTTCCAAAAATCAGATCTGAAAATTTCTCATTAAAACTTATTCTTTTTCACACCTAAAATCATATAAGCAATTTTCTCATTATAAACTCATTCTTTTTCACATCTAAAAGTAGATATGAATTTTTCTCACCATAGATTTCTTTATTAAAATCCAGATTTTCACTTTGTCACCGAAACTCATTTTTTTATAAAATTGACATCAAATCTACATATTTTTATTCAAAACATTGTTTCCACATTAAACATCAAATTTGATTCTTTACATAAAGAGTAGAATGTAGATCTGAGGTCTCTAAATAACATTTGGCCATAGATCTAAGAAACTAACATAACATGTTGCATTTCATAATTTGTCACCTATCATTGGTCATGGGTACTTAAATGGTCATTAGAGTTTAGAAGACCGGATTTTGTCTAGGCAGGATAGGGGCCTAACACCTTCCCATCCTATAACCTAGCCCACGAGTCTAGATCTTAAGTTCATAGAGTAGTCTTTATTGTTGGTAGATTGTAACTAGGACAAAGAGCTTTGTAATTCTTTACTTAGACTGTAATTACAACCAAAGCCATGTATAGTTTCCTTCTATCAATTGTAAATGTTCAAATCAATAAGAACTCGATTTTATTCATGTACTTTGTATTTTTTTTTTTATAGTTTTTTTCTTAATTTTTTGTAATATATAAAAAATAAGTAGCGACTCCACAATAATCAAAACGCCTAAAGAGAGGTGCCGATACTTTCTATTTTGTTGAGGGCGCGGACTCTCATAGGCATATTTATTCTGTATAAACAATCAAATATCATGGTTTATGCATAAATTTTTACAAATATGAGTTTACAAATATGAGTTTTAGTTTACCTTAAGTAAAGAGATGCATGGTGAAGATAGTTGAAATGTAATTTCTAAATATGATTTTGGTGTTGAGAGAGATGGAGAGATTGTTTCGTGTGCGACCATGTGGTGAGAAATTGAATAGTTAATAATGACAATAAACCATGTGGATAGGAGATTGACTTACTCATGAATAATAATTCAGTATGGTCCTTTGTTTTTTTGGTGAAACCATTTAACATTTCAATTGAGTGAGATTTCTGTTGTCCCATATTTTTTAGAGGCTTTATTGGAGTGAGAGAACGCACCTATGTATTTTTTTTTTCTTTTTCAAATAAAAAACTAATTATTCACTCAAACTTTTTGGCACCTTTTAATTTTAATATTAGGGTCTAGGGCAATGGCTTAAGCGGCCTTGCCTGAGGGCCAGCCTTAGGTTGGCATGGTACTCAAGCACCTTAAGCATATATGCCAATAGTCTTTTTCTCTCTTTGACTCCCCCTATTTTTAGCACAAAATACACGCGTCAATTATACAAATGGGCAGATTAATGCTTTTGAAATCTTGTTATTTTTCTTTTGTGTATAGGGAGGGTAATTCCCTACTCATCTTTTGGCCCAATGGGTAACTTTGTTCAATTGGACAGGGCTTATTCTTCTCTATGGCCTTCCTAGCCTAGTGGCTCAAGCGCTAGACAGAGATGATGACATGTTGTTTTGTTTTTGGTCATTTTAGAGGTTTTGAGAGTGTTGTGGTTATTTTGGAGGTTTTAAGGGCATTTTGGAGTTTTTAGGGATATTTTGGACATTGTATTTTAGTCATTTGGTGGTTCCAAGGGTATTTTGGTCTTTTTAGAACTTCTGGGGTATTTTATTCATTCTTATGAGTAAAATAAAATTTATTAGTATAAGTAATGTTGTTAATTGTGTAAATTATTATATCCCCCACCAATAAGTAATGTAAAATTAAGTTCATTTAAGAAAGTAATGAGATTAGGGTAATGTGATATGTTTTGTAATCTTAGATTACTGTAATCTTAAAAAACATCAAATGTCACATTATAGTAATTTGCTTCACATTAAGGTTATATTACGGCGAACCAAATGCTGTCAACCTCAATATCTAGGCCAAAATGGGAAATTAACATTAATTTTAAAACAATATAATTAGTAGTAATAGTTTTCAAACTATATTTTTTACTAGCATTTCGAGTCTAAGATGCTTGATTTAGGGCCTATAAATCAAGTCTTTGAGACTCGATTTTCATGGGTTGATCACATCTGATGTGGCAATTTTTTCCACGTGACGACCACCTGAAAATCGAGATGCTAGTAAAAAATATAGTTTGAAAACTTAACCAACTAATTATAATGTTTGAAATTTAATGTTAATTTCCCATTTTGGTCCAATATCTAAAAGTCTCAAAAAACATAATCACTTAGGGGGCGTTTGGTTCACTGTGATGTGCCCTTGATATGATGCACAATACCTTAATGTCACATTAAGGTGTTTGGTTCATTTTTTTTTTTTTTTCTAACGTTATTGTAATCTAAGATTACAAAATATATCAAATCACTTTCTTACATGGGGATGATCATACATTACTTATTAGTGGGGATGTAATAATTTATTTAATTGACAAAATTGCCCATACTAAAAAATTTTATTTTACTAATGAGAATTACTAAAATATATAATAATAATAATAATAATAATAATAATAATAAACTCACTAAAATACCCCAAAACCTTAAAAATGACCAAAATACTATTGGAACTGCCAAAATGACTAAAATGCATCACAAATGTCCAAAATATCCCAAAAACCTCAAAATGACAAAAATGCCCCCAAAATCTCCAAAATGGCCACAATACCCCCTAAACTTTTAAATGACCAAAATACCCTTGAAACTTTTAAAATTACCAAAATACCCTCAAAACCTCTAAAAATGATCAAAATACCCCTAAACCTAAAAAATGACATAAATAACCTCAAAACCTCTTAAATGACCAAAATACCTCCAATAACTCTAAAATGAGTAAAAATACCTTGAAAACTCTAAAATGATGAAAAATACCCTGAAACCTCAAAAATGAAAAAAAAAAAAAAAAAAAAAAATCTCAAAACCCCTAAAATGACCAAAATACTCTTGAAACCAGTAGAATGACCAAAATACCCCAAAACCTCTAAAATGACTCAAAAGCATTAGAATGACCAAAATACCTTCAAAAGCTCTAAAATAACCAAAATACTTCTGAAACCTCTAAAATAACAAAAATAATCACAAAAATACTATAATAACCAAAAATACTCCTTGAATCACTAAAATGGCCAAAATACCCCCCAAAACCATTAAAATAACTAAAATCCAAAATACCTCCAAAACTTCAAAATAACAAAATTTACATCAAAACCTCTTGAATGACCAAAATAACCTTGAAACTTCTTGAATGACCAAAATAACCCTAAAACTTGTAAAATGACCAAAAATACCTCGAAACCTCTAAAATTACCAAAATAACCCCAAAACTATAAAATGATTAAAAAATAGCCCAAAAATCGTAAAAATGACCAAAATGCCCTTAAATCCTCTAGAATGAGCACCCAAAAAAAAACACTCTAAAATGATCAAAATACCCCAAAACATGTAAAATGATTATAATAACCCAAAATCGCAAAAATGGCCAATATGTCCTAAAATCCTTTAGAATGAGCAAAAAAACCTGAAACCTCTAAAATGACCAAAATACCCCAAAACCATCTAAATGACTAAACTACCTTGAAAATTTTAAACTAGCCTAAAATACCCAAAACCTTCGAAATAACCAAAAGTTTCAGGTTATTTTATGTCATTTAGTGGTTTCAAGGGTATTTTGGTCATTTTTGAGGTTTCAAGATTTTTTTTTTTTTTGCCATTATAGAGGTTAAAGAGTGTTTGGACATTTTAAATATTTTAGGATATTTAGGTCATTTAAATATTTCAAGGGAATTTTGATCATTTTAGAGGTTTCAAGATATTTTTGGTCATTTTAGAGGTTTTTGGGTATTTTGGTTAGTTTAGAGGTTTCGTGGGCATTTTTGGTCATTTATTAGATTTTAGGGGTATTTTGTTAATTTTGAGGTTATAGGGGTATTATGGTCATTTGTTTTTAGAATTTTGGGAGTATTTGGGCCATTTTAGAGGTTTCAAGTTTTCTTGCTCATTCTAGAGGATTTGAGGGCATGTTGGTTGTGGGGCCCGGCCCAAAAATAATGGGCTATTCCAAGCTCAGGCCCGTCCGAGTAGAGTCCTGGCCAACGAAAAGCCTCATATGAAGCGCTATTCAACCCCAATAGCGTCAAGGAGACCTGTCCGAGGAGTAATTCCTCCTCGGACATCACGAAGCCCAGATGAGAAACTCTGCTCAGCCATTTCAGCTCACCTTCCCAACATATAAAACGAATTAAATTCAAAATATCTCACGGAAGGCTACCACCACATTAATTGCGCCCCAACCACCCTCTTGGCCGCATTAATGAGGAAAAGACTCCTGAACAGTACCGCCTTGGCCTCTGCAACTCACAAAGGGTCTGATGAGGGCGTCTGATGGGACAGGTGCTCGAGTGGATGCTTGGATGATTAACAGGTGTAAGGCTGGGATGAAAAGAAGAAAAATATATAATGTAGTGAAGTCCCTCAAAGAAAAGGACGGCAGAATTGTAAGAGGAACAAAAGAAATAAAATCAGACTTGAGGAATCCTTCTTTACGTTCTTATTTCTTTATGCAAACAGTACACTACATGCATTAGACCTGTTAGTTTCACTGAGGCCAAGTTCTTTAACCCATTCTCTACAAGTATTTATTGTGGGTTGTGCTTTGGGCCAAGGCCTGATCAACAGAAGTTGGGCCAGGAAAATCGTGCAACCACATTGGTCATTTTAGTAATTTCGGAGTGTATTTTAAATCATTTTAGATGCTTTGGGATATTTTGGTTATTTTTGAGATTTTCAGGAAGGGTGGGGGGGGGGGGGGGGGTTGCTCATTCTAGCGATTTCAAGAGTATTTTTGTCATTTTAGAGGTTTCAAAGTATTTTGGTAATTTTATAAATTTCGGGGCAATTTTGGTCATTTTAAAGAGGTTTTGGAGTATTTTTGGTCGTTTTGAGGTTTTAAATGTATTTTGGTCATTTTAGTGATTTCGGGGGTATTTTGGTCATTCTATTGATTTTAGGTATATTTTGGTCATTTTGAGGTTTCAGGGGGTATTTTGATCATTTTCTAGATTTCAAGTGTTTTTTTAAAGGTTTTAGGGGTAATTTGATTTTTTTGTGTCTTTCAAGGGTATTTTGTTGGTTCAAGGGTAATTTTGGCATTTTTTTGGTATTAAGGCTATTTTCAATCAATTTGTTATTATAATAATTTTAATTATTCTAAGAATGTTTATGTATCAATTATATAAATTTCTTGAATTATGATTGGAATGTAATTTAATGAACCAAACACCTTAATGTCACATTAAGGCAATGTGATTACATGAATCTAAGATTACAAGAATATAACATTACACCTTGATGTAACATCAAGTGAACCAAACGCCCCCTTAAGGTGATCGTAAAGAAATGAAGATTGATGTCCACAAGAAAAAATCTAACATAATCCTTTAATTAAAAGCTTACAATTAAAACCATGTACAATGGCGAAGCCATAATTTTTTTTACGTGGGCCAAGCTTAATATTAAATATTCTTAAGTAAAAAAAAAAAAAGCTTTATTTCATAAATTAACTTTAAGTTTTAACTCAATAAGTTGTGATGTATGTTCTTTCATAGTACTAAAATCATTTATAATTTATTCTGAACTAATCTAGAATCTCAAAATATTTCGGTATCAGTTGATACCGATGTATTGTTTTGAGATTATTGCTATTAATATATATACACACATATATAATAACAAAAAATTAAATTTTTATATACAAAATTTTTTTACGCACATAGTTATAAATTTAATTTTTGACAAAAGCCCATATATATATATATATATTTTTTTTTTTTTTTTGATAAACAACCCATGTATATAGTTTATTATTATTCTTTACTGTAGCAAATTATATTCCTAAACTAACCCAATATGTCTCAACTCAATTTCAGCTCAATAGCATTAACATGTTTATAAAATATTTTAGTTAGGTTTATTAAGTGAAGGGGAAAAAAAGGCATGACAATTGGCAAGATCAGACAAAAAAAGAAGCAGTAAATGACACATTGGTGAAGGTAAAGTAGTTGATAAAGTAAACAAAACATTAAAATATCGGTGGGTAAGTGATAAATCCAAAGACTAGAGTTGAAGGGCGACTGGTTCAGAAAATATTTTTCAATGTTTAAACATTAAAAGTTATGGGAAAAAAAGTATTTGGTAGTGATATTTTATTATGGATGTCTGAGTTTCAATTATCAAATTATGGTGTTTAAAGCGTGTATTTTGAAAACTTATCATACTAGTTTTTTATTTTCAAATAATGTTGTTAAATAGTTTTTTATAAATAAGTTGAAAATTATGGAGACCAAACTTTCTCTTACTCACTTCAACTTTTTTTTTTTCTTTACTTTTTCTTCCATTGCCCCACTTTTTTTTTTTTTTTTTTTTTTCTTCTTAAATAAAATACCATTCTTTTACTGTACGTCACTTAAAAAAAACACATAATTATCTTTGCATTTTAAATATTTTAAACACGTGTTTTCCAATATTTTTTTAAATCACAACTTTCGTATTATTTTGACCACCAATAGGACTAATACTTAAATAACACCGCCAAATGGCACTAAACTTTAAAGTTTAAAAGCATATATCTTTTGCATGTATTCTCAGGTGTCTTGTTCAGTCTCTATACTCTACATCAAGTTATTTCACTTCCCACACACAGATCTCATCTAAAAAAAAAAAAAAAGATCTCATCTCAGTTATCTTCTCTCTATCTCTCTTTGTCTCTCAAAAACACACTTTTAAAGACTTTCATGCTTCTATGGTTCTACTCATTTCTCAGATATTCAGTCAGCTTCGTCGTTGCTGTGTGAGGCCAAGAAAGTCCATTTTGAGGAGAACAACTGTTGATCGATGGTGTTTCTGGGCAGGGAATGGGCTGGGTAATTTTATCTTTGGGCCAATTTAATTTTTTGGTTTTATTTATAACACGTTACATTTTTTTTTTTTTGGTTCTTTTCGAAAGAGTTCAATTTCTTTTTGGGCTTTTCAGAACAAGTTCAAAAGTTGAGAGCAATTATAAATGTTTGCCTCTAACTTCACAAGCATTCACCCACCGCATGCTAAACCTGTAATGTATTAAAACTCAATCAGAAAAAGATATAAAGGGGTGAGCTTAACAACACAATAAGTAGAAATAAACAGAACGCACAAGATTGAGTCAAGTACAAGTAATTAAGGATCGCATTTAAAAAACATATTTAAATGATTCCAGTACAATAATTCTTTTAGTCTCATTGTAAGAAAATAAAACTCATAGATTTGGAGTACTTACAGGAAACAGAGAGAAATACCTTGAGATGCTCACCTAAATAGTCATAATGACAAGTAGAATTATCATAAGCTAAAAGTAGTTTTTTTTTTTTTTTTTAGAGATGTTATGTCTACAACATTTTTACAATATTTTTACAACAAATCATGGGTGGTTAGTTGTTATTGGTTCAAATTTAAAACTAACATGAAGATTACTTTTTTGCCCCAACAAAAACAACCAGTAACAACTTGCCACTTAGGATTTGTTGTAAAAATGTTGTAGAAATATTGTAGATATAGCATTTTTTTTTTTTTTTCAATCAAAGGCATGACAGAATTCATAAGTTGAACTTTAATGAGCTTAGAAAGCTCTCCAACAGCACTTTTGTCCCCAAGTCCACGGCAATTAAGGCTCAAGATACTCATAATTCCGCTTCCTTAATCACCTTACTACAGAGATTCAATAATGAACACAATAACACCTAAATCTGTGACTTTTTGAAAGACAAATTTACCTGTAACTAAGTTAAGTACTGTTGAGATAATATAGAAGCATTCCACTTTGCAAAGACCCAGCCACATAGTTGTTGGGTGCACGTGGACACCAATGTCCAGCCCACACCGAAGTAGTGCTCAATTAATGAGCTTATGTTTGTGTGACTTTCAAGCCATGTGAAGTTAAACTTTCCTTTTAACCCAAAAAAAGAAGAAGAAGTTAAACTCTCCTAGTTCAATTAGAATTATGAAATAGTAGTGCTCTTCAAGAATTATAATTAAAGTTGAGTTAGGAATTCAAATATTCCTAGGAAAAGATGTGACGCAGCAGACTTTTTTTCTTTTTTTTTTCGGAGGCAGCAGACTTATTATACAAAGTAAGGAGTGGAGTGCCGCATGGTGAAAAAAAAAATTAAAAAAAAAAAAAAAAAAGGAGGAAGAAGAAGAAGAAGAAGAAGAGAGCAATCAAGAGGGAGTCGCTTAACGAAAGAAGACAGCCAAGAAAAAGAGTTGTGCGTGGAGAAGAAAATAAAAAGGAGAGAGTAAAGTGTTGCCACATTTGAGAAAGATAATCAGTGTGTGTGAGAGTAAAGAAAATAAGAGAGATTTTTTTTTTTAGCCGTAAGATATACACAAGAATTATTGTAATTGATTTGATAATAGTGAAATTATTTGAAGTTTATCCTGTAGTTTTTTCCTTCAAAGAGAAAGGATTTTCCACTTAAATATTTTGTGTTTTGTGTGTAATTGCTATTTTAGATTGCTAATATTGTGATAATATCATTTGGGACCCAATAATAGTGCCTTTCACTAACAAGAACAATCAACCCCTTCACTCCAAGATATGGGTTGGTCCACGAAGCTAAGAACTCACACAACAATTGACAAGCCTTCGGAGCTACAACGAAGTTGATCAGCACCTTTAGATTTTTAGGCGATGACCTCCTTCGAAGGCGCGGAGCCCACAAACTAGGTAGCTGAAGGTCTCACTAAGGAGACAAGAAGACCCACGAAGGGACAATGAAGGCTGAAGTCGGAGCAAAGCTCGCGAAGCGGCTAGAGAAAGCTCGAGCGCACGATAGCAAACAAGAGACAATCGTGCATTGAGAGGAAAAAAGGAAAAAAAAAATATTGCTCAACCCGCCCAAAAGGAGTAAGAGATGAATTAAAAATAGATAATCTATTTGTAGATAGAATTGGAATGGGTGCGGGTTTGGCTCTATTATGGGATTTAGAATGGTATGTGAGGTTGAAAACCTTGTCAAAGAGCCATATAGATGTTATTGTGACAGAGAAGGATGGGGTTTAATGGAGATTGACAAGCATCTATGGGTACCCTAAAAAACTGAAGTGCATTGAGACATGGAATTTGATGCGCCTATTTCATCAACAAGTCACATTGCCATGGATATGCATTAGAGACCTCAATGAGATACTTTCAGCGAATAAAAAACACGGAGGAGAACCGAGAAGTGAGTGGCAAATGGAGAATTTTTGAGAAGTGCTAGATGATTGCAGATTAAGAGACATGGGTCTTAAACAGGGACGGAGCCAAAACTTTGAGTTAGGAGGGGCGGTTTTACTGTTAGTTGTTTGCAGTGATTTCAACCTTTGATTCTGCTACTTTTGTAGGTAAGAACAAAATTATTTTTGTTTAGAATTTTCTAAAGGGCAAGGTTATTTATTTTGGATAAAATTAGTTAATTGAGCTTAATTTTGTTTTAAGTTAATTTTTGTTGCTGTGCTTTTTTTTTTTCTTTTTTTGGGCTTGTATATTTTGTTTTAGATATTAGATCTATAAATATTTTTATGGTCACTAAAATGAGGAAAATGCTAGAGCTGTAAGTTTTTTTTATAAATTACTTATGTAATAAGTGGTTACTGGTAAGTACAAAAATGATGTGAGTGGTGTGCCCATATGCGAACCAATAAGAATTTGCTACCAAAAAGGTTTACAAAAATGTTATAAAAAAGTTTGTGAATATAGCATTACTCTTAAAAGAATCAATAATATTGTTAAAGGGAAATAAAATGTAATTTTATAGAACAAAATTGCTAAAATTAATACACATACATATAATAATATTTTTTAAAAAAAAATTTAGGGGGGGGGCCATTGCCCCACCCTAGTCCAAGGGTAGTTCCGCCCCTGATTTTAAAGGTGCTCGCTTCACATGGTGCAATCGGAGAGATGAACAAGATCGAGTATATGTTAGACTCGACCGTGGGGTAGCCAAGAATGGTATGACCTTTTTCCTAACTTTGAAGTTCTTCATTTAAGTTTTCAAATTCCGATCACATGGCCATTGGGGTGCGATTAAGAAGGCAATCTCAATTTCAAATTGGGATGCATAAAAAAAGATTTCGTTTTGAGGAAGCATGGGTGAAGGATGAAGGCTATGAGGATACAATTGCAAATGCTTGGTCTGTTTCCTTCAATGGGAGTCCTATATTCCAGGTGTGTAACAAAATAAAAGAATGTAGGAAGCAGTTGTTAGCTTGGAGTAAAAATTCACTATGTTCCTTAGGCAAAAAGATTGAGGAAAAGCAAAATAGGCTACAAGTGCTAGAGCAAAACAACACAACATTTTACTTAATATTGAATACATCATAGCACACCTAATAACATCACATCAGTTTTTTACTTAAAACTTAAAATATGGTGTTTATTGAAATATTATTTAGTGTAATTAGATGCATTTATGTTTTGATAATATGATGATGTGGCATGTCCTTATTGGAGGGTGCCAAAGAGTTTACACCAAGCCCCTATAGAATTTAATTTCTTATGTTTATACCATGTAAGTAACGGTTTCGGTAAAAAAATTACCTATTGCCACAACTTTTTTTTCTTCAAAATTATAATGTAAGATACTGAACCTAGACCTAACTTAACCTTAATTAATAGGTACAAGATTAGTTTGGAAATGTGTTTAACCTAATGTGAAATAGTTGGATACTATAGGTATGATGTTTCACAATAACTCTTGATAGAATTTAAATTTTAAATAATAACAACCAGTTATGAGTTATTTTTAATTCCCCTACTTTTATTTTAATTATTTTGACCCTTCCATTAATAAGTTTTTAATTCGGTTCATGTGATTATTTTTCAACGATTAGTTCTTTTACAATATTTCCTAAGTTTGTGCTGTGTATCTAAGAGTTAGGCCATTTTGGATATACATTATTATCAGTTTCTTTTAGATCTTCTCTCCTCTCCCTTTGTGTGTGTGTGTTAAAATACTTAGTATTCTAAAAAAAAAATTTATTTCCTTTTTTTTTATCATCTTTTTCTATTGATGCTTCATAGTATGAAAGATCACTTAATATATCCATCTATTAGTTATCAAAAACAGAAAGAAAAATGGGTCTTCAACTAGTAATAAAAGTAAAACTTGGGTCCTAAAAATTATGGTCGCCCCAAGTTGCTATCTTCTCTCCACCAAAAATGGCTACATTCTTATTAAACATTAAATTAGTTTATCTTTTTAGGATAGTTTAACTTAGCTAAAGCACAATTACGTGAATTCCAAGAAAATAAAAATTCTACTCCAACTAAAACTCTAAATATCCTATTAGTTGTTAGAATAGTTTAAGGTAAGTAAAAATCTATAATATAATTTTTTAAAAATTTAAAAGTCTACTTCAACTAAAATTCTATTACCAAAAATTTCAAGGAATTAAAAGTTGGATCCTAGAGGTCATGGTTGTACCAATTGACTATCTTCTCCATCTATTAAAATAAATTTAATTTATGTATTTAGTTGTGTTTATAATCTATGGAATTTTATATTTTAATTCTTCTCAATTTTTTTATTATATATATTTTAATATAATAAAACCTGTATGCTACACGTAGTCTATGTGTCAAGTAGCTAAAATATATATATATATATATATATTACGATAATTAATTTAAACTCGCTATAATATTTATAAAAATAAAAATTTTAATTAATTTGTGCATCGCACCCTCGTATTATTGACTAAACAAAATATTTTCCTGTCCCAAAAAAAAAAAGTCATCTATTTACGCTCAACATAGTTTTCAATTTGAAGTGGATTTCAGTTAATTCAACTGATAAAGTCTCTGATGATTGAATAAAAAATTTGAGATTCAATCTCCACTTACACCAAAAATTGATTGGTGTCTTTGTCTAATGATAAAAAACTATCATCAGGAACGGACGCAATAGGTTGAAACTCTCTAAAAAAAATATTTTTTCAATTTGAACAACGCTTATAGGGCTCCATGAAAACTTTTCAACCTAACATAATTACCTATGACTCCTAATGGGTGATTTTAATGATATATATTGTATTAATGATATGAGAAAACTCTCTCTACCGGATATGGACGACTCATGACTACTTAGACTTATTTTGCAAGAAATAAAAATGCTGGGTGGTTGGTCTTTGCAAAGGCTTTTTCTCACGTGTTAGGTGATTTGGCAATTCAGTGGCGCACTATTTAGCTAAGTTTGCTAAATCTATCTTTGATGATGTAATTTGGATGGAAGAACCTCCTCCTCCTACCTCAGAGGTTTTGTTTTTTGATGTATACGCTTCTCTTTTGGATTAGCCCCTCTCTTTTTGTACCGCATATATGCTTAAGGTGCTTCAGTACCATGCCAACCTAATAGTCTTTTTCTCTCTTTGACTCCCCTATTTTTAGCACAAAATACACGAGTCAATTATACAAATGGGCATATTGATACTTTTCAAATCTTGTTATTTTTCTTTTGTGTATAGGGACGGTAATTCCCTACTCATCTTTTGGCCCAATGGGAAACTCTATTCAATTGGACAGGGCTTATTCTTCTCTCTGGTCTTCCTAGCCTAGTGGCTCAAGCGTTAGACAGAGATGATGACATGTTTTGTTTTTGGTCATTCTAGAGGTTTTGAGGGTATTGTGGTCATTTTGGAGGTTTTGAGGGCATTTTGGAGTTTTTAGGGATATTTTGGACATTTAGAGTGTATTTTAGTCATTTGGTGGTTCCAAGGGTATTTTGGTCTTTTTAGAACTTTTGGGGTATTTTAGCAGTTTCTTGGTATTTTAGTCATTCTTAAGAGTAAAATAAAATTTATTAGTACAAGTAATTTTGCCAATTGTGTAAATTATTATATCCCTACCAATAAGTAATGTAAAATTAACTTCATTTAATAAGGCAATGAGATTAGGGTAGTGTGATATGTTTTGTAATCTTAGAAAACATCAAATGTCACGTTATAGTAATGTGCTTCACATTATGGTGAACCAAACACTGTCAACCTCAATATCTAAAAATCTCAAAAAACATAATCACGTAGGGGGCATTTAATTCACCGTGATATGTCCTTGATATGATGCACAATACCTTAATGTCACATTAAGGTGTTTGGTTCATTTATTTTTTTTAACATTATCATAATCTAAGATTACAAAATATATCAAATCACATTTTTAAATGGTGATGATCTTACATTACTTATTGGTGGGGATGTAACAATTTATTGAATTGACAAAATTGCCCATACTAAAATATTTTATTTTACTAATGAGAATTACTAAAATATATATAATAAAAAAAAAAAACCCTATAAAATACCCCAAAACCTCAAAAATGACCAAAATACTATAGGAACCGCCAAAATGACTAAAATGCACCACAAATGTCCAAAATATCCCAAACACCTCAAAATAACCAAAAGGCCCCCAAAATCTCCAAAATGGGCACAAAACCCCCTAAAACTTTTAAATGACCAAAATACCCTTGAAACTTATAAAATTACCAAAATACCCTTGAAGCCTCTAAAAATGATCAAAATATCCCTAAACCTAAAAAATGACCAAAATACCCCTAACACCTTTAAAATGAGCGAAAATACCTTGAAAACTCTAAAATGACGAAAAATATCCCGAAACCACTGAAATGACCAAAATACTCTTGAAACCAATAGAATGACCAAAATACCCCAAAACCTCTAAAATGAGTAAAAATACCTCGAAAACATTAAAATGACCAAAATACCTTCAAAACCTCTAAAATAACCAAAATACCTCTAAAACCTCTAAGATAACAAAGATAATCCCAAAAATACCCTTGAAATCACTAAAATGGCCAAAATACCCCCTCGAAACCATTAAAATAACTAAAATCCAAAATACCTCCAAAACTTCAAAATAACAAAATTTACACCGAAATCTCTTCAATGACCAAAATAACCCTGAAACTTCTTGAATGACCAAAATAACCCAAAAACTTGTAAAATTATCAAAAATACCACAAAACCTCTAAAATTACCAAAATACCCCCAAAATTATAAAATGATTAAAAATAGCTCCAAAATTGTAAAAATGACCAAAATGCCCTTAAATCCTCTAGAATGAGCCAAAAAAAAAAAAAAAACCCCTAAAGTGACCAAAATACCCCAAAACATGTAAAATGATTATAATACACCAAAATTGCAAAATGCACAAAATGCCCTAAAATCCTCTAGAATGAGCAAAAAAACCTGAAACCAGTAAAATGACCAAAATGCCCCAAAACCATTAGAATGACTAAACTACCTTGAAAATTTTAAACTGGCCTAAAATACCCAAAACCTTCAAAATAACCAAAAGGTTCGGGTTATTTTATGTCATTTAGTGGTTTCAAGGGTATTTTGGTCATTTTAGAGGTTTCTGGATATTTTTGGTCATTTTATAAGTTTTTGGGTATTTTGGTTAGTTTAGAGGCTTCGTGGGCATTTTTGGTCATTTTTTAGATTTTAGGGGTATTTTGTTCATTTTGAGGTTATAGGGGTATTATGGTCATTTTTTAGAATTTTGAGGGTATTTGGGTCATTTTAGAGTGTTTCCCCCCCCCCCCCCCTCCCCAACTTATTCTAGAGGATTTGAGGGCATGTTGGTCATTTTAGCGATTTCAGGATGTATTTTAGATGTTTTGGGATATTTTGGTTGTTTTTGAGGTTTTCGGGGGCGGGCGCTGGGGGGGGGGGGGGGGGTTTGCTCGTTCTAGTGATATTAAGAGTATTTTTGTCATTTTAGAGGTTTCATAGTATTTTGGTCATTTTATAAATTTCGGGGCTATTTTGGTCATTTTAAAGAGGTTTTGGGGTATTTTTGGTTGTTTTGAGGTTTTAGAGGTATTTAAGTGATTTCGGAGGTATTTTGGTCATTCTAGTGATTTCAAGGTTATTTTGGTCATTTTAGATATTTCAGGACTATTTTGGTCATTTTGAGATTTCAGGTGGTATTTTGGCCATTTTCTAGATTTCAAGTGTTTTTTTTTTAATTAAAGGTTTTAGGGATAATTTTATCATTTTTGGGTCTTTCAAGGGTTTTTTTTTTGTTCAAGGGTAATTTTGGCATTTTTTGGTATTGAGGCTATTTTCAATCAATATATTATTATAATAATTTTAATTATTTCTAAGAATGTTTATGAATCAATTATATAAATTTCCTGAATTATGATTGGAATGTAATTTAATGAACCAAACACCTTAATGTCACATTAAGGCAATGTGATTACATGAATCTAAGATTACAAGAGTGTTACATTACACCTTGATATAACATCAAGTGAACTGAATGCCCCCTTAAGGTGATCCTCGAGAAATGAAGAGTGATTTCCACAATAGAAAATCCAACATAATCCTTTAATTAAAAGTTTACAATTAAAATCATGTACAATGACGAAGCCATAATTTTTTTTTTTTTTTTTTCAGGGGGGGCCAAACTTAATATTAAATATTATTAAGTAAAAAAAAACTTTATTACATAAATTAACTTTAAGTTTTAATTCAATAAAGTTGTGATGTATGTTCTTTCATAGTACTAAAATCATTTATAATTTATCTTGAACTAATCTAGAATTACAAAATATTTCGGTACCGGTTGATATTGATGTACTATTTCGAGATTATCGCTATTAATATATATAATTATTTATTTATTTACACACATATATATTAATAAAAAATTAAATTTTTTTACGTACATAGTTATAAATTTAATTTTTGGTAAAAGGCTAAAAGGCTATATAGTCTTTTTTTTTTTTTTTTTGGGGATAAACAACCCATGTATATAGTTTATTATTAAACTTTACTGAAGCAAATTATATTCCTAAACTAGCCCAATAAGTCTCAACACAATTTCAGCTCAATAACATTAACATGTTTATAAAATATTTCAGTTAGGTTTATTAAGTGAAAGGGAAAAAAAAAGGCATGACAATTGACAAGATTAGACAAAAAAAAGATGCAGTAAATGACACGTTGGTATAGGGAAAGTGGTCGATAAAATAAACAAAACATTAAAATATTGGTGGTAGGTGATAAATCTGAAGAGTCAGAGTTTAAGGGCGGCCAGTTTGGTAATGACGTTGAAACAACAATTTTTCAATGCTTAAACAACAAAAATTGTAGGCAAAAAAAAGAAAAAAGAGAAAGTGTTTGGTAGTAATGTTTTATTATGGGTGTTTGAGTTACCATTAACAAATTAAGGTGTTTAAAGCATGTATTTTAAAAACTTATACCAGTTTTTAGTTTCTAAGTAATATTGATGAATGATCTTTTTGTAAATAAATTGAAAAACGTGGAAACCAAACTTTCTCTCACACGGTTCAACTTTCTTCTTCTTTATTTATTTATTTATTTTTCCCACGAGCTTACTTTTTTGTCCTTTATTTTTTAATTTTCTTTTTCCTTAAATAAAATAGTATTCTTTTACAATACAGTCATCCTTTAAAAAAAATATACGTACATATACATGTTAAACACACAATTATATTTTTTTACATCTTTAAATACATTATTTGAAATATGGTACTAAACACATTTTTTGCATTATAAGAGGCCATTCAGTAAAAGATTTCTAATAACGTTGTTTAAGTTTTATGGAAATACATGTGGATTAAAAAATAAAATGTATTATGGTGTTTAAATAACAGTTTTTGTTGTTTAAACACCGTACGAAACGGGGCCTAAATATTTTAAATATGTATTTTTACAACATTTTTTAATTCATGAATTTCATATTATTTTGAACACCAATACTTAGAATCTGTTTGGATAGTACTTATTTTGCTAAAAACTGAAAATACTGTAGCAAATAATTTTAAACGCCAGTTGATTCTTTGGGGTTGAAACTACTATAGCGTTTTTGTTTTTGTTTGTTTATTTGTTTTTTTTTTTTTTTTTTCTAATAATTTCACTCCTTTCCCAGTAGCCACATAAGAATTTGAACATTTAAAAAAAAAAAAAAATTCTTTAGCTTTTTCGGCATTGAGAAGTGAAATGTCATCTAGGTCTTGGAGGCCCAGTGTGAAAGAGTTCCCAACACTAATTGAAAGAAGAGATAGGGAGCATGGTCTCTTGACCTAAACCATTCTCTCTCTCTCTCTCTCTCTCTCTGATATGCACGAGGTGGAGCTTCCTCTCTCTTTCTCTCATGGAGTTTGGTCTTATGAAGATCTAATGTTTTAGTTTCTAGATTTGGGAACTCGGTGGTGGTGGATGGGTTGATCGGCAGTGGGTTTGATGGGTTGATCGACGGTGGGTTTGATGGGTTTGATATGGGAACTCGATGGTTATGGGTTTGATTTGGTTTTGGTTTCATATGGATTTGATGAGTTTGATCTGGTTTTGGTTTCATATGGGTTTGATGGGTTGATCGGTTTTGATTTTTTTTCATATGGGTTTGATTGGTTTACTCTCATATTGGTGGCTTCTGTCTTGGTTTTGATTTCACTATTTTGATGGGTTTGCTGGGTTTCAAGAACATGAATAATCATGTTCTGGGAAGAACACAAAGAACAAGTTCTTCCAAAAAAATTAATGAAAAGAAAAGGAATAGTACACGTATGCCCAATTTTATTGGAACAATGCATTCAGCCAAAAATTTCTGCGTTTGTTCTGAAGTCATGGGCGTTTATCTTGGAGAGCACTGTAGCCGTGGGTCCCTCAGTTTAAAACGCCAAACGCAGACATGGGGTAAATAAACGCAATCCAAACGCTCACTTAAACACCACCGTCAAATGGCCCCACATGTTTTTCAATTTTTTCCATGTATTCCCAAGTGTCTTGTTCAGTCTCTTTACTCTACAAGAAGTTATTTCCACTTCCTACACACAGATCTCATCTTAGTTATTCTCTCTCTTTAATTTCCCTCCTTTTTGTTTGGTTGAAAGTGGAAAAGTGAAGGATGAAAAGTGTATGTTTGTATAAATTTATTCATATACCATTGTTAAAAAATAATGCCAATTAAAACAAAAAAGTGACAAAAAAAATCACCTAAATTTATTAAAAAATATATATATATATATATATGTCTAGAAAAAAAATCATGTCTAAAATTTTTTTTTAAAAAAAAGTACTGGATGAAGTCTACCCAGGAAATCAAAAGAAAAAAGAAGAAAAGAAAAATGAAAATAGAAAAGAAGAAGAAGTAAGAGGCAAGCGTCCGAAAAAAAAAAAAAAAAAAAAAAAAAAAAAGAGGCAATGTACAAACCGGGCCCAAAAAAAAAAAAAAACCAACAACAACGTATTGGACAAGTCCGCCCAGTGCATATGGGTATTTTCGTCATTTACCTATCAAACTTTCTTTTCTTTCTATTTTAGAGAGAACTTTTTAGTGGAATTGGAGAGAAAACATCCGGATTCTACCATTATTTTCCTCACTCCTCCTCCCAACCAAACACTTTCCCAAAGGTTTTTTTTTCTCCTTAAAATCCACTTTACCAAACACACCTTAAAGGCTAAAACATAACCCCTGTTAGCCAGCGCCATAATGGATTGATCTATTCAAATGAGCTTTTAGTATTTTCTTCATATTTTTCTTAATTCAATATATAAAAAAATGTAGAATTTAGGTTTTTGTGTTAGTGTGTGTATGCATCATAGAGATTGCATATTGCGATCTTGGGCACGCATTTGTTAATAGACCATCTAAAGAAAATTTTGATATTATTTTTAATTGTGGGAAATATAAAAACTATAAAATAAATAAGTTAATTTTTTTTTTTTACTTTACCATTTAATTATAGATATTTAGGGCTTTTAGGTGATAATAATAAGGCTAAATTGTAAACTACACTCTTAAAATTTTTGGATGTTTGGATTTTATACCCTAAAGTTTTAGAATTTAGATTTTACCCCTGAAGTTCTATTCCGTTTGTATTAGTAGTCCATCTACCCATATTTTCCGTTAAGTGTATGACACAAACTTTTTACGCGTGTTTAGTTTATCCAATAAAATGATGTCACGTTACTTATGTAGCCTAAAAAAACAAAAAAAAAATGACATGTATAATAAAAATGATGTGGCATCCCTTTATTGGATGAACTAAACACGTATGACAAACTTATGTGACACTTGATGGAAAAATATAGATGGAGACTACTTATACAAATAAAATAGAACTTTATGGTGTAAAATCTAAATACTACAAATATTAAGGGCGTAATTTAATTTGCAATTTAGCAACCTAATGATAAACAATATTCTATACAATTTTATGTATGGAAAGTTCTAAATGAATTTTTTTTTTTTTGTAATTTTTTTTGAGAAAGAATTATTTTTTTGGGGTAATTTTTTTTTTGATAAGTTTTTTTTTGGGTAATTGATGACATATCAACGTGTAAGCTCAATTATCTAGATATATATATATATATATATATTTTGGTTGAGAAGGAAATTATCTAGATAATTTGTGGTGGACCTCTATTAATATATATATATATATATATATAAAATTGTATTAGCCTCTTTATGTATTACTCGGTTTGGAAAGGTTTCCGAGTCAGTCTCGGAATTCAGTTTTTTGAATCAGCACCGCCTTAGTCCCTTACCCAACCCTCATAAATACCTCACCACTTCCACACACAGTCACACACTCTCTCAACTTGCAACTCTCTCTCTCTCTCTCTCTGTTTTCCTTGTGTCTGTTTGTGTGTTTGTTTGAAAACGACAATGGCGTCGACAAGCATGGAAGTTGAGAAGAAGGTGAAGAAGATGATAAAGCTGAGGAGCTCAGACGGCGACACGTTCGAGGTGGAAGAGAACGTGGCCATGGAGTCTTGGAAAATAAAGAAAAACATGATGATCCAAGAATTCAACTGCGCCGGCGAGACTGTAATCCCATTGCCGATCATACCAAGCAACATTCTCGCACGAGTCATCGAGTACTGCAAGAAACATGCCTCCGAGTCCCATGGTGAGTCACTCACCGCCTGGGACGCCGAGTTCGTCAACCTCGACAACAACACGCTCTACGAGCTCTGTGTGGTTCGTACTCCATACCCTTCTCTTTCTCGCATTCCATTCTGGTTTTGCCTTTTGTTTTTGCTATTTTCATTGACTGTGTTGTGTTTTTTGGGTTGTTATGCAATTTTTGTCCTTCTTGATGGTGTTCTTTTTTATGAAAGTAAACATAAATTCTTTATTGGGTTTTTGTTTGGATGCTGAGAAAACAAGAGGGTGACAACCTGACATGGAAAAAACATGGGGAAATTGCGTCCTGTTATGATTTACTTTTCTTTCTTAAAAAAAAAAAAAAAAAAAAAAAAAAAAAAAAAAAAAAAAAAACCTTTTGCAATTCCATTCTGCTTTGGCCTTTTGTTTTACTATTTTTATTGATTGTGTTGTGTTTTTATGCAATTTTTGTTCTTCTTGTTGTTCCTTTTTATTGAAAAAATAAGAAAGATTTCTTTTTTGGGTTTTTGTTTGGATGCTGAGAAAATAAGAGAGTCGCTGGGAAAAATATATGGGGAATTCGAATCCTGTTATGTTCTAACTTTTCTAATGAGAAGGGATTATTTAATGGGCTGAATGTTTCTTTTGCCCTTCATGGTTCATTCATTCTGTTACCTGTTCCTTTATTTTAGTTTACTATTTTCTTTGACTAGTATGTGTCTTTTCTTTTCTTTTTGCGGGGTTGTAGATACATAAAAGGTGAGAATTTTAGACAAGAAAATTCTTTTTTTTTTTTTTTAAAAAAATTCCTTGAGTTTGTGTTTTGAGGCTGAGAAAATAAGAAGCGAGAAGGAAAAAGATGGAGTTTTGTTTATTGTTTTTAAAATTTTAAAAAGGCGAACCTTTTGTTTGATGATATGTTGATTATCTTGAGGTATGCCTCTGCCAATTGAGTTCATCAGTGCTATCAATTTGTCATGTGACTATGGTTTAATTTTGGTCGGTCCAACAGTCAATTAAAATTGTGGGAAGTTGTATTTGACTAGTTTCATTTACTTTCACTCTTTTATCAGGCTTAATCATTATCTTCTCTCATTTGGGTGTTCCTATTGTTGTTATTTTCAGGCAGCCACCTATCTGGACATTAAGGGTTTGGTTAGATTAACCTTGAAGAACATGAGGGGAATGACTTTAGAACAGTCCAATACGTTGTCGGATTTACGGTGGAAGAATATTAAGGACGTAATGAGGGCACTGAAGGATTCTCAAGACATTCAATATTTTAATATAGAAGAAGAACTAGTGAGGGTGTTAGCAATGAGAACTAGTGAGGAATTGAGAATAGACTTGAACTTTCCATTTGCATAAAAATTACATGAATGCTGATGCAATGCGAGGGTTAAACTTTTGTTTTGTCTCAAGTACTATTTTAATTAAGATTTAGAGTGATAATTTTGATAATTCTGATTACTGATTTGCCCGTTCATATTTATAAGCATACATTAATTTATATATATATATTTTTTTGGAGGGAGGGTGGTTTAGCTCCCCTTGCCCCAATGCAGCTTCACCATTGCTCTCACCCATGGCCAATGGCTCTTTAGCCAAATGGCAACTCCCCCCCCTTATGGTGGAGATATATCCAGGTTTGACCATCAATGTCTTCATCCAAAGAACAAAAAAACCTAAATAAAACTCTTTCACATCACACATTCTATACACACAAAGAGAGAAGCTCTTTCACATCTAATTTTGAATGTTGACCATGCCTATACATTTGAGGCAGGGCTAGTAAAATTTTACCTGAGATTAGATTGAACTTCGCTACAGGTTCAAAATGAAAATTTGACATATAAATACTCAAAGGTACGACATCATGAAAATTTTTTGTGTACAAGAAGAGGAGAAACCAAGAGGTTTATATTTAATCAAATGTTTCATCTTGTCCAGTCCACTTCTGCATTCGTTCTAATGCTACCTCTACCTGTAATTCCAATTAAAATGATTAAAGACAGTCATTTCTTGATCCTCATAGTAAGATTTAGTCATTATTTATTTTAAGCATTCTAAATTCCACAGGAAACTTTTCTAGTCCATGCCATGTATTATATGTCCAGTTATTACCTAACAATCTTACAGCAAGTGAAACAATATCATTTCTCACCTCCTTGTTCCAGTTGGTTTTATAAATGATATGCAAGAGGATCAATGTCTGCAAAACTGTCCCCAAAATCATGCCAATCCAGATTCCCTACAGCAACAATGACCAATTGCAAAACTTTCAGAGATGGAGAGAACCAAATGAAATATCTCTACTTAGCCATTAAAGAATAGATAAAAACAATAGAAGTATATGATACTAGAGCACAATATCAGACCGTTTCTTAACATGATATACCATGGATGTCAAATTTTGAAAATATTATGAAAAATAAAGAGAAGATAAGAAAGAAAGAATGGAAGAGTTTAACAGCATGGTTCAACTCTAATGACCTCTATCTACAATTCAAAACTCAAAATTAATGTTACATCTTTCTCATTCACTTTGATAAATACCAACACATTATAATAAAACACATATTTATAACAAGTTTTACAAAATTTTAATATAGGTCAACTACTAATTCAATACATATACATGTGGCTGACCTTAACTAATTTGTTGAGAATCCATAGTCGATCCCAAAATTTTGGAACTAAGACTTGGTCGTTGTACTCAATCAATACATACATGATACATGCATGAATTTGGATTTCTTATCAATATGAATAATTTCAAATCCCGTGACTTACCCCAAGTCACGGGATTAAAGACAACAAAAAGTAATACTTTACCTCCACTCCTAGTCTAGTTTTGTAGCCGAGAAGAAAGCCAAGAGGGAGTCCTACAACGTAATAACAAAACAAGTTTATATAAGCCACTATGGCTTGCCAACCTCCTCCAACAGCAACACCTGCAATAATAGCATTTTCATTACATGTTTTAGACAACATTTGGGTACAGATATCATACTATAACTATTTCCTTCACCTGAGATAACTGGCTGAACACTATTAAGTATCATGGTTATAGAAAGAAGGAAAGCTAAACGAGAAACAGCCCGTTGCATCTCTTTATCTCCAGTAAAGATGATAGCAAAATGGTCTTTTGCAACCAAGATAATGGTTCCACACAAAATCCCAATGAAGAGAGATTCAATGACAGTGACAATGACTGAGTATTTGGCTGCTCTAGGGTGTCCAGATCCTAGCTCATTGGAAACTCGAACACTGGAAACAAATCAAAATATATAATTTGTGAGCTAAGAAGAATAACATACGATGTTAAAGAATTTTTTTTTATTATAACCTTATTGCTGCATTGATGCCAATGAACAACATGCCTTCCCACCCATTTAAGTTCATGCTGAAACAAGAAAAATAAAGCACAAATTAAAATTTGAGATTATGCATAGATTCAGAAAATCAAATACTATTCATATGGAAGTTGAAGTGAAACTAACATAAATCTTACATCTGGTTTTATTAAGAGTGATTGGCGTATTTTTCAAACATGTTACATAATATTTTCTTGTAAAAAATGTTTTGTAACTTTGGAAAAACAAATTTCTTAATTTCATGACACTCAAATAGCTTCACTCCCAATTTCTTGCTCCTACTTTCCAATGATTCTGAGTTAGCATCCATCAAACTGTTCCATAGTATCATATTTCCCATAATTTTGCAAGCACACTACCTTTCCACTACTGTTTATCCTTAAATGGGGACATGGAATTTTTAACTTTTAAATGAGAGGCATGGTTGAGACAGGGTCAAACTTAGAACCCCCTGGTCTAATACCATGATAAATTACCTCTTATCCTAAAAACTTTGGTCGATAGAGAATTGTGAATTAATCACTTTTAAACATTATTCAAAAAATGTTGACATGATCATGAGTGTCATGAGAATGTTCTCTTTTTTTTTTTTTTAGAAAAACAAAAATGAACATTCTCAGGACACTGTCCTAAAGTTCTTTCAATTCACTGTCATCTCACCAGATTGAAAGGGAACCAACAGCAATGATAGGATTCTCCAGGTGTCCAGTGAGAACAATTATAGTCATCATATACCAAATCTCTAGGCAAATCATTATAGCTGAAGCAATGGAGAGCCTCACAAAGGGCCAAATGTCCTTGAAGGCTAACCATGACAATCCTTTCCACCCATCCTTGCACCAACCAACAACATAAACTGACTGACCCAAGGAGATGATCCATGCCGAGATGTCAAACGCGGCAGCAGCACCACTAATACCCCAGCCAAACACTTTCATGAAGATAAAGAGGATTACAATGTGTAGAATTAAAGCCACAAAACCAAGCCACGCCAGAAATCCAACCTTGCTCTGTGCCTGCAAGAACTTTTGGGTTGGAAAGTTGAAAGCAAGTGAAAACATTTGAGGGATGATCTGTATTGAAAACTTTCCAGCAAGCTCAGCAATGTCATCTTCTTGTCCAAGGAGTTTTAGGATTGGTGTTGCGAATATGTAAAGAGGCAATAGGCAGAAACAAGTCACAAATAGAATAATCCATGAACGTTGCAAATATACCCCTAGCATTTCCACTTGCCCGGCACCAAATGCCTGACCACATAATGTCTCCAGTGCACTTCCCATACCAAACTGCGATTTTGTGTTATAAAATTAGGATTTGTCAGATAGTTTTAGCTATTATAATAGCATATTATGAGTGAAATAAATGGTTTGATGATGTAATAACAGAGATGAACATTTTTTGCATCATTGCATGCAATGCAAGCATGCAACTAAATAGAATGTTCAAACAAAAAGGTAGTAATACTAATAACATCAAGCAAATCCAGGAAAAAGTAGGTCATGATTCAATTGACATTGAGAAGACCTCAAAATAATGAAGAAAGCTAGAAATTTTATAACATCCATCATGATTTTGATCTGTTCTTGGCTTCTAAGAACATATTTGCTTTCCTACGCTTGCCTAGCAACAAATGAAGCACCAAATAAATCCCTATTGATACTATAAAATGGTTTCATAGAAAAACAAATTGCAGGTGGTTTAACTTGTAAAATTATACAAACAAAACTGGATAACCTTGGCCATAAAAATATTGAATTCATTCAAACATTGTAAAACCTGAGCTAACAATTGTAAGAACCTACGGTATTTGAACACTAATAAAATTTTACTACAAACCATAAAGAACAAAATAGAAGACGTAAATGTAAGTATGACTAGGAATGAGAAAAGTTGTAGAGATGTTGAAAGAAGCTAACCAAGAAGCCAAAAGAGAAGTTTGAAATGACAGACAAACTTATTGCAACTGCAGAGAGCTCCATATTTCCAATGTGTCCAACAAAAATATTGGTAAACGAATTGACAGCATAATTGCACAAAATGTTGAATGCTATAGGGGCTGCAATTGACCATAGCTTTGTGGTCTCTGCATAGCATATACATTTTATGTCATAAAGATTGTTGGGAGGAGGATAATCTCCAGCATTGGTCTCAATTAATGTTGTAGGTGCAGGGTGGAGCTCCGCAGTTTCCAAGGACCCGGCATCTATCAAATGTGATGGACTTTGAGACTTCAATGGTTCTCTAGGTGATGAACCTGCAGAGGAAGAACTAGAGCCAGTCCTTTCCTCTGCCTTGAGTGCTTCATTTTCTTGCTTTTCCCCTATTTTTGCAGATTTTTAATGAACCCCTTGTCCTTGTTTTTATTTTCTTTCTTTTCAAATGTTGGATTGGATGAATGTGAGGAATTTTAATATCTCTTTCTGTATTCTTGCCTGATTAATATTGTTGAAGTTTGTGTGTTTTAATATGTGTTATTAGCTACAATTTTGGAGGGCCAAAGAAAGTCAAGCATATGTGTGCGAGAGAGAGAGACAGTTGACTGGTTCTCATGTCATGGAAAGAAGGTTTTTTTATTTTTAAATTTATTATTATTATTGGTAGCAAACCATCAAAATTGTGTGTGTGGGTTTTTTTTAATTATTATTTTTTAAATAAAAAACTTGAAAGATAGAACTCATAGAATCAAAATTATTTAGATAAGTACTCACAAAAAAAAAAAAAAAAAAATTTGAAGACATTCCCATTCATTTTCACGTGGATGGCTCGTTAGCCACCCATGCTACTATATTAGGGGAAGACAATTTAATAAGGGATTTTGTTCCACAAGTTGTAAGTCTTTTGTTTCTCCCTTCCTTTTATTTAATGTTTTGTTACAAATAACAAACTTTTTTTTTTAGTAAACAGTGATACTTATTAGAACACATACAAAAATAGTAATATTTGTAATGACAAACTAAAAAAATATGTTATCAGCTATAATTTGTATATTTGGTATCTATCATAATATGATGTGCTGGATGACCACTAAAAGGATAGAATACAATATCATCTCCATATTTCTTTATCTTGTCTTTCTTTTATTTTTATTTTTTTATCGCCTTTATATTTCTTTTATTCCACAATAAAGATTAAAAGACAACAAAAATTACATGAGTTGATAGTTATAAAGATGAAAGTACAAAAATATTTAAGATGGAATTGTTTCGAAAAAAAAATGTTAGATTGTGTATGTGAACATGTTTTTGACGTTATAATTAGCTTTTGGTGCAATTTTTTTTTTTTTTTTTTTGAAAACTCCACAAATTTAAAAACTTAATTATGATTTGTGGGGGATTGTAATATTTGAAAAAAAATTTAAGTTAAAACTTTTTAATGGGAATATATATGTGGTTTCATTCTGCACTAATATGATTTTTCTATAATTTTTTTTTTTTTTTTTGGGAACTCAAAATTGTCTCAAGTATTGACAATTTTCCTTTACTTTGTCATGAAGTGCTCTTTCTCATAATTTTTTTCATTGGGTAAGCATATAGTTTTAAACAATTGAGATTAGGTTAATTGGTAACCCATATGTTGTGTAATTACTCTCTCTCTCATAATTTTTTTTTGGATGGGTAAGCATTTAGTTTTAAACAATTGACATTAGGTTAATTGGTAACGCATAAGTTGTGTAATTACTCATTAGAAATTAAGGCACCTCGAACAATTAGTTTCAAATATATGGCCAAAATTTGTTTTTTTTTTGGGTATCAATTTTCAACCAAGAAAAATCCTTTGGTCCACGGTCCCTTGTTATAAAATATAAACCACAGAAGAAGAGTCAAGAGGCGGTCTTCTTTATATAAACAAAATTGTATACCAGATTTTACCAACTCAACAAACTCACAACCACTACTACTTTTGTACTGTCGAGTCGTCGACTTTCATACGGACTATTATCAATTTGTCACCAATACTTTTATATCTAGCCCTTCACTTCTTCGGCCTAAATTAGAATCCAATGTATACATAATCTTTCTAATAATAATAATAATAATAATAATGTATGCGTTCCACACACTGAAACTTACAAATGGTCAAAGAAATCATATATATATATATATATATATATTATTGCTTAGCTATGGACCCAAGTTATGGAGGAAAAACTAGGATTTTTCTTACTGAGTGTCAACAAGTGAGCTAATCGAGGACAGAGTTGTTGTGATGGACCAAGAGAAAAATGAAAAAAGACAGGATTCATATGGACATTATGAAAAATTAGAAACCGTACAAACTTCGAGCAAAATCAGATCGAATGGTAGAAGCTAGAGAGAGCAATGGTAAAGACAGTCATGCCTATTCTTAATAGTAGTGGGTCAGATACAAAATGTGTGTAATGCTAATTCACAAATGTTCTAGAGATATCTTTATTATATGAAATTTTTTAAAAACTCATAAGGAAAAGCGGTTGCCTTTTTGACTGATGCAAGATTTTTTGTTCCCCTTCCGAAACTTCAAAGCATTTAGCCCACAATTGGCAAATAAAGCATAGAGAGAGAGAGAGAGAGAGCAAAGCTTCTGTGATAAAGGAGATTATATGGCATGGCCCTCTTGAAGGCACAGTCAGTTTTCTTGTGAAGTCTCCAGGGGACTGAATTATTGTACCCAAAACTTCCAATTTAACCTGCTCCACTTGCTGCCAAAAGACTTGGCAAAATTTGATTTGGAGTAAAAGCAAGTTAACTCATGACCCAACCTGTTTTTTACAATTTAACCCAAGCCACTTGACTGACCTATGACTCGACCCATTTTTTACACAGTTTATATATACATATACACACATAATGAATCAGCCCTCGAAATGTCATTTACCTATTACCTTGTTTGTGATGAAAAAGTGGACATTTTTTTTTATATAAATGGGGCATAAAAAAAGAGGCCTATTATTGTTGTTGTTGCTTTCCTTCCGAGTTAGTGTTAATGTATTATGGGATGTAAACTATAAAAATGTATTATGAGATGTAAACTATAAAAATTTGGCATAGAATTGCCATTTCTTCAACTAAATAATTTAATTTAATCTCTCGAAATTCAGCGGCTTTTTCAGGCTTGTGTCTATTGATATGATGATGAAATGCTTTTAAAACTAATATTTCATTAGGGATCATACTCATCCAAATAAGGTATATTCATGAATCAGTGTCAATGAAAACGTTTTCAAATTATTTATTTTAATGTGAAAAAATACAAGTCAACCCAAACCTTACTCATTTCTCAATTGACTGGACACATTCCTAACCCATTTTTTACCTGACTGGTTTGCCACATCTTGCTGCTAAGAACCTTTTAGCTTAAATAGTACATCCTAATATTACCAAATTATCTAGTATTTAAATCTCTCTCCCCATTATAACTATCAAATTATCAATTAAAAGAAAAAGGCCAGAGCCAATCCAATGAAAAGAGGAGGATAAAAGAAGAAAAGATTATTGAACGGGAGGAAGAGTAACAATTGGAACTTAAAAAATTAAGAAAATTTTTATGCAAAAATACTATTTTAATCTCTATGTTTTTGGGTCACTATCAATTTAGTTCCTATTATTTTCAACTTGCAGTCAATTTAGGATTCATTTGGATAGAACTTATTTTGTTAAAACTGAAAACTGAAAACACTGTAATAAAATAATTTTTAAATGTGTGAAATAGTATTGTGGGACCCATTTTTAATAAAAAAGTTACTGAAATGTGAAGTTTTTAGGACCCATGAACAGTGTGCACTGTACTGTTCACTGCTAACTTGGTCAACAACTGCGGCTGAAGCAAAAAAAAAAAAAAAAAAAAAAAAAAAAAAAAAAAAAAAAAAAAAAAAAAAGGAAGGAAAACACGCAAACGTAAACGTGCTGTGTATCCAAACGGATACTTAATCCATACTGTCAACTCACCTTACTTCAAGTAAAAATAATACGGGCCAAATTAACTGCTACCAAAATGTATGGACTAAATTGATAATAAACATAAAATGTAGAGGCCAAATTGGTATTTTTGCTCAAATCTTAAAACCGGCCTGTATATATTAAGGTTGGCCCAACCCCAGATCTTAAAGGTCGGTGGGATGTCTGATCCCACTATATCATAGCGCATGCTAGACCAAAAAGACAGAGGAACAGTCCTATCAAAATGCACGTTTGATACTTTGATATGTCTCTGTAATCCAACTACTACGAGAACACTAAGTGATGAAGAGAATAAATGACCCTTTTCTTTTTGGCACTAGGAAGTAATGAAAAAAATACCCATGAACCTTTGACAAAAGACATTCACAGCAGTGACAGCACTCCAAAATAGGCTAAAGTGGGACAGGTCATTATATCATATGATTGAAAAGCAAAAGGCATAAGCCAGATGCAACTGTACTTATTGGCGAAATAATATGGCATATCCCTCTGCATCTACTACCTAGATCAAATGTCAAGTTTTTTTTCTTTTGATTATCAAATGTCAAAGTTGTGGTCATGATTTACGTAATAGGTGAGATCAAGTACAAGCACAAGTCTTAGTCCAAGTCCTAACCTTATCATTAAAAGGAATACAATGCTTATGGACTCAAAAATAGACCAAAGACCCAAATTCATCTACATGCAATCATGTATCAGACTCTCAATCTCTACACTCAGTAACTGTACGCCCTAGGGAGTGGTTACTGAATAGGAAAATTATTTATAAGACCATCAAAGTCCAGCATTGTTTGCTGTCTTATAGTTACTATTCAATCTAGTGAAACTCAGATCCTTTTTTATTTTTGAGTGAAACTCAGATCCTGACAAAACCAAGTGTTTCTCTTACTAAATAGAAATCCTCCCTCCGTCCTATAATAAGTGGCATGATTTCCTTTTTGGATTGTCACAAAATAAATGAAAATTTCCAAAACTATAGCAATTTCCTCTATTTTATTATGAATCTTATTAAAACAAACAAAGAAGCCTCTTATTAAAATTCTGCCACCCCTTAATATAAAGCAAAGAGCATTTTAGAAAGATACATTTCCATTAATTAATGGCTGCGTTTTAAATATTACACCTATTTTCGGTTAGAGGGATCATAAATTTTGGAAAAAGAAAATGTGATGATAAGCGTATCATTTGAAAAGGATAAAAATCTACAAACATGCTCCAGTGTACAAAAGGTTTGCTTGTGCAGTTTAATTTTACATGAAAATGAAGCTCTTTGAGAAGATGGGGGCAACAAGCATTAATGGTATACAATGCAATTAGCCTTGATTACTCCACCTCAACCAAAATTTGAGAAGATGGGGGGGCAACAAGCATTAATGGCATAAATACAATTAGCCTTGATTACTCCACCGCAACCAAAATTATTAAGCATTCACATTCTTATTCACAGGGGAAGAGATATTACCAACAGATGATTCTGAGCCACCACTGGACATAACTGCCATACCATCAACACCATATAAACCACAACCTGAGGATAACCCATTGCCGGATTCAGCCCTAACACCACAAAAAGACTCACCAGACACCAGTGCTTGTAACAATTTTGGTGCTGGGGGAACGGTCACTTCCACCAATCCTTCCAACATTTTAACCACCATCCCCATTGTAGGCCTCATTACCTCATTGTCCTGTATGCACCACACTGCCACGAACGCGACACGCTTGACCTCCTCAAAGACATATGCACCACCAAGCCTGCTATCAATTACTGCCCCTATATTGCCTTCAATTATCTGCTGTGCTGCCCATGGAGGAAAAAACCATTTCTCCCCTGCTCCACCACCATCACCACCTCCACCCTCTTTGCCTGATGAGGATGGCTGCACATTCCTACGCCCCCCAATCAGTTCCAGCAGTGTCATTCCATAACTATAAACATCAGCCTTGGTGGTAATTTCCACCCCGGAAATCCACTCTGGCGCAACATAGCCCCACGTACCCCTCATTGTAGCTAATACCCTGCTAAAATCTCTACCAATTAACTTAGCCAACCCAAAATCTGACACCTTAGCATTGAACTCATTATCAAGCAAAATGTTTTCAGGCTTAATATCACAATGTATGATACAATCCCTACATTCCTCATGTAAATACGCAAGACCTCTCGCCGTACCAACAGCCACTCGAAATCTAACATCCCAGCTCAAATTATGAGGCCCCTCTTGGCGCAAATACACGCTCAAGCAACCATTAGGCATGTAATCATAAACTAAGAGCCTGTGCGATTTTTCAGAGCAGAAGCCTCTAAGTCTCACAAGATTAACATGCTGAATGTTCCCAATTGTGCACACCTCCGCCCGGAACTCTCTCTCCGCACCCCCCGGCCTATCCAGCCGTTTCACTGCGACAAGACTAGAATCCTTTAACTCGCCTTGAAAAACCGTCCCAAACCCACCGTGCCCAAGTTTCTCCGAGAAACCCCGTGTCGCTATTTGAAGCTCTTTATACGAAAACACCCTCATATTCAGAACCCCAAATTCCCTATCTTCCTCAATCACCCCATTCCATTTCCTCTTAACCAAAACAAACCCCATCACTCCCACAAACCCCAAAAATAAAACCGACCCAACAATGCTACCAATCAAAACCACAAGATTCAAACTTTTCCTCCCCTTCTTCACACTATCTACCCTCACATACAACATATTTTCTCCACCAACACTGTAATTCAATTTCTGCAAATTCAAAAGCGACCCATATAGATTCGTACACAAACGACTCCTGTCATTGTAGTACAACCCAATACACTCACAATTCTTCAAACACTCCCTCTCACAACTCCCCTTGTCCCCCAAAAACGACTTCTCCACCGCCCCATCAAAACGCACAGTAGCAATTCCCCGAAACGACTCGTCGTTTCCACCACACGACAAGTTCTCACGGACGCACCCACCGGAATAGTCCCTGGACTCCCATGCGGCGTCGTTTCGAGGCTTGAACCCTGGTACACACTCACAAGTTCTCAACCCACCGCCACCACAAAACCCGAAACTCCCACAGAGACCGTACACGTGGCACAAATCCACCGGCTGAACCCAAAACTGGTACCAGTTCTCGTTCGGATTTGACCACGTGTACTGATGCAAACGACCGTCGTACTCAATCCTAAACATACTCAACGGCACGGAGCTAGTAGGATCCAACGGCACCACCTTGAACCCAAACGACGCCGTTGGGCTAAACGGGTCGACGAACTTAAACCGGTAAATGTACGGCGCATTCATCTCCGGGACATTGCTAAACGACTGGCCAGTCCAGTTCCCGGTGGTCCAGTACTCCTTGGTAGAATTATAAACAAGCTCGAACTCACCGTAGTCGTGTGGGTTCAACCGCAGAGAATAAAAACCCGGCGAAGGGTCCGACACGGTCTTCCAACAAGTTAACACTTTGTCTCGGGTCAGATTCATACCCGGAAGCCACGTGTCAGTCGGGTGGTCGAAGCTTTGCCAGGCAACCGTGCGGTCCGGTGAGAGCAAAACCAAGTTCGCATCGTCGCGAAACTGGAAAAACGACGACGCTTCGAGGTTTGAGCTTTGCCAGACCGTGACATTCTCCGAGGCTTTCACCGCCAACCGGCCCAACCGGTTGAGCTCGAACGACGACGTGTCGAGGTTTTTAGTTGGGGTGTTGCGGTTAGCGACCCAGACGTAGGTTTTCGGGGTGACCGAGGTGTACCAGACTCCTAGGTAGTAGTTGCTGTCGCCATTCGTGTTGAAGAACCCAAGCTCGAATGTTTCGTTAACGCTTGTAATAGTGGCGTTTCCTCGTACTATCAGAACCGTGCCGTTTGATGCTGACGTGGCGGTTATGGAGATGAGAAGCAGAGCAATGAGAGTCACACAAAGTGGCGGTGGGTGTGTGTGTGGGTGTGACATATTTTCAGTGGGTTTTTTCTTCATTGTTTGGTATGTGAGAAAAAAGAGAGCATTTTTTTTTCCCGGGAAAAGGACGTGAAATCTGAGAAGATGAGAGTGTTCAGAGTGAAAGTGAGAGTGAGAGAGAATCAGTGGATTTTTATTTTCGTTAAGCATACATGGATATGAGAGAAAGCTGACAGTTTTACAGACACGACGAAAAAGTTTCAAAGTTCAAAGTTCTCTCAGAAGTGCGTTCTTTTTTTTTTCTTTTTCTTTTTTTGAGTTACGAAAATAGCCTCATGTGTAAGGTTACATTTGACTTCTTTGGCTCAAAGAAAACTTTTTACATGTATATGTTATATTTATGGAAGGATAATTGTAATAATTAAAGGCCCACCGACTAATTGTCTGAATAATTGAATTGAATATACTCCACAAAATTAGATTCCTTTAAGGAGTGCGCCTATTTTGTTGAAATGTATCTTTACCTTGTCTATCTTTATTTCTAACCAATTTTTCGGGAGTTTCTAGAAGATCTTTGTGAATTTGTGATCAATTTTCAATCTATTTATAGGTAAATATATTATATAGTTTTTTTTAAAGGAAATATATTGTATAGTTTTTTTTTATTATGAAAACACAATATGGTATGGGTACTATAAACTTCCCGTAGATTTATTTGATTCAATGACTTATTAATATAATTATTTTAAAAAAAATAGATACAACATATTTAAAGAAAACTTATTAAAATTTAAAACATGTTTTATCATGAGCCTATCTTTTAAAAAATAAGCCAAAAAAATAAATAAATAAAGCTTAAGTAATATAAAATGGGTAATTATATTAATTACCCATATATGGTAGAATTCATAATTCATATGAGATGAAGGAATACTACTTCAATATAATCTAAAAACACATGTAACTCAAGATGAATTTGTGATTCGAGGAGGGAATAGCACATTTAGGCAAACTAATCAATTTTGATCAACCATCTTTACCAAATTAGGTGTGATTCATGATTAAATTTTAAGATTTATAAAACATATTGTGAATGATCATGAATATTTTAATGTAAATACGATATATTTTTAGAAATTATTAAAATTATTACAACTTTTAGTATAATTTTTGTTTGACTAAAGTGTACCTTTAGACCTTAAAGAGTTAAAGCCTAGATTATTTTTATATTAGTTCTTTAAGTTTTAAAATTTTCATTTTGACTCTTAATGTTATTTGCTTATTTGACTCTTCATGTTTAAAATTTTTCATTTTCATAAAGGGTTAAAACAAAAACTAACTCAAATATAAAAAGACAAAATTAAAAATTAAAAACATAAAAATTAATATGAAAACATAATCAAATATTATATATTAATTTTAAAATATAAATGACAAAAATAAAAATAATCTCGAATTTTTAGGATTAAAGACTTAAAGTTATGCACTTTTTTTTTTTTTTGAGAAACAAAGTTATGCACTTTAACTTTTGTTTTCATAGATGATAAGACAGTAGATTATAGTCGATGTTCATAAAAAAAAAATAAAATAAAAAGTAGACAATAGTCAATAATAAAGGATGGGAGAGAGGGATAAGTTTAGAGTTGAGGTTATTTTGGTAAAAGAAGAACAAGTCACAAAAAGTGATACGGAGGCAGACAAATGTTGTCAAAACCTCACACGTGGTCATCTCTTTTCAAGTTTCAACAAAGGAATTGAATAATAATTTGAAAAATGCTTTTTTTGTTTTATGAAAAGAAATAATTTGCCTGATAAAAAGAAAAAGAAAAGAAATAATTTGTTAATAATATATATATAGGAGTATATATAAATTAAATATACTCAAAAATAATAAGAGGGTTCTAATAAAGCACGCGCACGGCGTGTTTTGGACCAGAGAATAGAGAGGTACAGAGAAGGCCACAAAAGTAGGAGAAAGTGTATCTGAGAAGTTGTTGCTAGTTCTTATTTAGGCATGCTATTGACGTACCTCTTATTATCAAAATTTTATTATGAATTTGTTATAAAAATGTTTGAAGAAACTATAATATTGGTCCTTCAAGTTTTTAAAATGAGCAATATAAGTCCTTTTACTAACTGTCATTAACAGTGTTCCTTATGTGGCTAACGAAACAATGATTTGTCATTTTATTTTAATGATGTGACATATTTTTAATTAAAAAATTACAAACTAAAATTACACATGAGAACCATTATTTACCAGATTAAAAAACTATTTTCTACCAATTGTAAACACCCAACCACGGCTTTAAAAAAAAAAAAAAAAAAAAACACCCAGCCACAAGATAGAGAAGGGGAGAGAGGGAACAACAAGCCTTAGCCGCCCATCAAGCTCAACCCATGTAGATAGACTAGGGACCCTTTTAATAACCCTCCTTCCGTCAAGGAGTTTAAAACTTGTAATTTCAAGGTTTTTTTTTTTTTTTTTTTTTTTTTAACTGAAAATGTTATACCAATTAAGAGTTACTTAGAAATTGTTATTCACCATAACGTTTATCACAAATAAAATCTTTAAGATATGAGTTTTCATTTATCATTTAAATGTGGGTCACATAAAGTTTTCTTAAAATCTTACATTCTCCCACTTGGCCCACTTGACATATAAATTACTTGATAAATGTATTAACTTTAATGTGGCCATGATATTACTCACGTCAACTAGTTGTGAAATGCTCCCACTCAAATAAAGAATTCAATACATGAATCATGGCAGTAATACCCTTAATTATAATGATTACTTCCTTCTATGTATTATAATGTATGTTAATCCTTACATGAGTACTTTATGAGCCATTAATTCTTTATGAATGGACTACCTATTAGCCATTCAGGTCCTCTTTTATACATCTCCAAGGATATATCATCATTATATATCTCCATAGATATATCTAACTTAATACATATACTTTATGTGCACAAAAAAAATTCATATATTTTCTTCTCCAAAACTAACCAAATATGTGACCAAAACATAAAATAATTAGAGAGAAATTAAACACCAAATGAGATAACAAGTTCCATATGTCCAAAAGATTTTTATACTGTTTTGCCGGTAAATCTTTAGTTATGAAATTAACATATATTAGCTCAATAATTTTAACTCAATGGACACTTTCAGTTTCTTAAAATTCTCTATTAGACTGAGTTACTTTATGTCAATATGTCTATTTCGGCTTTCACAATCATTGTCCTTAGAGAAGAAAACTATAGTAGAGTTATCTTTAAAAAATCTTTAAAGGTCTCGTTATAAAATCAACAACTTTAAGACCTATCCATAATGCTTGTCTTATAGCTTCATAGCATATAGGATATCTTACATGACAAAATTAGATCACTACTTCCAAGTAGTATGTCATTCATATTTAGGCGAAAAAATAATACATTTACTCCAATTGATCTTAAGGTATATACATTGACTAATAATGTGCCTAGTAAAACCAAATGACGCAACAAAGTTGGTGAACCTTTATATACCATTAGTGAGATACCTATATGCCTGACTTTTGCAAAGTATAACTATTATTGGGAGTCAAACCTCCTTAATGGATCTTGTAAATTAATATTAATAGCTTTCACAACACCTTTAGCTTTATAGGAATAAAATCCTAAGTTCTTACTCTTGAGCAATTAGAGCACTCTCACCCTCGTACTTAGTTTCTCATTTGACATATTTTATTCAATGAGATGGGTGATTCATCCACATGAGTACCAAAACATAGATCCACAAACCAAAAGAAAATAAACTTTAATGCTATGAAACTTAAACTTTAATTCTAAATTAACCAATGTCAATTTAGTAGTAAATTCGACCTTCCTATGGGCAAGGGCACATCATGCATAGATTTGCTATAAAACTTTATTCATAAAACTAGTATATATAAACACTAAGAATCAAATTTTCCATACCTATGGGCCTAGGAAAAATCTCATCTTAATGTTACATCACCATTTTATTCCAATTAAATAATAAAAATAATAATTTCCCTATGGGGCCAAGTCATTATCTTCATTAATTAATTACCACTTAGATGCCTTTATTCCTAATGAGATCTTATAAAAATTTCTTGATGTGATTATCATCATGGTTTAGGATGCTATGGCCACTTTCATGTCCTTTTGATTTTCACTACTTCAAATAGCATCATAAAGATCAACAAATCCTCATGTTGATCATGACAGTATGCACCCAAAATTGATATGAAATAATATTTCACAATATGATAAGTGTAAAGAAACCTAAAATGCGCTTAAACGAATTCCTCACTTCAATGATCCAAATCTCATATGTAACAATAAACTTTATGAAATAGTTGTAAACTTACATGCAACACATTTATCCCCATAATTTATTGCAAAACGTTACGGTTTCCAAAACTTAAAAATGATTTGTGTTATCATGCCAAATATAGTGGACAACAAAAATAGTCTCTAAAGCAATTTACAATTGAAAATTGTACAAATTATTGAGGCATGTTTGTCATATGAGCCACCATATTGTCACAAATTATTTTCCAAATAATTAAGATTTTATATCCAGGAAATAAACATAAATACTTGGATGAGCACTTGATGAATATCAAAATCAAAATCAAAATCAAAATCAAATTTATGAACACTTTAAGTGCCTTGGCATGTATTTTAGTCAAATTACCCACTAGTCCACATTAGCATATTGTCAAATACTATCTTTGGACAATTTAAGATTAGAGAAAACAAAGTCCTACAACATATCTATCTTTGAACCCATCCAGTTCTTTATAAATAATAATCTTGTGAATTTCAAATTAATACTTCCAGTCTCAAAGCTCAATGGTAATTCGTTACACATATACCAATAAAGATGCAAAACAAAACTTGTTCTCTAGGATTTAGAGTACACATGCACTATATTTGCATTCAACACAACTTAAATTTCATCTCAAAATTAAATTAGTGCATACAAACTTTAACTGTACAAATATATGGCAATTGTAAATAATAGAAATTTCATTAAGGCGTAAATGCACTTTTAGTCCCTACATTTTGACTTTTTTCCATTTTAGTCCATACATTTTATTTTTACCACTTTTAGTCCCTAAAACAATTAACATGGGACATTTAAGTCCTTAAAGCACTATTCCGTCACCAAACTAATGGAAAAACTGACAAATTAATAAAATAATAATAAAATTTTTAACCTTCTTATTTTTTTAAAAAGAAAAGAAAATATTTTCAATTAATTTTGTTTCTCTTTTTTTGGGAAGAACATGTTCATGTTCTTTGTGTTCTTCCCTATAATCAATCTCAAGCAAAAAACAAACCCTAATACTAGAAGTGTTTGATTCGATGGTGGTGATTTGGGGTTTTCAAGTGTTTGGATTGACCTCAATACTATAAAATGCAAATACGAACTGACAATTACCAACCACCACATGCCCAATCACCATAGCCACCTCCAGCCACCTAAATCACAAATCAGAGAGAAAAATTAGCAAAAGCCAGCCAGCCACCACAGCCCACCCACCAACCGCAACCCCCAAGCCATCCCAAAAACCTGATCGTGAAGAAAAAAAAAGCCCCCACTCACTCTCACTGATTCCAGATCAAAGATCTTAGCAGTGGCGTTTCTAGTGAAACCAGATCCGAGCAATGAGCGACAGAGCAACGGTGACAAGGCTCACCTTGGCCCCCTTACAGCAACTTCTCCGACGACAAAATGGGCCAAGATCTGATGGTGGTGCCACTAGAACGAAGGCGAAGGGTGCCAACGGAGTGGAGGCAAAGAGTGGTGAAGGGTACTGGTGGAGTGGATCGAAGAGTGGCGTCATCGATGGGTTGTTTTTCATGGGTCTTAATCTTTCTTTTTAGTGGCAGATTTCAATTGTTTCTATTCTTTTGCTTGGGTTTGATTTTCATGTTCTTTGATTCGGTGGTGGTGATTTAGGTTTTTTTTTTTTTTTTTTTTTTTTTTTTTTTTTGCCAAGAAAATTTATGGGTTTGAAGGCTAAGGTTTGTTTTACTAGGGATATGGGTTTAGGGTTTGGTTAGGATCTGGGTTTAGGGTTTGTTTTTTGCTGGAGATTGATTATAGAGAAGAACACAAAGAACATAAACATGTTCTTCCCAAAAAAAGAGAAACAAAATTAATTGAAAATATTTTCTTTTCTTTTTTAAAAAATAAGAAGGTTAGAAATTTTATTATTATTTTATTAATCTGTCAGTTTTTCCGTTAGTTTGGTGACAAAATAGTGCTTCAAGAACTTAAATGTCCCGCGTTAATTGGTTTAGGGACTAAAAATGGTAAAAATAAAATATAGGGACTAAAATGGAAAAAAGTCAAAATGTAGAGACTAAAAGTGTATTTACGCCTTTCATTAACTAAAATCATAAACAACATAGGATGAAGGATGACTTTGATACTAAATGTAAAATAAAATTTAGAGTTGCAGTGCAAAATAAATATACCTTTAGCCATAGTTGTTTAAGTGTTTAGAGAAAGAAAAAAAAAAAAAAAAAGACTTGTTATATGATAGTGTATATATATAAAATGTGTCTTCTAGTCTATGGCATTTACCAGTTTACCTCACATATTACCTTTTGATAGAGACAGACTTTATATATAAGTTAGACTAGGAACTCTTTTAAATTAATATTTGTTCCATAACCCTCCTTCTATCAAGGAGTTTAAAATTTGTAATTTCAAGATTTTTATTAACTAAAAAGGTTATACCAATTGAGAGTTATTTAGAAATTATTATTTACCATAACGTCTTTCACAAATAAAATCCTTAAGACATGAGTTTTCATTTATCTTTTAAATGTGAGCCACATAAAGTTTTCTTAAAATCTTACAAATACTACAAAGAAAGCATAAAATTACCACAATTTTTTCTATTTATATTTTATAAACTAATAATAAAAAGATAATTCAAATATTTATTTATTATGTTTTGAAATTTATCAATTACGTTCATTATTAAGTTACTTTGTAAATATTATATGGTAAAATTTATAGTATAAGTTTTACCAAAAAAAAATTATAGTATTTTTAGTCAAATTTTTTCACATTTATTGGAGTGGTCTAATGTAAATCGCAATTCACCATTTTTTTTTTTAACATGGTCTTGCCACTTTTTTTTCCACAATTTACAATCCATCACTTCAACATATGGCTTACCATGGTCCCCCTGCGCCCTAGCGGATAGGATGCTACTATAGTACAATGGTCACGCCCAAATAAGATTGTCATGTTGGTTGCCCCCTTACCCATCTGTTCATTAAAAAAATAAAAAAATAAATAAATAAATAAAAAAACCTAACAAAAAAAGTAAGGGAGTCCAATTTTTAAAATATAATATAAGATGGCCCATTTAGCTTTATGAATATATTATTATAAATGTAGGGGCACGATTTCTTGACGGCCCAATAATGATGTTGGGCGCTCATACATGAAAGATCCCTCACAATATGATTTGTAGAGAGTGGGCTTAAAAGGCTATCGTTTTGGCCACGGGGCGTTGGTCCAGGCCGGATCTTAGGGGAACTCAGGTAAGAAAGGGCTTCAGTCTGGATATCCAAGCCCTTCAACTTCGTCACCTGAAGGATTGGACTCCTCGGATCCTGTCCGAGGAGCACTAATGCCTTTCTCGGTTACCCGGCGGTGGGGTTTTTTTGTGATGGTGTACATATATTATCCGGGCATTCTCATCCCTGGAGTTTTTCCTCCCAGGCGAGATGGGATCCCCCCTCTCTCACAGTGATACTCCTCCCTGGAGTTTTTCCTCCCAGGCGAGATGGGATCCCCCCCTCTCTCACAGTGATACTCCTCCCTCTTTTATACTAGTATTTTCTCCCGTTCTTCTCATACGTGTCAGTCTCTCCTTATTTGGGGTGGTTACTCGTCTTATCAACCCTCACGTCAGAGTGGTTGGGAAAGAGCTGGATAGCATGGTATGAGTATGGATTTGTCAGGCGATTAGCTCCAAATTAAGGTGCTGGCAGCCTTTTTCCCTGTGCTGCTCCTGTGCTGAAGTCGGGCATAAAGTCGTCCTCGGCCATCTCCTTGGGCCTTCAAGAAGCTTTTATTGTGTGTCCCTGACAATAGGGCTCCTCGGCCTGGGCTTTGGACTTTAAGATAAATTGGGCCTGGGCCGGGGCTACACTTTCTTCGGCCCCACAATAAACTTTATGTTTAGTTCTTTTTGTTAAATAAACAATAAACTAGTTATTTTTTCAACTCATGTCTAAAATGTTTGGTTTAAATTATCTACGTGACGGTCTTATAAGACATATCTCTTACAATATGTGAGTTCACGTGTTGTAAGAAAGAGGTCTCATAAAATAGAGAAATTCTCATATGCACTCGGCGTATAAGATACATTCTCTCTATTAAGAGATTTCTCACCTATTAAAAAATGATTAATTAAAAAATAATTAAAAAAATCCTTCTTATTACTCTTGAGTCTTAAAAACATTCTTATGATTATGATCCCATTTTTCATAATTTTTTATAATGTTATTTATCTCTCATGTAGTCTTTACTATGTATAATAGTAATGATTCTTGGTCCGATTGATAAATCTACAAAAATAAATAAATAATGCATTCTTCGAGGGTACAAGAATGTTTTTATATTTTTTAAATCCTTAATATAATAATAATAATAACTTGTCGCTAACCCGTGCGATGCACAGAATAGTACGTCTACAACATTTTTATAACAATTTCACAATAAATTTTATGCAATAGTTTTTTATTAGTTCTAATCTTCGCTCATTATTGAAATTACTTTTTTTTTACCTTCTAATATCAACTTGTCACTTAGGATATGTTGTAAAATTATTGTGAAAATTTTGTGGATATAATATTTCTCATATTAAAAATATTTAGTTTAATGGAAGGTAATACGACTTAAAAAAAAAAGAAAATATGTAATTTTGTTCAAAATAAAGTTCACATAATTCATCTAAAAGTAATGAAGTTAAAACAAATAGTTAATACACTACACTTGTATGGAAGAATCTGTGGCATGTATAAATAGGTTAAAACATAATTAATAGGTATAGTAAAATCACACTAAAAACATTTATATTCTTGTAGGAACGCTTTGTGGCATGTCTGTTAATGTCATATATATATATATATATATATATGTATGTATGTATGTATATAGACAGACCTTCGCCCATCTGCTAGTCCATTATTCTATGATCCAATGCTTTGTTATTGTGTCATAATTACGTTATAGCTGTCAACTGAGAAATTAACATACATAAAATAATGCTTCACATAAAAACTTGGCAGAACATATGGTAGTTCAAAACAAGTTAAAATCAAGGGGTATAAGTTTATATGTACATATGCTCCATTTTTTAGAGAGTTCTAACTTATGTCATCTGTTTTTTATGATATCTCTTTATTATTAAACCAAGACATCAATTGATTTTTGGTGTAGGTGTGGATTGAACTCCAAATCTCTTATTCAATCATTAGAGACTTTACCAGTAGAACTAACTAAAACTCACAACATAAGCTCTACTTAAGTTCTTACACTACCCCTATGAAGTTATGAATATTACATATATCGATATTCCATGACCCCTTATAATGATGACAGAAATTCTCTTACCACTCATCTAGCACTTTCGAGGATTAATCATATTAGCTCCACAACTGGTTGAAATGGGCCACAGCTAGAACATTAGAAATCACACAAAGCTCCTACAATTTGACAATTATAGAATTAGAACCCAATATTTATTGAGACAAATCCAAAATATATAACAACAAATCAGATAAAATATAAGAAAAATATAAAACCAAAGATTAACTCAACATATATAAATTCTAAAACCGAAGATTTACTCAACATACATAAATGATGTACATCGGTGAAATCTGCTTTTGATTGGTTGTGGGTTGTCTTGTTATCCCTAAACTTTTTTAATATTTCCGTGAATTGAACTACCACAATTAATATATAACAAACTTTCTCATATTCAATAGCTTAATAAAACCGAAGATTAAGCTAATGTTATTGTTCGTACAGTGCTTGCGAATGAGCCTTCACTAACAGAAAAATCAAGCAATATTATAATTTCGTAAAGAAAGTGGGAAATAAGAATATCACTTAGAATTCATTAAAAAAATATGATAAGGTTGTAATCTTAACTTGAATGAACCCAACTTACAGGAGTGTCATTAAAAAAAAAAACAAAAAAAAAACTTACAAAAGGAGGATGTAGAGGAAAAAGCAAATCTAGTGAAGAGGGCTGGTTATGCAATTCAGCAATCCAAATATATTTCAAACAAACAAAAAAGCAATCTAATGTCTGTGTTGGTGGCTTTGTGCTTACTGTGAGGTTTTTTGCAAAAGAAAGAAACCCAAACAACTAAATTTAGGTGATAATTTAGGTCACGTTTAAGTATAATGGTTGTATGGCACCAAACAACTAAAAGTTTTTGTTATAGAATTTTAGTTGAAGTAGAATTTTCAAACTCTTAAAACATATATCTAATAAAGTTTTACTAAAACTAAACTATTATAACACTTGATAAGATAATTACACGTTGAAGAGAAATAATAAATATATAAGATATAAAATCTGTAGGGACAAGGGCCCAAAATAGTATATTGGGCCTTGGGCCTTGTTCGAGGACATTGATAGGTCCGAGGAGAAGCAAGTAAGTTGTTAAACGTTCCCAATTAAAGTCTCAAAGATGGGAAACAAGTGAGAGGTTGTCCCAGGAGGAACTCCTCCTTGGATATGATGAATACATTTCACAACATGTAATCCATCTGTTAGCGTAATCCTTCAAGAAGCTCCAATGATAGAGACACGCTTCAGAAATATACGAGAAGGAAGGAAACCTAAAAATATCTAAAGGAAAGCTGTCACCACCACATTAAATGCACTACAGCTACTTTTCTGGCCGCATTTATGTGGAGAAGACCTTTAAACAGTACTACCTTAGCTACCACAACTCACAGAAAACCAGAGAGAGTGTCTGATTGGACAAGTACTCAAGTAAGGGTTCGGATGATCAACAAGTGAAGGGTGAAGATGATCCAAAGGAGAATATATAAGGTGAAAGACTCTTCATGGAGAGGGGATTGAAAAAGAGAGAGAGAGAACACTATAATAATCAAAATTGTCTCTGTATTTAATTGTGATCAATATACATAATTATGGCCTCCTCAGACTGAACGTCTATTGGTATCAATACATCTTGTTTGTGCCTGATTGTCATTTAATTCCATATTAGTCGTTGTTCAATTCATTAGGGCCTAGTTTTTTAACTCACTCTCTACAAATTTATTGTATTAGGCTCATTGGGCCGAGATCCCATATACTTTGGGTTTGGGCCACAAATCGGGACTCTACAAAACCTAAAATAAAAAGAATCTAAAAAAAAAAGAAAAAAATGGTGACATGGAAAATTGTTGGAGTTTCAGAGGTTTCGGTTATAATAATAACTAGTCGCTAACTCGTGCGATGCACGGGATAGTTAAACAAAATTTATACACATTCACTTTTATTGGTACAATCATTTGAAAATAATTCTAACTAATACCCAAATGTAAGAGACACATTGACTTACTATTTAAAGTAGTTTTCTGAAGAATTTACACATATTGTGCAACTGAGCCTTAATTTCTCATCAACAATAAATACATGGAAATTCAAAACATGGAAAGAAAATAAAAATTACAACAATTAATTTCATTATCTCTCATGCTATACTTTGTAATTGTACAAAATTAAGTCAACTCAATTTAAGTAGTTGTAATAAAATTGGCTTCTACTATTCTCTATTCTATAGAGATATGAACATATTGGATTTCTCAAACAATTACCAGTATTACAATAAAATGATTTATTATTGAAAATAAGAAACAAAGAAAATCTGTCTATAGCTTAAGAAACACAATATGCTAAAATTAAAGAGATAAAATTTTCGGAAGACAAAATATTATAGATAATTTTAGAAATAGATTATACACTTAAAATGGTTAGTAATTTATAGCACTTACCCCCCACCATTAGTATACAGACACCAAGTGTGGTCGTCGTAACCCTTTGAAAGAACCTTCCCCAATTGGACCCTATCAAAAAAAAAAAAAAAAAAAAACACCAAATTAACAAAATTGATCCAAAAGGGCCTAAAAAGCACACAAAATCAATTCAAAAAACAAAAATATGAGACAAAGTAATTACTTTCCGCTGCCAATGAAATCGTCTTTTGTATTGCTGTTCCAAATTGCAACACTTATCTTTCTAAGGCCTTCAATTAACGAAAACACAAACTTCTCTTAAAATACCGGAGTATTATGACCATCTATACACACACACATACAAAACAAAATCAGCATAACTCACTATAACTCTATAGAAGCCTCAAAAATATAAAGAGAAATTAAAGGGGTTGAATTTGATAAAGTAATTACTTTCCGCTGCCAATGAAATCGTCTTTTGTATTGCTGTTCCAAACTGCAACACTTATCTCTCTAAGGCCTTCAATTAACGAAAACAAAAACTTCTTTTGAAATACCGGAGTATTATGACCATCTATACACAAAAAAAAAAAAACCAAAATCAGCATAACTCACTATAACTCTATAGAAGCCTAAAAAATATAAAGAGAAATTAAAGGGGTTGAATTTGATATTTACGTTGGGAGAGAGAGAGTTTACAGAAACTGTGACTTTATATTTCTTAACAAGGTTGCTAGGGTTTTGAGGTGTTATAATGTTTTTATTTTTATTTTTTATTTTTTATTTTTTAAATATTGTGCTGATGTGGAAAATTGTGGTGCCAGCAGAGATTTCGGTTATATATATATATATATATATATATAGATAATGGATTGAATTCTCTAGAATTGATAAGGTAACTCCTTATAGAATTTTTTAGATTTTAATATTCAATTATATTTTAGATTTCACCACATAATTAATGAGTTAAACAAATGCCAAAATAGGAATGTTTATCTAATATGTTGATTATATGACAATCAAAAGTATTTATTTATTAATGAACAGTTAAGATCTCATCTAAATAACTATACAACTATATGCAAAAGGGTCTAACTCTTAGATACCGTTTTTCTTTTTGAGAATACTAATTATTTTAACACACATACACGGGGAGAGAGGAGAAGGTCTTAAAGAAGCTAACAGTAGTGTATATCCAAAATGGCCTAACTCTTGGATATATAATACAAGTTTTAAACCTCTTTAATTCACACTCATTTTCCAATGTGGGAACCCACTATTTTTTCTTTTTGAGAATATTAATTATTTTAACACACACGCATGAAGAGAGGGGAGAAGGTCTTAAAGAATCTAACTCAAACTCACATAATAAACATGGGTATGGGTAGGAGTTATTTTGGATTTGTGAAAAATGAGTCAATTAAACCCTAACTTACTAAAGTAGCGGGTTGGCTTGGGTTGATTAATGAATTATGTGGACCAACCCTTTTTGTGAGAAGGGGGAAAATTCCTCTTTTCTTTAATGGGGTCTGATATTGTTTCAAAAGCTCATATCAAGTCTCAAACTCTCTCTTTCTACAAGTCTCAATTTCTTTGCTCCACTCTTCTTAATCTTTCTCTTTAAGTAGTTGATCTGCCTCCACTAGAACTACAGTTTACAATTCATTTTCTCCTCTTTGGTCTCACACTCTCACTTAGTAGCCGAATGATAGAATGAACCAGCTTAATCTGTCAATCTTTGATCTCCCTCTGTTTGTCAAGACTGCGACATATTGATCATAGATCTATCGTTGCGTTCAGCAGTAGATGACATTGTTTGTAAATTTTTTCATCCAAAACCCTTGATTGTTAGTAAAAAGTAAAAGCCAATTCTTTATTATAAGGGATTTAGAATTCAAGAAATATATGATTTCATAATTGTGTTTATATATAAAGAATTGGTTTTCACGGAAAATGAAAAATCATAATTTTTCATTGTATCTTTGAAATAACTTTCCTTTTGATTTTTTTAATTGCAATAAAAACCAAGCTCTAGTGGTTCACGTTTGGATAAATCAAGGCATGATAGGTTTTCAACCTATTATAACTGTGATTTTCTAAATAAATTAGTAGTTTTGGGAATGTAATGAGGGTTAATTTGACTTAGATATCACCATTTTGATATTATTTTATGTTGATTTTTCCTTTTTATGGATTTTGATGATTGTTTGGCAGAAAATTACCTAACCCCCTCTGTCTCGTCTACAATTAGTCAAATATGTTTTGTTTTCCACGAGCATAATAATAAAAAAAACGTTTTTAGACTTTTAGTACAAGACTCTAAACTCTAAAAAGTCATTGCTTTTACTTGTCTCCCCACGTATGGCAACCCAGTGTAACTTGACCACATCACGTACAAGAATCCAAAGCATTTATGAAGTTTCATAATTTTTTTTTTTAAAAAAAAAAAAAAGAAAGAAAGAAAGAGAAAGAGAAAGAGAAAGAGAAAGAGAAAGAAAAGAAAAGAAAAGATTGGAGATACTGAAACTATTTTACCTTGGTGGCTCAAATCCACAGTTGTAAAAGTCATAATATCTTTCTTTGTTTTTTGTTGACTCTAGAACTTTTTATCATTCCTTTAATCATTTCCATGGAAAAGAAATAGTAATTACTTATTACTCATCTGAGAATGATTTGTAGGAATAGTTCAGCAGTTTTTCCCGAAGACATTATTATATTAAGCCTGTACCTTTGCTGGAATATTTGTCACCATGGTTCGTTATTAAATATTTGTCACCATAGTTAGGTTAGGCATGGATTTTGAAAACAAACTTGCCTTTGCACTCTTTGTTGCGCGATATGTGGGTGGTAGTGATTTTAATATGGGCTAGCTAATTACTAATTCGTATAAATGAATGGATGTTCTCTACAATGTTTAATAAGTTCTATGTTTATTAATCACAAATTATTTTATATAGTTTTACACAGCTCAAATAACTGCAACTTTAAGTCATAGTTGCAGTTATTTGTGACTTTTGAGCTGTTAAGTCATAGTTACAGTTATTTGAGCTGTGTAAAACCGTGTATAACAATTTGCGTGGACAAGTATTTTCCATAAAGACAAGACTTAAGTATAGTATTTCGGTGTTGTTCTTTAAGTTCTCCTCTTAAGATTATGCCTTGTAATTTTTTTTTATGAGATAAAAGCATATTTTTTAGTTAAATAACTACATAACTGAATCTTAAGAGAAAAACTTAAGAAACAACATCTAAAGTATTGCACTTAAATTTTGTCATTTCCATATAATAAACCATATATGCATGACACACATGGGCATATAGATATAGACTATAGTGCGTACATGTGGTGTGGAGTGGTCAAAGTAACTTCAAATAATGCTCCTCTGAAGGAACATGAAGGCCCATTAAAAGGATTTTGCTAGCAATCACGGGCTTCATACTTCATACTTCATGCAGTTTGTTCAAGGGCATTTATATGATATAAAATTATAATAATAGCCACTAGAACAAGTTAGTGATCATCTCTCAATGAATTTATATCTAGTTATACCATAAATGGTAGGTAGCCAACTTTCATTTAGGTCTTTCGTGCAACACCCAGCTAAGGTCGTGTTTTTAATTTATTTTCATATATTTTTAACCTCAATACTGTACTAGTTAGGCTAACTAAAATTCACATCTAAGGTTGTGTTAAAAGTTTTGTTTCCTGATCTTTCTTTCTTTATTGAAAGATCAGGAAATAATTGAAAATTTGTAATTTCTAATTGAATTTAAATCCTGTTGTGAATTTTAATAGAGAGAGACTTGGTCCAGTGAAAGATAAGCAAATAATGTACAATTGTAATTTTTAAATAAATTTAAAGCGTACAATTTAATAGAGAGAAAAACCAACCTGTTAAAAAAATAATAATAAATAATTAAAGTGAGGAAGCAGCATGCCCTATACATCCAGTATTGAAGAATAAAATGTTCAAAATTATAACCTTGAATCATAAACCTCTGAAAGGAAAAAGAATGAAGAACTTTAAAAATATATATCCCATTGCCAGAAAAGGCTACATGAATATTTGGAAGCTAAAGCTGCAAACAGTGGTTCTACTTCAACAAAGTAGTATACATCTAACTGGTCATTCTCATTCCATACATTTCACAAGCCAATCTAATTCACCAATGTCATACCCATCCAAAGTTAAAATGACTATATACGAAACTATTATACAATAGACAAAACAAATCTATGCATACAACTGATACAAAAACAAACAAAAAGCACTATAATCTGTACAAGGAGGAGAAAATCTAGCAAATCAACATGCTAGCCAGCCGTGCCATTATTTTCCTTTTCCTTTGAATCTAAATTCCTATTAATCTGGAGACATATCTGAAAACTGGCCCAGAATAAAGCAATGAAGAAGAGATGGAGGACCAAGGCACTATTTTTACACGTTCGATAACTTAATTTCTCTACTTCAAATTTTGGTATGGGAACAATGGAATTAAACGACATTGCACTTTTGTATATGACTTTCACCAAACTACAAATAAATCTGGGGGGCATCACCAAATGATCAATTACAAAACAAAACAACTGCCATGCATCTTTGGCACTGAGTTGGCAAGCTTGGTTGCAAACAGCTAAGAAACTTGTGTCTTGAAAGAGAATATGAGCAACTAATTACAGCTATTTTCAAAAGTCATTTCCTGTTACAATAAGAGTAAAACATTTCATCAACAAACAAGCACTAATAAAGATACACACTCACATCTAGTTACTCAACCATTAGCAGTTCTGGTTCATCTTTTAACCAATTACCAACACTCCATGTCACAGTCATGATCATTAACAATTATTTCACCAAAAACAATCAGTGCTGCCAAAATTTATATTCATAGAAACATTTTTTTTATGAAACTACCTTCATAAACGCAGCAATTCTCTCTGGTGGGGCTAAGAATAAACTATAAAAAGAGCCAAGCTAGATCATTAAAGGAAAATCAAGTTTACTTTAATGAAAAATTATATATATTTTAAACATGTAAAAGAAGTATGATTTTAGTAAGATGATATGACGACATTAATTATCTGCACAAATTAAAGGATCTAGCTAGTTCTTGCTGCTTGAGACAAAGATTGGGAATTTGGGAACGCAGTGAAAACTACATGATATAAAAAGCGTGGCCATCAATAAAATAATGGTTCTAATTGCAAGGATAAATGTCCAGAGAAAAATTTTCAAATCTTAAGGGGGCATAGAAAAGCCACAAACCTAGCTGTATTCCAGTTAAAATTGATAAATTGTTACAACAAATGTGGGAGGGGGGATTTGAACCCGATTCTCCTTATAAAGGAGACCAGTCAATGGCACCAAGGTACAAGGCTCTTGGAAAGCTGTATTCCAGTTAATAAGATAGCAAAAGATTAACAATGAACATATTTGTAAGAGGCAAATCTGATACCTGATCACATATTGGGCATGCATCACTTCTTTCCATCCATTCAAGAATGCATGAGAGGTGAAAGTGGTGTTCACATCTCGTGATAATATTTGGATTTTCAGCATCATACTCTGCATTGGAGAACAAAAAGTTTATCCATCAGCTACGAGCTTCACATTTAGAAAAAGCATTCAGAAAATTCTTGATTTTACTTCCCAAAACAAGCAAGCTGGAAAAAGTTAAAACAATGAAAAGAAACACCAGTTTTCTGGTAATGCACCTTCAAGACAAATGGGACAGACATCTTCTTCTTCTGCTACAGATACTTTGGGACAAGCACCTTCTTCTGCTACAGATACATTGGGACAAATATCTCCTTTTGCTACAGATACATTAGGTTCATTAAAATTTGGAGCTTCTAACTTCCTTGGTGAGACACACAAAGAATTGGCTTGAGCTTTGCAATCTGATTCCTCAAGATCTTCACATGTAGTCAAAGTTTCAAAGCTATCGCCACTAACAGTTTCTCTGGCAGACTCAGATTCTGTTGATTGTGGATATCCCAAGACCAAATCATACGGCAAAGGTGCAGGAGGGGCTCGGTAAGTGTCAGGAGTTGATGCATCCAGACCAAAATCAACCAGGAATTCAGCAGTAAGTGCAGAGGCTGCACCATCATGAGATCTCAAGGACTCATGCTCTTCCAGAATCGGTGGACACTGCAGAAAAGAATTAATTTTTTTCAAAATGATATGTTAATAACACACACAAATTCTCATGAGCCAATTTTAGCATAAACAAGCCAGCAAACATTTCAACTCCAAACTCCATATTGTCTTGTTGACCCATGAAAGGGCATTGACAACAGTACGTATTACAATCTTAATGTGCAAGGTCATTTCCACGAAAAAAGAGAGGAAACTTTCAGTTCAAGTCCATCATTAGCCAAGGAAGAAGAAGCCAACAATGAAGAAATATAAAGGTTACAGCTGCAACAATATAAATGTTCAGAGTATGTTTTCCAGCAGCAATTCAGAAAGCTTCACTTTCAATTTAAAATTTTAGCCTTCAAACTTCAAAATCTTAGATGGCAGGAGAAATAGCCAATAATAATAAACTCATGTTCTAGTTTTCCCTTGTTCCGATCACAAAAATAAAAAAGACTAATCATACAAGTTGAGATAAAATTTTGTTAAAACCTACAAATTTTCTGGTTGATATGAGATGGCAGGAGAAATAGGGAGCTACGGTTCCATACTTACATTGTCAGTAAGAACCTTTCAGATGCCTTCGCCTATATTTTAATACAGCTTTTGTTGTCCTGGATTTGCCAATAATATGCACGACTGGATTTTGCTTCCAGGTGCAAAATTCATATCAACATTTAACCATAAACTTAAATTTGTCTATTATTCTTTCAGGGCATTTGATACAGAGTTAAAAGACAGCATGTTGCAAAGTGCAGACAAGAGGATTACAAACCTCAACTTGACTACTGCTTGCTGCCCCAGTTTTTCTTGTGTAGGAACATGTTAAAAGGTCTTCTTTGTTAGTCTTTTGATATTGGGATTGAAAAACAATTTTTTAACAGGTTTTTAAACACCTTATTCTTGGTACAGACAATTAGCTGCAATATCTGTAAATGGACATGCACCCCACTGTACAACAAGCTCAACGCACAAATATCCAAATCAACTGTATTCTATTTATCAAAAAATATCAAATAGCCTGCTCTCCTTTATTAAGAGAATCAAGGTTCAAATCCCCTATGCAATGTGTTATATAAGGTGAGAAGGTAACTCAACAGAAAATCCATGTAGCAACACTCATGTTAGCATAAGTGACCTGATTGTTAGTGCTGAATAAGGAGGTCAAAGTCCCCTTTAAACAATTGGAATGTATTGGACTTGCAAAGGTGAATGTTTAGTTGACAAGATATATGTAGGATATGTCAGTCTCAACAAATAATACACCTCTTTGGAAATCCATCATGACTTGGCTCATCCAATAGGAGTTTGCAATACTACAGGCTCCCTGATATTAGGCTGGAAGGATTTCTGATCTAAAGTACGGTAGTAGTTAGAAAAGAATTGCACAAATTCTATGATAGACATCCTCAATTCCTGCCAAAAGATATAGCACCCAAAAGGGAGTCATTGCCACGTATCAGTCTCCCAAATTTTTACAAAACACGTCAATAGCAATAAAAGTTTCTGAATTTTTTCTTTAGCTATAGATAATAACTTATTAAAGTATCTTGAAAAACCACCGACTGGTACCTCCTCCCCTTGCAAGTGCTTAGTGGTGGGTGAGGTTGTGGGTGGTGGGTTCAAGACCCAGTGGGTGTGTGCATAACTTACCTCTGCAAAAATAAAAAATCTTGAAAAGCCAATCAGCTATAGCTCAATTGGCATGTCCTCCACTTATAAGTTCTATGTGGAGGGTGAGGTTGTGGGTTCAAGAACCATTGGATATGTGTTTAACTTATCGTGTTTAACTTATCAATAAAAATAACCTCAAACTTATCAATCAAAAAAAAAAAAAAAAAAACTTTGAAAAACCACTTCAGGATAAATGAACACGTCTTTACAAAAATGGATCAGGAATAAAACTAACAAATAAACTAGATGAGAATTTCTGTAATTTTGTGAGTCAAATTCCACCTTGGATTTACTTCAAATGAACCACAAACAAGCAATGAAAAACATTTTGATGATTAGGGCAGTAAGTAGATCAGCATAGTATATGCAACATGGATAACAAGTCAAGCATGAGAAAAGAGGAGCACATAATAAGAATAATGCCAAAGTATTGTAAAATTAGAGGGAACGTGTTGCTGACATAGTAATAGACAGGTGTTCCATGCAGATGAGCTTTTCTGGAAGAACAGCAGCAACCTCCCATCCCTGAAGTTATTCCTTTATCCAGCCCAAACTACCATTCATTGGTGCATTCTTTCTGTTATTTGGCATCAGATGGCAGAAAAATGCCACATTTTCAGAGTAAATAAATGTTCACAAGCACAATTTTCTAACAAAATCAAAACCCAGAGCAAAGAGGTAAAAAGACAGTAGAGATGTAAAATGTAAGCGTGTAAGATAGGAAACGCAATCAGAAACAAGTGAAAAAACATTAGAACTAAGCTAGCCACAAACTTGAAGATGGAGGATAATGCCTAGAATCACTACAATCATAGCATGCAAAAGGGTATGCCAGTTAAGTTTATTAGAATTTATAACCGAAAGTCAGAACTGAAAAGTGAAGAAAAATAGTATGGCCGATGACAAACACCATCAGTAAAATTCACAACTGTTCCTTGTTCTGAAAAATACAGCCTTCAAGCTCGGCAAGTATATGTAAATAAAATATTGAACTGGGTTCATCGTGGACATAGCCTAATTAAGTCATAATAGCTAAACATACAAATCTGTACCTCCCTTCTGCAGTTTGTATACATTAACAACCACACATTTTTACTATCATTCATGAATCCATGTACCTAAAATTACACAACCTAATATAAAATTTTCGTATGCACGCATAATTCAACTCAAGGCTGTGTCAAACTTCACATTCATCTACTCTAAAGGCGCAATATAAAGAAGCTTAATACTATTCTGTACTTCTAAAGTTTAAACAATAGCATGAATAGGAACTCGCAATAGGATTTTTAGCATTGCCACCACCCTTCCTCATCTCAAATGGGCCAGAAGACACCACACTTTCAAGTTTCAATCTTCAAGCGTGTGGCTGTATTTACATACAAGCTTAATATCAGAGACAAATCAAATTTGAGTACCTACATACTTCTTTGCAGGTCCTACACCTATCCAGCCAACTTTATTACAAGAAGTGATCAAATTTGCTAAAGTTTCAAAGGTTAAAAAAAAAACCCACATGGAAAAATAACTAATTGAAACAACAAAATAGGATTAAATTCAGAGACAACTACAAGTCTACAACAAAACAAAACATCACCCACAATTTATTATTAAAAAATAAAAAAATAAAAAATAAAAAAACTACTAAACAATTGAAACATTTTGACAAAATTGATTGTAAAGCCCATAACTTTCCAATTCATATTCAGTAACAAATTTCACAAAAAGAAAACAAAAACCCAGATATTAAAGTTGGTAAGAAAGACAAAAAAAATGACATTTACATTGAAACAACAATCTGAAAACAACAAACTAATGAAAACCCATCACTTACAAAGGGAAAAACAGCAAAGCTTACCACTGAAAAAAAAGAGAGATATTGAGACAGCAGAATTTGGAGTAGGGGAAAGAGATATTGAAGAGGAGAGGTGTTTGAAACCTTTCCTACGTCATTTGTTTTTGTTTTGTTGTGCTTTGTTGCAACTGTGTTTGTGCACTCTCCACTCATACCTATCTCAAATGCTTGACGGGTGTACAACTTGACTTTTTATTTAATATGCAAATAAAATAATATAGAGCGGTTAAACTTAATATTGTTGATTATTTTTATATTTCTGTAACGTGTAAAGTGGTAGTACTTTCTTTTTTCTTATATGTGTACTTCACCACTTGTGTAGGCTAAAGGGGAGTCAAGAATTACAGTGAGAAAGTTTTGAGAACCGGGAGGCTTTTCTAGGACCAACCATCGATAAAATAATAATAAAAAAAATTTAAGGGATTTCTTGAATCATAAGATAAGTCATCTCTAGCAAATTAGACAAATTTTTGTACTATTTGAATAATAAACAGTAATTTTTACCTTTTAACTATCCATTTTTTAAAATACACTTTCCAATAGATTCTTTATTTCATTTAAATATTATTTCTTCATTCATCAAGTCTGATGGGCTATTGTTCACGAGCCAAAAAAATTTTCGGATATAAAAAGTCTATTGAAAAATAAATAGTGTCCTATTTTATGGGTTTGTTCTCTAAAGTAGAGAGTATTTTACGTTTAGCTCTCTTGTTGGATTCTACTTGTTTCTATGGAATTTTTTTTTATAAAGATAGTTTTGTGTTTGGTAGAATAAAAAATATAGAAACGCTTCTTATCACAATAGGTTTTTGCGTTTTTCTATAAACAAAGTTTTTTTTTTGAGGAGCTCTATAAACAAAGTTAAAAAAATTATTTTTGTTTAATAGATCATTTTTAAAGAGAATTTTTTTTTTTCAAAAGTTTTTTTTTTTCTCCATAACGCAATTTTATCTTATATCACGTTAAATAAAAAAAGTTGAGAGCTAATATGAAAATGGTTGAAAACAACTCTACCTCATCTTTAAGGATGCTATCAAACATAAGACAATAAAATAATTTTTCAAACAATAATTTTTTGTTATACAAAATAGAATTTTTACTATAACCTAATCTAAATGTATATACGTATGAAGTTCTTTTCTAAAAACTTGAATCATGGCCCTTACCCCCCACACCCCACAAGTACTTATACTTTTAAACATAGAAAAATGAGTTATTTTTCAAAAAATTTATTTTTTGAAAAATAACTCATTTTTTTTAAAATACGTTAAAATCTAAACAAACCGACCAAATTCTTGTTTTCTATCATCAGTTTTTTTTTTTTTTTTTTTAATTTAAACAAAATAAATTGATAATTGAGGGATATTGTTTATTGGCTTATTGCCGACGATTGATAACTTTTTTTTTTGAGAAACAACCGACGATTGATAACTAGTTTGTAACTTTTTTTCTTGAGAATGACCTTAACTTTGTATGATTATATAGGGCCAATTCATTGCACACGATTACAATATTAAAATTTAAGAAAAACTGTAAAGTCCAGAAAATATCCAAAGGTTTTGTCCTTTGTCATAGATTACACACTATTTTTTTAATTTTTTAATTTTGAATTCTATATTTTATAAACATTACATGAGATGAGAGCATTATTATCTGGTGCTCTAAAATGCGTTTTTAGCTAATATTGTCTTTTTTTGGTTGAGGTTAGCTAAGCTAACATTGTCGAATGTATACTGTTCCGATATCTATAGCTTAATTAAACACTAGTATTATTTTATTCCATCCTCAATTATTTTAATATCACCAAAAGAACCAAAAGTATAGAACGTATGATTTAGGATGTATTGTTAAAATGATAATATAAAATACAATAGATTTTTTTTTTTTTAAAAGAATATTTAAACATAGTAGTAATAGAATAGAATATGTGATGCATTATGTATTATTAAAGGGGTCTGATTAATGTGTACCCTAAAGGCACACATCATTAATCATCCATTTTAGGAAAGTTTTTATGGGAAATTGATAAAGCTGTCAAAACAGTGAATTGCTTTTTTGTTTTTCTATAAAAAAGTTTCATAAAATAGATTACTAATATATGTTCTAAGGGCACATATTAATAAATCTCTTATTAAAGTGATAATATAAAATAAATAAATTGACTTTTTGGTGATGCAAGATACTTTTTTTCTTTTTCTATTAGCGAATGTGGTGCAACAGTAGGTACTAGGAAGCCCTCGATAAAACCCATCACTTCAAACCAAATACTAGAAGGTCATGAGTTCGAGTATTGAGTACTAACTCATACTTTATAATATGCAAAAATCATGGTAATGGGGTTGAGTAGTGGCATGTCTTACTATGTGTTGGTGGTATCCACAAACTTACCAAAAAACCCAAATGACAATATACTATGTGGTTTGGGGTTATGACTACACCCACGAGCCGTTTATTTTTTCTATTATTTTTATTTTTTGCATTTTTATTGAGTAAACGATAATATTTATTAGAATACAAACAAAAATAGTAATAGTAATATTTTAAAGAGTAGAACTTGACGTTTTTATTTTTTTTATTTAATATGCAAATAAAATAATATAGAGCGGTTAATATTGTTGATTATATATATTTCCTGTAACGTGTAAAGTGGCAGTACTTTCTTTTTTCTTCTGTGTCTACTTCACTACTTGTGTAGGCTAAAGCGAAGTCAAGAATTACAGTGAGAAAGTTTTGAAAACTGGGATGCTTTTCTAGGATCAACCATCGAAAAAAAAATAATAATAAAAAATTTAAGGGATTTCTTGAATCATAAGCCTAATTAGACTTGTTTCTATAGAAATTTTTTTTATAAAGATAGTTTTGTGTTTGGTAGAATAAAAAAAATATAGAAACGCTTCTTATCAAAATAGATTTTTTGCGTTTTTTTTTAATAAAGAAAGTTAAAAAATTTATTTTTGTTTAATAGAAAATTTTTGAAGAGACTTTTTTGTTCGAAAGTTTTTTTTTCTCCATAAAGCAATTTTATCTTATATCACGTCAAATAAAGAAAGTTGAGAGCTAAAATGAAAATTGTTGAAAACAACTCTACCTCATTTTTAAGGATGCTATCAAACATAAGACAATAAAATAATTTTTCAAACAATACTACTAAACATAGAAAAATGAGATATTTTTTGAAAAATGACTCATTTTTAAAATACGTTAAGGTCTAAGTAAATCAACCAAATTCTTATCTCAACTGGTAAAGTTTCTGATGGTTGAATAAGAAATCTGGGATTCAATCTCCAAGAGCAGACATCACTCTTTCAAAAAAAAAAATTTTAATTTAAACAAAATAAATTGATAATTGAGGGATATTGTTTAAGAATGACAACTTGTTATTCATTGGTTATTGCCGACGATTGATAAGTGATAACTAGTTTGTAACTTTTTTCTTGAGAATGACCTTAACTTTGTATGATTATATAGGGCCTAGGGCCTATTCATTGCCCACGATTACAATATTAAAATTTAAGGAAAACTGTAAAGTCCAGAAAATATCCAAAGGTTTGTCCTTTGCCATAGATTACACACTTTTTTTTTTTTTTTTTTTTTTTTTTTAATTTTGTTATTTTGAATTCTATATTTTATAAACATTACATGAGAGCATTATCATCTGGTGCTCTAAAATGCGTTCTTAGCTAACATTGTCTTTTATTGGTTTGAGGTTAGCTAACATTGTCGGATGTATACTGTTCCGATAGCTATAGCTTAATTAAACACTAGTATTATTTTATTCCATCCTCAATTATTTTAATATCACCGAAAGAACCAAAAGAATAGAACATATGATTTAGGGTAAATTGCTAAAATGATAATATAAAATACAATAGAATTTTTTTTTTAAAGAATATTTAAACATAGTAGTAATAGAATAGAATATGTGATGTATGATGTATTATTAAAGTGATAGTATAAAATAGATAAATTGACTTTTTGGTGATGCAAAATACTTTTTTTCTTTTACCATCAGCAAATGTGGTGCAGTGGTAAGAACTAGGAAGCCCTCAATAAGACCCACCACTTCAAACCAAATACTAAAAGGTCATGAGTTCAGGTATTGAGTACTAACTCATACTTTTATAATATGCAAAAATCATGGTAATGGGTCCAGTAGTGGCATGTCTTACTATGCACTTGTGGTATCTACAAGCTTACCAAAAAACCCAAATGACAATATACCATGTGGTGTGGGGCTATGACTACACTGACGAGCCCTTTATTTATTTATTTATTTTTTATTTTTTGCATTTTTATTAAGTAAATAGTAATACTTATTAGAATACATATGAAAATAGTAATAGTAATATTTTAAACCGGGTTTTGCATTTTCTAATGTGAATGCTCTTCACAATATAACTTTTCTAATCTTCATCCAAATCTGTTAAAATTTACTAACGGAAAGATTTATGTGACAGAAGGAAATTTCTCTTGCCCACATTGTCTTCTTTCTTTTCTGTGTTATACTACCCTTTCTCAAAATTTCCTTCTTTAATGTAGAGAAGGAAATTTTGAGAAACACCAATGAACAATTTCCTTCAATTAAATAGGTTGCTCTGTTAGAGCATTCACATCCAAATTTTCAAAGTTTATACGAATTTTAATGGAAAAACCTATTTTTTCTATTATAATTATTTACTCTTATAATACACGCACCTTACACCTTATATCCTACTCTTATCCTTTCTCTACTCCAAAAATATATTCTTTCTTTCCAATATTGGACATATTTCTCCCTAAAAAATGTTGTTGTTCTTCCTATAAACGTAAATTAATAAATAAATTGTATCTCATAATTTATAAAATAATTATTTATATAATGATATTCCACAACAACTGTAAAATAAAGAATAAATTGAAAGATAATACCTTTTTGGTGTTTCAACATATCTCGTAACATGAGAAATAAATTATTACTATTAATTCCACAAGATTAAAGGTTGCAAAGTTGAAGAGTGAACTAAGTCACTCTCTTGAGATAATACAAACTGTTTTTACAGAACTCTACAGTATAAGCCGCGTTGAATAAAATGCAGCTCTATACATGTTTAAGCTGCGTTTATTAAATGCAGCTTTGGGATATATTGAAAAAAAAAAAAAAAAAATTCCTGGATGGGCTTATAGCCGCGTTTTTAAAAACGCGACTCCAGCTAAACGCAGCCTCAGCGTCCTAAAACGCAGCTTTAGAGCTGGTCTATAGCCGCGTTTAATAAACGCAGCTATACGTCCAGTGATGGAGCTGCGTTTTTGTAAAACGCAGCTCAAACAGCACCCTGAAGCTGCGTTTTTGAAAAACGCAGCTCCAAAACGCAGCTCTAATGCGCGTTTTTTGTAGTGAATACAACTAAACACCTAGTTGTATATCCTCACAAGTCTATAATATTTGTAGGATGAGAAGCTCTTAAACAGTACTTTCTTAAGCCAATAATAGAGATAGAGTGTAGTGGGGATATATATATATATATATATATATATATATATATATATAAAAGAAGAGGAAAAGTTACTGCATGTAAGGGTGAGAAGATAAAACAACACCTTTTTCCCCCTTTCTTTTCATTTTTGGCCGAACATGAACGTCTATAAATAATGTACGAATATATTGCATTTAACCTTCTTCTTTTTTTTTTCTCCCTCAAAAAAAAAAAAAAAAAAATTCTTTTTTTTAATGAGATAAAAGTTAGAAATAACTTCTCCTTTTTAATTGCTTTGACTAATTTAATCCTTACTAGGAAGCTTAACATATTACCAACGTTAACACTTAAAAAGATTGAAAATGAAAATGTTTAATAAGGAATGTAATAAATTGATAGCAAGGTTATAAGATCCTATGTTCTGATTAAATTGTATCAATAAATTGTAGGATTGATACGAGAATCATAAGATCCTACTTTCTAATTAAAAAATACATTAAAAATATCTATAATTATAGTTCATAATATATGTTAAAGAAACATTGAACAAAAGTAATTTTTGACACACATTAGTGAAATGACTAATAAAAGATAAAGTACCAAATAACAAATACATAAACAAAGTTCAAAGTTACAACTTACAAATATCAAGTTCTAAGTTCTAATACCACAAACATACATAATATCTCACATAAACAACACAAAGCAAATAACAATGTTTCAAACAACACCACAAAACACTCAATCCTCAAGACCAAAATTTTGGTCATCTTGATTGGATTTCTCAAAATAGGGTTGATCATTATAAACAACATTCTAATCATTGTTAGCAGATACATGGTTCGCATCATCCATTAGATAATCACCAAAATCTCTTAATTTGTATTTGGAGGTTCATTCACTTCATTTTCATTGGCATCACCAGACTCAAATTCTTCACCAATAGCATGAACTTTTTTATCCTTATCGCACTTGCCCTTTACTCTCTACTTTCTTCTCTTCTTTTTTGTCTTTCATAATTTTGTTGATTAGGTTATGGTGAGGTGAGAATTAGGTTATGGTTAGATGAGTCTTAGGTTTTTTTTCTCCTTCATTTTTGTTTTTTTTAATCAATTTAAGGCCTTTGGGTTCTATTTGGAGGCCCGGAATAAGTATTAAAAAAAAAAAAGAATTTTCCTTCATAGCACTATGATTGATGGTTTTAAAGGCACCACATATGAAGTTTTTTCTAATCAACTAGCATTGATTTTGCCAATTCATATCCAATGCATTTTTGAGATATTATGCATATATGCTTTTAATATATTTGTAAATAAAGATGTCATTTAAATGATCATTTAATCAATAATTAAAATAATTTTTTATTATAAAAAATAGTCTAACATATGCTAGAAAATTATTATGTACTCCGGGAGTATACTCCATTCCTTTCACATAGGAGTGGACCCCATACCACCAAAAAAAAGATAAAAAATAACACTCACAAATAGCAAATAACACTCTCAAGGGAGGCTCGAATTGATGGTGTGACGGCTGTGGCTTTTGATAGCAGTGATGCAATGGCGGAGAGGCCTTGTGGAGGTGGTGAAGGTAGCAGTAGTCTTGAGTTGAACGGTGGTATGTTTGGTAGATTAGTTTGGCTCCAGAGACGGTGAAAGGAAAGGTAAGAGAAAGATGAGAAACTGTTGGGTTTTCTTTTCCAAACCGTTGGATCATTTTACATACACGTGTCACTCATCTATTTTAAAATGGGAGAAAAATAGAGGTATTAAAACTAGAGGTGATCCTTTCCCTTTATGAACTTGATTATTTGTAGAGGCGTCAACTATATATAAATTGATCTTTCCAATTTTTTTCCTTGGATAGTTTCAGCTATTTGCTTGTTCAAAATATTACTAGGTTGTTTCTCTGTTTTTTACAATGTAAAGTGTGAACTTGCTTCTAATTTAGTAGAGTAGTTCTACCAAAAGAAGAAGAAGAAATGGAAGCTGGGAGGGAAGGAATAATTAAGGAGAGAGAAAAAAATTGCTATTAATTAGGTAAATGAGTTGGAAAGCAATAGATAGTCAACTATGTTTTTTAAACCGTAGATCTAAAAATCTACGGTTTAAAAATGATGTAACTTCTATAGAATTATACCAGATTTAACTTGAACTCAACTCATATATATAGAGAGAGAGAAAGAGAGAGAGAGAGAGAGAGAGAGAGAGAGAGATATACCTAAAAATTTTCATTCACATCTATACAATTAGAATTCAAATCCTAAGGCCTAGACTTCACAATGTTCCAAAAAAGTAAATTACTACTAAACCAAATTACTAAAATCAAATGAAGTTAGATGAAAAGGCACAGAGACTAAAGGTGAAGAATCGAAACGAGAAATTGAAGAGCAGATTTGGGGATTTGTTGTGGAATTCATAAAAGTTATATGGTTGTATGGTTGTATCTACCACCTGCAGACCAAGCCAAGGTCCTATTTTAAGGAAAGGGACTATGAGTGAGCCCAGATAAATTCCCTTTTTTCAAACTCACCATGGCCCCTAAAGAGCCCTTTTTTCAAACTCAAGTAAGGGTATGGACAAGGACTAATTTGCAGTCACTAGTTATTGGTTTTGGGCATTGACTATGGAGAAGCAAGTCAGGTATATTATGATAGATCTTTTCATGCAGCTACTAACTTTTTGTTCCTATGTAGGCTACCCATGCTTCTCATGAGGCCGAGATAAGAATAATCGAGCTGCAACTTCAATTGCTAGACAAAATGGAGAAATGTTGGGCGGCAATCAACATGGTCCCTATAGAGCACAACAAGGTCAAGCAAAGGTGGAGGAAGTCTGAGTTGTGGGGAGCTAAAAACAAGCTTTGGAAGGCCAACGAGACCTTTTGACAAGTGAAGAGCGAGCTTATGATAGTTGATGATTGAGTCTGGCCACTGGAGAGAGGTGACAATTGCCAAAGAAAAAGCCTAGCTAGCTGCTTGAATCAGAGAGAGCTAAGGCAATGACCATACAAGCAAAAGGTTTAAAAAAAGAGTAGTGTTTATTACACCCATTTTGTCTCAAACTCAGAATTTCAATTCAAAATAAAATGTATGTAACAATTTTTTCCTTTCAAGAAAATGGAAGTTTCAGATGATAGAAAACGATATAAAAGTTAATGTTGAGAACGAAATTGAAGCAAAACAGTTCAAATTGTCACATCTAGTGTAACTTCCCCAACCACGCGTTCAATCATTAAAATATGAACCTTAGGTTTGCCTTTACTTACTGTGAGTTTTCATCCCATAGTTGAAGCTGTCATTGGAAATGAGTGTGTGGATGACATAACACAAATTTTATTATGAAAAAAAAAAAAAAAAACATAATTGGTTTGGAATCAAAGTTTTACTCATTTAAGTGACTAAATAGCGAGCTGGATTTGATCATAAGATGAATATCATTTCCACCGAGAAAAAAACAAAAAAAAAACAAAAACAAAAAGCTGGTCTTGTTTAATCATTTGGTGAAATCAACAACCCTTTATAATCATTACTTTCAACCTCTATTTGTTAATAAATAAGATGTATATAATGAGAATCATTAGAAGATGATAGCATTGCACTTAATTAACAAATTACCAACATGTTTTTGTTACCTCATTCCTAGATAGATGGTGCTTGTTGAGGCTCATTTTTTGACAAGCCCAGTAAGAGAAAAGGCCAAGCAACATGAGCAGACCAAAGTTAGCAAGCAAGAAAAAGCCATTGATCCCAAGTGGTAGGAATGAATGGCTCACAAGCTCATAAAGTGGGTCTTGAGGAGGCAAACGGGCTTGAATGGGCCCAGAAAGAGAGAAGAAGCAAATCTATGGGTAGTATGTAGAAAAGCAAGAATGGGTCACAGTAGACCCAAAGTAATGCAAGCAAAGAAAGTAAGGGGCTAATGGAAAACCCATCAGCCCCAATGATGAGGTATAAAGTAATTGGGCCAGGGAAGCCCAAGAGAGTTCGTAAAGGTCCATGGGAAAGCAGGATTGGAAAAGAGCCGAGGAAGCCTAAAGAAAGCAAATGGGCCAAGGATGCTCAAGAGGGAAATGGGACACAGGAGCCCGCAAACAATGTAAGAAAAGGCCCAGTGAATGCACTGAGTCACTGGGAGAGAAATAAATAGCAGGCCCAGCAAGATTGAGTCAAACAACATTACAGTAGGAATAGTAGAGTAGTACGGTAGGAAATGCTAACAAGGCCACAGAGTGAGCAAAGAATAGGTCGGGAGAAAGAAGGCCCATGATCCAACAATGCCCAACCCCCAAAAGAAGCAAGTCATAAAGAATGGTAGATCGGAAAACAACCCACGCCATAAGAAGCCAAAAGTGCACGGTAGAACGTATAGACCAATCTCCAGATCATGGCAAATGCATGAACAGCGGGTAAAGAAGGTGAAGCACGCGCAAGACCCAGGCACCATCAACCTGTACCCAACCAATATAGGAAGTTGTGAGTCATGGGTCAGACTTCAGAGGTAAGAGAGGGCATGGTCTGGCGGTGAGGAGAGGGAAAAAACCTATTCTAGGGTTCTTGCTTAGGCTTTTTTGGGGGAAATGTCCTGCTGGGATGACATGCCACCTAAAAGAAGTAAGGATGAGTTGGAACCACTAGGTGCATGCCATGAGGGATAGAGAAAGAGCACACACACTATAACGGGTAGAAAAGCCACAACAAGCAAACAAACAAAATAGCCTTCCTTGTCTGGCAGAGGGGAGCGGCACAGTTAACATAGGTAAATGGTGATGGCTAAACAACTGACGACCAGTAAATGGTTGGCAAGGACACCCACACCATACAAAGGCAGTTAAAGGTTAAAACGGTAAATATCAGTCACGGTCTATATAAAGGACCCCTTGCTATGCACTGGAGAGGGGAAAAAAATGACAATAATATAAATTTCTAGGAAAAACGATAACCAGAAGTAAGCATTGGAAGAAAAGGAAGTAAAACAAAAGAAAAGGAAAGTAAGAAGTAATGAGAGGAAAAGAAAAACAGAGAGTTTAGAACGGCAGACATGCACCAACAGGTTGTTCCCCTATCTCCCTCAATAGCCTTGCTCTCTATAAAAGGCAAAAGATCTGTATTTGGGCAGAGACCATTTAGGCCTGTTCTCTCAAAACAATTAATTTCTTCTCTAAGATTACTCGTGTTGAGGGAATGGTCGTCCCTTTCTTTGTTTCAATCCCGTGTATTACTTGGCATGGTAGACTGACACTTTGATTTTGCTAACTCTATTTATCCTTCACTTAGCTTATTCTGTGTGCGGAGAGCCTTTTGTTGCTCACCTTTATTTATTGTGGCTAAAAGTAGTGATTATATTCTCGTGTTATCCGTATTATATTTGTTTGCCATAACTTCTTTATAGCAGCTCTGCTTGCCATGGGCATGTAACCAAAGCCTGGCAGACATGGCGTAGTTTATGCACAAGCAGGACCAAGGTGGGTTTCAGTTGGACCGGTCCCAATTCCCTTATCTAGAAAACTCGAGCCTAGTGCAGCAGGAAGCAGCCCAACATTACAAACAAGGCCCACCACCTTATAGTGCTCTAATTAGAAGAGAAAAAAACTAATTGCAAAACTCGTTTTGAATTTTGATGGCTCTGATAGGCCATTATTAGTGGGCCTGGAAGAGTCTTGGGCTTGTTGATATCATTGGGCCCATTGGAGTCTTTCTCTATCTTCAATAAGAGATCATTGGACTAGTAGTGTGTGATCGAGATGATGAGCTTTGGAGAACAATTTTTTAAGGCTTAGCCTTGATCTCGAACTTCCATTGCTTGTTTACTGATTTTCAAGCATTTCAATGCTTTGTCTTTGTTCCCTTCCATTTTCAAATTAAGAAAACCAAAAACCCCACCCTAAAGATTTAAAAATTGGAGATATTGAATTGTGAAAAGTGAAATTGATGGAAGAGAAAAGAGGGAATTGAGAGAAATTGATTTTACAGATGGGATTGGAGAGTGAAGCAAGGTGGGATTTCAGTTTAGAGTTCAAGAATCAAGAGAGGAGAGATTGACCAATTAGGGTTTCATGACCAAGAGAGATTAAAAATTGGACTACTTCAAATAAATAAAAGTTTCAGGGGAAAATTTAATCATGATCTTAAAAATTGGTTATTTATATCTTATTTGAAAAATATAAACATAAAATAAATTTATTACTTCACAATAACAAAATTAAGTTAAAGAAGTAACAAAATATCTCTTTTTCTTAAACAAAATCATCAAGAATAAACAATTTGTTTGGGACAAAATTTGACTACAAACATAATTATAGCACTACAACTCCTAATAATAAAATTAATATGACTATATATTTTAAAAATCTAACAATTAGATTGCATGTTCTTTATGTTCTTAACACACATGTCAAATTTCATGCCAATAGGATGTTATTTATCATTCGATTCATAAACTTATTTTTGCGTATAATTACAGACTACAAAAACTTAAAATTCAAATATTTGATTGGATATAGCTATTGATCATTAATCTTCTGAAAATTTTGCAAACATAGAAAATATATGAAGAAAATCATAGTTTTAAAAACTGGTATGGTCAAAGAATTGCTTTTGCTCCCAGTTCCCCATTTTGGCCAATTTTTGACCGGTTTTAGGGGTTTTACGAATCAAATTGGTGCTCAATTCCCAATCCAGTTTTTAAAACTATGAAAAGAAAATATAACGTAATAGTAGATTTGTCAAAATTCACTTCCAAGAAAAAAATATAAGTAGTTTGTAGCCTAACCAAGTTTGTTGCCAAATTTTATCCATTTTGTTGATAGGTCATGAAGAATCAATAATTTACATACTCTATTCAAATAATATCCTTAATACAAATCTAAAAATGACTATAAATGGTATTAAACTTAGGTAGAAATTTAATATGCATCTAATTACGTGAATTTATCATCCATGCTTATGCATTGGTTATAAGCTACTGTTATTTACAATTCAACACAAAACGCTGGCGTTTCGGGTCACTCTCCTCCTCCATTGTAAAAGTTTTAAACCACCACTGAACGTTGGGTCTCATAATCAATCATCATCATATGCTGTCCAAATGCCGCTCATCTTCAATCCCCACCGTCCATATCAAACGGCAGTTGTCCTTCCCGCCAATATTTTCCTCAGCTCAAACCAACCAAAATGCTCAAAAAAACGACTCATCTCTCCCTCTGAGTGGACTCAGAGCCAAAATGCCTATTTCTGAGGCAACCCATTTCAGCGATCCTCACTCGGCCCATTCTTTCTGCTCCAATGCCCTCAAAGTCTCAGCCAGAATGGGATTTCTTCCCCAAGGAAAACAACTGCATGCACATGTGATAGAGTTGGGATTGTATAATGTATTGTCCTTGCAAAACCAGATTTTGAATGTTTATGTTAGATGCAAGGAGTTTCATGATGCACAGCGACTGTTCGATGATATGCGTGTGAGAAACGTGGTATCATGGAATACTGTTATTTGTGGTGTTGTTGACTTTAGTAGTAATAATAGGTCGAACCTTTATCTGGGTATTTCTTATTTTAGGAGAATGTTGTTGGAAATGGGATGGCCAGATGATATAACTTTTAACGGATTGTTTCGTGCATGCATTGAGTTGGATGATGTTGTGATTGGTAAAGAACTGCATTGTTTTATAGTGAAAGTGGGGTTTGACTTGAATAGTTTTGTTGGTAGTGCTCTTGTCAAGTTGTATGCAACATGTGGCTTTGTGGAAGATGCTAGACGGGCTTTTGATGGCATTTTGTCTAGAGATTTGGTTTTATGGAATGTGATGGCATCTTGCTATGTTTCGAATTGTTTGGCCAAAGAGGCTTTTGGGGTCTTCAATTTGATGCAGTTGAAAGGTGTGAAGGGAGATGAGTTTACATTCAGTAGCCTGCTGAGTTTGTGTGGTACGTTGGAATCTTGTAATTTGGGAAAGCAAATCCATGGCCTTATTGTAAGAAACTCTTTTGATTTAGATGTTCAAGTGGCGAGTGCACTTGTTGATATGTATGCAAATAGTCAAAGTATCAATGATGCTCACAAGGCTTTTGATGGGATGAACATTAGAAATGTTGTGTCTTGGAATACTATGATAGTGGCTTACGGACAGCATGGAGATGGGAAGGAAGCTATGAAACTTCTAAAGAAAATGCTTGAAGCAGGTTTCTATCCTGATGAATTAACTCTTGCTAGCATCCTTAGCTCATGTGGCAACTTGTCTGCCACTAGTGAAATTATGCAAGCTCATGCTTGTACTATTAAGCTAGGGCTTCAAGTCTTTTTATCTATATCCAATTCTCTGATAAATGCATACTCCAAATGTGGTAGCATCCTTGGTGCATATCAATGCTTCAGCTCTATTTTAGAGCCTGATCTTGTTACATGGACTTCAGTTGTATGCGCATATGCATTCCATGGTCTTACCAAAGAAGCTACTGAGTTATTTGAGAAGATGTTATCTTATGGCATTAGGCCAGATCCAATCATTTTTCTTGGGGTTCTCTCTGCCTCTAACCATGGGGGGCTAGTAAAGAAGGGTCTGCATTACTTCAATTTGATGATCAGTTTCTACCAAATTGTACCAGACTCGGAGCATTACGCCTGTCTTATAGATCTTCTTGGGCGCTTTGGTCTTTTGGATGAGGCATTTGATGTTTTGACCTCAATGCCAATGGAACCTGGGTCAAACAGCTTAGGAGCATTCATTGGAGCATGTAAAGTCCATAAAAATCTTAGATTAGCAAAATGGGCTGCAGAAAAGTTATTTGCATTAGAGCCTAACAATCCTGTGAATTATACTCTGATGTCTAACTTGTATGCTTCTGAAAGGCTTTGGCATGATGTGGCAAGAGTACGCAAAATGATGAGGAACAGGTGTGACTCTAAAGTTCCAGGTTATAGTTGGATACAGATTTCTAGTAATGTTCATACTTTTGTATCAAGTGATAAATCTCACCCACAAGCCTTACAGGTTTATGTTATATTAGGAACATTGCTTAGGTTGATGAAAGAGGACAATCATATTTTCAATGTAAACACTATGTCTGACAGTTTTCTAGTCGATTGTGAACTGAACTTCCCTGGCTGATCCAGAATTTTTTTCACCTCAAGTGGTCAGTTTGCTTCACATTCTGAGGTAAGGATTTGCAAATTTCTCTAACAATAATATTGTTGGGTTAAGATAGCTTGACCCTGGTTAATTAATTCTTTTTTTTTTTATAAGTAAGAAGAAAATATTATTGAAAAAGGAATAGCAGGAAAAATACATAGAGTTCACGGTAGTGAACAAAGAGTAAAAAGAAACAAAAAGTAACAAGCAACCACTAAGCTATTCTAAGAGACAAAAGAAAATCCTTAAGTGTAGAACAATCCGAGAGACCCCAACACTAAGACCAATCAAAGAGGGTCCATTGGCATAAATCTAACAACTGAGCTAAAGATTTCCCCAGTACCCTCTAAAGAATGCCAATTTCATTCAGTCCAAATAGTCCACATTAAAGAGTCTGGAACCAAATTCCAAATATCAAAATTATGCTTCCCAAGCAAATGATACCAACAAAATAATAAGTCCGCAACTGAACCTGGCATGACCCAATTGATCCCAAACAACCGAATCATATACATCCATAAAGAATGAGCTACCGAGCAAAAAATTAGCAGGTGATCCATAGATTCTTCATTACAACAGCACATACAACAACTATTCGCCAAAGAGTAACCATGAAGTATAAGATTATCCAAAGTTAGAATCTGACCATGAGTTGTTGTCCACATTAAGAATGCCACTCTTTTAGGAACCTTAACTTTCCAAATGCCCTTCCAAGGCAAAGTAGAAGGAGTTGCATTTCGAATCTTATGATAAAAAGACCGAATGTCAAACTTCCCACTTCCATTAAGACACCAACAAAGATTGTCACAACTTCCACCCATAAGAATCCGAGATTGGATGAAATGAAGCAGGGAGTAGGAAGCTGCTAACTCCCAATCATTGAATTCCCTATAAAATCTTAAACTCCACACTCTATCATTATCACCAATTGGAGGACTTAACACTTCAGAAATACAAGCTTTTCTTATTGGCTGAACACATAAATAATGAGGATAAAGAGTTTTAAGAGAATTATCCCCAGTCCACTTATCATGCCAAAAAAGAATATGAGAACCATCCCCCACCACAAAAGACAAATACTTAGAAAAACTTTCCCATCCTTCACTAATACTCCGCCATAAACCATAACCAGGAGCCCTTCTACAAACTCTAGTACTCCAACCCCCTTCCCCTCTCCATATTTCATGGTTATGACCCTCCGCCACAGATGAGTAATTTCGTGGCCATACCTCCAAAGTCATTTCCCTAATAAAGCCTGATTAAAAGACACCAAATTCCAAATTCCTAAACCACCCAAATCACGCGGTAAGCAAATCTTTTTTCACTAATACTCTGCCATAAACCATAACCAGGAGCCCTTCTACAAACTCTAGTACTCCAACCCCCTTCCCCTCTCCATATTTCATGGTTATGACCCTCCGCCATAGATGAGTAATTTCATGGCCATACCTCCAAATTCATTTCCCTAATAAAGCCTGATTAAAAGACACCAAATTCCAAATTCCTAAACCACCCAAATCACGCGGTAAGCAAATCTTTTCCCAAGCCACCAAGGGGTATTTGAAACACTCAACTGAAGAATCCCATAAAAAATTCCTCTGAATACGTTCTAATCTAGTCACCACAGCTTTTGGAATAGTAAAAAGGGAAAGATAATAAGTCAGAAGGCTTGAAAGGGTACTTTTCAACAAAGTGAGTCTACCACCATTTGACAAATAAAGCCACTTTCAGCCCGAAAGCTTCTTTTCCATCCTCTCTAGAATCAAATTCTAGATAGAGGTTGTTTTATACAAAGTTCCCAATGGCATACCCAAATAAATCATAGGCAAACTGCTCACCCTACATTGAAGAATATTAGCCAAAGTTTGAATGTTGCTCACCTCCCCAATGGGGACAATTTCACTTTTCCCCGCATTCACCTTCAAACCAGTAAAAGCTTGAAAACAAGTCAAAGTCAGCCTAATGGAAAGCAACTACTCTCTAGAAGCATCGCAGAGAAGAATGGTGCCATCAGCAAATAGTAGATGAGAAATACGGATACTAGTAGAATTAATCGGTCCCACATGAAAACCCTGAATGAGACCACCTTCCTCAGTTTTCTTCAGGAATCCAACTTAAAACCTCCACGATCAAAAGAAAGAGAATGGGAGACAACGAATCACCTTGTCTTAGACCTCTAAAGCTACCAAAGAAACCAACAGGAGATCCATTAACCAAAACTGATAAGCAAACAATAATGACACAAGTCTTTAGCTGTCTCCTCCATCTACCCCTAAAGCCCATCCTCTCCAACAAATAGAATAAAGTGTCCTAATTCACATGATTATAGGCTTTTTCGATGTCTAACTTACACAACACTTCAGTCTACTATCTAGACATTCATTAGCAATAAGCACTGAATCCAAAATTTGCCTACCACCAATAAAAGAATTTTACGACTCCGAAATGAGTTTATCCAACACCAACCTTAATTTGTTAGCCAATACCTTAGACAACAGCTTATACACACTGCCCACTAAGCTGATGGGCCAAAAATCTTTGATATTCAATGCATTATTTTTCTTGTGAATCAAAGTTAGAAAAGAAGCATTCAAAGACTGTTCAAACTCGGAGCTCCTATAAAAATGATCAAAAAAGGCCATAACATCCTTTTCCACTACACTTCAACATTTATGAAAAAAGGCCATAGTGAAGCCGTCAAGACCTGGGGCTTTATCACCCTCCATCTCTTGAAGAACCTATACCACCTCCTCCTAAGAAAAATCCCTCTCAAGAGCAAGCCGCTCATCCTCCTCAATTCTAGCAAACTCCAAACCGTCCATAGAAGGATGCCAAGTATCTAACTTCGCGTACAAACCCTGATAAAAATGAACCATCTTAGACCACACCTCTTCCTCATCCTCATAAAGGACACCATCGACCTTTTTACCTTAAATATGATTAGTTATTCTATGGGAGTTTGCTACTTGATGAAAAAAGCGAGTATTATTGTCACCCTCCTTCACAAACGATATTCGAGACTTTTGTCTCCAAGAAATCTTCTCCAAAGAGGCTAAATGTGCAATATCACCTTTAATTTGAATACTACGAGTTTGTTCCTCTTGCGAAAAAACCCAACAAGTCCTCCCTAGCATCCAAACCCAACAATTCAATGGCATTTCTTCCTAAAGGCCAAATCTCCAAATTCCTCCTTATTCCACATTTTCAAGTCATCTTTAAGGGCTTTTAATTTATGAGCCAGAATAAAGCTTGGAGAACCCAGAAAGCAATACCCATTCCACCATTGCCGAACTCTCTCTACAAAACCCTTTTCTTTCAACCACATATTCTTGAACTTAAAGGTACTTCGACCTTTATTAATACTACTAGCTACCACCAAAAGTGGGCAGTGATCAGAAACTACTCAGGGGAGTACCCTTTGAGGCACATTCCCAAATGATCTACCTAATCCACCGATGCCAATGTCCTGTCAATTCTTGACATAAAATCTGTCCCCAAATCTCTAAACCAGGTAAACGAAAACCCTTCAAGAGGTAAGTCCACAAGGTAGTTAGCCTCAATGAAATCCGAAAAAGCAAACATAGCCAAACTAAAAGCCTTACAACCAAATCTCTCGCTCAGATATCGAATGATATTAAAATCTCCAATCACACACCATGCTGTATTCCACCTAGAGTGCATCCTTGTGAGCTCCTCCCACAAAGCACCCCAATGGCTATCATCATTAGGACCATACACTCCTAAACATGCCCATACAAAATCATCCATAACCCCTTTCAGTAAAAAATTAACAGAAAACTGACCTACAGCACAGTCAACTTTTTCATAAACTCTCTTGTCCCAAACTAGTAACACCCCCCCCCCCCCTCAATGTTGACTGCATCCAAAGCAACCCAGTCTAGGAATGGACTACCCCAAAGGCTTTGAACAACAAAAGAGTTTAAAGAAGACAGCTTAGTTTCTTGAAAGCAAACAATATCACATGGTGATTTGTTGACAAATGGGGAAAAAATGGGCTTACCTCCACGATTTAAATTACATGCAAATTGTGAAGGCACCAACAAATCACCAAATAACTAATATGCAGCGGACAAAAAATTGACACGGTGATTTGTTGAAAAATGGGAAAAACCTCTTGTAAGGCAAAAATCCCACTGGGTGAATTTAAGGTCACCATTTTCAAAAATCCATTAATCAATAATCAAGCGGTTACAAGTATAAGGAATCTTACCATTATCCTAGCCTATCCCAAAATACCAACTTACAGTTAAACTTTCGCTTCAATACCCAATTGAATTTGATATTGTAGTAGCATTCTTTCCTTTGTTGCACAAATCTCCAATTTGTGACTAACTCCTTTGCACGAATCCTAGTACGTGACTAATTCCAGCAACTTGAATGATTGTTGTTGGCTGCAAAGTTCTTCACTTTATAAACGATGAAAATCGGGAAGCACTTGGTTATAGAACCCTAAGATGTACAAACGTAGTAGCTTCATATAGAGTATATGAGTTCTAGGTCTCTGTATCCGTGTACGATGACTTTTAAAATATGCCTTATATATGACTAGGGTTGTGAAAAAAGAAACTCTAATCAAATAAGACAACATGGGTTGAATTTTAGATCTAGAAATTCTGAAATCATAATTCTCGATAGATTGAACTTGTGTTGATCTTCTTCATTTAACCTCGATAGCAGTATCTGTCGAGCTTCTGTGGAGACTTAGGATCCGTTTGGATACAACTTATTTTGCTGAAAACTGAAAACTGAAAACACTGTAACAAAATAATTTTTAAATATGTGAAAAATTAATGTTCACTCTTTTTTTTACTGTTCATATGCCTTGGTGCACTATTCATGGGAGGCGTTGGTCTTAAAAAAAAAAAAATAAATAAATAAAAAAAACCGCAAACCTGTCAAAATGTGGACGTGAACATGGATCCAAACCCACACTTAATGAAATAACTTTTCTTCACTTGTTTCTTGGATCAATTTTCATGACTTTAAAGATATCACTTGATATATTTGATCAACATACTACTTGATATATTAAACCCATCTTAGATCTATTCGTTACAAGTAAAATGCGTTTTGTTAAAAGATTAGCCAATTACATAGAAAATATGACCCTAACAAATATAATCACATGTCCTGAAATATGTTCATGAATATTATGGTATTTCCATAATCTTATACTGTTCCAAATTATGCCAGTTTTTCTGGATCTGAAAGAATATGTATGTTTGTACTATAATGTTCTTTGTTTTTCCTTCACTCAAATTTATTTCCCATTTGCTCATGTTATCCTTGAATTATCACCAAATTTTGTTGTAACTGCTGACCTAATAATTCAAAAAAAAATTTCCCAACTTTCAACTATTTATGGGTTCAAAATTACTATCACAAATTAATTATTTGTTTTTATGCACCTTACCTTAGTAATTTCAACTCTGCATAAGCAATATTTGACAATCATATCTTCTTATATTTTTTCACCCCTGAACTTGAAGAGAATCAACTGTGCTTTCATACAGAAAATATTAATTATGAAAGATATTTTATTGCTGCCTATGCACTTAAACCTCTAGATTTCATGTTGTGCTGTCTTGATTTTTCATTTATTAAGTTTTTGAATGTCTGCTTCAGATTTCAGGATTTTGAATACACTTATTAAGTACCTAGAGGTCTATCCTGCAATTTGTGAGTGAGTGGGAACAAAATCAGGTGATGCATAGTTTGTGTACAACAAATTTATTTTGCAATTACCCTGACTCAAATAGAGATGCCAAAGAAACTTCCTGTCCTTAGTTGATTCTTTGCTGTGTTTCAGACTCCCAAAGTTAGGTATCTATTTCTATTATTCTAGCTTCTCAAAAAAAAAAAATCTATTATTCTATAGTCATAAACCAGTTCAGGTTCCTTGATTTCTTTTCATTAATGTAGCTGGAGTTTGGCCTGGTATGTGTTCAAATTGGAATTTTATTTTTCCACTGTGAAGCCAAACGTAGTTTAGTTTAGATGTGAAATTGACTCCAAGGATGGACTAAACACTTCATTATAGGTCCAAGTCCGTTCAACCTGTTCTTTTAAACAACTCAATTCTCTAGGTATAGTTAATTGGTGTGCTCTAGGGACTAGTCCGCAAGCTTGGTTTCGTCCAAACACTGAGGTGAGCTGGACAGACCAGGCTGGCAAATTCTGTTCAACAGATAAGTATAGCTCAACCGTGTTTAATTAAATAGGTCAAGCTCTGAGGTAAAAGTCATTAAAGCCTGATTTGCTTAACTTGTGAGTCACGTTTGGTCTTCTCATTCTCAGTATTACTCAGAATCATTTTGGTCTACTTGTCATGTTATGGTAGTTGTCAAATGCAAAAATGTCCTTACATGACTTTTCTGTGTATTCGACTGTTTGATATGTGTTAATTGATAATATATCATTTGTTTGAAAAACTTAAGTAGTTAGGAATTGATGAATTTAATTACTCAAATATTAATTTAACACTCATTGTTACATGTGGGCTTAACATGTAGAATTTTTTACTATTTAAATGGAAGGTAAAGTGGAGACAAAATTTAAACTAAAAAACCTTGCTTTAATAACATGATAAACTATTATTTGTCTAACAAGTTTTAAGTTATTAGAAAATGATGAGTTTAATAATTTAACATTATTATATATTAAATAATAAAAATTTCATTTGGATGGATGTCTGAGTCATTCTAATATTTTATTTATTAATTCTAATCTCAGTCTAATTACTGCACTGTCAATCTTCAACCAACTCCAGAACAGTCTCTACCCAACTGTAGTTCTAAATTCTAATTATTATTTACACTCTGACTGTTCACCCTAACTGTACGGAAGTATCTCACTCTTTCTCTTTTCTTAAATGTGTAAGTTTCTAATTTTTTACATGATACAGAGGCAATTGCTGGTTATAAAATCTTCTTAAATTTCCTCTTTGGATTGTTGTTCAAGTTCCACAAGTTGCAAAAATGTGAAGTCTTGAATGTAATTTATGAATTATAGCACTATAGTTAATAGCATAAATCAACAAAGTCATTAATCTCTAATTCTTAGATTAATTATTTTAATTAAAACTATTATTTCTGAACTTGATTTATCTAAATATTTTAACTTTTTATTAGATACGATAGGATTTGAAACCTACAACTTTTGTTATTTGACGATTGCTCTTTCCTTTCAAATCAAGATGCCAATAAGTTTTTTTCTTTTAAAAAAATGACAATAAGAAATTTCACTAATTAAACTAAAAGTTATTCCTCTAATTAAACTAAAAGCAAACGACTCTAAAATATATTAATTATTGATTATTTTGAGCTCTTTATATTAAAAATAGGAGGTCAAAGAGAACGGTACCATGTCATGTCTTTATTGGGTCTTTAAAATGGCTTATCGATTCTCGGCCCTAAAAATGACGTAGATTTGTTTACTAAAAATTGTGCCTCAGGATTTTTGAGTTCTTTCTGGCTAATTCATAGATTGAATGACAAGAATGTTGGTTTAACTGCATAATGTATATTCATCATACGGCTGATAATGATGTAGACTGATGTATATTGTTACAAATACTCAAAAGATCAAAGATAATATATATATATATATATATATATATATATATAGTTGTTTCATAACGCTAGGACCTGTACATAAATGATAGAACTCAAGCCTCTTTGTTTGTTAACAGATTGAAAATAATTCTTGGCCATGTTACAAAGTAAGATTAGTCTGTCCATTGTTATTATGGAGTCTTGGAACTGAAATTTGTTTAACTGTTCTTGAAGATGTTAAAGAAAGAGGAATGCATCCACTCCATGCTCATACCATGCTTAAGATGCTTGTTCCTTTACTATTTAGATTTGCATACTGCATACACATCCTGTGTGTAGGGATAAAGGCCTAGAATGACATATTAGGCCTTAGGCTTTTGTCCGGGAAAGTTGAATTGTCCGAAGAAAAGCAAGTAGTTATCATTAGTCCCCAATGAAAGATTTATAAATGAGGAACAAATGGAAGGTGATCCGAGGAGAGACTCCTCCTTGGATATGATGAAAACAGCTCGAGCACGTATTCTAGCAACTAAGGTAAACCTCCAAAAAGCTCCAGCGACAAGAACGTGTCTCATGAACGTGCAAGAAGGAAAGAGATTCAAAAATATCTTTGGGAAAGCTACTACCACCGCATTAAATGCACTACAGCTACTTTTCTGGCAGCATTTATGTGGAGAAGACCTCTGAAAAGTGCTGCATTGGCAAACGCGACTCACAGGAAACTAAAAAGGGTGTCTGATGGGATAGGTACTCAAGTAAGGGCTCAGATGATCAACAAGTATAGAATCAAGATGGTCCAAAGAGGGCTATATAACGTGAAAGATCCTCCCTAAAAAAGGGGGGAAGAAACTGTAAACAAATCTGTAATAAAGTTTTAAGAGCAAATATTTAAGAATCAGTGTTCTCAGACCAATCTGAGAACGTTATTCTTTAACAAACTCCTGTTATCTTTCTCTTTTTAGCATCAAAATCTGTTTTTCTATTATCTGGTTCAAGAAAGCCCAGTTTTCCAACCCATTCTCTACAAATTTATTGTTTTGGGCTGTTTTGGGCTTAAGTCCATATACTCGTTAGACTAGGAGTCTAAATCTGGTCTTTACAATTGGCGCCGTCTGTGAGAATCAATGACGCCTCACGAACTTCGAAAAAACAACAGCAATTATAAGGCGCGTTAAACCATACTCCCACACATGTAAATCATAGGGCCAGTTGACTTCAGCTCTTGGGAATCAAAATCCCACTTTTCTCCTCAGATGAGAGGGGAAAACCGGAATTTTGAGGGGCTATTGTAGGGATAAAGGCCCAAAATGACATGTTGGTCTTTGGCTTTTGTCCGCAAGCTGAATTGTCCAAGGAGAAGCAAGTAGTTATCATGAGTCCCTAGTGAAAGATTTATAAATGAGGAACGAACGAAAGGTGATCCGAGGAGAGGTTCCTCCTCGGATATAATGAAGACGGCTCGAGCACATATTCCAACAACTAAGGTAAACCTCCAAAAAGCTCCAGCAACAAGAATGTATCTTATGAACGTGCAAGAAGGAAAGAGATTCAAAAATATCTTTGGGAAAGCTGCAACCACCGCATGAAATGTACTACAACTACTTTTTTGACCGCATTTATGTGGAGAAAACCTTTAAACAGTGCTGCATTGGCGAACGCAACTCACAGGAAGCCAAAGAAGATATCTGATGAGACAGGTACTCAAGTAAGGGCTCAAATGATCAACAAGTGTAGGATCAAGATGGTCTAGAGATGGCTATATAACGTGAAAGATCCTCCCTGAAAAAAGAGGGAAGAAACTATAAACAAATCTGTAATAAAGTTTTAAGAGCAAATATTTAAGAATCAGTGTTCTCAGACCAATCCGAGAACGTTATTCCTTAACAAACTCTTGTTATCTTTCTCTTTTTAGTATCAAAATCTGTTTTTTAGTTATCTGGTTCACGAAAGGCAAGTTTTCCAACTCATTCTTTACAAATTTATTGTTTTGGGCTGTTTTGGGCTTAAGTCCATATACCTGTTGGGCTAGGAGTCTAAATCTGGTCCTTACACTGTGTATGTGGTCTATTTTTATTTTTATTTTTAATTTCAGTAAAAGTTTTACTTAAAATAAATAAAGCCCTTGACTGATCCTTGGAAGGAATTTAAAGAGGTTGGACGTATAAATTCAATCATGAATGGAGAAGTCTAAATGTGGAATAAAAAAAATGTGGAATTGAACCTTTTTAGGAAGACTTGTATTTCTGAGTCTATTTGCAAATAGGATGTGCTGTGTGTGTGAGAGAGACTTTTATTCAAGAGAAAGACCAACCAAGGCAGTCAAATATGACTCACGATTTATGACGATGTAGAATTTTGATCATTAAATTTTTTTTTGTTTTTTTGCTAAAAAATTTTGATCATTAAATAGTTTTCTCTTGTTGCTTTCTTTTCTATTACACAATGACTAAACAAATGTAGAAAACGAAGGATCAGTGCTAATCTGACTCATTCTCTCTACTCAATGATTATTAATATTATGGGTTCAAATTAAGTTACATCCATATTCCTTCTCAAGATGTCTTGCTGGAGCCATGTGTGGGTGCCACCACTGCTCTGAGCTAACTTCTTCCTCTAGAAAAGGAAAAATAGAAAAACACTAAAGCTGACTATGCATGCTATAATTTGAGCCTCTTTTCTTAAATTCCGATAATCAATCCACTCAATTTTTATTTATTTATTATTCAATAATTACAATGAGGAGAGAGGAGGATTTAAATTTTAGATGTCTTCATTGAAAATACAAGTTTAACTACAAGCAATGACGGTGCTAGAAATTTTTCTCATATAAGGCCTAGTTAAATGTATCATTGTATTTCGGTATAATTATTTCTCTTAACATAAATGAGTATGATTTTATTTTTGGAAAAAAAAATCTCTTAACATATATTTTTATAAACCTATGTTTTAAATATTCCTAAAATTAATGACTTATAATGACAAAAAATAAATATTAAAAGGAAAATAAATGAGACAACAATAAATTAAAGAGTATTTAATTACTTTTACTTTTTTTTTTAAAAAAAATGTAGGGGCTATTACCTAAGATTTATTAAATCTTTTGAAAAAAATTTAATATTAAAATGCAAGATTCTTGATCAACTTTCTCAGCTTTAATCACACCTATTAAGACTAAAGATTGAAAAAACAAAGGGTTGCATTTTTTTTCCTTGTAAAATAAGAAGGGTAGGGACTAGGGAGCAAGTGGTCCTTAAATTCTCTAAAACGCGAGCATAGCAACACTTCATAACTGAATTGAGTGAGACATGTCATGGTAGTGGGTTGGAGTTGTTTTCAGTTTTATTAGAGAATGCCAGTGTCACTATATTCAATTTTGCCGACGTTGAAAATACTAAGTATTTGTTTGAGAATTGAAGCTGAAAACTTTTTATTGAAAGTATAGAAAATATGTTAAAAATAAGTTAAATAGTATAGTGAGACTCATAAATAGTATCAAAAAGTACTGTGAGATTCATAAATAATAGCAAAAATAAACTAAAAGTGTAGATAAGCTAAATTTTTTAGCTCATCTCAAACGAACGCTAAATGCCCATTTGGTTCGGGTTTTAGGGGGAAGAAAACACAATGCGGTTTCAAAATGCACTTTTGTGTTTGGTAAGCATTTCCTATACTGCATTTTCAGCCCCAAAACGTGAAATATCACGATTTTGCACTTGATCCTCAAAGGTCCAATGCAAAAAAACACAACAAGGCTACCGATGGAAACTTTTCCTTAATTATCCTTACATTTTTTCCCAAAACCCAATTTTACCCTTCTTCCCCAAGAACACAAGTACACAACCCCTAAAAATCAGCACAACACAACCTATTCTCAAAAAATTTGTGTTGCTAGTGACCAAACTCACATTGCCGAAGTTGGGGTCAATTGCCAAAGTGAGAGAGACATGGTTTGCCGAGAAGCTAGAGGGTTGATTTACAAAACCAATTATAACCACAAATAAAACCATAACGATGTTTCTTGTATTCCTGCACATGGCATAGAAAATAAGAAAGAGATGTACAATGAAGATAATGTAGGGAATTAACCCGAATTCCCAACCTGTGAGAAACAAAAAAAAAAAAAAAAAAAAAAAAAAAAAAACACACACACACACACACCAAAGAAAAACAATCACACGCGCAAGACAGTATTTACGTGGATCGGCAATTTGCCTACGTCCATGGAGTTGCAGGGATTTCACTATTATCAGGGAAAAGTACAAAGCACGGCTACAGTTTTTCTCTCACTCAAGAAACACAACAACAACAAACCCTAATCATAAAATTGTGTTTTCTACATCTTGTGCACAAGATTCACAATGAGTTACAAAACGGGCCAAAAAATTTTCCCGAGGGCGTTGCCCCCGAACCCCCAGGAGGCTTATCCATGAGCGCTCCAGCTTAGGCCTATCGGCCTAAGCCTCCGCTCCATGGACTAAGCCTCAGAAAATCTCCTATTAAAAACCACACAACATTATTCAGAGCGGATCAGGTCGTCAATTAGATCAAACACAATTAGGCTCCACAAAGCCCAATAGATAAATTCCTAAGAAGATTTGAGAAATACAAAGTGATAGAAGGAGAAAGTCTCAGAAAATCTCCCATTAAAAACCACACAACATTATTCAGAGCGGATCAGGTCGTCAATTAGATCAAACACAATTAGGCTCCACAAATCCCAATAGATAAATTCCTAAGAAGATTTGAGAAATACAAAGTGATAGAAGGAGAAAGTCTCAGAAAATCTCCCATTAAAAACCACACAACATTATTCGGAGTGGATCGGGTCGTCAACCGGATCAAACACAACTAGGCTCCACAAAGCCCAACAGATAAATTCCTAAGAAGATTCGAGATACAAAGTGATAGAAGGAGAAAGGTGAAGAAGACAAGGAGGGGTAAATGGAAATTGCATTGGAAAGTAAGTGTTATGTGGTACAAATGGTATAAATAAGAAGACAAGAATCTCCACAAGTTTGTTATACGTGTGGGGAGCTTAATTTTTTATTTTGACTTATAATCTACTTCACTTGAAATTGAAGGAAAAAATAAAGGTAATCTATTTTTTTTTTTTTTTTAATTCTTAAATGCACTAGTGGCATCACTATATCAATTTTTTTACCATATAAAATTACCTTATCTATTTGGTTGTTACTTGTATCTCTACCCTATAATGCATTTTGCATTTTCTCAAACTATCTTATATATGTTTTGTCCTTTTTAGTCATTTAGACTTCAAATTGCAATTTGATAACTAATAGCCAAACACTCTACTTTTTTCAAAAAACACTTTTTAACAGTTTTTACCAAACACTCAGTTTTTTTTTTTTTTAAAAAAAAAAACCCAATTTCATACCACACTTTTAAAAACCGCCAATTTTTCAAAAAACACTAAAAAAGTTAAACCAAATTCACCACAGTTTTATTAGTTTTCTATTTTCATTCCCACATTTTTTTTTTTTTTTTTAAGTATTGAAAACGAAAATGGGAACCGAAAACAACCCAAATAAGTTTTTCATTAGTGGATCCCATAGAAAACAACCTTTTTTTTTTTTTTTTGAACCAAACCATGGCCATAGTCACTTACCCACAAAGGAAAAGTAGGGGTTTTAAGTTGAAAATTATAATAATTAACCAATATACAAGAAGACCAAAATTACCTTTGGTGGTTCAACTTCTTAACTATACTTATTAATCGGTTCCTTAAGTCAGTGGGCTCTCCCGCCACCAACCACCGTTACTATCGAGGTAGTTTTGTGAGGATTCATTCTTGCTCAAGCAATTTTAATTTTCAAGTTTCTGGTGGAAATTAAACTAATAAGTAATAACTCTGATAGCGATTATGACAATGATAATGAATCCTTACTAACATTAATATGTAACCAAACAAAAAAAAAACAATAACAACAACTATAATTAAGCGTAGGATGAACGTTTTTAATCTTAAAAATTACACCAATTCTTCCTCTTTTTCTTCGTTTTCAGTTTTCCATTTCTTTCTGCTTATAGAATTATTGGCGTAGAACTTGTCGGCAGTGTCTAGAATTAATGCAAGACAGCCAGAACGGCGCTAAATATCGATATGGATTACTCAAAAGATGAAAAGGACAAAGGTTTTTCTTTGATTTATGACAGTAGAATTTTTGTTTTGCACCATACAAACATATTTATTTTATCACACACGCTCTAGTAATTACATCCAATCCACTTTTTTAATATGCATAATTATTGTTAATGTTTTTTTTTTTTTTTTTTTTTGAGAATCAATTATTGTTAAAGTTGATTTACTATTAATGTCATAAAACTAGTTCTAGATTTGCTATTAAAAAAATAAGCTGGCTGTAGATAATATTAAAAAATATTAACTATAACTTTCATCCCGTCAACAATGATGTTTCCTTTCTTGAAAGTTGAAACTTTAGCAATAAAATGAACTTAAGATCATCAATTAGTGCCCATTCAATAACTTAAAATATTAACTATTATAGCAAAGTCTTTAATGGTTGAATAAGAGATTTGAAATTCAATTCTCGCCTTCACTAAAAATTAATTGATGTCTTAGTTTGATAATAAAGAATTATCATTAAAAGCGAACATCATAGGTTGAAAATATCTTTTAAAAAAAAAAAAAAAAAAAAAAAAAAAAACCTCTTATAGTCCCTTTACAAAATCCAATGGAAAATTATTTAGGGGGCATTTAGTTCACCATAATGTTACATTATACCGTAATATTACATTAGTATAATTTTACATTAATGTAATCTCAATATAAAAATACAACATTACATTGTTTAGAAAGGTTATGAGATTAAAATGATATGATATATTTTGTAATTTTAGATTATGGTAAGTTAGAAAAAATAAAATAAACCAAAAATCTTAATGTCACATTATCGTAATATGCATCACATTAAAGACACGTCACAATGAAGCAAGTGCCCCCTTAATGTATTATTTTTTTATATGTCGAGGTATAAGTTTTAAAATTTATCCTCCTTAATTTATATTTATTTGTTGGATATAAGAAAGTGGGGTCTTAACTTTAGGTCAAACAATTTCAATATTTTAATTCCTATTTAAGAGACACCTTGAAAATCTTATGGAATGGCAGTGTGGATTGAACATGAGACCTTTAGGTCAAACAATTTCAATATTTTAATTCCTATTTAAGAGACACCTTGAAAATCTTATGGAATGGTAGTGTGGATTGAACATGAGACCTTTAATTTTATGTTACATCCTGGACCAATTTGTCTACCACTCGAGTACCATTAAGGATCTCTTTAATTAAAACTTTAGTGAAATGGGGTTAGTATTTTTTTTTTTTTTAATTACTTTTCAAATTCCTTTTGATACATCCAAAAATGGAATATAGCATTAACAATTTGGAACAGAGAAAATATGTAGTAATGTAAAAGGAGTAAGAAATATGTTAGCAAATACTCTTGTACACTCATTAAGGAAGCTTCAACATAAGTCCACATATATTAGAAAGTAATTCTAAAAACTAATAAACAAATGCTCTTTAAATTGAAAGTTGTGGCGAGCAAAAATGGATAGCTAAAAGGAGACCACGTGGATGCTGATGTGTTATTTTTGTACACACAATATATTTTTAGAGGTGGAAAGCAAGATCACCCTTTTTAGTACCCAACTCTAACGTATCAAGTAATGAACAGATCAGTTTATAGTATGTGGATTTCAGACTGAAGAAAGAAAGAAAAACCCCATATTGATTAAGTGTTTATCCTTGGGTTAGTTCGAGGAGGGGTTTTATAGTTGATTAGTTCACCCCTCCTTCCACTCTTTCTCTCTCACCTGTTTCCTTTTTTCTGTTTTTCTCCCAACCTTCTAGATTCAGACGTTTCTTGGCTTTATATAGTTAGTCAGAATGCATCTAGACTCTACATTTAGAGGGTTAGAATTTCACTTCCTTGATACTTGTCCCATCAAGGCCTCACTAGCAGGCCTATACATTGAAGCTTTTAGTTGTGTGGTAACTATTCATGGTCACTTACCCATTAATGCAACTAGGCAAGTGGTTGTAATGCATTTAATGCGGAGGGAATGGCTACCTTGTCCTTCCTTTTTCTTCTCTTCCGTGTTCAGAATCTAGTTACCTTTGTCTCCCTGGGGATTGCACCATGTTCCCTTCATTCCGGATTCTCAGCCTTCTCGGGGTCAAGTAGGAACCCTTCGTATCGTTATCAGTAGCATCATCCCGAACTCCTTACTAGTTAAACAAGTCCTCTCCACATAGTTTCCCTCCTCAGACTTACCCTTGCTGCTTCCATTAACTACCTTTGATCCTCGTCCCCCTACAAAAGTGATTGACTCCCTCTAAAAAAAACCACCAATAAACTATATATAAAAATAAAAATAAAAAAGGAAAAAGGAAAAAACACCATATTTATGATATGCTGAATACTTGAATGTTAACTGGCTAGTGAAGCCTACACCTAAAGCGCACGTTAGCCACATCTCACCTTAAAAAAAATAAAAAAAAATAAAAATAAAAGTCTTCCTTCAACTCCGACTTCAACTCTCTCTCTCTCTTCAAAAGTCTTTTAATTCTCAACTACCCGCCATATCTCCAATTCTCAACCTTTACTTTTCTCTCTCTCTCTCTATCTCTCTCTGAAAAGGCTTCAATGTACGGTGGCCGGAACACTAGCTCGACGGGCTCAAGGAGCGTTCCCTACTCGCCTGCCTCCGTATACTCCGACACCTCCACCTCCCGTAGTTCCATCTCCAGTTCCAGGAGCTCCGTCGCCTCCGCCGCACGCTCCGTCGCCGGAGTCTTCGTCTCCTGCTTCACTCCTCCGGTGGATACTAGGAGCTCCACTAAGAGCTTCGCTGACTCTGACGAATTCAAACCTGGTAAACTAAACACTGGCTTCCATTTTCTACTACATATATATACGGTCAAAAGAAACAGAGTCAAATTTAATTCACAGCTTTTACCGGTTTTGGATCTTCATGATCCGAATCCGGAAGTTTGTCTTGGTTGCTGAGAATACTGTGAGAGCTGAGAAATATAAAAACTATTATTTGTTTGTTGTTTTTATTTCAAAACATTTAGATTAAATTATTCAATTGACATTTTCCTGGAACAATGGATAATTTATCATGGTATCAGAGGATGTCTGTCTGGATTCAAATCCTGTCTCCACCGTACCGCCCATTCAGCTTGAGCTTTTGAGATAATCAATAATTTATCGTTTAAAACCTGAGTTGACCAGGTTGCTCTATTCATTTATCATACATAGCCAAACTCGTTCAAATCATTTGTGATAAAAGCTCTCCATCTATCCAAAATAAGTAGTTGACTCTCAATTTATGAAAATTGTTAAATCAGAGAGAGAGAGATGTTTAGTCCCAGAATTCTCAATTTTGAGAGGGTCGAGTCTTGGTGCGATGACAAGTGCTGTCCACCAAAGCAAATGGCTATAGGTTCGCCCGTGGGGGTGGGTGGTGGTGGTAAGGTTGCCTGACAATCGCCTCTCCCAAATTCCACAAAAGTTGGAGTTTTGTGCATGGTGTGATCTTTATTTGTTTTTGTAAGAAAAAATTTATACGGTGAGAATCCACAAGGAACTAGTATTAGCTTTTTGTTTGCTCATTGTTTTATTGTTGGCATTTTTGATGAACAATATGGATTTGTGAGTGCTATGTTAAATCAATATTCATTTGCATTTGTGGGATGTTTCAATGAACTATTTATCTGTTGCTTTCTTAGCTGCAGTGGATGCTTTAAGAGCTAGTAGTGAGAGAAAACGTGGTTCTAATCGAGGGGTCTATGCCAGTGCAAATAACTCAACACATGAGCGGGAGCCTGGGAGCGTAAAATTCAACATAGAGGAAATCGTCAAGGCCACGAGGAATTTCTCCCCCTCTTTTAAGATTGGACAAGGTGGGTTTGGGACGGTCTTCAGGGGAAGACTTGAAGATGGAACCTTAGTTGCAGTAAAACGTGCTAAGAAGGTTCGGTGAAAGTTGTTTAGGATAATTCCATTTTCTGCATCTGACACAAACTTATGGGGCTTCACATTTAAGTCAACAAATGTGTGACATAGATCTTTAACAAGTACTTTCTTGCCTTTCTTTGCAGAGTGTATATGATAAGCATTTGGGAGTGGAATTCCAGAGTGAGATTCGAACACTGGCACAGGTTGAACATTTGAATCTGGTCAAGTTTTATGGATATTTGGAGCACGGAGATGAAAGGATTGTTGTTGTGGAGTATGTTCCCAATGGAACCCTCAGAGAACACTTGGATTGTGAGTTCTCTTCATGTGGCTTTACTTTCACTCACTTTGTGTGTGCTTGAGTTCCTGTAATCTGATTGGAGAACTAATGCAGGTATTCATGGCAATATTCTGGACCTTGCTGCACGGCTAGATATTGCAATTGATGTGGCCCATGCCATCACCTATCTTCATATGTATACAGGTATACCTTTAGGGGTGACTTAATTCATTTGTCTTGTCAAAGTTAAAGTTGTTTGCCTGAGAGAGTGTAGAATCTATTTCAAGAGATCCAACAGGATTTTCTGTCAATTCCCTTGCAGATCACCCTATCATTCATAGAGACATAAAATCTTCCAACATTCTCCTCACGGAAAACTTTAGAGCCAAGGTAGCTGACTTTGGTTTTGCTAGACTGGCAGCTGACAGTGATTCAGGTGTTACCCATGTGTCTACCCAAGTTAAAGGAACTGCGGGCTACTTGGACCCTGAATACCTCAGAACCTATCAACTTACCGAGAAAAGCGATGTGTATTCATTTGGTGTGTTATTGGTCGAACTAGTCACAGGCAGACGTCCAATTGAACCAAAACGAGAACTCAAGGAGCGGATAACGGCAAAATGGGTATGATTTTTTTTCTATCTTTTCTTTTGGTCACTATCTTTTTTAATCTATAACTTTCTGTGAAAAGGGGGTAAAAGTAAGTTCTTGACTGTTTAACAAAAATACATATGATTGTGTTCACACGTCCATCAAATGTCTCCCCACCTAGTCTTTGCAACAATTTTCCAACTCTACCATCCCTTCTTTTAACTGGATAGGTTGATTAAATTTTACAAAAGAAAGAAAATTCTTTTCTTTTCCCTAATGCGACTTGATGTCAAGTTCAGGCCATGAAGAAGTTCACTGATGGAGAAGCTATTACAACATTGGACCCAAGGCTGGAATGTGATGCTGCAAATAACTTAGCCATTGAAAAGATACTAGAACTAGCCTTACAATGTTTGGCTCCACACAGACAGAATCGGCCTAGCATGAGGAGGTGTGCAGAGATCCTCTGGAGTATCCGTAAGGATTACAGAGAGGTATCAGCTTCAGATGTCCGTTCACTCTCATCCCATTCCATGAGGAGCACTTCAATAAGAGAACAATGAGGGAAGTAGCATAAGAGATCCTAAGGTGCGAGTAGTGAGGGTCAATGAATTCACATTTGAACCAGAGATGGATAAATGGATATAAGTAGAGATTGAAAACTCAGCAGGGGGAACCGAGCAGTTGAGTATTCGAATCAAGATGGTTCACGGTAGGATGAAGCCAATAACCTTGAAGAAGCATCCATAGTCATTGCTGGGAAAAAGGTTTCAATTGTTGCTAGAAAATATTTAGGGAATTTGTTTATAATTTGTTCATGAGATTTGGCTTGTGTATAGGAAATTTTAGTTTGAGATGGGGGAAGTACTCTACTTCCTCCCTGCTGTGTGTGTATTTCTTTTTGATGAATTGTGTTTATTGTTTTGATTCTTCTCAAAGGAGTCTAAGAACATTGATAAGGGCTATATTTGTATTTAGGTAATATTTCAAGGATTTTATTAGCGTGTGCCTTAAGGACACACAATAGTATACCATTTTTAGAAAAAGTTTTATTGAGAATTAAAAAGGTTTTGACAGTTTTTTCAATTTCCGAAATTTTTTTTTCAAAAACAGATTTATTAATGTATGTTCTAAGGGCATAAATTAACCGGACCAATATTACAATAGCTATATGTGTAATTCTTCAAAAACTCATGTATGGGGTTGGGTTGGGTGCTACATTCATATGATAGTGTTTTTTGAGGGTTGACCCGAAGAGGACAGCAGAGACAAGAAGACTACAAAAAAGAAAAAACAAGACGCGTTTTTTTCGGGTCCAGAACATATTTTTCTGTGTTCCAGAAGTTGTACTTTGATTTGAAGGAAGGGAAATATCAAAGATCGGCTATTAATATTAGTACTTTGCATTACATAATTATTATTTTTTATTCCATCAGCAATTTTGCTAGGCTAGAATGTTCTCTTCTTTAGAAATCGGAACCTTTTTGCGACATTTTGTACCGACATGCATAGTCAAAAGTGAACAACCGCGTGTGTTTGGGTGCAGTCACTTTAGGAAAGATGTAAGAGGAGAGAGAGAGAGAGAGAGAGAGAGAGAGAAAGTGTTTCTTGTCTGTAATATAAGACTTAAAGAGAGAGGATGATAATTGTTTGATGTATTTTATGTGGAAAATTAAGATTCGAATTTCTTTTCCCTCAAGTGTTGTAATAATTGAATTATATATATATATATATATATAATATTTGTTATATAATAGGGATATAATAATAAATTTTTATAAATTACTATTTCTTTCATTCCATTTTTCTTTCCTACAAAAAAAAAAATATATATATATATATATATATATATATATATACACTAATTTTCTATCATTCTATTTTTCTAACTTCCTTACCAAAAGGGTATTTATTATGTGGAAAATGTCAGAGTTAAAATTTTTTTAACAAAAACTAATATTAGTGAATGGTTCAAATGAGAATCCATGATAATTTGTCACAATAACAATTTGTAAAAACATTATAAAATAGTTTGTGACCCTTTTTTTTCCAAATAATAATAAAGTATTCTAAAAAAAAGTTGTAGTAATAAAGTAATTTTTTTGCCAAAACTTTGTGATAAGCCACTATTTTAAGCGATCTCATAATCTAATTTTCAGTTTTTTTTTTTAATACAATTTATAGTCGGTCATCACTATTTGCTATGCATGCGGTCACTTGGGGTGAGCTGATAACCTGATACCCCCATGGAAGATGAAGCGATCGTTAAGTTATAAGAAGAAAGAGTATATTTGTCTCCTGTTAGAGCATTAGCATCTGATATCTAAAAAATATCTTATTTTACCATCTCAAAAGCTACTTTATCTATTATATCATACCATATTATAATACACCCAACATTCCAACTTTTTCTCATAAAAAAAATAATAAAAAAAATCTTAACTTTTATTTTACCATATAACACAATAAAATAATATAACCCAATACCCAAATAAAACCCAATAAAATATTTTTTTTTTTTTTAAATACCATCTTACTATAGTACCATTTTATTTATAAGATGGTACTGTAGTACAATTGTGAATCTTTCACAATTAGATAGATAATGCACACTTTTATAGTTTTGACGCTATAAATTTACAATTTGGAGGGTTTCACAACCCCCAATACCAATGCATTTAAGGTGCACAACTTCTTTGTTTGTTTTATATTTAACACAATGTCTTCAAAATTTTAGGGTGAGTTCAAGCAAGCAATAATATTCTTTATGGTGTTCCATGTCTATGTGATTTAAACCCCACCTTTAGTTTAAACTCACTTTAAAGAGAGAAAGTTAAACCAATTTTCATACGGAAATTCTATAACAAAGTCAACATAAATTTATTGTTATTTTTTAAGCTTAAAATTATATTTCTTCTTCCCAATTTTTTGCAGGTCTCATACCAAAACTGACGAGCAAGAAAAAAAGAATGTAGTTCCTTGATATAGACCCCCACTTCAATATAAGTCAAAATCAAGGTGAGTAAGGAATCATAGGGGTGAAGTGTGGTGGGCATGAACAAAAAAAGCAAGTCTCTCATTTAGTGGAGTTTGCAAAGGCTTATTATGAAGCAATAAGGCTGGCCATTAACGAAGATGTGGATGTATGTGAGTGACTGGTTATTGTCGAAAGTCATTCTCTGTCTCTCATTAAATAAAAAGGACTTTGCCACAAAAAAAAAAAAAAGGAAAGGGAAAGGGAGTGTTGTGTAGACCTTAAGAGAGAGAAGAGGGGGGGGGGGGGGGGGGGTGGGGAATACGATCAGATTGAAGAAAAAAAGAAAAAAGAAAATTCATAATTAAATTTTAGTTTAAAACTATTTTTCTAAACTAAAACTCATAAGAAACAAGCCCACAATACAAGATTAATCAAATCAATGCTGCTTCTGTTATTAAGCCTTTAAAAAAATACAAGAAAATATATGTTGTCAAACACTTGAGATTACAATGACCAATACTTCATCTTTTTATGTGTCCTATTCTCTCCCTGAAATAATAACATTCCTGCCCTGGCTTGGTTCTTTAATCCTACCTATGCAAATACAGATCAATATCTAAGAACAAAACCTATTTCCCAAAATAAGAAAATGGGTACAAACCTTATGAAGAAGATTTTACAATAAACTGCTGTAGTTGTTGATGCAGTTTTAAGTGTCTTATTAGACCTAACTTTTACAGTAACTAATTTTGCTAGGAATTCAATTCCTCCTCACTTCCTCGTCCCTAGAATTTTGCCGGGTCAACTCATAATTTCCATTGGGGAGACTTTGATTCTCACTATTTACAATATTTGCTTTTGAGCAAAGAAAAAAGAAGGAAGACGTATATATGCTCACGTGCCACAAACTGCAAAACATTTTATGCACCACATGTGAGAGAGTGAGAGAGAGAGAGAGAGAGAGAGAGAGAGAGAGATTCTATTAACATTGTTATACCTGTGCCAAATCCAGTAGCTTTGACTGGTTTCCAGTTTCCAGCTTATTGCTGCAAAGGCTAATGTAGTGAATCCTGCTAGCACAAACATCCAGCGGAACCGTCTAAAAAGTGTCTTGATAAGATTTTGGACCCATTCCTTAAGGGTTTGCCATCTGCAGCAATCAACATCCTCATCTTAGAAGAGAAAGTGGAATGGATTATCCATCACAGATACTTGTGTGTTTCATCAGTTCAAGCACACAAGTGACTCTCTAGCGTGTGTACCATATAATAATATAAATAAATATCTAACGTGTGTACCATTATATAATTAAAACTTCATGATTGGTCAGGAAAAGAACCCACCTTTCAAGTATACTAAAATGAAACCCAATTGAAAAGGAGAATGACCTATACTTAGTCATGAGCTCTATCAACCATCCAATAAGAAGACCCAAAGCTCCAATTGCTATCACAATAATAATATTGGAAGACCTGCAGTTGGCATAGTTAAATTCCAACAATAATTTTCTTAACTCTTATAATATATGTATTAGAACAATCAGTTACCTGGTTGCCTTTGTTACAGCCATGAGAGCAGTAAGGATAGCTACAGCTGTGTGAATAGCCCTCTTAAAAACTTCATCAATGGTAGCTAGGTACACAAAAGTACTCACCACAGCCATGAAAGAGAGCCAAAAGTCCATAAACTGAAACATTTTTCATTTGACAAATCAATTCTATCTTCTCATGTTAAAGTTGTTGAGAGAGAGATTTAAAATAACATGATAGAAAATTTACAACATTTTACAAAATTTGGATCACTTTCGCTAAAAAACCAATTCTCTAAGCACCTCGAGTGAGAATGTATTCGGTTGTGGAACCAAGAATTTATAACTAGAACTACACACACATATGTATGTATGTATTTACCTATGTATTCATACAGGCATGTACATAATATATTGCATACCATTTGCTAAGGGTGTTCATTACTGTGGTCAAGCAACGACATGGTCAGTTTCTCCAAAATAAAAAATACAACCACACCAGAACGTTTAGAAAGCCGAGGTCAGCTGTGGCGGTGTACACAGTCAGTGCAGTCAGCCAATTTCCGTGATAGGAAAAAAAGATTTTTTTTTTTTTTTTTTAATTTTTTTAACAGATCAGCAGAGGTCAGACTACTTTTTAAGTGGTGGTGGAGGTTGATGGTGGCTGAGCATGTGGATTTCTAGGCTTGGGTTGTTAGCAATGAGACTTGCTGATCTGTTGCGGTCGATCTGAGCTTGGTCTGGGGAAAACACCAATCTGTGGCAAATGTGCGGTCATGTTAGGTGAAGAGTGATACAAAACACCTGCCAGGGCGAGAGCCTGAGGGGAAATATATATAAGGCAGTTGGTGGGATTTCTGTCGGCTTTTCAAACACCTTACTGATGCCCACACCAACCACTGTCAGTTTTGTAAGAATAGCCACTGACCACTGCCAGAAGTGATCGGTCTGGTGCAGTCGTAGTCTGTGTGGTCAAAGCTGCAGTTTTCTTGAACACCCATTGCTCTTCTATGAGCAGTATCAAAACAGTATAATATAGAAACTTCAATCAAAGAATGAATTGAAAACTCAATCTGAAACAAAAACAAGGGAAGTTGAAAATAGTCCATGTACAAAATTGGTAGGATCATAAATCTGTGTCGCTGCTTCTTAAAAAAATGTGAAGAAAAGTATACAAAGATGTAGAAAGATGAAGCTTTTTTCATGATACTTCTGGTTTTTTCACTTCTAATTTGGAAAAAGCTAACATGACATCTATGTTATGAAATTTATAAGAATGACAAATTAATGAGTATCTTGGGATAATAATGTTCTAAAACTACATGATTAGTATGTGTTTAGATGAGCTTATTTTCATTGGCTCATTTTTGTTTAAAAAATAAGCAGTTTAAAAATACAGTTGTAACTAGAAAATAGTGATGATTTTAAAAGTTGTTTTTAGCCAAATAAACAAAATAACCTAGAAAATAAGCTCATCCAAGTAGAGCCAAAATCAACAACTTTAAAGTTTTCTATAGAAAATTTTTCCTATTTTGGGTTGTGTGTGTGTGTGGGGGGGGGGGGGGGGGGGGGGGTGGTGTTGTTTGTGTGTGGGGGAGGTACATGTTCAATATCTTTTAAGTAACATTTTGGAGTATCACATGTATCCAAAGATCCTATCAAACATTTGATGGGGCCATGCCCCTGTCTAATTGTGGCTTTGCCATTGGATGTATTGACATTGTTCCGAATGGATTGCAGGCTTTTAGTGTCCATTGTTGTCTTTTTTGTTTTTTCAACTTTAAAGGCATATAGACCCCTAAATTTGAAATGGCTTGCACAGGTTTGTACAACCTAATAAATGAATAAATCTTTGTAAAACCTAAAGCTGTTAGAAATTAAAGTTCCTGGAAAAAGAGAAATAATGCAGGAATAATTCATACCTGTAAGACATTAAAGGTTAATAAACACCATGTGCCTACATCACAAGCATGATACAAGCCACTAAAAATTCCGCTAGCTGTGTACACCACCCACTCTGCTAATGCCTGAATAAAACAAGATATTGTCAATTTGAATAAGAGGTAAAAATAAATGTGTAGGCTGATTGAGATTGCTTGAACATTCCCTAATCGCTCAATCAGTTTGTACATATATGAGTTGTGAATAACTTCCCATGATATCACTGGACATATCATTGACCTCCTTGAGATTTCTACAATGTCACTAATCTCTACTTCATTTCAAAACTTTTTTTGTTTTCATTTTTTCCCCCTTTCATTTAAGTAGATAGCTCAGCGACATGTAAGGAAATGCATCCATGACCTTACACTTCACCCTTGACCAAGAGTTTTCTATGGTCTGTCTTTATTAGAGTAAACATCTTCCACTAATTTATGCTCGAATTAAAGTTAAAAAGTCTTATAACAGCACTATACGTTGGGAAACTACAGAAGCATAGCAAGTCATGCAGCCATCATAACATTATGAAAGACCAGTGATATTGTTGCATAACCAAATGGGAAGATTCTGATATACAACAAAACCTATCACTACTCTTTGTTGTTAGAAGTTCTTAATTGTTTCAATCTAATCCAAAAATAAGGTAAAAGCATTACCTTCTGTCGAAGGGCCCAAAAAGCAGGAAGTACAGCAGCCGCATTTGACGCAATAAGACAAAACGATTGCCATATATGCCCTACAGCAGTTTTTAGGCAAGAGAATCTAGTAAAAACCATTGAATATCAGGATACTAACTTCTGGCTTAAAATTCATATGCAAATAGATTTTTTTTGTAAACCAAAAAGTAGACAAAAAAAGAATGTGACTAACAGGAAACTGGATCAGACAATTCAGGGGTCAATGTCTCAAAATTGAAGACCGAAGTTTTTAGATCACAAACCTTTTAAGAAAAGAAAGTGGCCATCTAGAATACCAGAAAACTGGACCAAACGATTACAACTTTTTTGAAGACTAAAAAACTACACAGTAGTATTGAAAGTGACCGCAACTCGGAAAATTTTAAGGGTCAAAATTAGAAAATTTTAGCAACTTCCCATTGGAGGGACGGTCGGAATATATATATTGATTTTTCAGATTGGCCATCAGCCTTTACTCTTCTTTTTTTTATAGGGATTTATTTCCCTGCCTAACCAATTAAGGTGCTGGTTAACAACCGGCTGAAAGTTTAGCAAAATGGTTGTACAACATAAGGGGGTGAAAAATTTACCAATAACAGACAAGGAAATATTAACAACATAATTATCAAAGACCAATTACAAAAACATCATCTTAAGTTACTTTGTATCAGCATGTACCTTGATGTGATACAATTTCAATTCCACAGTCAAAGCCTCCATGCCTTCGATCACAGGCGCAGAAGCTGAGGAAAGGAAAAAAGTACCCAATTACAAAAGTGAGGAAACTTAAATAAGACAAGCAATATTTGATTCTCCATAAGCGAGCACCAAAATCATAACAGTAATAATGCTTTTGGGAAAAGAGAGTAAGCAAAGAATGCCATGTATAATGTCCACCAAAAGAGGAATAATATAGATAAAGTAAAAAGAATAAGGGGAAGGCTGAACATAAGACCTGTATGATGTTAATCCACTTGCATCAAAAGCAATTTTGCAATCACCATGAGAGGAGCAGCTTTTGGGGCATCTTTCGAGCGAAATGGACATGATTATCTCATCTTTGGAAGCACTACTACTAGTGTTAAGATGTCTCAATCCAAAACCCCAAATTCCTTCTCTAGCATATAAAATATAAAAATCAACCTTTTCTTTGCTTGAATTATTCAACATGAAAAACATGAAGCCATCACTACTTCTTGTACTATTTGCATAAAAATAGTCCCATATATCAATAGATGGTAATCCACCAAATCTAGCATATACTTCATAATTTATCTCTGTATCTGATGTTAGTTGGATGTGTATATTTCCACCAGCTGCACCATGAGGAATTTCCAACAGAAAGTAAGTCCAAATATCATCTGGTTTTTCACCATATGAGGAGTTACTTAGAAGGGGTTCAAGAGGGAAATTGGCTGACTTTGAGAATACTTTTTCACTGACTGGCAAATAATAAGATTCAAAGGGGCTTGAACCTCTCCTGAGTATCGTCTGCAGACAACCATTCTCAGCTTGTCAATAAGTTATTCCTGCGAATAAGTTTCTTCAAGCATCAAGAAAAGAGAAGACACTACAGGCATGAGTTGTTCATCAACTTAATATAAATGAAAGAAACTAATATGAAAGGTGATATTTCCAATGTGAAATCTGCATGCCAGAATCCTGATCCTATTCTGTTTATAATGATTTTCTATATGATCATTATATTTTGGCATTATAAGCCATTTCATGCTTTATACGCAAACATTCTTAACAAAGCATTTTCTAATCATCTAAGAAAATGGGTCCAGATGGGAACTCATTGAAGAGATACACGTGCCCCTTCATATACCCAGTAGTGCATATTTACAAGTTGTATAAACAAATTCTCATCCTATTATACCAGCTTTTCATATTAAAGACACAAATTTAATAGAGGAAGAATGACAGAAAACACATTCTCATTAACAATCTCACCTGAAGGACAAATCGTTCCCATGCACAATTTGATCCAGCCTTCCCTATGGGACATTCAAGCACTTGTGATTCCATGGAATAGCAAACTTTTGTATTTGAGTTTTGAGTCCCTCCAAGTTCTTTTGAAATATTAACAGGTAAAATGGCAATATACCAACGACCAACCTTTGGTGAGCGAATTGACAAAGGGGCTTTACTTATGTTACTGGAATAATCATGCAGTGCCGCTGAAGGAATTGCACCATGCCGAACAAAGCACATTAAATTAACTCCAATAAAATTCCCAGAATTATTTGTTGCCGTTACATTCAATCTAATATTCATTGCAATAATGGTTAACTCTTCAGCCACTCCCATTACCTCCAAGGAGTATACTTTTTGCTCACCATCACCAAGGCAAGAAGTTTCTAAACTATTTTTGCAGGAAACCACATTTTTACTAGTTTGGTTGTATGACTTGGCTACCGAAATATTTCCTGCAGATGGAACACATGAGAGTGTATCAACTGTTTGGTTGCAGTACTGGCCCCACATTGTTGGGGTTGTACATCCTTCCACAGTAATGTTGGCGCTAAAGGCATATGCTGGGCCTCGGACAATCTGCAATTATCAGAGCAGTAGCTATAGTTTAAATTTTCAAATGATTGCATTATTCATGACCATCCATAAATTTGATATCAAGACTCTTCATTGAGGAAGTGAAACAAGGTAGACTGGAAAAGCTAAAGGAAAAAAAGTAAGCAATATTTAAGGTGTACAACACTATGACACCATGGTAATTCTCTATTCATTGAAATTTAGAACATATGTTAGAATGGTAAAGCTTGTAGAGCCAGCTGATTTTTTTTCAGATATAAACTTGTAGAAAGAATTCATGGGCTTCACAATTCACACAATAATATTAGAACTTTTGGTACAATAGATTAAATGCCATTTGATCTTATTACGAACAAACAGATCATCAGCTTCAAACTTTCCAGTAACTATCATTACCGCAGCTTTCCTCCTAACAAAGTTTTCATGAATAAGAATGGCTTCCTCACAGAGATCACAAGCATTAACAACTTCCATTCTTGGATGGGATTTATTTGTATTAGAAGAAAATATAAAAAGAACTGCTATTTAACTAAAGTATTTTCCTTCACGCAATATAATCAGATACAAAGCAGCATTACTAGCAGCCTTTGAGAAAAGAAGTTGACAAAAATTGTAAAACTGAAGGAGAAAAATCTATACCATCTTTGATTGTGTCCTTGTACGTCCAATGCCATTGAAAAGACCAAAATACCAAGCTCCTGGAGATATCTAAAGAACAACTTCATAAATATTATTGCTATCAACCAGAATATATATAAATTCTGAAATATTCCTTGCACCAAATGAATCACCCTTTACAAAGTATGTATATATAAGACAAAAAACCACCTGACAGTAATCATGGATTATCGTAAGTGGAAAACCATGACGCCATGTCAGTCAGACTTATTAAAAAAGACAAATATAGTGTAACATTTTATTTAAGCATCCAAGAAGAAATGTACAATAATAAGTAAATGAGATTGAGATTGACCTGCTCATTTGTCAACTTCATTGTGATATTTTTCTGCATAGGAAAACACTGCTCCACATTCTGAAAAGCTTGTATTCCTCCAAACGAATAATTAGAGATGGGAACTAACACTACAACAGAAGAAATTTTTTTTAAACTGCTGGCAAAGATACTCTGGTTACCAGAAGGAAAAATAAGTCGACCAGAATTCTTAATTGATTCAAAACCAAAAGCAAATAGGCAAAAAGAAAGAGTTTTAAAAGCAGCTAATTTGGGTGTTCCCTAACCCAAAGAAACTGTTACAAATGGTAAGTAATTTGAGAAAAACTATTTTCATAAAGCAGCAAGCAGAATACACAGTGATTAAGCCCTATTAGATGAAAAGAAAATTAATTTTGGTGGTCCCATGGAAACTGTCAGGTTGTTTTCATATGAAGTATTTGCATATGCATATTGGCTCAAAGCATAACCTCAAAGAATATAAAGCCTATAAACTGGAATGGTAAAACAAGATTCAAGTGGATGAACAACGACAACAACAAATCCTTAGTCCCAAAATTTTGGGGTCGGCTAACCATTCAGAATGGAGTGACTAAAATTTACGTTGGCCATCAACCTACCGCAACCCTCCTTTTCTCAGGCTTGGGATCAGCTGTGAACAAAATATATGACACTAAGCAAAGCCACAGCCCACAAGCAGAGTTGAATAAATTCAAGTGGATGAATGGATGTATTTAATTAAGATTCAGTTGAAGAAATTCAACCACTTTCATCTGAAGTACCTAGATCTTTTAGAGAAGTGTTTGAGACATCTGGCAGTGGGGGACTGCCATCTCTGAAGCAAATTATTGGCAGTGCGCTTTCAGGAGTCTTCCTTAAGCTAGCAGCATCCTGCAAACAAATTGGACAATAAACAAATGAGGGAAGCAAATTACTCATAACGCATTAATTTGATAATTGATTCAACGCAATTCCCTACATTTTAAAGGAAAATTTTTGAAGCAGAACTTTGATCTCTATTTTAGGACAAAAGAAGAGTACAAAGGCACAAGATATATTGGAACATGATGGAATTGGAAAAACTTAATAACAAGAAAACAAGCTTCAATTTCAGAATCAGCTATTAGACAAGTGTATGGGATACATTGTTTCTTATGGAAGAAGTTACATATACAACAGAAACATCAAAAGACAAGTAATTGATAAAAACTTATAATAAATAGATGCTGGAATAAAAAACAAATCCTATTAACTCTATAAACTTGATGAGCATACTTACAAGGTCTACATCCGAGCTCAATGAAATAGATAATGAAGAGAACCACAATGGCAAATCAACTGGAACAAGGCAAAACAGCAAGATCAATAAGCTACTGTACAAAATGTAGATTTTTCAAAAGAATACGTCTTAGCATTTGCATCTTGAGTAAGTCAATATCTTGCCTTTGTAATTGAGAATTGACAGATTGAACACATAAATCTAACCATGATACAAACAAATATCTTTTTTAAATTCAATAACAGGAAGTAGGTAAATACTTCAACGTAAGTAGGTATTGACAAAAGAAACAAAGTGAAAACATCTGAAGCAAAACCCATTCCTTATTGCATTTGAAAAGAAAAAGGAAATATAAAACTTGATAATGATGAAACAATCAATAATGTCATGAAAACCCTCAAAATTAAAAATGACTCTAGTACCAATATCAGTGTGACACAGGCACACAGGACCAAATTAACTCTGATACTAAGACATATTGTCACGCAGCACCAAAACATGGTTACATACCGACCAAATGTTGATTCTAAAATTATTATCTCCGAACCCAGTATAAACATTAAATTTGTCTTATATATGACCTCATCTCAGATGAAGTTATGATACACAATTCTGCAATCAGTTCGTCAATTTTTGTTGCTAGAACAAAAGCATTTTCAGTGACTGTTACGTATATTTCACCTCTGCTAGTAACATGTAAAACATAAAGAATATATTATACCAACAACATCAGCAAATAAGACCCAAAAAAAAAAAAATTTAATTAATTCAAATTTCATGAATTTTATTAGCAAAGATCAAATTTTGTCCATAACCCATTAAATATAGGTACCCCACAATTTTTGCAGCCAGTTAATTCTGAAAAAACAAGAATTGTAACATTGATAACATATACACAAAACAACAACCATAATATTAAAAAAATTCTACGTATTCCATTAATCCTTCACGAAATTCAAAATTTTGACGAAAACCCATTAATCTTTACACCCCATAATCCTTCAACAATCAATGAAAAACCAAACTTATGAGCCAAATTCTCAAAAGGGTAATTGAGAATTAGTTCAAACACCACTGAAAAATAGCCACAACAAAAAAACCAGGTTAATGAATCAAATACTCAAAAGGGTCATTGAGAAATGGCCCACACACCTCTAAGATAGCGCAAATCGAAGGGCCTGAGCGTTGTCTGAGGGTAGCTAAAGCTGGAGACAGTGAAAGTGTTGTAACCCGGTTGGTCATAAGTATAACAGAGACCAAAACAACAAGAAAAGAGCACGAAAATAGTGAGAATCAGATTGAAAGGAGAGCACAGAATCGAATGAAAAGCCATTTAGTATTATTGGTTTGGATGAATCTCGTAGCACACAGCATATATGTATACATACGTGAAGAAAAGCAATTGGCTTCGAAAGTTAAAGGGTTTAAGAGTGCAATAATTGTATGTTCCGTGTATGTGTTTGTGTGTGTGCGTGTGTGTGCGAGAGAGAGAGAGAGAGAGAGAGAGAATGTGGGGGTGTTTTAGGAAAATGAAAAGAGGTTTTGTAATAAAGCTTTCTTCATGTAAAATCAAGGAAACGTGGGAGTTGACCATATGGACCTCTGTTGATGAAGCTAGTTTTTTTTTTTTTAATTTGAAATGATGTTGATGAAGCTAGTTAAGGTATTTATTTTATTGTTTTTTTTCATTTTCACTATGTTGGGTCTGAACATTAAAACTTGTTGTTTGAGGTTTGGTAGTAACAGAAAGTCAGAAACTCATAATATTTGTTTTGAGATTTCAGAAATTCATAATATTAAAAAATTATAAAAGGCTTTCTTGCGGAAAAAGCATAGACATCGAAATTGACTCATGTTTATCTTTTGACAAGGATTGCAACAGTGAAAAGTATAAGAGAGATTACTTTATATTGCAGCAATTTTTTTTTTTTTTTTTTTAAAAGCAATACCTTAGTTGTTCTTATTACCGACCTTCCTACACTACTTTACCAATTTTTTTATTATAAACATACTACTTTAAACATATGAGTTTAATACGTTACTATAAGCTTTTTGGTTAACAGTTTTATGATATACGATTGCCTGTAAAAAAAAAAAAAAAAAAAATTCGTTGTTGTTATCTCTTTTTTTTTTTTTTTTTTTTTTTGTGATTTCTAAGATGATTAAAAATTCTAACTTGACTACTATTCTTTCTAAAAAAAAAAACTTGCCTACTATTGGAATTCTTCCTCTAATGAATTTCTTTTAATTATAAATTTATTGCTTTTTATTACCAATTTATCAAGAGAATTAACATGAGAGCTCTTTTTTTTTTTTTTTATGAAACTTAAAATTAAAATAGAATTAGTATTATTTTTAAATAAGATAACTGTGGTCTCGTGAACTCATAATGATTTTTGTAGGGTCTGTTTTTGGGGCCCAGGCCCAGCAAGTAAGTGGTTCTGGCCCAAAGGACCCTAGACAATGAATTTATAGAGAGCGGGTTACAGAACTAGGGCTGGACGAAGTGAACGTTAGTTAATTGTATGCCATGCAACAAGTTGAACGTAAGAAAATCTTCTTTATGTCCACAGGATACTCAGTCCGAGGAGACGTATGAGTGCACCTCTTGTTATGATTAAAGACTACAGAATTCTTTTCTCTCTTTTCTTCTTAATTTCTCTCTAATTTTTCAATCCCTTTTTCATGGGGATTTCCTTCTCTTATATAGCCTCCTTAGATTGATAAGAACCTTACACTTGTTAACCATCTGGACCCTCACTTGAGTGCCTGTCCCATTGGACATCTACCTTATCTTTCTGTGAGTAGCATTGGCCAATGTAACATTATTCGCCTGTTTTCTCCACATTAATGCGGCTGGGAAAGTAGCTTCCTTGCATTTAATGCGGGTTGTGGCTGCCCCTGAAAGTCTTATCTTTTCTTCCTCCTTCCTGCTTTTCAGGACTTATCCTTATTACCAATATTTGTTTGGAATGACTCCTTATTATGGATAGGGTGCACGTTGGGCTTGTATTTGGCGCGTCCGAGGAGACACTCCTCCTCGGATGTCTCCTTTAAATAAGTTTGGACTTATTAGAGTTGGGCTAGCATTTGTTTTGGCGGCTCATTTCTCCCTTTGGTCATAGTTGGACTCTGTATAGGGCCCAAAACCCATTGTTTGACTTGGGAATTTTACCCTTACAATTTTATTTTTTAATGCCAAACTGTGAATTTCATTATAAAAAAAATAAAAAATAAAAGTAAAAAAGCAGCATTACAAGTAGGGGTGGAGCTATACTTATCAATGGGGGGGAAGGATTTTTTTTTTTTTTTTAAATCCTAATATATATATTTTACAATTTTTCAAAATATTAGATCATAAAATTAATAGTTGGCCCCTCCAAAAAAAAGAGCTAGCCCTAGCAAAAAAGGAATTGAACCACTATAATTGTTGGATTCCAAAAAAAAAAAAAAAGTTGTTAATAACAACAAACTATCCATCTCTTTCTTAAAAAAAAAAAAAAAAAAAAAAAAAAAACTATCCACCTTTTTTTTTTTTTTTTTTTGATAACCGAAAATGGGGGCCTTTATGGTTGTATTATGCCACCCGGGTTTGTATAGACCATATGAGGGACAGGACCCACAAGGACCACCGAGGTACCCGCCAAGACTCGAACCTGTGTTCCCCTTAAATCCCTCACACAGCAGCCCACCAACAAGAGCTCGTTGGCAGTGGGAATCGAACCTGGGTTGGTTAGGCGAAGCGAATGAACCTTACCTGCTGAGCCAAGCCCTTGTTGGCAAAAAAAAAAAAAAAAAACTATCCACCTTGTAACCAAAATAAGAATTACATCTTTTTAGTTTTTTCCTCTTTTTTTTTTTTTGAGAAATAATTACAACATGCTGCTAACCTTGCAGTTTGAACCCTTTCCCTCCTAGACCCCCAAGCATTTTTTACATGAGGATGTGTCAATTCAGCTACAAGGCCTTTGACTAGTTTTTTCCTCTCTTAATTGGTAACTTCTAGTTGTTGACTTTAAATAGTAAGTTTTTAATAAAAGAAATTTCCTCTTCGAGTGTTATTTTATTTGGGATTAGGCCTTTTGGTGTTGTTGTTAAGTTTAAAACTATTTGTTAATACTTGATTTAGTCACAAAATGTTTAAAAAAAAAAAAAAAGACACTGAGGATACTTAATGCTAGGGGGTAACAGTACTTAAAAAGAAAATTTCTCTTGGATATATATACAGTGCCGACTTAAGGTATTTTGGGGCCTAAAACAACAATTTTGGGTGGGGCCTTTTTTTTAATTTAAATATTAAAATTTTTTATCGACTGATTTTTTTTTCTCACAAAAATAGTTTTATTTGTTAACAAAATAACAACTAGTACTGTTAATGTGGACCCATACAAGAGTATACAAGTAAAATTTTTTTTTTTTTTTTTTTTTTTTTTTTTTTTTTTTTTTTTTATAACGAATCAACAAAAAATTGAAGGTGAAATTTATTTAAAAAATTAAAACCCTAAGAGAAAAGTATAGACGTAGTTCCATGATTACTAAAGTAATAAAATAAAATAAATTTATGGTCCCATGCTACTCCACATCCCAACCAACATGTTAAATGAATGAATGAATGAAAATGAGTTTACCTATGTGCTATGTCAAAATTCAAAGTAATTACCAAGAATAAAATAAAGAGAAAGTAAAACAAGATAGCTTGAATTATGAGAAAGTTCAGGAAAGAAGCAAAGGTTCTAGAGAAGTAACAAACTTGAGGATCAGACTCAAATGAGGAGAAGAAAGTCTGAAGCACAACAGCTACAGCTTCAAAACAATTTCTTTTTTATGCTTTAAATCGAGAGTGGGGCAAAATTTCCAGCAATTCGTACAAGAAAAATTGAGGTCTGAGATTGAATATGTATATAATTTTTGTCTTAAAATTTTAGTTGTTTGGTTGAGAGAGAGTGTGTGTTTTTTAAGCTTCTCTATGTGGCAGTTAATGAATTCTACATTGAAAAATACCCATGGAGAAGGTGAAAGGTTACACATCAAACGAAAAATTTATTTGTTCTAGTTTTTTCTTTGATAAAAAAATTATTTTTTATTTATTGGTTATAATTTTGGGCTTAATTAATACTTTCAAGAAATAGATCCTATTGGGTAGAAGTAATGTTACGAAATATATTACATTTTTCACAACAATTGAGTTAGCAAATTTTGGTTTTTATTGGTTTTTTTTTGGGTCACCATTAACATTATTTTATCATCTAACATTTTGGGACTTAAAGAGCTTGTTTGGTATATATGTTTAAACAACACTTTTCAGTTTTTTTTGAAAATACGTGTGGGTGAAAAAGTATGTGAAAATACATATAATGTTGTTTAAAACTAAAAATATGTGTTTAAATTTATGTACCAAATGGGCCAAAAAAATTTTGATTGGTTAAAATTTAGGGCCTTTTTTTGCTTGGGGGCCTTAGGCAATCGCCTCACTTGCTTAGTATGTTGAGCCGGCACTGTATATATATATATATATATGTGTGTGTGTGTGTGTGTGTGTGTGTTTCCTCAGTTTGGGACTAAGTCTTTTGTTGTTATTGTTGTTGTTAAGTTTCAAATTGTTTTTCAATGCTTAATTTAGACTGAAAATGTTGAATGAAACAAAAATAGAAGATATTTAATGTTAGGGGTGATAATACACCAAAAATGATACAAAAATAGAGAGTTTGTGTATTCATTAAAGTTTATAAAGATGACAATTTCTATTTTTATATATTATTATTGTTATAATAATAATAATAATAATGTATATTTGTGTAAATGTTTGTATGTATCAATATGTGATTCAGTCCCCCCAAGCCAAAATTCTTAGTTCTGCCCCTTGTTATAGGGCAATAAGATAAACACATTCATGGTTCAATCCCCTTCCACAACTTTGTTTCAATAACATGTTTTGACGTTAGACAAATAATTATAATTATGGTCAAGATTGTGTAAATGCCGATCTCCGTTTTTGTTGGATAAGATATTGTTGGAAAGGTTGTGATGCCTATTTTTATATTATTATTGTAATAATAATAATAATAATAATAATAATAATAATAATAATAATAATGTATACTTGTGTAAATGTTTGTATGTATCAATATGTGATTCAGTCCCCCCAAGCCAAAATTCTTGGTTCTGCCCCTTGTTATAGGGCAATAAGATAAATACCATTCATGGTTCAATCCCCTTCCACAACTTTGTTTCAATAACATGTTTTGACGTTAGACAAATAATTATAATTATGGTCAAGATTGTGTAAATGCCGACCTCTGTTTTTTTTGGATAAGATATTGTTGGAAAGGTTGTGATGCCTATTTTCTAAATATTCTTACTTTTTTGGTTCAAATCCTTCTATTTAGCACATCGGATTCCGTGGAAAAGTAGTAAAAAAAAAACCATGTTTTAACATAAAATTCTCACTTTAATATTTTTGTAAATATTTTTTATTTAAATGGAGTTTTTTAGTCATCCAAGCATGTCAAATCGAAATTTATCATGTAACATTTTCAATGACTCCTCACTCGAACCAATTGGTGTTCATTTGATTACCATTTAGTCCAAAATTAAATTATAATCACATGTTGCAAAAAAGGTTAACACTTTTGATATTTTCGGAATATCTCATCCGTTTCAACTTTGATTTAGGCCCATGAACTTCCACTTTAAAGGGAAATTCATGATTTTTAAGATGAGCCCAAATTCATCTAAATCAAACGGTAGGATTTTTGGTCAAACTTTGACTAGCCTCGCTTAGGGTTGGTCAAAGTTTGTCAACCTTAGCTAAAAATGACATTTTTGGGATTTTAAAATTTGGATCATCAAAATGATTTATCCAACATCTGAACGAGACAAATAAAATTATTTCATGTAATTCCTTTTTTTTCATGTTTAAAAAAAGAAATTTTTGGCTTTTTACGGCTTAAATTGGTTTTTTGGTATGCAAATCAAAACTGAACAAAACACAATATCAACACCACCTTAAGATTTTTTCCAGTGAACCTAGTTTTCAAGATCTCTGAATCTCTACACGCTTGGTTGGGTATCCTCTAATGTGGACTTTCAACCTCATCCCCTTCAACATCTACTAAATCTATTGGCTATAGCTACAGACCTTCATTTGTTTTAATCTCCTCAAAAATACAAAAGGTATATTTTTGGTGGTATCAACAATTTCTAAAAATTAAAATTTTTGCACCACCAACTTTTTCTTATTGGCTCACTTTGGTGCTTTTAACAAGAATCTTTTATATTTCAAAATGGTATTCACCAAATTTATTTTCATAGAATTAGTAATATGAAAATATAATTTATGTTTATTAAAATACAACAACACCTTTCGTATGCCATTTAAAGACAAGAACCCTAAAATCACTCATTTCCATTTTCATGGTTGCTTTGATTTTGGTCAACTCCCTAGCTAGCCAAAATGTTAACCAAACACCCTAGAGACTCTGCAAGTCTATAAAGTCCACCCCTTTTTTGGTCAGTCATTTCCATTTCACTCCTTTTTTCAAGAATGAAGCCCACCCCTCAAACCATACTAAAATGCTACTGACATCTAGACTTGTTCCCTCTCTTTGCTAAAAGTGTTAGAGCAATATCTTTTACTAGAATTAACTTTTCTCTCATGGGTTTCAACTATCACTAATTTGTCCATCATTTTTTACCCTTGTAGTGTTCATGTCATCCCTTGAAGTTATTAATCATTTTGGCTTAGGTTTTTCTAGAACCCCTTTTACCTTATTTCTGTTGGGTAACACACATAACTATGGTACCTGATTTGATGAAGCGATCAGTCAAAAGATCACTTCAATAAACGAAAAGAGGTATGAATTTCTTCCATAATCCTCTCCTCCTAAATGTGATGTTTTTAGAGTTATTTTCAAATGTTAATTTGTGCTTTCATGTATATTGGATTATAGCATGTTGTTTATCTTTCTTCTTCTTCTTTTTTGGCACTTTTAGTGAATTTATGTTTTTTTTTTTTTTTTTTTTTTTTTTTTTTTTTTTTTTTTTTTTTTTTTTTTTATGATGTGGTGTATGCCACTTCCAGAGATACATATAGTCATATACTAGTCATCAATGGCTTACACCAGTTCTAGGCACCCCCCCCCCCCCCCCCCCCCAACCCCTGATTGGATGTTCTTTTAGTTCCCATATTCTTCATTTTTTGGGATTTTGTTTGAAACTAAGTAGAGTACGCCATCCATCAATGGTGTATGCCACCCAGAGTAGATCCTTTAATTTGAATTTAATTTCCATATATTATTTTTGTACAATTTTATTTTACTCAATTTCGTTTTATTTTAGTAAGTTGAATAAATCAAGTTCAGTTTATATAATAAAATTTAAAATATTTTTTTTAGTCAAGCATTTCATTCTATTTATTTTAGTATAGAATTTATTCAGTGCATGTTTAATAGACCGTAATAAACATTATAATGTAACAACCTACTGTTTAGTTATTCAATAGTTTAGTTATGTCTTTGTTACAAGGAATAGCTGTGGATGCCCCAAAAATTTAACTCCAGTTGCTTTCCCTTTAAAGAAGTTTTCTTTTTGGTTTATCACACATTGGGTCCTTAACGACGTGACTCTTTATGTGTATATGCTTCTAGGGTGAGGTGTGTGTGTGTGTGAGTCCCTTTTTCTAATTTTTATTTTAGGAGTCGCCACCAACCATTGGTTTTGTATGATTGGTCGCTTCTAGGGTGAGGGGTGTGGGTGTGTGTGTGTGTGTGTGTGTGAGTCCCTTTTTCTTATATTTATTTTTATGAGTCGCCACCAACCATTGGTTTTGTATTAGGTGTGATTGGTCACCTATTTGTCTAATTTATTTTAAGTTATCTAATTAACTAAACCAAATTTAGGGGTTTATTAATTAAGGTAAGCCAAAAATCTCGAACCAAAAATCTTGAACCAAAGATCTTAGACTCGGAAGTTCAGTTACGTGTGAGTGAGGTTTGAGGTTTTCAATGAATAAGGGTGGTGGGTTTTCATGGTTTAAGGATTTTTTTTATTAATGCTCACACACCTGAGACTTGGAGATTTTGGTGGGGTAATTTTGTCCATTTAAAAAATGGTTCTCACATGTGCCAATAATTTTTTGCTACATGTCTAAATTTGTTTAAATAAAATAATTTAGTTCAAGTCAAAAACCACATTAATGCTTTGTCAAGCCACGTAAGACATAAATTAACAGAAACATAATAAGGGATGAAAATTAGAACGCTTTGCAAAGTTTAGGGATGAAAAATAAAACTTCTGAAAGTTCAGGGACAAAAGGCAAACTTTTGTGATAGTTTAGGGATGAAAATTATATTTTACCCTTTTTAGTTTATATATATTAGGTTTAGCGTGCCAATAAATGTTATAGGGGTTACTTATTAGTAATATTTATTTAGGTATACTACAATAATACAAGTGAAGGCTAGCTATGGTTGGGCAATATTAGGTGTCTAACATATTCCCAATAATCATGGGCGGAGCCATGTATAGTTCAGGGGGTTCCTAGCAATTTTTTTTTATATATAATATATATATATTTTTTTATTTGACCCTCCTAAATAAAAACTTGAACACTCTGACCCTCAATTTTTTTAAAACCACTTGAAATAAATTAATTATGATCATCTTAACAATATTTTGATATTTTTAAATACAAAAAAAAAAAAAAAAAAAAAAAATGCCTAACAACAATCCAATTTTATCTAAAATCTAGAAGAAATAGTAAGCCCAACAACAAAGTTTTTTTTTTTTTTTTTCTCATTTAAAATTTTTTTTAAAAGCCCATTTAGATCTTAATAAATTTGAAATAAACTAATGGAAAATTCATAGTTTATATTGTACTATCATTGTAATATTTACATTATTTCTAAACAAATGTGTACAATATTATATAGTTTTTGCAAATGTGTATTATAATTATCTATAATATAAATCTTACATTGATAGTACAATGTAAACATATAATCATCATAAACTAATAAATAAAATTATTTTAAGCAGTAATAATTAAAATTCACTTAACAACAACAATTAACATGTTCATTATATTAAGAAAAATATGTCAAATGAACCTATGGTTTATTTTTTATTCTATTACTAGTACATACTATAGACAAATTTGTAATAAGAAAGTCATTTAGGCCGTAAGATTTATATTTTATCTAAGACATATCTTCTTACTGTTCCCCCTAGAAAAAAAAATCCTAGAGTCGCCACTGCCAATAATGTACCCTAACTTTATACTTAGTATGCGCCATGTAGACCTTCATATATAGGGTCTAAAGTGGTTCATGGATATATAACTTGGTGATGACTCATTTTCCGCCCTATCCTTAAGTTAGACACTAAAGCGATACATATCTCGTTAGGCTGACCCACTATTCTAGTTGGGACCTAAGAAAGGTGCTAGCGCTCATAGAATTTATTTGATCACAAGTTCAAATTTCTTCAAATTTCACATATATAGTTATTTTGTCATTAAAGATCATGTGTCAAGGAAAATTTGGTTTATAAATTTATAATATTTTCTATTTGTTTTGGGAACATAGTATGACATTTTTTTTTTGCCAATCGTAATATGAAGATTTTTTGACTGGTAGATAGTTACAATAGGGAAGGAGAGGTGTGATTCAAATCACATATATAAAACACCATAATATATACTATTATAATTGAATTTTCACTTGAATCCCTTAGAGCATTTAAATTGGGGTGCTAAATTACCAAAAATGATATTTTAGTAGTTATGGCTGCAAGCGCCCTGTGATGAGTTTGAAGTGTTCTCCAATCGTGGGATGTACGTCTCGGCCTAGGATAGACTTGGTAGAGGGTGTAAATGGACTTGCCACCTAGATTAGATCCAGGAACCATATTTATAGCATCCTTATGTGAATGATTGATCTTACTAGGGCACATATCCGAAGTTTAGGTATGGGAATGGGAAGGTGTTAGGCACCCAACCCTACTCGACTTGTGGGTCGGCCTCTACTCATTGTGTTCCAAATTCTAATCCCATCAAAGGGTCCTCTAACATGTTCATCTTATAGCCACACACACTTTAACATGCATCTAACATCCAAACATAACATATTATCCCACATACATGTCATAAGGCAATGACATCAATAAGGCATAAACATGTGGTCATGATTTTTAAACAAGACATATTCAATCATCCAAGCATGGCATCATAGTATTCAAGCACGGCATCATAGTATTCAAGCACAATCATCAAGTTCATCAATCAACTCATGTTAAACAATCCAAATGCATGTCCATATTCATATGCATGACTTATTTCACTTACCTTACTATACCACAACACCTATACATCAATGCATGTTCATGTTCTATGCATGTTTATATTCTCTAAAGCATGTAAACCCTAATATAGAGATTAAGCAAACAAAACATGTTATACTACTGACCTAAACTCTAAATATGCAAGAACTTGACTAAACAAAAACAAACACTTGCACACCCCATGTGCATGTGTGCACATGCATGCAAGTATGCCTTGGCATGCATGATGCATGCACACACATACGAGCCCAAGAACACCACCCCAGAACATGCAAGAACAGAAGATTAAAACAAGAAATCTAATGACCTATCATGCTGCTAATATATATAAAAACTAAACAACCTAAATTAACAAACAAGGTATTAAAGAAATAAAACACACACAAAAAAGAAAAAAAAACCCAAACAAACAACAAGAAAAGGAAGAGACAAAGTTTGAATCTTTACCTCAACGCTAGAACTCTTTAGAGTTTTGATTTGAATGTTCCCTTCAGTCAATCTAATCAAGAACAAAACCAAGAAGAGTAAGATTAAAACTCAAAGGTAAAGACCAAGATATGTCTCAACCAAGTAAACTTTAATTTGAGGATGTTTTAGAATAAAAACTACCTCTTTGATTCACTATTTTCTAGTGCATTTGGCTTTTTTTTGGTAAAAGAGCCTTTAGGGCCTTTTTATGGTGATCATAGAGGGGTGTAGGGTGGCTCCCAAACGATGTGTGATTCACTCTATATGATTTTATGTCCAAAAAATTTTTCCTTACATGGGGTATCCGTGTGCATGCTTGATATATACGTACGCATACTTAACAGCACACGTGCTTAGGGTTTTCCTGCATTATTTTCTTCACCAAATATCCTTCAAGCTAAAGATTCACAAGATTAGACTCTAAATCAATCCTTGGTCTTTCAAGTGATGTCGTCATTGGGGAACGAGAGTTCATGTCATAAGGGGTACAAAATGAGATGTCTACAGTAGTCCAAGTAACAAAAACCATGCTTCACTCGAGTTGCTAAAGTTAAAAAAATTACTAAATTGCTACTTATATTTTTGTTTTTAATTCTCTCTTCTCTTTGTTTATCTTACTTTCACTCTCTTGTCCCTTTCTCTTTCGTCCTTCTCACATCTCTTTATCCGACTCTCTCTCTCTCTCTCTCACACACCACTAATGCCTCTATGATGGAGATCAATGTGGGTTGTGGTGGAGATTGGTGTGCATGGGTCACACTGGATCTACTACTAAGTTGAGGATGCCAATATGCTACTGGTTCGATTTGAGGACGACAATAATGAGGGCAACAACGCTGGTTTTCTAGGTTATGGGTCATGAAAATTAGGTTGATTTTGGCTTGTGGTGTGCGTGGGTCCCAATGGATCTACTACTAAGTTGAGGATACCAATATGCTACTAGTTCGATTTGAGGACGACAATAATGAGGGCAACAACGCTGGTTTTCTAGGTTATGGGTCATGAAAATTAGGTTGATTTTGGCTTGTGATGGCAGTGGTGGTTGAGTTGCTAGGTTTTTTTTTTTTTTGGGGGGGGGGGTTTGTAGTGGTGGATGGGTTTCTATTTGATCAGTTAAATGGAGAGAGAGAGAGAGAGAGAGAGAGAGAGAGAGAGAGAGAGATGAATAAATAAATAAATACTATTAGCTGTGATGTGAAGAATAAGAGATGAAAAGTAGTGTCAGTTGTGAAATAGTATGTTTAAGGATAAAATAACTTCTTGGAGTGATAAATATTAACCTTTGTAGCACCCAAATGTGAATGTTCGTAAGATGAAATCATGCTTTAATAAAGGCCAATGCCTTAGTATGATAGAGTCGACACAATTTAGGTAAAAATATCATTTTGATCCTTACATTTTGAGATCACTGTCAATTTAATCCCTATATTTTGGTGGGAGTTAATTGGTCCATATTATTTACATGATATGACGACATATCTAAATTTTAGTTGTCACATCAGCATTTAAAATTACTTTTATTTTCTTTACCAAATTTTTCTTACAAATTTTTTTAACAAAACAAAAATTTCTTTTTTTATTCTTATTTCTTTATTATAATTTCTGAGTTACCAAACACGCTCTCTATCTATCTCTGCAATTTCTTTACTCTTTAGCTTCTCTCTCTCCCTCTCTTATGGCTTTCACTCTCTTTCACTTTACTCTTCTTCTCTTCGGTCATCAATGGCTATCAAAAAAAACTCAACACCTCCACCAATTATCGGCAAAATCAGATCATACACAGTATTCATGAAGCCATCATCGACTTCGTCCCAAAAGCTTTCTTAGCAGCTATTTTTCGATTCAGCCAAGAAAATCGTTGTCCCTTCGCTGCAACTATTTATAAGTTTATTCAAGAATGAGATCCATAATGGATGGTCCTAGAGAAGAATGAGAAGGGGTTACCAAGAATAAACTGGGTTTGATTACATATGAGGTTGTTCCTTTTTGTTTCGTGGTTCTTCTACCCTTTCTGAGTTTTGAATCTTCTAATTTCTGAAAGCATCACAAGAAACAGAGATCTACTTTCTAGTTCTAATAAACTACTGTGGGAAGCAAAATGATGATTTTTTGTTTTAAAAAAAAAAATTATCTTAGGGACTTCACGTTTGCTCTCAGAACCTCATTAAAGAATTCACATTCATTATAGGGAAAGAAAGAATCTTTTGGATCATTGTTGATATCTGATAGTAGTAGCACTAATAAAATAATCAAAGGTCCTTTCCCAATTAATTGTTGTTTATGCAGAGAATAAAGTTGCAAAGAAAGAGATGGTGTGTTTGTTTACGAAGAAAAAAAACTCGAGAAAATAAAATAAAATTTTTAAAAGGTGACGTGGCTTTTTTTGCCATCCAAGTGTTAATGTGGTCACTAAAATTCAGACTTGTCATCATAAAACGTAGTTTAATACCAGGCATGCCAAGTACAAACCGTTTGTCACATATGCATTTTTCATTAGTGAGTTAATGGTAAAGACTAAATTGGTTGCAAGTGAAAAATAACGGAGATAAATTAACTGCTACAAAAAATATAGGGACTAAATTTACTTTAACCTCAAAATGTAATTAGGGTCTATTTGGAATTCGCTTATTTTGTTGAAATTGAAAATTTTTGCTGAAAGTACTATAGATAAAAGTAAAAGTTAGTTGAAATAGTACGGTAGGACCCATGAATAGTATCAAAAAGTGCAGTAGGCCCATGAATAGTAGCAAAATAAGCTGAATAAAAAATAAGCTGAATAGTAAAATAAGCTGGTTTTTTAAACTAGAGCCAAACGCACACTTAGTGAGTTAATGGTAAAGACTAAATTGGTTGCAAGTTGAAAATAACAGAGACTAAATTGACTGTTACCAAAATATAAGGAATAAATTAACTGTAACCTCAAAATGTAATGACCAAAATGATATTTTCTCGGACAATTTATACAACTCTAGAAGAAAAGGCAATATCATCTTCCACCAATGAATAATGCTAGAAATACAAATTATTTTACAAATTACTGATGTGATGAGTGATTATTGGTAAATGAAAAAATAATATTAATGGCGAATCTAAATAAAAACCAATAAAAAGATGGCTACATCAATAATTTGTAAAAATTAGGAGCGGAGCTATAGCAAGGCTTTGGGGGAGGCCCCCCAAAATTTTAAAAAATTATTTTATATTATGTATAAGTAGTAAAAGTTTAAATATTTAGCTAAAAAATAGAAGTTGGCTCCCCAAATATTTAAGTTGGTCTAATGATACTCTTAAAAACCAATAGAATTGTCAATTAGTCTAATAGTTATAGAGACAATATTTTTTGTTTTCTCTGATTTGTTTTTTGTACATGTTTAATATCAAATTAAACTGCTTTTATATAATATTGAAATTTAAAAGATGATAAGTTCGTCTAAAAAATATTTTGCAAATATACATATGTGAAAGTTATTAATTTTATACCTAATATATTTATAAATTATGACATATTTTAATATTAAAATATTAATGTTTATATTTGTAATTTTGTGTATATGCGTTTAGGCATATGTGTGATGGTTTAACAAATCATGAATTAGCACGTAACAACCGTAGGATAATATCCTTAAAAAATTCCCATGATCCAGCTTTCCACAATAATCAAAACAGTCAATACAATAAGTTATCGTACACCTAAGAATCACCATAACCCTACCTTCTCTTTATATGTCTCTCCGCTGTCTCCGTCTCAGAACGTAGTAGTAAATGTAACCCCACAAAAAGAGTAACTCAAAGACTGTCACACACAGAGAGAGAGATGGGTGTGATGTGTGATAACACGAGTTGACGCGATTTGCAAGAAGTACTAGAAGTACGACGTAGATAAACACAAGGACAAGGACCCCAGCGTTGTTTCTGGTGGGGATGATGCTTTTGCTCGTTTATACGGCGTCGTTGAGGCCGACACCGATGCTGCCTTCCAGGTCTGTCTCTGTCTCTGTCTCTGTCTCTGTCTCTGTGTTCATGGCGGTCTTGGATGATGAAAAGGGTCTTTGTTGGTTTGTCTTAAGAATGCTTTTTCTTCTTTGTTTTGATTTCTGAGAAAAAAACTGATCAGAAAGGACAAGAAAATAAAAAAGTTAACCAATATAGAATCTTCAGTTTTATGTTCTTTGAAGAGGGTGCATGTTGGTTTAGTGTTTTATTATTATTTATTTATTTTTAGGGTGGGGAACCTTTTGCTGTGAAGAAAATTGAAAGGGAAAGGAGAAGAAGAAAAGTACGAACTTTTTTCTTTTTTGATGTTTTGTGTTTTATTACTTTTTAAATGATTAACTTATTTGTTAAGGAAAAAGTGTTAGTAGGAGGCTGAGTATAGAGTAAAGGTTTTTGCTGTGATTATATTTAATATGTTTTCTATTTTTAGAATTTTTTTTACGTTTTGGTTATATTTATGTTTATTTAAACTTGTAGAAATCAGATGCGGCTGCCAACGAGAAGAACAGGGGTACGGTGGTGGCTTTGAATGCAGAGATTAGGCTAACCAAAGCTCGTTTGCTTGGGGAGCTCCCTAAATTGCAGAGACTTGCTCTTAAAAAGGTTAGCTTATCTTTTTACATTTTATTATTTTATTATTTTTTTATGTTATGTATCTCTCTGTATATGTGTTCAATTGTTGATATAAAGTTCCTTCTTTCTTTTTTTAATATATTGCTTGGTTTCTGAAAAATGTAGAAAAGGGTATAAGTTTCCTAAACTTGTACTTTGATTTAAAATTTCTTCATTTATTCAAGGGGGGCACTTAAGAACATGTTCAATTTCCAAAATTTTCTCTTCTAACTTAGTTGAGCTAAAATTGGTGGAATTTCTGCTTTCAAATGCAGGAAAAGACTTCAAATTGCTATCCCTATGATTTTTTGAGTATTTCCTGGATTAAACAAGAGCAAAATATTGTTTTCATTTATAGTATTTATTTTTCATCTTGTGCTAGACTCTACTACCCTTTTTGCTACTGATTCTAATTCATTTCCCTTCTTGGTATGCTTATTAAGGTTAAAACTATTTCTAGGTCAAAGGGCTGTCAAGAGCTTGAGGCTAGAAATGATTTAGTTTCTGCACCGAAGGAGAGGATTGAAGCTATACCTGATGGATCTAATACTAGTGTAGCTAAACAAACTGGTGGTTGGACAGCTTCTGCCTCATATGCTGGAATCAAAATTGACTCAACTTCAGGTATTACTTTATCTAAGTTATTGACCAGGGTTCTTATAAACCTGTAATAATTATAAACTGATTAAGCTTGAACACATATTATACCAGATGGAAGATCTGATAATGAGTACTTTCAACAAACCGAAGAATCGGATCGGTTTAAGCAGGAGTATGAAATGCGGAGAATGAAGCAGGCAAGTATAAATAAAGCAGTGGTTTTTGAGTTTGTGTACTTGTGAGAGCTCAGCTACCTGTTCTCTCATTATTATTATTATTAGCTAGGCATTTGACCTCGATGACTCTGTTTCATTTTTATTTTCCTGATTTGGAAGCTGGTTTTAGATATTTCTTGGATTTTTCACATGAAGCCTCCCTCCAAAAAAAAACCTTTGATTTTGATTTCTTTAAAGAGCTCATTATAAACAGTGCCATTGTTATTCTGCCAAAGATGGTGGGTAAAGGATTTAGCAGTAGCCAGTAATAACTGGGAAATATTCAGAATTATGCGTTGGAGTTGTTGGAACACATTTTTTTCTTCTCTATGTAGCCTGTGATACAACCATTACATGTAAGATCAATTTGAATTCACATAGGATCAAGGATTGGATGTTATAGCTGAAGGATTGGACACATTGAAAAACATGGCACACGACATGAATGAGGTATTTCTCTGCTTAATTCCATCAAATGTGATAGAAAGAATAGAGTAAATTGAATTCTTGTTCCCATTATAATGTGAATTTGATGTACTGGAATTTGACAGACAAGTATGATTGATGGACGAAATAGACGATTAGGTAATCCATCATTTTTTTTCTATTCTTTTTGCCAGTGTCTTCTTGATTATCTATCATGGAGGTATAGGACTTATTGGGAGAATCTTACAGCAATACCTATCAGATAGTCCTCCATCTAAGTTTGTTAATGGCTAGGTGATATGAAAACTCTACAAAGGATTTGTCAAAGATTTCCCCCCCTTACATATATATGTGTAAATGAAATTTGTAAAATGAATTATTGACTAAATTTGGACATCATCTCAGGTCAACAGAGCAACCACTGACCTTAAAGGTGCTAATGTGAGACTCAAGGAGACTGTAACCCAGGTATATACATTTTGTGTATATTTGAAATTTAGATTATCCATGATCCATGCTTTCATATCATCCCCTCACATCCTTCTTGTATGTGTTTCTACTTTATTCAGCTGAGGTCCAGCCGTAACTTTTGCATTGATATCATCCTCCTATCTATAATTTTAGGAATTGCTGCCTATTTATACAAGTAAGTTCCATATCTTACCACATTAACCTAAAATTCTGGATTATTCTTTGTTGCATATTCCTCCACTAATGTGTATCTGGACAGATAAAGTTTTTTATTTGACTATTAAGAAAGCCTATAGATTTCTAACTCAGTTGTTTCAGTGAGATCCCTGTGTGTTGACTTGGTAAAAATGTCTGCCATTTTTTCAAAACAAATCTAACCTACCTCATTTTGAATGAAGTGTAACTCTCACTATTCTGAGCTTTTAGCAGCCACTGAGTTGCACATCTGCAAAAATGGCACTGGTGCACCGTGCACAACTATGGAAGGTGTTTAGTAATTTAACTGGTATTTTCTTGAAATTTCATAATAGAGCTTTATAAATGTGACAACATTAATTATTTTTAAATTGCTCTGAAAATTGACATAATTTTAAGGTTGTGCATCAATGTGTAATTTTACTGACGAAAATAGTATTTACAGTCCTCTATGTCCCACCGATTGTGATTGACCTCCTCTTGTGGCCTTTATATCTATAATAATACTTAGGGAAAGAGACGTAATTTTCGATTTCCTTCTAGATGAATATGATGATGAAGTTATTGCATATTTTGATGCCTGTACTTCTCTATTGCAGTGTCTTAAAGTGACATTGGTGCTCTTGCAACTACCACCACGGCTCCTCTACTTACTGATATATGGACTCCTTTGACTCGAGGAATTGTGTGTATATGCATGCAATGGTGGTTTTTTGGCGTAATATTGATGTGCGTATGCGTGCTTCCTATTGTATAATGTTAGTGCAAGCGTGTTGGCATCTGTGTTTCTTGTCTGATATTAGTATATGCATGATTCTCTCTCTTCTTGCGATAAATTTCACATTTACATTTCATACATATAGCATGACTTGGATTGCCAACAAATTCACAATGTTTTCTTTTGAAAAAAATATTAACATTGTTAAGAGTCTCTGGTTTTAGAGTGTGTTTGTTTGAAGGTGAAATAGAAAGAAAACAGGGAAAATTTTTTTTTTGGAGTGTGTTTGAGTGTGGAGGAATGAAAATAAATGATGGGTTCTAGGTGTTTTCTCCTTGAGCCCACCAAAATATTTTCTCTCCAAAATGAGGAGAAAATTGAGTAGGGATGCATTTTTTCTTGATTGACAAAAATGCCCATGTGCATGTGCACATGGGCTTCGTCTAGTTGTCTTTTTTTTTTTCTTTTCTTTTTTTCGTCATTTTTTTGTTTTAATTGGACATTATTCTTTAATAAGGGTATATAAGTAAATTTATTCAAGCTTATTTTTCCATCTCTCAACTTTTTCACTCCCAACCAAACAAAATGAGAGAAATTAAAATATTTTCTATTCTCCCACTATTTTCTATCTTTACTTTTCTACTATTCCAACCAAACGGAACCTTAGTGTCTAAAAAACGATGCAATGATACACAATTAGTTGGGGACCACGTCTAATGAAGCAAGGGTTGAGGAGCTTAGTTCAATTCTCTCATTCCCTCTCATTTTGGATCAAGAACTTCTATTAAAAAAGAAAAAAAAGAAAAAGAAAACAAACTAGCGAGGCCAAAATCTTCCAAAGGACCTTCTTTTTGGGGGCCTAGAATCTTCACATATTTGGAAGAAGGAAAATGATAAAAGTACTACAAGTTTTACTACACTGAGCTTTCAAACTGACGTAACAATAAATGTGATTGGGTGGCGGGCTTTAACTATCTTATAAATAAATATTTGAATTATCTTTATAATTTGTGACGCATTTGTAAATATAATGTAGTAAAATTTGTAGTACATAAACAGCTTCTCATTATTAATTTTTTGCTTATATGTGATCCTTCATTGGAAGTTGGAACATTCAATGGAAAATTTATTGCCACTTTTCAATACCAAACATACCAACCATGTTGTAGGTGAAAAAGCCTTCTCCTACAACTACGTAGAGTTCATGACAAGGCTACCTTTACTTTTTTTTTTTTTTGGATTCTTTCGGGCTTAATAAAGGCAACCCTTTACTGGAAATTTGAAAGATTCCCCTGTGGGATCTCAATTTTCGTGAGATCCAGGAAAGTCACACTGGCCTTGGAATCATCTGTCTTTTTTTATTCATAATTATAATTAATCGCACATCTAATAAATAGTGAATCTTTAACTCACGACATCACATTTCATCTTATTCTTACAAAAAGAAGAGATGCGATTTAAATTAGAGATCTCACTCTCCTGATAGAGTAAAATTAGAAAAACAAAAATTCTGCTCATTATTGAATTAGGTGGTTTGATTTATTGAATTTGTGGTGGACGATATGGAAGCCTAATGACATGAAATAGAGAATATAAGCCGAGGTTGAAAAGCCTGATCAAATTATCAAACCATTTTGTGGTCACACTTTGTGTAAATGATTAAAATGCGCAGTACAACTAGCAGGAAATCGAGTCCAAATTCAGTCCCTGTAGTTGTAATTTAAATAAAATTTCACAAAGAAAAGGCAGAATTTCAATTTGTAAAAGGTACTAGTTAGTTTGCGAGATAACATGGAAAATTGTAAATAAAATACAAAAATATGCAGTATATTAAATATTTAATTTTATTTTCCTAAAAATAGTAGTATATGTTAATGATAATATATTAATTATATTTAGTGTGAGAAACAAGTAAAGAACAAATATTAAATTACAAACTCTTTATCATTTTAATAAGTTGAATGTAGCACCAAAATAGAGGAATAATTGAAAAGCCAACCAAGACTAAATTTAACTTTATTATTGGTGAAATATCAAGCTTAATTTAATCAAAATTTTTAATAATAATTTGTTAAGTGTTTGGTTATTTAGCTTCAGCCCAATAGAACTTGCCACATGAGTCTAGTTAGTTTTGGCTAAGTTTACACCTCCAAATTGTTAGAGTAGAGAACACCGCACACCTTTGATGTGAAAATCACTCTACAATTTCAAAGTTCTTATGGGGAGGAAGAGAGGAGAATAAGTGTTGAAGTTCAAGTTTCTAAGAACGAGTTTCACACATATATACATACTAATAAAAGTAGCTATTATATCATTTGCCTCTTCAATCAAATGACCGTAAGAAGCATTAAACTATTAAACTGTTGGATTTGAACTAAATATCCTTGCTTATTCCAAAGTATATCCTCTAAACCCAAATATATCATCCCTCTCAATACCTCCTATTCCTATAAGCTTTGGTGCTTTACCGCAAATGAGAAACTTTTTGCCGTCTAATCAATCTTTGGATTTAAAAACCAATAAATTAAAGCAAAAAAAAAAAAAAAAAAAAGGGCAAAGCAAACAAATGAAATCGAAAAAATTATGAGATGGGGTGCACTTAATTTAACCTAAAAATGCTGTTGGCTTTGATGTCATAATGGGTCACAATACTTTTTTTCAAATAAAATAAGAAATCACACATTAGATTGTTGAATTACCAGACGCACTCAAGCCTAATGAGTTTAGCACCTGGTTAGAGTACATTGGCTAGAATTTGAAAAGGAGACAATAAAAATCATGGAAAAAGTAATTTTTTGCTCTCAATCCAATCAATTTTCATATGACCAAAGCTTTAGTTGTCATCAATAAGGCAAAACACTAAAATGAGTGGGCCACAAAGAAAACAAAGTAACCAAAGGTTTTCTTATTTTTTTTTTTTTAAATAAATAAATAAAAAGAGAAACAACAATCTTTTACACAAAAAAAGAGAGAAATCAACAATCCTAGTGTGTGTGGTTGTGAAACACCTAGAAGAAGCGTGCAGCTAGAATTCTTTCACATTTTCATATGCGAAAATATGGTTAGTTTTTTGTATTGGTTTCAATGAAAAAACACATTTTGTGAGATAATGAAAGTTTCTATCCTTTATCTATTTGTCTTCTTAGCATCCAAAAAGCAAGTTACTTGGGCTTTTGCTTATTCTTTCTTTTTTTATAATAAACCTTGGCTTTCTCCCAATCGGCTTTATTTGGAATCTACACACTTTTCTTCGACTTTTATGGGACAATGACTGCATAGGGCTTTCTCTGAATTTTTGCTCCAATACTACGGATATTAAAAAAAAAAAAAAAAACTCTTTATTTTTTCTTTCTCTCTCGATCTATTTGAGATCCGTTTATTTTGTTGAAACTGAAAATTTTTTACTGAAAGTACTATAAATAAAGATAAAAGTTAACTGAAATAGTACAATAAAACCCATGAATAGTACCAAAAAGTACCGTGAAACCTATAAATAGTGGCAAAAATAAACTGAATAATAAAATAAGTTAACAAAAATAAATTTTACCAAACAGACACCCAGTGAAAACTAAAAATAAAAGAGAGAGAGAAAACCATTTATTTCGTTTTATGTTAGATTCACCCAGCATATATGGAAGTGTGAAGTAGTAAGACTGATATATATATATATATATATATATATATATATATATATATATATAAAGTAAAAACTAATAAGTGTCCATTTGGCAAAAATAATTTTTACCAAATAGACACTCAGTTAAAACTAAAAATAAAAGAGAGAGAGAAAACCATTTATTTAGTTTTATGTTAGCTTCACCTAGCATATATGGAGGTGTGAAGTGGTAAGACTGATATATATATATATATATATATATATATATATATATATATATATATATAAAGTAAAAACTAATAAGTGTCCATTTGGCAAAAATAATTTTTGCCAACTTATTTTACTATTCAGCTTATTTTTGGTACTATTCATGGGTCTCACTACACTTTTTGTTATTATTCATGGGTCCCACTGTATTATTTCAATTAACTTTTACCTTTATTTACAGTACTTTTAGCAAAAAGTTTTCAGTTTTAGCAAAATAAGCAGATCCCAAACGGACCCTAAGAGTAATAAAAATGAGATATTTTTTACATTCCCAACAAATTTTACAATTATTAATATGACAAGTTATCGCTAGTGAAATAATAAAGATGAAAGTCTAGATACAAAAACTGCTGATGTGGCAGATTGTTAATAGCAACTAAAAAAAGTAATGTCAATAGTGAGTTTAGATAAGAATAAAAAAAAAACTTGTCAACTCAATAAATGTAAAAAAAGTTGTCAAGATTTTTATATATGATGTATTAATTATAATTAAGTGGTATCAATTGTGAACCTATATGAAAATTAATAATAACTTGCCAACTCCATAATTGTAAAATTGATTAAGAAAAATATCAATAATTTTAGAAACACTCAATTTCATAACATGCTAGTATGATCAATCTCATAGTCAAAATTGAGCATAAAATCCGGTGTGTCTATAGTATTGTCTAAAAAATGTTGTGTTTATAGCATTATTCGCCTTTAATTTTTTAATTTTTTTTATTTTTTTCATCTTAGATTTATGTTGCGGCTTGGTGGTGGCCTGGTAGGTAGTAGAATTTAGATCACTAGAAAGTCGAGATCATAGACCCAGTTGGATCCACAAGTTGGACTCAGAAATGTCCTTTTCAGAACTTATAAGCCTCTCATCCATTACCCAATCATAGTGATTTGAACTTCTTCTACTTTCTCAAAGTATTCAGATTTTAATTACTTGTATAACTAGTTTAGCAACTTTAGCAATTTTCTAATTTGCATCCCAGCATTATCTATAACTCGTGGAAATACCTTGTCTCCATATATGCGTCTCTTTGAAGCGTGGGAGGAATTTCATGTGACCCTCAGGTCCCCCAACATAAAGCTGGGGGGTTCAAAATTTGTGTGACCACTATCCGAAACTTCTTTATATGAGACTGCGACTATTTAACAATGAAAATCCAAAACTTCTTAATGAGTACTTTTAGTATCATATAAATTGTCACAATTATTTTACGTGTCAGATTGTGATAGGCTGACGGGTTGTTTGTCACTTTCACATGGATCCACCATTTTTCTCCACCATTCACAATTTACAATGTGGACAGTTGTAGCACAAGTTGTACAATTTTATGTGGTCTTAGAATTTTTCAACTTCTTGCTGGTAAAAAAATTAGACTTTGTGGATTTCAGCTAGTTTAACTGATAAGTTTTTTGTCATTGGAAAAGAAATTTGGAATTTGAACTCTTCCTACACTAAAAGCTATTTAGTGTCTTGTAGAGTCGGCTCAAGGCCTTTTGGGTACTAAAATGACTACTTTAAGTGGGACATATTCTTATATTTTGAATATTAATAAAAGATTTATTTAACTTCTGACACTTTTTTTTTCATTTAAAATCTATTTTTTTTAAAATGCTAAATTATGAATTAAAACAAATCAATTGTATTACTCAATGGCTATATAACTAAAATAAACTCTATCTATTGAGTGAGGTAATCAAATAACAAAAAATTATGGCTGAAAATTTTAATAAAATTATATATTTAATATCTCTAAATAAAATTTGAGTTTAAATTTATTTATTAGTGAGAGATTAATGAGTTCTTTCAGCATTTGTGTGTGGAGATTAATGAGTTCTATATTCTAAAATTGAGAAAAATGAACAATCATTGTCACATCCAAAGAAAAGATTTTTCCTTTTCTAGTTTTTCTTTGATAAAAAATTACTTTTTATTTATTTATTTATTGGTGATTATTTGGAACTTAATTAATACGCCCATTGATACAATTATATCTCTATTGGTAAAAATTAGGGAGTCTTTTAAGGTTGCCTACATGCCTTATACATTGGGCTGGCACTAGTATTTCAGCCCGATAAAAAAAAAAAACAATTATTAAGAAGCAGACATTATAAATTGAAATTCTACCATGCATATGTGTGTATATATATATATATTAGACTTGATTTCACCTCGGCTAGATACTAATCTTCATGTCTTTTCTCTTTTTAAAGCTGATTTTCTCATTTAAACATGACAACTACACATTGTAAGGTTTTAATTGTTTGGTGAAACTATATTGAATATTATTGGTATTTAAGCTTTTTAGATGAGACATTGAAAAATCTCAGAATATAATAAAAAAATTGACTTGACAATATAGCACTCTTTGATGTGATAATATCATTTCAAATACGATATCTAGATTATGTTACTTAAAACATGAAGGTTGCGTTTGGGAACTTAGATTTGGATTTGGATTTGACATTAATAGATTTGAAATTAAGGGACTTCAAATCCATTGATTTTAGAAGTTATTTCAAATCCAAGTATTTTAAATATTGAAAATTCTTGGTGGATTTGTCAAATCCAAATTCTTGACCTTTTTTAAACTTCCCAAACAAAGGATTTGAATTTAAGCCCCCTCAAATCCAAATCCAAATCCAAATCCAAATCCAAATCTAAGGAATCCAAACAGGCCAGAAGAGAATCAGAATCAATTATGGTACTTAAACACATGAAGCAAATTGGAATCCTATTGATTTATATCATTTAAGCAATAACTTTTAAGAAATTTTTCCATATAAGTGATATTGAAAAAAATGATAAAATAACAAATTTTTTTTTTACAAAGTGATATCAATGGTGAGTTCAGACGAGAATCAATAAGAATTTTGCCACATCAATAATTTGTAAAATTATTGTAAGCAAGTTTGTGGTTGTAGCATTAATGTCAATGTGTTTACCTAGACTAGAAGTAAACTTGACACAATAGTGTAGGAGTTTTAGTAATATCATTTTTCCCCTTTTTGATGGGTCAACAAGAATGAGTTTACTTCTAATAACCCCATTTATCTTGTAAATAGATATTATCAAGAGCCATGTAGTTCAATTAACACTTTTGGGTATTTCCAAAAGAGACATCTTAGGTTCAAATCCTCCCTTCCCCAACTATCAAATTATCCCTAAAAAGAACTTGTAAATGGCTATAGGAGATTGCCCAATGAATCTTTGTCGAAAGCATGTTTAATGTATTTAAACTAGGTCACATGATATCAAACAAACTCAACTGGTTCATTCATGTCAAGTTTCTTAAATCATTGGCAAACTTGCATTGACAAAATAACATCTTGCATCTTTGAGGTATTTTCTCATTTTTGTTGAGTGCACTTTTCCGTCACCATCTCATATCTTTAAGAAGTCTTTTGGAGAACTAAAATTTACAACAATTTTACAATAATCTAATTAAATTATCCTACTACCTCAAATATCGGAAATTGTGGTGGGTTTATATATGAGGTGGTAGGCTAATTTGGTAATGTTACAAAATAATTGTGAATTTTTGTTGTTTCCTTAAATTTATTGCTAAGCAACATTACTTTTAAAGTAAAAAAAAAAAAAAAAAAAAAAAAGCTTACATATTTAGATGTTGACCAAAAACAAAGTAATATTTTTTTTAGAGAGAGTTTCTGATGATAACTTTTTATCATCAGACTAAGACATCAATCAGTTTTTGGTGGAGGCAGAGATTGAATCTTAGATCTCTTATTCAACCATCAGAGATTTTAACCATTGAGCTAATTGAAACCCACAAAAACAAAGTAATATTGGTAGTGCATAATATGACAGAGCCATCCTATTATATGGAACCCACAAATATTGATCTATTGAAGGGGCAAAGCTAGGATTTCATAATTGGAGGACCAAATTAAAGAATATAAACATTAACTATCCCAATTTGATTTTTTTTTTATAATGTGGATAGTTCGATAGATGGGGGAAGGGGGGGATTTGAACCCAAACTATCTCTATTGAAGTGTCAACCAGTTCTAATTGAGCTAATAATTCTTAGCTAAATTAGTTTTGTTTCTGTTAATTATTGATGATATAATAGAGTCTACAATAATTTTATTGAACTACACGGTGGACTAAAAATAAAAAGGGTAGGAATTTCACAACCTAATTTTGGTGCTTACTAAAAAGAGTGCCTAACAAAAACATATTCGTAGCCGACCAGAGTTCAAAAAACTAGATGAAAAAAAACCGTGAATGCCTCGAATCAATGGGCTCACATTCAAAATAGGGTTGCCACGTGGAAAAATACCGCAAGCATGTTATTTCTGCATGCAAATAATTTGTAATTAATTTTCTTTTATTTTATTTTATTTATTTAATATCCTATCCCTAAAGCTAAACTCGCATAAAAAAAAATCAACGAGAAGAATAATGAATGTCCTGCCACATCACGGAACCTAAATTGCATATCGTTGAAAAAAAACATGGATTTTGCAACACCTGAAATTACTGAATCACCCTTACATTTTCCAAAACATTGACTAACACCAACCCCTCGGTCCAACCGACTCACACCCTAACAAAACTGCTACTGTCATGTTACGAAAGAAAAAACTAACTTCACCCATAACAAAACACAAACCCAAAACACCAAAACTAAATATAAAAAATAATAATCCTTAACCCTAAAATACTAGTACTTCAACCCAAAAAAAAAAACAAAAACAAAAAAAACACACAAATTTACGATAATCTCAAAACATTCATTCATGTACATAAATCCAACAATTAAAATTACTATCCTACATTAAGGACTTCAACGATCGAGCTTTCACGGGCTTCCTCATCCTCTTCTTGCCGCTATCACCGCCATCGTCCTCGTCGTCGTCGTCCACATAATCGAATTCCTCATTATCAAATTGCGAAGAGGAGGAAGGAGTAGAGCTTTGAGTAGCAGCACTAACACTATTATTATTATTATTATTATTATTATTCACATTCTCAGCAGCAGCAACAACTTTGGCAGCACCAGCTTCTTGATGAGTGCTTTTGTTCCCATCTTCGCCTCCTCCACCGCCTCCGCCTCCGCCACCGCTTCTATCGCCTCTTTTCCGCCCCCATAACGGGCCGAATCCTGAATAATAATAGAATTCGTAAGGGTTGGAGGCGGCGGCCGAGGAGGAGGAACCCTTCTTCGCGGCGCGGGCTCTAGCGCGGCGAGCCCCGGCGGCTGCGGCAGCAGCAGCAGCCGCTGCCGCGGAGGATTTCCGGAAGCTGATACTGCTGCTGTTAGAATTGCCGGTGTTGTAAGACCTAAGAAGATTCAAGTGGTGTTCACACAGAGATTGCCCTTCTTTCGCTTCGTTCCTACATTGCCAACCCTTCCCATCGGTCTTTTGGCAGCACGATGAGCTTCTCTTGTCTACTACTGCTTTCTCAAACCCATGCCCACCGAATTCATTCTCTCTCGCCCTTTGGTCCAACGCTCTGCTGCCTTTCTTCTCGACAACATCGTTATCGTTTACGGCCAGAACCATATCTTCGGCTTTCGCTGCCACCGCGTCCATCATCGACGCAACACTACACACACGAACTATTCTTAATTTTGTACACGTTTCCAGCAACAAATTTTGGAGAATTACTCGCATACGATACAACTATTTTTCGAACTGGAAATGGAAAAATAAACCCTAATAACTCCGGAAGATAAATAAAAGTATTCGGAATTGAAAGAATAGTCAAAAGGGTTTATCAGTTACCTCTCGACAGCTCCAATAGAATCGCCGAGGCTCGCATTTCCAGTGAGGCTATCATCTCCTTCGAACTGTGCGGAGCCAACAGAATAATAATAAGAGAGAATAATAAAAAATGAGGAAAACCCATTAACCTAATCGGGTGTTTGGAGCTAAATACACGATAAAAGTAAAAGAATTTAGGGTTTAGGGGAACCCTAAATGCGGCGAAGAGGCAAATAAAGAAAACCCTAGAGAAAAAATGCAGGTTGGAGAGGGAAAATGCGAAGAAAGACAAAGAGGGTTTTGGCAGATCTGCGAGAGAAAATGAAAGAAAGTGAAAGAAAATAATACCTGGTGGGTTAAAGGAAGCACATCCCATGGAGACTGGTTGAGCTGGCACACGTGTGCCTGCAGAGACTCGGGAGCTGAAGCGTGTGAGAACCAGAGCGGTGAGAGCTTCGCGTTCTTGCGGATCCTCATATTTTTCTCTCCTTTTTTTTTTTTTTTTTTCCAATACAGAATAAGAGCTCGAAAAAGATAGAGATATAGATCCAAAAGAAAGATGAGGGGCTTATTTATATTTGGTAGCTCTCTCACTTTCTTGGAGGTTTTTTATTTTTATTTTTGTTTGGTGTCTGAGAAAAAGAGTGAAGAGGTTTTTGAGAGGAAGAGAGATGGCTCTCTTATTTTTTGGTTTTTGCAGATCTCTCACACAACTCGATAATCAGGGTTTCTTATTAACTTTCTGTTGCTTTCTCGGCCCTTCATATGTTTTCGATTTTGTATCTTTTCGTTTTCACATTTTTGCCCTTAGGTTTTTCTATCATTTACGGGTTCTGTGTTTGTGTTTTGTGCGTAGGAGGGCTATGTAGGAAAAAAAATCGAAAGAAAGAAAGAAAGAAAAGCTGCCGCTATTACACGTCATGATAGTTGTCCAAAGATTTATTTATATATTTATAAAAAAATTATATATATTGGAGAATTGAATGATCATGTGGGGACAACCCCACAGTAAGAATCGAGTGGGTGCGTTTCAAATCTCATATTTAATGTGTTTTTGGCTTTTGTATGGAGCCCAAACCAAACAAACAAAATTGCCCATTTTCATTTCATATCACTTGATGCTTTGATGCTCATAAAAATCAGAAAAATTAGGGTGAAGGGTATTTTTGGAAAATGGTATATGTTAGTATATTTTAAAAGGTTTAAAAATATCCACATGAAACCTAACACTTTCATTTTTATTTTTTTTTTTATTACATTTTTGGGTGTGTGGCTTTCCTAGAATAGAGGGAAAGAGAGAGTGAATCCTACGCGCGAGGATAGAGGGAAGTGGCAAACAGAGTTGGCCCACATGGAAAGCGTTGGATGAGTTTACTTGGCAATGCGTCCCATCTGATTTAGCAACAAATGGACGGCTCTGTTGGGGCCGTATTGGGACTGATAACAAACAACTGCAGCTAAATGCATGAAAACTTAGAGAGAATCAGATTCCTAAACCAAAACCCCCCGATTAGGTTTTTTGTTACATATCATATATATATATGTTTTAGTAACACTCTTATAACGTGTCGTTTGCTGCTATAGGGTTCATTTTTAAGTGATAGGCACATTATTAATTATTAAAGTTTGTTAATCACATTAATTAATATGATTATGGAAAACAAAATAAATAAATAAATAAATTTGTACTACAAAAGCATGTAGCTGATGATATCACTATGAGGACCCTGCCATTCATTAACAGTGTAAGTGAAAACAGTGGGAGTTGTATCGGAATCCCAATATTGGTCAAAACAAAATGAATTGCTTTTATGAAAATTTTTACATTTTGGTGAAAAAAGGGTATCTATAAAACAATGGAAAATATATATATAGAAAACCGTGTACTTTTCTTTCTGTTATATAGAATAATAACATGACACTAGTCCCTGTTTATGACTGGTCTTGTTTATGTAATTTTTTAGATATTTATTATGAGACTTAATAGGTTCCACATACTCTAAAATTAACGACTCTGTAAAATGAGTACCAAACACAACAAGCACCGGTGTGGGACAATACTAATAAAGGGTTACGCAACTTTTCACCAGATTTTGGTTAAAAATTTTTAAAGCACCACACCCTTTTCTTCCCTTATTTTTTTTTTTCCCTCATTGTATGATTTATATGTTTTTGTAATATTTTTGAGCTAGTTCTTAGCTTGGCTTAGAAAAACAATGTGGCATTCAATTTACTCAAATAAATTTATACTATAATAGCAGAAGCAAACAAATCAACCGTTAAGAATTACCTTATAAAGAATCATAAAAGAACCATTTAATTTATCCTCGGCTCTCTGTTTGTTCCCTTAAAGACCATTAATTCTCAAGCTGGAGATATGTTTCCAAGAACTCAAAAGCAGCTGAACATCATTACATTAGCATTGGTAAAATTTTCAACAATTGCCCATCACTTCAAGTATAAAGTATAGTGCTTAAAATAATCAGATAATAGGCGCATCCAAGGTGAAACTTGGCACAAATTAACTAGCTACCCCCTCCTTTGCGGCTTATATATATTATATTCCTTTCCTTAGTTGATACAGAATATCACTCTTGAATCTGGAATTTTACATTAACAGGTATATCATGTTTGGACCAAAAGTGTAGCAATATTGCTAAAGCTATGTTACTCTGGTTTAATCCTCACTGTATATAATTAACAGAAAATATTATGTCCTTTCTTTCTTACCTGGTACGATCTTCCTCTCTCTGCAAATTCTGAAAACATTTTAATTTCACTTCAAAATTATGCCTTCTAGGTTTTCTTCTATTTCTGCAGTGGTTTCCTACAGGGTAAAGAGCAAGACAGACAAAAATCAGCACCATGAACAGTAATACAGATTCAAGTTCTTCATGTTATTAGTTCGATGGAAATACAGTCAAAAAATTTCTGATCGATGTAGATTGTTTAACAGAATTTTAAAATCTGCAAAAAGATGCTTTTAAAGAATGTAAGTGCAGACTACCCTAAAACCCACACCTCATTAAACAGAAAGAAATCAAAATCATTAAGACAGGGCAAACCTTTTTCAGAAACAAATTGTGATCAATATTCAATACGATGTATATGTTTGGTAAGGTAGAAAACAAACATAGAAACAAAGAACTAAAAGAAAAAACAGGGAAATTATAAACAGCTTAACTCTCAGTTGAAATTTATATAGATTTCTCCAACCAAATCGAATTTAATGAAAAACTTAGATGTCAGATTTTTCCTTATGCTTTCTTAAAGTAGAAACTGCGTAAAACATCTAGCATTTGAGAAAAAATCTACTCCGATATTGTCAGCAACAATGGCTCCGGACTTAAATAGCAGAGCAGAGAAAGCAGAGAAAGTTAGCCTTTTCTATAACAGAACTACTTCAGCAAAGTTGACATAAAGGCACTAGCAAGTTTAACTTGAGCTACTGCTCCAAGATACAACTTTTTTTATTATCAAACCATGAAAACCCTAAACTTTTGTAATGTAAATTATCAAACCCAACTGCACTTCGAAAAGAAACTTAGCTAGTAAATTTTCCATCCGAAAGATCTAGCCAGATAAGAAGATTTTGCTTGGTGTTTCTTAAAAAAATGGCCTATCTAAATCATGGGTCTGATTAAACACCCTGAAGCAGAGCAATAGAAAAAAGAGTTAAATGGCAGAGAAACGTGATTTAGGGTTGATGAAAAATGCAACTTTTGAAATAATGTGTAACCCTAAACCTAAATTTTGAATGCAAACGAAATAATAGAAAGATAGAACAGGAAGAATGAAAAGATGGATTTTGATTGAGTGGAAATAGAATCTTTTATTTCAGAGAGGAAGAGCTTTTCAGAGAGGGCAGTTCTTATAAGGTTGGAGTTTGGGATTCAGCTGTCTGTAGTGGAGGTTCTGATAGGGTTTTATTTTTTATATATAATATAAAAATATATATATGGGTTGGACTTGAAATAGGATTTTGAGAAATGGGTTTGTGTCAATTTTTACTTTTATTTTGATATATTCACCGGGTAAAGATGAGTTGAAGTTTTGAACATGTATTTCTGGGCAGAGGCTCTCTCTATTGTAACTTGCTGGTCAATGTGCCATAGTTCTCATAAACTGATCTGGTTTGACTACTGACCATCTCATGCCTTACACAAGCCACTGCGGTAAGGCCTTTTTTCTTGCTGGAAGCCTGCGTGTGTGTGTGTATGTGGGTGCGTGATGAGAGAGAAAGAAAGAGAGAGAGAGAATGAAAGAGTGTGTGTGTATCCATTTGTTTCTTTTTACCTTTTCAATTGCTCCGATGTGCTATGATGTTGCAACTTGTGCCTCAGCCTACTACACATAGAGTGGTTGCACACTGACAAACCAGCACTATTTTTCATAATTTTTGTTTGTACGTGTAACTCACAGAGTCATGCCACAGATATAATAAATTGACATGTCTATAATTTCTTTTTCTTTTTTAAATTTTATTAAAAAAATACGGAATTATTCCTCTAACGTGATTTGGGTAAATTTCGTAAGGAAAGAATCACTTATTTCTTTTTATATTTATATTGTATTAAAAAATAGGCTGGTTGAAAATATAGTTATATTTAAAAAGATAATTTTTTTAAAAAGGTAAATAAATCAAATAATATTATACTTTTTTTTAAATACTAAGTATTTTTAACAAAACTTGAAATTATTTTTATTTTTGTACCTTAAATTGAGAATTTTGATTTTAATCTCCCAAGTTTAATTTTTTTTTCTTTTCAAAACAATCATTTCGTTGATTTAATTCCATAAATAACCTAGTCATTAAGTGCCAAATAAAAGTCAAACCATGCGACCACATCACCCATTTTTGTGGTCTTATTTTTCCACTTCACCCAAATAAATAAAATGGAAAATTATCAAACTATAGAAATCAAAGAAGAGAGAAAACAAATGAATCAAAGAAGAGAGAAAACAAATGTGCATCTCTCTCTCTCTCTCTCTCTCTTATCTACTTACCACTATCATTGATGGATTTAATTTGTCGATCTCGCCACCAACTTCCATCCATCTCTCTATTCCTTTTTATTGAAAAGTGCTACATCTACAATATATTCACAATACTCTCACAACAAATCAGTCATAAGTTGTTACTGTTTCTAATTCTATTTTACAACTTCAATTACTTTTTTACCCACTCATAACAGCTAATAATAACTTGTCACTTAAGATTTGTTGTGAAAGTATTGTAAAAAAATCATAGATATAGCATCTCTCTCTCTCTCTCTCTCTCTCTCTCTCTCTCCTCTATGGTTGAACCCCCTTCTCTAGCACCCCCCCCCCCCCTCCTCTTTTTTCCTTTACTATTTTCTTTGGATTTTGGGTAGGTCTATGAAGGTGGTTTTAGTTTAATCAATTCACCATGGGTTAATGAAGGATTATGTCAAGGAATTTGGGGATGGGTTTTAGTTTGTAAATCGTTTTTATCTGCCCTCAATTCGTGTGCCGGACTTTGAAATTTCCAAAAATATTAACTTTTCACCATGGGGCCGTGGAAACGTCTAGAGTGACATGGCACAACCCGTTCAGGCATTGGAACAGTCGAAGTGATTTTTTAGGTCAAAATGACAAAAATGCCTCTAGTGAACCCTAGGTTGACCAAAAATTAAAGTTGGTCAAAATTACTCCAAAACTACATTTTTCATGATTTTACATCAAACCCGAGCTATTCAGAGATTTTTGGCAACTTTAACTAAGTTTGACCAAATTTGACCCGAGGATAACTCCCAAGGGCACTAGAAACTCTAATTTCGATCTAACTGTTAGAATGAGTTGAAACTAATGCCATTACGAAGATTATCAAATTCCATTTCCAACAACTATTCATGGGTTGAAATTGGAATTAAAACAGTTGAAATATCTTGAAAATCGTGTCAGGCGTGTCAACTCACTTCTTGAGACTATAACTTTTGATTCGACCATTGATTCTTATTTTGTTAAGTGTTATGGAAACTAGACATCCATACCTTTCCAGGGACACCAAGAGTTGAATTGAAGTCCAAGAAGGCTTTCAAAAATACGATCGAAGTCGAAACTGAGAAAGGACAAAATTGCTGATGTCAGCAATCAGCCCGGCACACCCTAAAGGGTCGTCGAAGCTAGCTTGCGGCCCCTAAGGGTGTGTCAAAAGTTGAATATCATTTTTTCATTATAAATACCCCTTGACCCCCCCCCCCCCCCAACAAACTTTAAAATAATAATAATAATAATAACAAAGATTTTTGGGTAATTTGGAGCATTTTCTGGGCAGATTCTCTCTCTCTCTCTCTCTCTCTCCCCCAAAACACACACAAACACCATTAATTTCTCACATTTTCCCAACAATTAAGAGGTTGTGTTCTTGCTCCCATCTTCCTCTCCATGGTCTTGGTATCTTGGATTTGAGGTTTAGGGGTGTAAATGTAGCTTTTTAGCTACTATTTACACCCATTTAATTTCATAGTTTTTTTATTGCTTTATAACATGTTTTACAATTTTTCCTAGTATATCTCTTCCTTTATCTTGCCTTCTAACATGTTTTATAGCTTTTCTAGCATATCCACTTGCTTTGATTATGTTGGCCTAGCCTTCTTGGGCTAGGATATGTCTAAATTTCTTGTTTGTGCTTAGATCTACATGTTTATGTATCTCTCACCGTGTTTGTGTTTAGATCTACATGTTCATGTGTTCAAAGCTTTGTTTGGATGCTATGCCTAGTGCTTTTTATAGCTTTATATCTCTCGTTGGTTCCTTTTTCTTGTGCTTTGGCTTTTGGGTAGGGTGTAGATTTAGATCTAGTGGTCTAGGCCTACATCCGTACACCCAAGTTTCTCAATAAAGGGTTTGGATTACTTTCCTTTATGCATGTGTTTTGTTTGCTCTTTTCCATGTGTTTATGGTCGGATCCATGCTTGTTTGCTTAGATTTAGGCCTTTGCCTTGTTCTCATCCATTTCCCCTTTGTGGATTTGTGCTTGTTGGTCTTTGGGGCCACTTTGTTTATTTGGTTGCATCTGTCCCCTTTGGTGGTTTGTTTGGATGCAACCATGTTTGGGAGTACATCTTCGTGATGTTTGGCTTGCTTGCAGCTCGCTTTTCTCTCTTTTGCTTAGCTTTGCATGTTAGGGTTTCTCATGTTAACCCCCTTGTGTGCCTTACAACATGTTTACCTTTCCCTTTTGTGTGATACCTTGCTTGCTTTGTGCCATCTTGTTTGACATTTCTTGGTTTTGCTTGCATCCTTGCATCTTTGTTTACGCGTTCATGCATGTGTCTTTATATTCTTGTTTGTGTCATCAAGCCTAGTTCCTACTTACAATCTCATGCGGGTTCACACCCATCTTTTGTACACAAGATCCAAAGTCCCTTTTAGGAACTTCGCATGATGGCAAATGTGTTGTTTGTACTTCAATATAGAGAAACTATGGACACCAAATCCAAACCTACATTTGTCCTAGGACACCCTCTTTTGATTGTTAACATGTTTGTTTGATAACATGCTTGTTTACCCCATTGTGTACGTTCTTTCCTTGTTTGCCCCTTTGTGTGCTTTCTTTGTTATCTCTTTTGCTTGTTTGCTGGCCTTGTGTTTTCTTTATTGTTGCATGTACATGCTTGGAGCGAGGGCGCAACTTCCAAAATGCAAGCTAAAAAGGGCAAGAATGCAAGCAAAAAGATGCAAGCCCAAAAAGGGCAATGTTCAATAGATTAGGAGGTCTAACCTCCCCGTATGGTTATTTCTTTCTCTCTTAGCCTCTTCTTTAGAACTTTGTATCTAGATTAGGGTTTCCCTTTCCTTGTATCTAGATTTGGGCCGCATTCTTAGGGTATGGAAATGCCTGTTTATATTTCCTGTATCTTGTTGGGCCATACCTTTTGGATGTAAGCATGTATGCTTTATCTTTCTTGTACCTTGCTTGGGCCATGTTCCTTGGGTATGGCAATATTTGTTTACTTTTCTCGTACCTTGTTAGGCTATACCCTGGGAACATTGACAGTGTCTGCTTTACTTTTCCTGCATTGTATGCGTGCATTGTGCATGGTGTATGTATATATATATATATATATATATATATATCTGCTTACTTGTGGGTGGTTGTGCACTTTGTATGATGGACTCTCATGGTTAGGAGAGCGACCCTCTTGTGATCATGGGTGCTCTTGACCTTGTAGTGTGGGTATGCACTCAAGGCGACTACTGTTGGTGCATATTCGTGCTATATTGTGTGCATGATCATTGCGGTATGTTTTTCTTGATCCATGTCAACTAGTGACGTTGGTTTCCCCATATATGTGACATGCATCAACATGTTCGATGGTTTGGAGAGCTTTGACTTGCCTTAATATGAACATATTGATGCCTGCCATATACACAATCAAAAAACCCTACTAGTGCGCCATAGCGCACCAAGTGCAAAACACTGCCAGATTTTTGCTGTGAAAATAGGGCACCTTTGTTGCCATATTCTCACAACGAAAGCTTGATGAAGATAGTGTTTTGTGTGCTATGACGCACTAGAGGCGAAATACTGTTAGATTTTCGTCGTGGAAATTTGACAACAATTCCAAAATGCACTAGCAAAGCATTGATTAAGACCACACCCCTTCCAAAATCAAACCTCGAAGCCCAATATTGTTAAAGCCCCAAAAGCTAACGTCAATAGCTTGTTTTTAATTGCTAATGTCCAAAAATTAAGATTTTATCAAAACAAAGCGTTGTGTTTAGACAAGCGTTATAAGGTGCCTAACACCTTCCCCGCACGTAAATAAACTTTCGAACTCAAGAATCAAGATTTTTTACCCATCCATATTAGATTAGGAAAAACGACATTTTTCTTAGTCTAGGATTGGTAATAAAATCAAATAGAGTCAAATGACCAATCACACCTTGGAAAAAACTCAATGATTGGTGATGACTTCACTTCACCTTTGTTGAATCAATAGGTTTTAAATTAAAAGATTAAAACTGACTCCATTCCATTAACACCTGCGTTGTCACGATGGGTGGTCGATTGCTGCCAGGCACCAACATTGTCAAATGAACAAGTATATGCTATAATTAGATAGGATTGTAGTCATGGATATTGTTTGGTTTATTGTCTTTTGAGAAGGGTTGTGCACCACTAACTTTGGTGGTTGTAATTGATAGTTTGTAAGGGGGTGGTAGTTTAAATCGTGGGCTCAATAAGTTAAAGGATGGGTTCAATTGGGTTTGTTGGTGATGAGGGTGGGTCCATTTATGTGATTTGGTGGCTTAGATTTGCAATTAGGAATCAGGTGATTTGAGACTCTGACAAATTTAGTTCAGTGATAGACTAGATAAATAATGGGTTCATGGTGAATAAGGTGTTTTTGATTTGGTATGAATAAGGTTTCCAAATTTAGTGAATAAGATTGCATTCAAATGAAAAATTAGTTAAATTGGTTGGTTTCATGAGGCATCCTTCTTGCAAGAGCTCAAATGTTAGTTTGAAACTTGGAAGGATGTTCATGATTAAATTCCAACTTGCCCAAAACCCCACCATATTATGTATATACTTTTTAAAGAAAAACTTAATGAGTTTTAAGGAGATAAATGAGCTGGAGATTGAAAAAAAAAAGATAGGAATAATGTATGAGAAAAGAAAAAGAAAAAGAAAATAGAACTAGGTATTTTATTTCATTTCATTAATATATTGAATAAAAGACTAAGTTAGATTAAATAATGATTAAAATGATGAGTTAGATGGCTTAAGTCGCATTTAACGAAAGTTATAGTAATAGATTTAGATGATATGACCATTTAGGAAACGGAATCGAATTTAATGGACTAAAATGAAAAATCTCAAACTTAAAGGATCACCCCTAACTTGAAGGGTAAAATTTGTAACTTAATATAAACCAAAAAAAAAAAAGCCACAAAACAAATAAATTTAATTTTTGTTATGACTAATTAAATGATACAAAAAATAAATAAATGATATTTTTTTGATGGTAATCTCTAATCCATCCAATCAAAAATGTACTAATAGAACTTTTATGGTAATGTACTAGTCCACTATAAAAAGATATAATAATCAAATTTTCATAGAATTGTTGAAGGTGATTGGCCAAATGGTCAATGTCTTACTCTCTATTGATTCAATTGGCACAAATTCTTGAGTTCAAACTATCAAAATATGAAATTGGTTCTCGAGAAACTTACCTCCTTAAACTAGTTAAGAGTGCTTGAAGTCTCTCATTCTTCTGACACTCACTTCCTTAGCACTTGACGGAGTGTTTGTAGTTCCACATGCTTAAACCACCTGAGTGAGTTTCTATAGCTCCCTATCCCAAATAAATAAATGACACATTTTAGATAGAAATCCCTAATCCACCCAATCAAAAATATAAAAATAGAAGGTGAGTGGCCTAATGGCCAATTTCATACTCTCATTTGATGCAATTGGGACAAATTCTTGAGTTTAAATAATCATAATATGGAATTGGTTCTTTAGAAACTTACCTCCTTAAACTGCTTGAAAGAGTGCTTGAAGTCTACCATTCTTATGACACCCACTTCTTAGCACTTGACAGAGTGTCTGTAGTCCCCCATCCTTTGTTTAGGCCTCCAAAGCACAAGATTAGACATTGGTTTTGCTCTGTGTTCCACATGCTCAAACCACCCAAGGGAGCGTCTGTAGCCAATATCCCAAATAAATAAATGACATTTTTTAAACAAAAATCCCTAACCCACTCAATCAAAAACATATACATAGAACTCTTTTGGTAATGTAGTAGTTCACCATAAAAAGATACGACAACTCAATTTTCATTGAATTGACGAAGATGAGTGGCCTAATGGACAATTTCTTACTATCTTTTAATTAAATTGGAATAAATTCTTGAGTTCAAATCATTAGAATATGAAATTGGTTCTCTAGGAACTTACCTCCTTAAATCACTCTAGAGATTGTTTGAAATCTCTTGTTCTTATGACACCCACTTCTTAGCACTTGACGAAGTGTCTATAGCCTTGCATCCTTTGTCTAGGCCTCCAAAGCACAAAATTAGACATTGATTTTGCTTTAGGTAGGTGTTCCACAGGCTTAAACCACCTAAGGGATTTTTTGTAGCCCCTATCCCATATTATGTCTCAGTCAAACATTAGGTCCTTTATCACTCAAGTGGGTTCACCAAATTATTGAAGGTAAGTGGCCTAATAGTCTATGTCTTACTCTCAGTTGATTCAATTGGCACAAATTCTTGAGTTCAAACCATCAAAATATGAAATTGGTTCTCGAGAAACTTACCTCCTTGTACTTGTTAAGAGTGCTTGAAGTCTCTCATTCTTCTAACACTTACTTCCTTAGCACTTGACGAAGTGTTTGTAATCCCCATCCTTTGTCTAGGCCTCCAAAGGATAAGATTAGACATTGATTCCGCTATAGGTATGTGTTCCACATGCTTAAACCACCTAAGTGAGTTTCTGTAGCCCCCTATCCCAAATAAGTAAATGACATTTTTTAGATGGAAATCCCTAATCCACCCAATAATATATATATATATATATATATATATATATATATATATATATATATGAAAATAGAACCCTTAAGGTAATGTAGTAGTCCACCATATATATAACTTAATTTTCATTCGAAGGTGAGTGGCCTAATGGCCAATTTCTTACTCTCATTTGATGCAATTGGAACAAATTCTTGAGTTTAAATAATCAAAATATGACGCCCACTTCCTTAGCACTTGACGGAGTGTTTGTAATCCCAATCCTTTGTCTAGGCCTCCAAAGCATAAGATTAGACATTGATTCCGCTATAGGTAGGTGTACCACATGCTTAAACCACCTGAGTGAGTTTCTATAGTGCCTATCCCAAATAAATAAATGACATTTTTTAGATGGAAATCCCTAATCCACCCAATCAAAAATATAAAAATAGAACCCTTATGGTAATGTTAGTCCACCATATATATAACTTAGTTTTCATTCGAAGGTGAGTGGCCTAATGGCCAATTTCTTACTCTCATTTGACGCAATTGGGACAAATTCTTGAGTTTAAATAATCATAATATGAAATTGGTTCTCTTGAAACTTGCCTACTTAAACCACTTGAGAGAGTGCTTGAAGCCTACAGTTCTTATGACACCCACTTCCTTAGCATTTGACAGAGTGTCTGTAGTCTCCCATCCTTTGTCTAGGCCTCCAAAGCACAAGATTAGACATTGATTCTGCTATGTGTTCCACATGTTCAAACCACCAAAGGGAGTGTCTGTAGCCCCTATTCCAAATAAATAAATGGCATTTTTTTGACGGAATTACCTAAATCACCCAATCAAAAACATAATAATAGAACTTTTATGGTAATATAGTAGTCGACCATAAAAAGATATAATAACTCAATTTTCATAGAATTGTCAAAGGTGAGTGGCCTAATGGCCAATTTCTACTGTCATTTGATTTAATTGGGACAAATTCTTGAGTTCAAATCATCAGAATATGAAATTAGTTCTCTAGGAACTTACCCCCTTAAACCACTTAAGAGATTGCTTGAAGTCTCCCATTATTATGACACCCACTTTCTTAGCACTTGACAAAGTGTGCCTATAGTCCCCCATCCTTTGCCTAAACCTCCAAAGTACAAGATTAGATATTGATTCTGCTATGTGTTCCACATGCTTAAACCACCCAAGGGAGTGTTTGTAGCCTATATCCCAAATAAATAAATGACATTTTTTAGACAAAAATCCCTAATCCACCCAATCAAAAACATATTCATAGAACTCTTATGGTAATGTAGTGGTCCACCATAAAAAGATACAATAACTCAATTTTCATAGAATTGTCGAAGATGAGTGGCCTAATGGACAATTTCTTACTATCTTTTGATTCAATTGAGATAAATTCTTGAGTTCAAATCATTATAATATGAAATTGGTTCTCTAGGAACTTACCTCCTTAAATCACTTGAGAGATTGTTTGAAATCTCTTGTTCTTATGACACCCACTTCTTAGCACTTGACGGAGTGTCTGTAGTCGTCCACCCTTTAATTAGGCCTCCAAAGTATAGGATTAGACATTGATTCTGCTTTAGGTAGGTGTTCCACAAGCTTAAACCACCTAAGAGAGTTTTTGTAGCCCCAATCCCATACTATGTCTCAGTTAAGCATTAGTTCCTCTACCACTCAAGCAGGGTCACCAAACCCTTTTCTCTTTGAGAGAGAGAGAGAGAGAGAGAGAGAGAGAGAGAGAGTAGTAGCTTAGACAACGAAGCGTAGTTTGGAAATACTTTTTTTTTTCTTAAAAATCTCCCAATTCCCATAATAACTTAATAAAGAAAATAAAGACTAATTTGGAATGAATTTTTCATTTCAATAGTATTAAAAGCTATATTGTTTTGAGAAGCACTAATCTAGAATTGATAAAAAAAAAATCTAGAGCATACTTGAATAATGAAATAAGACATCATCATATTTTACCTTTTTAAATTAGTTGAAATTTAAAACTTTGAATTATCCCTTAAGCTATTCTGACCACAAAATAGCTCAAAAAAAGAAGAAGATAAAATCCATAATTAACCTTCAATGAAATCTAAAAATTGAAACAATAAGGCTGAAAAATTGAGCCCTTTAATCGGCACTTTGATTGGGGTTTAGAATGTTGATCAACATGCATAACCCTTTCATCAGCACTTCAAGGCTTAGATGTAAAATTTTGATTGGCTTGCTCACTTTTTTTGTAAAAATAAATTCATAATAATTAGTATCATACAATACACAATACATATCTTATGACCCGTATTGAATTGAATGAAAAAAAATATTGTATCTTATGTATATATTAACCATGTTCATGAATGGTACGATACATAGGTGCATATTGTATATATTGTAGTATCAGGCGATACATAGAAATGTGGATTGAATTTTTTTTTTTTGGGGGGGCGGGGGGTAGAGATGGCAATTTTGCCCTGCCTCTCCCCGCTTCGCCCTACGTGGGTTTTCACTACCCCGCGACGGGGATGGGGTAAGATTTTAGCCCCGCATCATGAGAAGGGGAGGGGGGAGGGGATGGATTTAGACTTTTTAAACCCACCTCGTCTCGCCTCGCGTTGCTAAGGGTTATAATTGTAAATTTTTTATATTCTAAAACTCTACTATTTAAACAAACATATCAATATTAGTTTATTTTATTCTATCTAATGTGGTTCTTTGCTTTTATTTTGTTATGTGTTATACTGTGAGTTTTTTTTTTTTTTTTTTGGGTGATTGTCTTGTTAAACACTCGGATATATTATTCAATTTTTTTCTAAAAATTGATTTGATTTAATGGGATAAATTTAGTTGTAATTTTAAGTATATTTTTATTAATGAAGTAGGTTTCATTAAAAAAATTGTACTAGTCGTAGGGCAAATTAACAAAAAGTAGAGTTTACAAGGTGAGGCAAGGCTCCATGGGGCCCTAAGGGATAGGGATGGGGTGAGAAAGTTTTCTCCATCATGTGAGGTGGGATGGGGATGGGTAAGATAAAACCATACAGAGCGGGGACGTAGACCGCATCCTTCGGCCCCACCCCGCGCCATTGCCATCCCGCCGGGGGGAGACGGGGGGATTGGAGGGGTTAAATTTGTGCTTTGACTTGAGTTCTACTTATTGGACTTATATTTTAGCACAAAACTAATGGGCTGCATAATTGAGCACAATCTGAAAATATGTCCATGAGTGTTTTTATCCTCCCTCCCTCCACAACATTTACACCACACACTTGAGCCTAATATGAAAAAATTAAGATTTATATTTTTTTTAACACGAATGCGTGCATGTGCGCACAAACATGCACATGTGTGCATCCGTGTAAAAAAATCAAGAGAATTTATCCTCCTTTTAAATTTTAAAATGGATACAAAAGTTGTCCATATAGTTTGCTTTGAACTTACACACAAAATATCCAAAAAGAAAAATAATTAATGATTTTTTATTTTACATGATCAGTTTGCATGTAAAGAAAACAACAATTATGAAAAAAAAAATGATAGAATATTTTTATTAAAATCTAACCTTTTCTTTTTCCTAAAAAATCATTGAATCCAGAGGCTTAGGGCAAATTTATAATTTTTTTTTAACCACCCTAAATTAAAAATTTTAACCTTCTAAAAGAAACCCAACAACAAACCAATTTAATTTAAAATATGTGGAAAAAAAAAAGAAAAAGACAAGCCCAACAATAAAAAATAATAATTTGTTGATTTTAAATTTCAGAAAAAGACAATTAAGTAGGCAGTAAAGTGTAAACACTTAAAGAGAATTAAATGTGAGTTAGTGGAAATGAAGCATTGGGAGTGAAGACAATTTTTATTTTTAAATGATTGTATTGTTGTGTTGAATTATTAATAGAGTAACACAAAAGGCACAACAAAAATTTTTCTTAATGAATTATAAAGACCAATATATTGTCAAAATTGAGATGAATTTTTAAAGAGAGGTGTTATGTCCACAACATTTTTACAACAAATCATAAGTGGTTAGTTGTTATTAATTTAAATTTGAACCTAACACTAAGATTACTCTTTTGTCCCAACAATAACAACCAGTAACAATTTGCCACTTAGGATTTGTTATAAAAATATTCTGAAAATGTTGGAGACATATTATTTCTCATTTTTAAATAAAATAATTGAAAATAGTAAAGACAAAAACTAATAAATGATAAATTAAAGTATTCTAAGTAATAATAATTAAAGTACACTTTACAACAATAATTAATAAATTTATTATAGTAATAGACAATAGATGATTTCCAAGATTTAATCTTAACAACTATAATTAATATCTTCATTATATTAAGAAGAAACAATATTTCCAATGAACTTATAATTCATCATTCCCATCAAAAAAAAAAAAAAAAAACTTATAATTTATCATTTATTCTCTTTCTAGTACCATAGATAAATTATGATAAGAAAATCACGAGTTTCGCAAGATTCATTTCCTACCTAAAAAGAACTTGTGTTAACTTGAAAATTCTTCCTTCGGATCATGGGTTGCAAGACAAGATCTCTTCTTATCACCCTAAATATTCCTAATGATCAAGATAAAATATGAAAATATTATTTACAAAGAGGACCTTATAAACCTCTTCAACATGAATTTAAATGACCCCCCTAAAAATTATTCTTGGAGCTGCAACATTTGAATCAATTGTTCCTCCCCACGCCTCCTCTCCCTTCTTTTGAGGGTTAAGTCAAATTTTTGAATGTTTAAATTGTAAAAAGTTAGTTTATATATATATACACACACACTTTTATTTCTTTTCTTCCTTTCTTTTTTGGTATAAAGTACTATTTTTGTTCCATTTACCTACTGGCTTTTATCACATTTTAGTTAAATAAGAGACCTGAGGTTCAATGTTTGCCTGCGCCAAAATGTGATAAAAGCCAGTAGGTAAATGGAATGAAAATAGTACTTTATAGCCAAAAAGAAAGGAAGAAAAGAAATAAAAGTGTGTGTGTATATATATATATATATATATATATAGTTATCAATCAATGCCTCAAAAAAAAAAGTAGATAGAAAATGCGAATTTGTTAGATGCATTACGTTTGTATTGAGATTTGAGAGTACATAAGTTCCACTGCATTTCAGGCATGCAATAAGGTTTCAAAAGTCACTGACTACACCATGAGCATTTACATTGGTGGAACCATATTTTTAGCTTTTAACTACTCAAAAAGTTACATTATCTATTTTAATACCATATTTAACAATACACCCAACATCAATGATACTATTTTTTTACCACTTCATTTAAATATTATTTATTTATTCTTCCTCTCTCTCTTTCTCTCTCTACCTCTCCCTATTTGTGAACAAACAAGAAATCCACACCCCTGTCGGTCACATCCACCACCACTGCCACCCACACCCCTGCAAACCATGACCCACAATTGCCACCACCACTACCGTGACCACAAGCTAAAATCAAACCACACACCACCACAAAATCCCACCTTTCAAGCCCAAACCCAAATCTCCAATCTCGAACAAAATCAAACAAACATAGCCTGATCAACAATCCACCACATCCACAGCAACCCACAGCGTGACCTACCACCATAAGCCAACCAATAATCCAACCATTGCCAGAGCCAAAACCCACACTACACAATCAACACAATCGAACCACACAAACCCACACCACCATTAAAACCACCAATCCAAACCAGCCAACCACGCAAACCTAGACAAACCCAATCCACACTGGCCCACCACCACGAACCCGCACTGGCCCACCACTTCGAACCCACATCGACGATCTCAACTAACCTAGGTGACACCACAAAGAGAAGAAATGCTTGGTTCAGTCTAAAGCAAGATAGGGTTGTGCTAGAGAGAAAAAGAAAGAAGGAAAAAAGAAGGAGAGAATACCAGAGAGAGAAAGAGAGAAAATGATTTTTTAATAAGAGAAGAGAGAGATAAAGAATATACAAATATTTTTTCCCTTTGTTGCTACAGACCTACAGTAGACTGCCAAAGATGGCAATTTACTATAGCAATGTTGTTAAAATTTTTAACCATGGTACCACTGATGTAGCATGTATTTTGTTGTCTGTGGTGTTAAAAATAGCAATTTAGTTTTTTAGGACCATCAATACCAATGCTCTAATTGTGATTGTAATATCAATATGCACTAAAAAGGCCAAATCCAATATTCAAAAAAGGAATAGCTCATGGTAAACAAGAAGCTTACTTATAGTTGAATTATTGTATTTGTCATTAGTAGGGCTGTCCACCCGGCCACCCGCCCATCCCGCTTGTACGCGACTAGCGTTCACCCGATCTGACTGCTCTAGCGGTCAGCTGCGGGTCCTGAGCTCCAAAACCCGATGTCGGTGGGTCGGTTTCGACTTTCGAGTCCCCTCATTCAAAACCCTTGAAACCCGACCCGCCCGAAGACATCTGGCGAATTCTCCAGTGATTCCGACGAGTTTTTAGCTTGATTTGGCAGATTTCGGTGACCAAAACAATTAGATCCGGCATAGATACACCAGATCTAGCGATTCTCGACACGATTTGGGGGAAAAATAATCAGATTTGAAGAAATCCTCACCTGATCTTGGTTGGATCGAGCGAAATCTCGCCGATTTTGGTCTTTTTTTGTGTTTTCTGTCGGGTTTCAGCCTCACCCGAAACCGATGCCACCCGCCGGCAAACCGACTAGCGAAACCCGACCCTCTTAACAGGTCGGTTGCAGGTTGAGAATCTACTACCCGATCTCTTACGGGTTGGGCACAAACCCAACCCGCCCGACCCGTGGACACCCCTAGTCATTAGCATAAAAGTTTGTAATGAACTATTGTTGAAAAACTAAAAAACATTGTCTTCGCTTAAGTGAAACCAAGGTGAGTTGTCATAGGTTGAGTTAGATTGGGTTAGGGATTTCTCAATTCAAGAATATCGAGTTGAGTTGAAAAATATCTTAAACCCAACCTTATTTAGCCCATGCTTATTCCTACTTGTTGGTAAACTAAAGTATTGGTAACAAAAAAAAGATATAATTAGAGCCAAAACTCCTAGATTTTGATTTTTTTTTTTTTTTTTGGTTGAAAACTATACTAACCTCACACAGGTCGCAAGTTTGAGTTCGAGAATCAGCCTATCCAAAAGAAAAAAAGAAAAAAAACTGGGGTAAGATTGCCTATCAATCAGCTCTTACAAACTCTACAAAAGTGAAAATTTTGTGTACTGAGTACGACGTACAAGGTATAAGAAAATGAAAAATAACTCCAAAAGTCCTCCTAAAATTTGTAATAAGCATGTAGATGGAACAAAATCCTTATTTTGTCTTTGAGATAATATATTTTTGTGAACTAACCAATCTGATTAAGCCCAATTTACCCTTGCTTATCAATAAAATTCCTATTTTTCTCTTAAGTTGTGGTAATTATTTTTTATTTTTTTTTTTGAGAGAAAAGTTGTGGTAATTAAGAATGTGATAAAATCCTTTTTTTGCCTTTGAGTTATCATATTTTTATGGACTAACCGATCCTTATTTAAACGATAATGTTCCTAATTTACCCTATGTTTATTGATGAAATTCCTCTTTTACCTTTGAGTTATTTTATTTTACCACAGAAATTAAGAACATTTAAAATTGTGGTCAGAAATCTACTACTTACTACTAGAATCCCTCCCTCCCCTTAAGTACTAGGTGTTAACCGTGTAATGGGCAAGTACATTTACACTTAAAACAGTTTTTTTTTTTTTGGATTAATACACTTGACATAGTTGGGTAAGCATGAAATATGGATTTTTTTTTTCCTTGCATTATTTTTTAGGTCTGTCAGACAACAGACCTAAAATTAAAAAAATTAAAAAAAAAGTAATGTCATTAAGTCTCAAAACTCATTTTCATAAGAGTACCTTCTCTTACGTCTGGCATTTAATTTTTTGCCCATTATAAAAGTCAAGTTGTGCATTCAGCATCTAGCTTGTAATGTGTGGAACATTTGCATACACATGAATCAATTAATGTGCAAATGTTAGCAAATGACTTTAAAATATAATCCTACTGACATGTTAAATAACGAGATTATATATATATATATATATATATATTTTTTTTTTAATTTCATTTCAAAAACGAAATTATTTCTTCTAAAAAAAACGAAATTATTAAATATTATATAAATATAGAGATCTTCGTAGTTACATATATGATAAATCATATGTCAAGAATTTTAAAGTTGATTAATTGACATTTATTAGTAATTTAATTTCAACAGAAACGTTTTAAGTTAAAATTTATACTCTTCCAACTATACATAGAATGAATATGAACTTGAAAATCACATTACATTAGATCTAAAAGAGCGGAGTGCGGAGTGCGGAGGGTTGAGACTTGAGATTGCAAAGCAAGAGGTCGGCTATATTATATTGACAAAAAGACACTGACACCGTCTCAACATAAAAATGGTAATTTCGGTAGTTTTGATCACATTAAATTACCCTTTGCTTGCGCTGGTGCTGGTCCCACTGCAATCATAGATGGAGTCCCTAGGGAAGAATACTAATGGGTCGATTCTATTCAATACTAATTCGCAACTACACGTCACATCCGACTGATATTATTATTATTAATCTATTACTATTTTACCTCTTGCAAACTGCAGTCTTAATTTTTTATTTATTTTTATTCTTCAAAATAAATAATGGGGAGATGATGAAAAAATGAATTTCAGCACACACAATAAAAAATATTATTATTATTATTGAGCTATTACTTAAATTCCAATCTCCCATTTTTAGGCCTAAATTTGATCTAAATTAATTTATGATTTGAGATCTATTTTAGCATTTCAAATCACAAAAATGATCAATTTGGTATGAAAATTTTAAATAACCCCGTGAGTTCCAAGATTTTTGTTTTTCAAAAAGTATTGACGATAGATGAAAAGTAATGCTACATATAGCCATAAATTATTTTATAATATTTTTATAAATTGTTGTGGTGACCAATTTCTTACTGGTTCTCATTCTTAGTTTTTATCCCATATTTTGTTTATAGTCAATATTTAGGGAAAATTTAGATTTCCAAGTTCAACTGTTAGTTCAGGAACCCATCTCTATAAATTAATTGTCATGAATATTGGTCTAGCCCAATACTTTTTTAGCCCATCGGATTTTTAGCCCATACAAATTCTTTAGTGTCCACTTTTTTATTCCTCTGAAAATAACCTTATTGTCTAATTCAAAATTATTTAACAACAAAACTTCTCAAAAAAAAGAAGATAATAAGATTAAAAAAATAAAGAGTTTTTCTACTCTCACAACAAAATATCACAATATTTTCAAAACAAATAAGGTTTCAACTCATCATAGGTAAAATAATAATAATAATAATAATAATAATAATAATAATTTATTAGAACCACTACAACTCAAAACAATAGTGAAAATGTTATGAGGTTTTGATTAATAACGAACTATAACTACTTGATATGACCATTTAAAAATGATATATATATTAATTTATTTTTAAAAAGGAAAAGTTTATAAACACAAGCATGATATTTAACGTGCCCGCGTACACTCTACCAAGACTATGGCATGGATGCATGCATATTGCCTAGGAAACATTTTGTATTCAAATTTACTTCACTCAACTATTGAATTAAAAAAAATTATTCAGCAAAAAAAAAAAAACTATTTAATTAAAAACCTATCAAAAAAAAAAAAACTATTGAATTAAAAAGAAAAAAAAATCCCATTAATATATATATATATATATAGTATAACAGTCAGTATCTCTGATATTTTTCTAGACATGTGTGGTTTTTTTTATATATTAAAAAAAAACAAATTTGTATTACTCTATACTATTTTTATATTGGTTACCAATTTGGGAGTTTTCTTAGCTCGCACTTTATCTCTTTCGGCCAACATATAAATCCCCATAACATTCAACCCCCTTACCAGACACGGACTCCGCGTTTCGTAGTAATACAAATCAACAGCGTATTTTTCTTCTTCTTCAAAAAGGAAAATTCCGAAAACGCTTTGAATCGTGACCATGGACAAGAACGTAGAGAAAATGCAGGTCCGTAAGAATTACCGGAATCTCTGGCACACCGACCTCATGTCCACCATCCGAGCCGATACTCCTTGTATGAACACAATTTGCTCTCACCTTAAATTTTGATTTTTGAGTAATTCTTGTTGTTCTGTTTGGTTGTTGAGAAAAATGCTAGGAAAAAGAAATTTTGGATATGAACGATGGAAACTGATACAATTCGACTGTTTGGATTCGTTCGAGTTTTTGTTTTCCTCATGGATAATTATCATTTCTTTCGTATTTGGACTCTGTTTGGTTACTGAGAAAATCATAATGCTGTTTTTCAGTCGTTTAGTCCAAATTTTTTATTAATAAAAACTATGTTTGATTTTTTTTTTCTTTTTTAAAATTGTGTTTGATTTGTGAGTAATATTCTGTTTGGTTGTGGAGAAAATCCTGGAAAAGATTAAGAGAATTGGATTTTGAGTTTCAAACGTATTTCTTTAATATTTCGACTCTGTTTGGTTACCGAGAAAATCATAGGATTGTTTAATTTTCATTCGTTCAGTCCAGATTTTTTATTATTAAAAACTATGTTTAATTCTTCTGCCTCATTTTTTTTTTGTTAAATTGTTTTTTATTTGTGAGTAATATTCTGTTTGGTTGGGGAGAAAATGCTAGAAAAGAGAAAGAGAATTCTATATTTAAGTTTCAAATGTTCTCTTAAATTTCTTTAATATTTGGACTGTGTTTGGTTACCGAGAAAATCACAGGATGGTTAATTTTCATTTGTTTAGTCCAGATTTTTTATTATTAAAAACTATGTTTTATTCTTCTTCTTCTTCTTTTAATTTTTTTTAATTATATTTTTTAATTTTTTTAATTGTTTTTTATTATTTGTGAGCAATGTTCTGTTTGGTTGGGGAGAAAATGCTGGAAAAGAGAAGATAATTGGATTTTGAGTTTCAAAAGTTCTCTTAACGTATTTCTTTAATATTTGGACTCTATTTGGTTACTGAGAAAGGATAGGATTTTTTATTTTTTATTTTTTTTATATAAATTAATTTTGAGTAATATTCTGTTTGGTTGGGGAGAAAATGCTGGAAAAGAGAAAGAAAATTGGATATTTGAGCTCCAAATGCTCTCTTAACGTATTTGGCTTCGTGCTAGTGATATTAGTTTTCATTTCTGTCATATTTGAACTCTGTTTGGGTACTGAGAAAATCATACAATGGTTGATGCTGTTTTTGATTCGTTTAGTCAAGATTTTTAATTACTTTAAATTTTTGTCTTTTGTCTTTATTGTTTTTGATTTGTTGAAAATTCTAGGATTGGTTGCTGAGAAAACGCAAGAGAAGAAAACAAAATTCAACATTTGCGTCTTAGGACTCAGTTTTCTGTTTTTACCTTGAAATAGAAGAAAAAAGATGATCTCATGACCGCCATTGAAGAAAATATTTTATATTAATTGTTCATGATTTCTGTTTTTTCCTTTTGTCTTTTGAAATTAGGACTGTTTAATTACCGAAAAATAAAAAAATAAAAAAGAAGAAAAAAGTAGAAGAGAATACTGAATTTCATTATGCTATTTGACTGGGTCCATTTTTTTTTCCCCAATAATTTTATAGGCACAACTTAATGTAAGAGTGAGATTTTATGTGAAATTTTGGGCTCTTGTAGCAGAACTCTTTTTTTTTTTTACTTGGGGCTCAGTTGAGATCAGCTTCACAGTTGTGCTTGTACATGAGGTTTTGTTTTTAAGGTCAAAATGGAGAGATCAAGCTGATATAATATTTTATTGCTGAGGCCTGAGATGTATTTAAAAGAAAGAAAGAAAGGATGTATTGAGTCTTAAAAAATAACTATGATGTGCCTATTAAAATTGCTTGGTTGTTGATCGGTTATGTGAGTGGCAGAATAGGGAACTGATTTTCTCTGTTTTGTCGTAATATCGTTCCTGTTGCTGGGAAAGAAAACATTGGAAACTTGATTTTTTGAATGTTAGAGTTTCTACTCAACTAATCCAATTTCAATCTATTGTTGTAGCTTGAAAAAGATGGTAATTAGATGTGGAATTTAATTTTCCCTTTCCCCTCAGAGAACAAATAGGCAGTCCATTTTTTGATAATTTTTCATTTCTTAAGTTACATTTGATTACTGATCGAGTTGCTTATGTATTGTTTGATATGCAGATTGTTGCTTTGCAGTATGGTGGTAAGTGTTCTTATCTTGATGCATTTTTTTGCTTTGTCTATGTTTTACTGGTCATTGTTATGGTGTGTGTATATATAGAGAGGTGATTTTGTGGTTGACTTGTGCAGATGAAGGGATTCTCTGTGATTACTCTTTCTGTTTTTCTTTAATAAACCTTTTGTTTGTATGCAAACTTTGGAAAGAGGCCCTCCTCTTCTCCCTCTAAAAAAGCAGGACGAAGAACTATACGTTAAACCAAACTAAGTGTATATATATATATATATATATATATTCAAACTATGTTATGGTATTCATAATTGTTCAGTTATATTGATTGTTTAAATTGGAAGTTGGATTGATTATTATTTAACTCTTCTGTATAAGTAGCTTTTATTATTATTATTATTATTAGTCTAACGTAGTGCTCCATTAACATGGATAATAAGGAAGATACAGTTTATAGAGCAGTGAGTTAAACTACCAAATAAACTTTTTTTTGAGGGAAAATGCTTATCACATATCTATTGAGTTACCTAGAGATTAGTCTCAATGAAGCGTTTAATAAAGAGAGTTTCAGCTAAAGATGATCTGACCTTGTTATTGGCTATTTATTTTTATGTAATGCTCACTGCCATGGAAAAAATGCAATTGCTCCTCTCTTGTTTATTTTTTTACTTTTTATTGAGAATTATTAAGAGATTATCTTCTATTTTGGGTGTGGCCTATCTAATTTTCCTTTTTTATATTATAGCGCTCCTTGTGCTTCTTACTTGCTACGCAAACGAGCTCTTTATAATGATATGTCAAGGTAATTAGTGGCAGTTCTTCCTTGGATTTTTCATTTAACAAGAATCAAAGTGAACTTGCCATAATTCCTTTTTCTTCTATGTCATAGATACACATGCTGTGCTGGCTATATGCCATGCAGTGGTCGGTGTGGAGAAAGTCGGTGCCCTGAATTTTGTCTTTGCACTGAGGTATTTCAGTTATTTAATTCTTCCATTTATGTGTTTGTGGTAATCAACTAATCATAATTAAAATTAAAAAGAAAAAAAGCCAACAAGTTTTGGCTCAAATTACACTTCTTTCTCCAAGAAGAGTTGTAATTTGAGCCAAAATTCACTAAGTGTGTAGTAATTAATTAAAAAAAACAGGGAGATGGTTAGGTATATGGTCTCCCTTCTGCACTCTATAATCATTAATTTGCATGTGTGTTTTCTTCACTTTGTTCAGGTTTTCCTTTGCTTTGGAAATTCAGTAGCCTCAACACGCTTTCTGTTGCAAGATGAGTTTAATATACAGACAACCCAATGTGATAACTGCATTATTGTACTTCCTCTCTCTTTTCCCATGAATATCTATGATTCTATGCGTACTCACTCTGCTTCTTTATCATCTACACATGTTTTTCACATGACACATTGCCTTCTTTGCAGGGATTTATGTTCTGCCTCCAACAACTTGCATGCATATTTTCCTTAGTAGCTTGTATTGTTGGAAGTGATGAACTTCAAGAAGCTTCGCAGGTCTTGAACATTTTGGCTGATTTGACTTATTGCACGTAAGGCCTTATATAATGCACCCTTTTGAAATCAATTGGCCAAGAGACATGAAATGATGAAATCCTGTACTGATACTTTTATTTGATTTGTTTCTGCAGGGTTTGTGCATGTATGCAGGTATGCAATAAATTAAACAAAGTGCATTTGAAAACCATATATCACATGAGCATCATATAATTTTTAGCTGATGGATGGCACAATTAAGAATGTTGTCGGACCTGCTATAGATTATCCATTCCCTTATTACACGTCTTGGGTTGTAGTGGTGGAAAAGCCTTGGCTGTAAGCTAGTGAACATCAAATCATGTCCCAGAGTAATAGTAAAAACCAATGTTACTCGGATTGGGACCCAGAGATGGTTGGTTCTTAGTTATCTGGTTCCTTTATTGATCTTGTGATAGTTACAAAAATTTTGGAGGGGGGATTTAAACCTTGATTCTCCTCATAAAGGAGAAGAGGTTATGCCATTGAGCTAAAAAGCTCTTGGCAGTTATCTGGTTCTTGTTCTTTGTGTGTATTAGATAGAATTTTTTATTTTTTATTTTTTTAATTGTGGGTTTTGGAGTTACAAGTTTTGTGACATGTTTACTTAATTTGTTTCTAATGCAGACCCAGCACAAGATTGAAATGGATAAAAGAGATGGCAACTTTGGGCCACAACCAATGATGGCAGTACCACCAGTCCAGCAGATGTCACGTTTCAATCAGCCGACTCCTCCACCGGTTGGATATCCATCCCAACCAGCATATGGGCAGCCTTACGGCTATCCCCCACCCCCTCAAGCTCAAGGTTACCCTCCTGCAGGTTATCCTCAACCTGCTCCTGCCTATCCTTTTAACCGCTAGTGATTTGGACTGTGATGCCTGTGTCTCTGCTATAGTAAAATCTCACCTCCAATGTCTATATCTGCCTTTTGATGGCGTTTTCTCCCAAATATATTTCTGTATGCGGACATTTTTCAACTTCCTAATATTTGTGTGTCTATTTGGTTTCATTAATGGCATTGAACTATGTTTTAGAGGGAAAATTATTAGTTTACATTTACCATATCTAGTGCATTCCACAAAACCTGAGTGTTGTATATATATTGGATCTAACCTTGCAATATTGTCATCACATCCAATTCGCACAATATCTCATCTTAAAGTGTACCAGCATGGTATTCTGTTCTCATGGAGGAGAAATTGAATTTGTACCTTTATAGTCCACAAATTATCAATTTCTCAAACCATTAAGATCTATTGTGATCTTAATTCAAGATACCACTACATCTATTCACATCTCGTGTACTACTTAGCACTTATTTCCATCTCTTAACTGCTTGGCACACACCTAAATTTTGCGGCATCAAACCAAAAAAAAAAAAAAAAAAAAAAAACTAGCATTATTTGAGTAGGAGCGCATCCCATTAACACATTCATTTCAAAGCTTATTTGATCAAAAGCAAAGTGCACATTACAATATAATGCATCACCCATTTTACTTATTCTTATTTGAGCATGTGACATACCTTACCATCGTCATTTATTCCAAACTATACATGCACGACAACATAATCACACAATCATGTGATAAGGTGCATAATCATACATCACCAAGTTCATTAATTCCAAAATAATATGTGAATTAATCTCATACATCAACACACCATAAGTTACTTCATTTCACTCTTGTTATTGCATGTGAAATATACAATTCATAAGGGTGGCATGTTATTTTTACAATTTACCGCATTAAATTCAATTATCATATATTCCAATTATCAATTTTATGGCTCTAAATTCACCCAAAAAAAAATAGAGCACATCCAAATACGTGGAAAAAAAGTGAACTTAGTATTTTATGTATCTCAAGACAGATTAATGTGGTTTCCATAATTTTCTACTACCATATAACAGGTACAAAGAAAATCATGGTAAATACTAAATTCATCATGTACCCAAAATTTCGGAAAAATTCACCAGAGGACGCTGTCCGTGTATACATATAGAATGGTGTGGTCTAATCATTACACAATTTTCCAACTTTTAGAAATTTTCTATAATTTTATTCATATTTTTTTTTCACTAAAAATTAAATCGTAGAAAATTACAAAACACCATCCAAAAATCTGGAAAAAAAAAAAAAAAAAAAAACTTTAATCATGCCTTCTTTGTGCGTATGAGCATGAGAATACAGACTCATATTTTTCTTATATTTTACAGATTTTCTTTAAAAAGTTTTACCTTCTCTAAGCAGGTGTATATGTAGCAATAGCTTTCCTTAATTCTACATATTTTTCTTATTTTACCTAATTTTTCATTGATTTTCCTTAATTTCTACTTATTTGACTAATTTTTCTTTTGTATGAGGTCACTCTCACAGTCTCACTCCCAGAAGAATGCAGAAAAAATTGGAGGTCCGTCGGAATTTTCAAGTGGGCGTGACCCGCCTTTGGTTCGTCCCTAACCTTTCAACCTAGGTTTTTTTAAGAAAACCAATCCGTCGATCCATATTTGCACCTTCATATCTCACTCCTTCAACCTCTGATTAAGCTCATTCTTTCGCCATGTGAAAGATATTTGATTTTACTACATGTTAGGATCAAGAGTCAACAAAAATATTAATATTTCATAGAGACATTTAAACTTGAAAATGCCTACTGGCAACATTTAAACACAAACTTCAAAAATTCATCTCTCCCCCGTACTCATCCAAAGGACTTTCCATTTTTGCCTATGGTCTCCTAGGGTTGGAAAATATAGTTTTGCATCTCATACAAAGTGGAAGTAACATAGGATCTACTTCATTCATGAGATATAACATACAACTTTTAATTTTAGAACGAAGAATAGAAAGTGTACCTTGATGTAGTGAAAATTAAAAACAAGAAGTAGATTGTATCTTGAGAAGATCTTCAATCTACATGCCAATTCCACATGGTGCCCAAGATGTGTGGTTTCTTAATTAGTTTTTATGTACATTGATTTTCATTTTGTAAAAGTGTATTCTAAAGATGTTACAAAGAAAATTATTTTTTCTTTTTTTAATCATAAGTATGCTTTAATTGCTAAGGAAGTTACTTTATTTAATAACTCTTATTAAATAAACAATTGATTATATAATTGGATTAGCCTTTTGGGTCAGCACAATTTGGTTTTAGTGTGTGGCTTGAGATGGGATCAAATGGACAAATAAGGATCTAGCTCCAATGGGTTTCGTGCTTCCATAAACTCTTGACAGTCTCAAAATTACCATTAATTATACAACAAGTTCCACCGGGGAAATATAGTTGCACTTTAGGCCTTATTAATAAATTATATCTCAAGAATCTAATATAATATCATTTGACCCCTCCATGAAATATTCATAGTGAACAAAATAATAATAAATTGTCACTTTGTAAACAACTATTTTATTTCTTGAGTACCTGGTTTAATATTTTAGTTATTCCTATATTTTATGAAATCTAATTTCATTATATATAAACTTTAGTAACTCTTTACTAAAGTAGCCGGTCTTGAATAACCAGTTCCCATTAAATTTATCTCAAAGGGATATTTTGTATCTCTATAGAAATAGATTATGGATTTTATCTTGAGAATATGTGTTCTCTCAACATTATGTACAGTTACCCAATATACCGAGGTTTTAACCATTAAATTAGATCTCACTTATGATATATCAAAGCAACATTTCATGATTAGGTTCACAATCCTCTCAGTATTGAGAGTCTATAAATTAGAAGTCGTGAGATTTATTATTTAGATGACAATTGTTAATTGAATAATTAATCTTACAGCAGCCTAGTTAAATGCGTCTCACACACTTAAGACATATCTACTAGAAATCTCTACTTTCATGATCAAAACAAACCATCTTAATTGACATGTTATAGTATTCGCAAATGAAACACCTAATTTCATCATCAATTACGAACTACATTTTTAAGTTTACAAGGAATATGTGATTTGTATCTTCAGTAACAAATAAATCACATAAATCACATATGATAAAATCCAATTAGTTCATATATATACAGATAATCTCATATAATTAAACAATTTAATTATTTATAACATGCTAATAAATTGGATTTTAGACACCTAAGACCAAGGGGAGTCTATTGGAACTAGAGGTATCACCAGAAACTCGCCAATGGTGAAAAAACTAATTTGTCAAAAATCTAACAATGGTGAATTTTAACAATTCATTCATCCTAGGGTCTGGAAAGAGCCACTTGGCTTTGATACTAATGAATAAAAGTATATTAACATGTTCTCGTATGAAAAACTAAGTTGTGTTGTTTAAACAACACAACACGTATTTCCACAACACTTTTTCACTTACATGTATTTCTATAACACTTAAATAATGTTACTAAAATAATATTATCAAACGGGCTTGCCTATCAACTATAGCAAAAGTGTGTCCAACACTAATGGGATATAATCCCATGTGGCATGCTTTTATGCACCATAATTCAAGCCATATTCTACAAATCTCCACCCTGTCTATCAAGCCTAACAAACGAAATTTGTAGACCACCAAATACAAATCCTTAACAAGTCTCCACCTTGACAAGACATCTCTCAAGCCACAAATGCAAAGCACTAAATCAAATTAGAGCCTTACCAAAAGAACAAAGTGCCAATTATCCAAAACTACTTCTAAATGTGCCAATAGATGCCAAATGCACCCGAAGATGATGTATAGTAATCAGCTTGATTTTTCCCCTATACTTTAAAACCAAAAAAATTAGCTCAATCTGAACAACCATGCCATCGCTGCACCCACACCATCGCGAACATTCATCCACCATTGCAACCCACTAATTGAGAGAGAAGGGAGAGTGCAAAGAGAGAACTTGTGGATTTCTGATGCGAGAGAGATAGAGAGCGAGTGAGCGAATAAAATAACCAAGTTTATTTTTGCATCTTGAGCTAAAGTAACATCTATTTTTAGATGATACTGTAACAATGTGTATTGTTATCTCAGTGTTGGATAGGGTAATGTAGAGGGACTTTTGGTGTTTTTTTTTTTGCTGCATTTGCATTACCCATTGGGGATGCTCTAACTATAGTCAACAAGACTTTAGTAACGGCATTACTTTTACCAGTGTAATGATTAAGTGGTATCTAGAATAATGATAAAAGTTAACAAAGCCATATGATTTTTGTTCAAATGAACACACTATACTTAATGAGATAACGAGTCTGCATTTTCTATTTCAGATTTGATATTACATTTTTTTTTTTTTTTTTTTTTTGGTGGAATGGAAAATCTTAATCTAATCTAATTTATATGTTGTGGGTCCAGCCCGATTTGTGGCAAGAGAGTCACGTAATGGAAAACTCCTATTAGAAATAGGAGACCACAGGAGTTCCAATTCAGGTTTGTATGGGAGTTTGTGTGTTGAATAATTAATGCATGACAAGAATTCTAGTTGAAGTGGTGTTAGGAATCCATGTGTTCCTAGACTTGATGTGGGGCGGCAGACTTGCTTATAAAAGCAAGGACTAGTGTGCCGCATAAGGGTTTATGAGCACGGCAACAAAAGAGTGTCGCATATTAAAGACAGAGTAGCAAGAAGGAAGCCGCACAAGAAAAAAAGAAAAAAGTAAAGAAAAAAAGTAGCCAAGAGGGAGGCCACTTAGAGAAAAAAGACAACCAAGAAAGAGAGCTGTGAGTGGTGAAGAAAATAGAAGGGAGAAAGCAAAGTGTTGTTGCTTTTGAGAACAATAATTAGTGTGTGAGAGCAAAAAAGACAAGAGAGATTTTTTCTTTAACCGTAAGACATACACAAGAATTATTGTAATTGATTTGATAATAGTGAAATTATTTGGAGTTTGTCATGTGGTTTTTCCCTTCAAAGAGAAAAGGTTTTCTACACAAATATTTGTGTTTTTTGTGTGTGATTGTTATTTTGAATTGATAGTTTTTGTGATGATATTATTAGGGACCTAACAAGTGGTATCAAAGCTAAGGTTGGAGCGGAAGCGATGGTTGGAGAAGAAGGCAAGGCTTTAGGAATTAAAAAGTTTGATGGAACAAACTTCGGGTATTAGAGGATGCATATTGAAGATTATCTCTATTGGAAGAAATTGCATCTGCCTCTTTTGGGAACGAAACTTAAAACTATGAAGGATGAAGACTGGAACCTTCTTGATAGATAGGTATTGAGAGTTATTCAACTAACTTTGTCAAGATCAGTTGCGCACAATGTTGTGAAAGAAAAGACCACTGTGGATTTGATAAAAACTTTGTCTAGCATGTATGAAAAGCCGTCGGTTAACAACAAGGTGTATTTGATGAAAAAGTTATTTAATCTAAAGAAGGCAGAAGGCACTCCTATAGCGCAAAATTTGAATGAGTTCAATACAATTACAAATCAATTATCCGTAGTGGAAATTGAATTTGATGATGAGGTTTGTGCATTGATTCTTTTGGCTTTTTTACCAAACAGTTGGGAAGCCATGAGAATGGCGGTGAGTAATTTTGCAGGGAATAGCAAACTCAAATATGATGATATTTGAGATTTGATTTTAAGTGAAGAGGTTCTCAAGAGAGATGCGAATATAGACAATGCACAAGATCAAGCTTTTGTCACGAAGAACAAGAGTAGAAGTAGAAGGCAAAGGACCTAATGATCAAAAATTCAATAATAGGTCACAATCAAGAGATAGATCTCAGTTTAAGGAAAATAGAGAATGCTTCCATTGTAGGAAAAATGGTCAGTTAAGAAGAGATTGTTAGCATTGGAATAAGGAACAAAATAAAGGAAAATCTGAAAAGAATGATAGTGAGAAAAATAATACAGCTGTTGTGATTGTTAAGAATATTATGGTGCTCTCTATTAAAGAGCAAAAGTGTGAGCATGTTGCTAATAATGATATTGAGTGGGTTGTTGATTCTGCAGCCCCCCACCATGTTATCCCTACGAAAGGGTTGTTTACCATGTACAAAGCAGGAGACTTTGGTACAGTGAAGGTGGATAATTATAGTTACTCAAAAATTGTGGGAATTGGTGATGTGTGCATCAAAACAAATGTTAGTAGCACTGTGATGTTGAAGGATGTGCAACATGTTCCAAATTTAAGGATGAATGTGTTTTCTACATTGGCTATGGATCGAGCTGGTTATTGTAACTACCTTTTTCTTGGAAATGGAAGATGGAAACTTACTAAGTGGTCATTGGTTGTTGCAAGAGGACATGCATGTTGCGGTATGTACAAGACTCATGTGAAGATCTATAAGAAGAAGTTCAATGAGATTAAAGATTCTGAGAAGGTTCCATAGATGAGAGTTGGGATTAATGGTGATGATGTTAAGAGGGTGATATTCTCATTGCCTAATAGTGCTTCAAAAGAGGAAGTGATAGGTGATCAAGAATATGAAGATGTTAAGGCTGAATGGGATGATGATGAAGTAAATGACCTTGGAGGTCTTGAGCAGGGGGAGCACTATCTTCCACTAGAGATTGATGAACCTCACGAGAAGAGGACTACTAGAGAACATCAAATTGTTAGCTTTAACAATAATTGGGCTTCTGATAAGGGGGAGTCAAAGGATTGGATTAAAGAAATCCAAGATGAGATTAATTCTTTGAGAATGAAAGGTATTGACATTGATGAGATATTCTCAGTGTTGATAAAGATTATGAAGTAGGTCAAGCTTGAAGTCGGCTCAATCGACATAGATCTGAGTTTAAGAGCTAGATTGAAAATATTTTTCCTCAAGGGGCTGGAGGGGGAGATTGTTGTGGGTCCAACCTAATTTTGTGGCCAGAGAGTCATGTAGTGGAAAACTCCTATTAGAAATAGGAGACCACATGAGTTCCAATTCGTGTTCGTATGGGAGTTAGTGTGTTGAATAATTAATGCATGACAGGAATTCTAGTTGAAGTGGTGTTAGGAATCCATTTGTTCCTAGAATTGATGGGCCACATAAGGGTTGGTGAGTGCAGCAACAAAAGAGTGTCGCATATTAAAGAGAGAGCAACAATAAGGAAGCCGCACAAGAGAGAAAAAAGAAAAAAAGGGAGCCGCTTAGAGAAAGAAGACAGCCAAAAAAGAGAGCTGTGCATGGAGAAGAAAATACAAGGGAGAGAGTAAAGTGTTGCCATCTTTGAGAAAGATAATTAGTGTGTGTGAGAGCAAAAAAAAAAAAAAAAAAAAAGAGATTTTTTCTTTAGCCGTAAGACATACACAAGAATTATTGTAATTGATTTAATAATGGTGAAATTATTCTGAGTTTTTCCTTTTTAAGAGAAAGGGTTTTCCACGTAAATATTTTGTGTTCTTATGTATGATTGCTATTTTGAATTGATAGTTTTTGTGATAATATTATTTGGGACCTAACATTATATAATAAATAATTTTATTATTTAGATATTTTTTTGTTCATAGAATTGTCAATTTTTTGTTAAAACAAACTAATGTTGTTCGCTAGAGAATCTAGCTGTGCTGCCGTGATACTCTACTCTAGACACAAACAAGTTTCACCAAATTATAGGTTCAAGGAGAGAACTAAGAAGCCATGTGGTGCAACAACACTCTTGGTAAATTAAAATTTTTTCTTTTATTTATAAGACATGTGGGGGGGGGGGGGGGGGTGGAATTGATTTCGGGCCGAGGTCTAAAAGTCGAAGGCCATACTTGAAAAACTGGGCTAGCCCCATCAATGTGGATACAAGCTAGGGCATCTAAAGAGTCATGGGTAACTCACTAGAGCAATTCCCGTAGAGATTCGAGTCAGGCACCAATACCAAAACTTTAATCTATGGTAATAAGCATGGATGGCCCTTCAGTGGAAAAGAATGGGACCACAGGTAACTATTTCCCTTTTAATTTGCAATGCTACTCACACCAAATTCGCCTCGTGAAACACCCTGAAAGGATAAGGATCATAGAGACAATCACCTCTGAAAGGATAAGGATCACAGAGACAGTCACCTCCGCATTAATGATGGGGTTCTTTATCTAATCTCTTCCACATTTAATGCATATAGGACAATCTGAACAGTGCAGACCCCCAAAAGTCTTATTTCATGATGAAAGGGGGGTAAAACCAAGGGGGGATGTGACAAGTATCCTAAAAATCTTACTGGAAGCAGGCCAGCTGAGGAGATAAAGGAAGAAGAAATGCCTATAAAAGAGGAGGAGGTTGCAACAAAGTGGGGGGTTGAGAAATATTAAGAGAAAATCTAGGGAAGAACTAGAGAGAGAGCCATACTGTATTTTTTTTTCTTTTCTCACTTACTCCCTTTACCTCAGGAAAACGGTCTGTGCATCCTAGAACATCTCATCTTAACCCTTACTTTCTTATCAGTTGTTTGAGCCTCCCATTATGGGATTTTTACCTTATGTATATGATAAATAAAGTGTGTAAGTAAGTTATCTAAACATTTTTATTATACAACGTGCATGTTTGGGTTTCTTTCCCCCACAATTGGCGCTGTTTGTGGGAAATTCCATCTAGCAGTAAGCTTAGAAGCTAGTTTAAAGGGAGAATGGCAAATCAATCAAGGAGTGGGTCTGCCTAGTTCTCTTGTTTAAGCAACTCAGAGGAACTAGTTCATGAGGATAGGCGTGTACGGTTTGAAGTACATAGAGAAAATCAGAAGTAATCCTCGAGAGGCCATAACCGGGAATTCACATCCTCCCCATATAGGGAAAGGTCAACTGCTAACTCTACGGGACTGTCCTAATCCAGCAAGGATAGGGAAATGGAGGAATTAAGACCGCTACCAAAAAAAGGATGAAGAACGCATTCGATGAAGGGTTCGTAGTCTTGCACCAAGTCATTCTCGAAGAGAGGAGAGTAGCATGGGGGAATGCCAAAGAAATAGTGATAGGAGGCAAACCCTACCTCACTAGGAGAGAACGACTTGTCCACCCTAGAGATATAGGAGGGAGGAGTCCCCACCACACAAGGAGAGGATTAGGATACCTCCCCCTCAGCGTCTAGCCTTCCACGGTGTCAGAGATCCTCCTACCCCTCAGGGAATGACGTTATAAACAGGGCATTGCAATAGATATCATGTTCTCCATTCTTAGGGGAGATAGAAAGCACAAATTTGCCATGGAGGTTCACTAGGCCTACCTTCACCATTTATGAAGGTAAGACTAATATCGTGGAACACGTCAATCATTACAATCAAGTATGACAATCTACACTAAAAATGAAACCTTGATGTGCAAGATTTTCCCCTCTAGCTTAGGGCCCATTGTGATGAGGAGGTTTGATGGGAAGGAAAATGATTCCATCTATAGTTATGATGAGTTGATAAGAGCATTCATAGTGCAATTTGTGACATGTAGTAGAACTTTGAAACCATTTGACTCTCTCCTCACCATGACCAAGAAGGAAGGTGAAACCCTTAAGGCATACTTGGATCGTTATTGAGAGTTGTACAATGAGATAGGTGGAAATAATGAGGGAATCATTGCTAGAACCTTTAAAGTGGGGCTCTCCATCGATTCTAAGTTGAATGTTTCATTTGTTTTAAAATCAATCATATATATGCACAAGTTGATGGAACGGGTGGAAAAATATAAGAGGTTAGAAGATGATCAGCTGTAGGATAAGGCTAAGGCCAAGGCATCTATGAGGGAGAAGAGAGAGGTTAGGATGGACCATCCTCCTCGATCAAGAAGAGACTTCTTCTCCTAAGTAAAAAACTGAGATCCGAGATGGTGAGTTCACTATATAAGGAGCCGGTCTACCAAATCATGGAAAAGATAAAGAACGAGTCTTACTTTTGGTAGCCAAATAAGATGAGTGGTGATGTCTCACGGAAAAACCAAAGCCTTTTCTGCTCTTATCATTAGGACATAGGTCATATGACTAAGGATTATCGAACTTTGAAGGATCATTTGGGCCAGCTCGAGAAAATGGGGCATCTTAAGGAGTTTATAGCTCGAGATAGTCTTGACCTCAAGAAGGGAAGGGGGCAAGTTTGTCGCGAGCCTCAGCTCCTTCTCTGGGGCTCATAGAGGTAATCCATACTGCTAAGTCCAAGGCCAAACCAGGGCAAGCTGCTTCCTGAGTTCTGACCGTGGCCTTGGTTTCAGATTTGGAGAAGGGTCCCTCCCCCTTTAAAAGGGCATGGTGGGAGGAAGAATGTTTAGGTTTTTCAGGAAATGATAAGGAGGACACTATTCAGCCCCATGATGATGTACTAGTGGTTACTTTACAGATTGCAAGTTTTGATGTGAAAAAAGTAATGGTAGACCGAGGGAGTAAGGCTGAAGTTATGTATCCAAATCTATATGAAGGGTTAGGCTTAACCCCCAAGGACTTAACCCGGTATGACACTCCCTTGGTTGCCTTCGATGGCACCATGGTCACACCTACCGGCCAAATAAGGTTAATTGAAGAGATAGGAGGAAGAAAGGAGTTTGTGGATTTTATAGTGGTCCACTCCTATTCCCCTTACACAACTATCATTAGTCATTTGTGGATTCATTCTATAGATACTGTGCCTTCTTCCCCACATCAAAAGTTGAAGTTCCTAACCGATCAGGGTATTTTTTAGCTTTAGGGAGACCAGAGTGTAGCTCGGCAATGCCAAATGTGCAAGCAGGTAAAAGAGCCCGAACCACCCAATTCATCATAGCATTTACAATCTCCTCCGAAAGATCCGTGTGAGTAGTTGGAGGAGGTGTACATAGACCTTGGAGATAGTTATTTTCAGGTGGGGAAGGGCCTCCCAATTGTAGAAAAAGTAGAGCTTTTACTAATTTTAATGAATAATATGAACATGTTTGCTTGGAACCCATATGAAGCTCTTAGGGTAGGCCCCAAATTTATATGTCATCGGCTTAACATGGATCCTAACCACCCACCAAGGAAGCAAAAACCTCGTACGCCATTAGATATCCATGCTAGTATAGTAAAAGAAGAGGTGGACAAACTAAAGGAGGCTGGGGCTATTAAAAAAGTTTTCTACCCCGAGTGGCTAACCAACACAATGGTGGTAAAAAAGAAAAGTGGGAAATGGCGAGTTTGTGTGGACTTAATGGATCTAAACAAAACCTATCCAAAGGATCCCTTCTCGGTACCCAAAATTGATCAACTTGTCAATGCTACCTTCGGACATTTAAGAATGAGTTTCCTTGGTGCCTTCCAAGGTAACCATCAGATAGCTCTAGCTCCCAAACACTAAGAAAAAACTGTGTTCATCACTCCCATAAGTAATTATCATTATAAGGTCATGTTGTTTGGATTGAAGAACGCAAGGTCGACGTATGAGAGGATGCTTACTAAAATGTTCAAGGGACAACTAGGGAGGAATATGGAAGCCTATATAGATGATATGGTGGTAAAAAGTAAAACTGTAGAAGAGCATATTTCAAATCTCATGGAAACATTCGAGACTCTCTGGAAGCATCTTCTAAAGCTGAATGCCTTTAAATGCACCTTTGGAGTAAACTCGACGAAGTTCCAGGGATATTTGGTCACAAATCGGGGTATTGAAGTAAATCCAGACCAGATCATAGCACTGCAAAATATAAAACCCCCGAAGAGTCCTAAGGATGTCCAGTGCCTTATGGGAATGACGGTAGCCCTTAACCGTTTCATCTCTAAGTCTGCGGACAAGTGCAGACCCTTCTTCCAATTGTGGAAGAAGTGGAAAGATTTCCAGTGGATAGATGAGTGCTAAAGAGCTTTTCACGAAAAGTTATATTTAGTTTGAGCCCCAATCCTATCTTAACCAAGAATGGGTGAAACACTATACATGTTCCTAGTTGTGATGGACCACGCAGTAAGCACCATACTAATTCGAGTAGAATAGGATATTCAAAAGCCGATCTACTACATTAGCAAAACCCTTATGGATGTTGAGATGCACTATCTCCCCTTGGAGAAAGCTGCTTTAGCAGTAATCCATGCTACTTGGGAACTGCCTCATTATTTCCAGGCTCGTATGGTGGTAGTCTTGACCGAGCACCCACTGTAGACCTTGCTGAGAGAGCAGACTTCTTGGGCAGGATAGCGAAGTGGGGGGCATCCTTAGGGGCCTTCGATATTCAATATAGGCCTAAAACCTCCATTAAGGGGAAAGTCCTAGCAGATTTCATTGTAGAGTTCACCCTGAGACACCCTAAAGTCTTACACATCGGAAGGAATAAGCAAGGAAGTCCTAAGAAATGCCCAATATGGCAAGTATACGTGGATGGAGCCTTAAATTGCAGAGAAATGGGAGTCGTATAGTTGTAATCTCTCTGAAGGGTATCAAGTTATAAAAGTCATTCAGGTTGGGCTTCCAGGCATCAAACAACAAAGTGGAATATGAGGCTCTTAGTAAGGCTTCAGATATCCAAGCAGGTAGGGGCGGCTAAGCTACGATTGCACTACAACTCTCAAATGGTAGTTAACCAGGTCAATGGAGAATTTGAGGCCAAGGATCAAATAATGGTGAGCTACTTGAAAGAAGTTAGAACCCTAAAGGGCTAGTTTGAGAGTGTGGCTTGCAAATTTTAAGGGGGAATAACAGTCACGCTGATTCTCTGGTTACCTTTGCCTCATTAATGGATAACCCACTCCCGAGGATTATATCAGTAGAATTCTTACTTTCTCCTCGCACCATCCCCCCTAAAGAAGCCACAGTCTTGAGTATACGTCTATCTCTTAGTTGGATGGATCTCGTTCTAACATACCTTCAGGAAGGAAACCTTCTTGAGGACAAACATGAGGCCAAGAAAATCATATAGAAATCACCCAGGTATTGGGTATCCAAGGAAAGAAAGTTGTACAAGAGATCATACTTAGGACTCTATTTGCTATGCATCCACCTCGATGCAGTTGAGATGCTCCTAGAGGAATTACATGAAAGGGATATATGGAAGTCACACGGGAGAAAGATCATTGGCATATAAGGCCTTTACCCAGGCTAGTGGCCGAGCATGCAAAAACAAACCCAAGAGTTTTCTAAGAAATGTGATCAGTGTCAAAGATTTGCTCCTAGCATCTATCGGCCCGGAGGAGTTCTTAACCCAATATCAAGTCCCTGGCCATAGTTGGGCCTCTCCCTAAAGCGATGGGTAATAAAAGGTGGCTCTTAGTTGGACTAGACTACTACACTAAGTGGGTTAAACCCGAGCCCCTTACCAACATTCAAGACATCAACGTCAAAAGATTTGTGTGGAGAAACCTTATGACCTGGTTTGGCATACCTAAGTTTCTAATCTCAGACAACGGGCTGTAGTTTGACATTAAAGCCTTCTGACGATACTGCTCGAAGTTGGGCATCATTAATAGATATTCCACTCCATCTTATCCTCAAGGCAATGGTCAAGCCAAGGATACTAGTAAATCTATTGTGAATGGTCTAAAAAAAAGATCAGATGGCTCCAAGGGAAGATGGGCCAAAGTGTGTTGTGGGCATATCGAACTACTCTAAGAAGGTCAACCGGGGGAAACCCCATTCTCAATGACCTACGGTGCAAAGGTGATAATTCCTATGGAGACAGGACTACCTACCAATCGAACTGATAGATTCGACAAAGAAAGCAATGACTAATTACTTAACAGACACCTAGACCTCATGGAAGAAAACTTTGAGGTTTCCTTGGCGAAGTTGGCCAATTATCAACAAAAGATTAGCCGCGGATACAACAAGGGCATCAAGTGTAGGGAGTTTATTCCAGGAAACTTTGTGTTGAGAAAAGTCTTGGGGAACACGAGAGATCCCAAAATAGGAAAAAGTTGGGACCTAATTGGGAAGGGCCATATCGGGTAACATCCATTGCGGGAATAGGAGCATATCGATTAAAAGACCTAGACGAAAGACCTATAGCTAGGCCATGGAATGTATTTAATTTAAAGAAGTATTACTTTTAACTGATATATGAGTAATTGTACCTTATTCCCGTTTGTTGTTATTAAATCAAAGGAGTAGTAAAATTCAGCCAGAAGTCCACACCGCGGTAACTAGATCACTATGCAAAGAAGTAAATCCCGTGGTACTAGACCTTGTCTTTGCCTTGGGTAAGTCTTAAGCTGAACTTTTTGCCTTAGCCTAAATCTAGGTTCACTAACAATAAGGGAAATTAAGACTTAATGAAAAAGGAGGATAGCGAATCCCGTGGTACTAGACATTGTCTTTGCCTTGGGTAAGTCTTAAGCTAAACTTTCTATCTTAACCTGACTCCAGGGTCACTAACAGAAAGGGAAATTAAGACTTAACGAAAAAAGAGGATAGCAGATCTCGTGGTACTAGACCCTGTCTTTGCCTTAGGTAAGTCTTAAGCTGAACTTTTTGTCTTAGCTTGACCCTAGAGTCACTAACGGAAAGAGAAATAAAGACTTAACAAAGAAAACAACTATATATACGTATACGTAGTAATAATTATCAAGTCCCTTGGTATAAGGCCCTGTCTTTTCCTTGTGTAGGTCTTAAGTTGAAACTTTCTGTATTAGCCTGACTTTAGGGTCACTAACATAAGAAGAAGATTAAGACCTAACAAAAAAAAAAGGGATAAAAAAGGAACCTTGTAGCATCAAGCCTTACAATTCCTTTGAATGCATAAGGGGTCCAAGCACATACGTAATGCGACGATAAGAGAACATTCTAAACCACGGTATATCATGAATAAACTTATGCCGACCACGAATGATAAAACAACAAACAATAGTGAATATTTAAGAAGTACACAACAATATGAATACCCCATATATAAATAAAAGTTGCTAAATTACAATATTAGCCCTCCAAATAGGGCACACAAAAGTAAGAAATAAAAGAGAAATAAATAAATATATAAAAAGAGGAAAGGCTTGGATCGAAAAACTTTTAAGCCACTCCACCAAAGGAAGGCTCCACGGTAAAACTTGCCACCTCACACACCACTAGCATAGTCACGGTTGGGCCCTCGACCTCCCTCACCAAGGACTCATCATTGATGATAGCCTGGATCTCAGGGTAGTGGATTATTATCAACTCAGATGGAATCAGGATGCTGTCAGCCTACCATAAAGTAGAGGTAGCCTCCACTTGCATTTTGTCCAAAGTCGTGGTCTGATGGCTTGCATTATTGAGTGTAATTTATCACTTCTCAACTTTAAACTTTAGTCTAATTTTATTTATTTTGTTGATTTTAGACTTGATTTTTGTTATTTAAATTTTATTCCAGATTTGAAGAAAATAAAGATTTACTCAAATAAAAGAGATGTAAAGCAACTAGAGAGAATATTGGGTCTTGGATAAATGGAACCAAAGGAAGATTTCTTTATGGCCTTAGAAGTTGGCAAGGAAAAAAGAAGGAGGCACGCACAAAAGAAAAGAGGGGCTGAACTAAAAGGAGCAACACGTTGGGGCTTTTGAAGCAAAACGTTTTGGGCTTTGGGCTTAACACGGTTTTGGGCTGAAAAATAGAAGGCTGAACAAGAGAAGGAGAAAAGGGCAACACGTAAAAAAGAAAAA